>NC_053426.1:48804880-50004880 GCF_007990345.1 Gossypium hirsutum | reverse complement strand
CTAAAACTTAATCTCTTTCCGTTTCAAATCCGCGTAAGATTTCTATCTATCCAAAGCATTTTTCAAACAATCACAAAGTACCTTTACCTTTTCTTCAATTTCTTTGACTAAATCAACTCCGTGAATTTGATTTTCTTTAGGTTCGATCCAATACAAAGGCGTTCGGCACTTATGCCCATACAATGCCTCATAAGGCACCATTTTCAAACTCGACTGAAAACTATTGTTTTAGGCAAATTACACCATTGCTAAATACTTTTCCCAACTACCATGGAACTCAAGAACACAAACCACAACATATCTTCAAGAATTTGAATTACTCGCTCAGACTGACCATCAGTTTGCGGATGGAAAGCAGTACTAAAATTCAGCTTTGTACCCAAAGCTTCTTGTAACTTTTTCCAAAACTGTGATGTAAACCTCGGATCTCTATCTGAAATAATCGACAAAGGCACTCCGTGCAATTTCACAATTTCAAAAATTTACAACTCAGCTAACTTATCAAGTGAATAGTCGGTACGTATTGGTATAAAATGAGTTGGCTTTGTCAATTGATCTACAACAACCCATACAACATCTTTCTTTCTCGGTGTCAAAGGCAAACCCGTCATAAAATCCATAGTAATACAAACCCATTTCCACTTGGGAACCATCACAGGTTGAAGTAAACCTAAAGGTACTTGGTGTTCAGCTTTCACTTGCTGACAAATCAAACATGTAGAAACAAACTCTGAAATGTCTCTTTTCATTCCTGACCACCAATTCATTTCTTTCAAGTCATTGTACATCTTCGTACTACCCAGATGACTAGATAAAAAACCACTATGTGCCGCATACAAAACCTTCTGAATCAACTCAGTATTTTTAGGAATACAAATCTTATCTCAGAACATTAAGTAACCATCCGAACTAATCCAAGAATCTGATTCCAACCCGATTCACATTGGACCCTTTTGGCTTGCAAATCACTATCACATTTTTTAGCATCGCTAATCTCTTGGAGAAACATCAGTCTAGCTCTTAACTCAGCTAGAATAGAACCATCATTTGATAAAGCCAACTGAGTGTTCATAGCCCTTAAAGCAAATAACAAATTCCTACTCAAAGCATCAGCGTCGACATTCGCCTTTCCCGGGTGGTAGTCAATCACTAACTCATAATATTTTATCAACTCTAGCCATCTCCGTTGTCGTAGGTTCAAATCTTTTTGAGTCATCAAGTACTTTAGACTTTTATGGTCAGTATACACACGACATTTCTCACCATACAAATGATGTCACCAAATCTTCAAGGCAAACACAATGGCAGCCAATTCCAAATTGTGTGTCGGATAATTCTTCTCATGCGGTTTCAGTTGCCTCGAGGCATAAGCTATCACCTTGCCTTCTTGCATAAGTACACAACCCAATCATTCAAGGATGCATCGCTATAAACCACAAATTCTTTTCCCTGTTCAGGTTGTATAAAACCAGTGCCTCAATCAACAATGCCTTTAGTTTCTCAAAACCCTATTGGCACTTTTCCATTCATTTGAACTTGACATCTTTCTGTAACAACCTCGTCATTGGAGCAACAATCATGGAAAATCCTTTAACAAACTGCCTGTAATAACCGGCTAAGCCTAGAAACCTTCTAACCTCTGACACATTCCTCGACGGTTTCCATTCAACAATAACCGAAATCTTACTCGGGTCAACTCTAATACCATCACCCGAAACAATGTGCCTAAATTTAGCATACAACTGCTTGTCTCTCAAAGTTTGCAAAACAATTCTCAAGTGTTTGGCATGCTCGAATTCATCACGAGAATAAATCAAAATATCATCGATAAAAACAACAACAAATTTATCCAAGTACGGTCTGAAAATACGGTTCATCAAATCCATAAATACAACAGGAGCATTCGTTAAACCAAAAGGCATAACTAAAATTCATAATGACCATATCTCGTCTGAAATGTAGTTTTTGGCATGTCCGAGCCTTTAACTCTTAACTGGTAGTGACCAGACCTTAAGTCAATCTTGGAAAACACTGTGGCTCCTTTTAATTGGTTAAAAAAATCATTGATCCTTGGCAACGGATACTTTTTCTTTATGGTTACCTTATTGAGCTACTGGTAGTCTATACACAGTCTCATTGAACCATTTTTCTTTTTGACAAATAATACTGGTGTGCCCCACGGAGAATAACTAGGTCTCACAAAACCTTTTTCCATTAATTCTTGCAAATGAACTTTCAACTCCTTTAATTCCGTCGGAGCCATCCTATACGAAGCAATCGAAATAGGTGCAGTACCAGGAATTAACTCAATACCAAACTCAACTTCCCTAATTGGAGGCAATCCGGGCAACTCTTTCGGAAACACATATGGATACTTACATACTACCGGTACTAACTCAATTTTCAACTCAGACTCTTTTGTGTTCAACACAAAGGCAAGATAAGCTTCACAACCCTTCCTCATACATTTCTGAGCAGTCATAGAAGAAATCACTACAGGCAAGCTATTCGATTTATCTGATTCAACCCGAAGAATATTACCACCATCACATTTCAATTTAGAGATTTTCCTTCCATAATTTACTACTACATCTTACATGGTCAACCAATCCATACCACGTATTATATCAAATTCATCAAATGGCAAAAGCATAAGATTAGCCGGAAAACAATGACCTCATTAAAAGGGCAATTCTTACATACTTTGTCAACTAACACATACTTGCCTAGAGGGTTTAACACTTTTATCACAAATTTTGTAGACTCAACAGACATATTCACTCTAAATACCAATTTCACACAAACATACGAATAGGTAGATCCCGGATCAATCAAAGCAACAATAGAAGTATTATAAAGAGAAAAAGTACCCGTAATCACATCAGGAGATGAAGCCTCTTCGCAAGCGCGAATGGCATAAGTCCTCGCAAGTGCTCTACCCTCGGTTCTCACAGCTGGATCTTTAGGTGCACTCTTGTTACTCATTCCATTTCCAAGATTTTTTTGTGGCCTCCCTCTATACTTAGTATTGCCCGATCTTGCACTCAATTTCTCTTTTTCAACCATCTTGGGGCAATCCTTGATAAAATGATCATGTGATCCGCACTTGAAACATGCCCGGATATTCATCCAGCACTCACCGAGGTGATGTCTGCCACAATGTTGACACTCAAGTCTATTAGCTCGAGCGTTACCCACACTCACTACCGAAGTAGTCTGAGCCTTATGACCCGAATACTGTTTCCCATGGTTTCTGTTCGAAAACCCAACCGAAACACTTGATTGAGTATTAAACTCTCTCGGTTTCTTAGATGAAGACTGAAATGACTTACTCATTTGTCTCTTCTTCAAATCTCGAAACTCTAACTCAGCTTTCCTTTTCTCTTTAGCCAATTACTCGGCCTTACAAGCTCTCTCTACGAGCACAGTAAATTCTTTCAGTTCAAGGACACCCAGCAACAATCGGATGTCTTCATTTAACCCATCTTCAAATCTTTTACACATGATGGCCTCAGTTGATATACATTCTCGAGCGTATTTGCTCAATCTCACAAAGTCACGCTTATATTCTGTTATCGTCATTCGACCCTATTTTAACTCGAGGAATTCTTTTCTTTTCTGATCAATAAACCTTTGGCTAATGTACTTATTACAGAACTTTTCTTGGAAAAATTCCTAATTAATTATCTCTCTTGGTACCACCGACACAAGGGTGTTCCACCACTGATAAGCTGAGTCTCTCAGGAGGGACACAACACATTTCATACATTCCTCAGGTGTGCATGATAACTTATCAAATACCATGATAGTATTCTCGAGACATAATTCTGCCCTTTCAGGATCATCATCTATACTAACTCGAAACTCTTCGGCTCATTATTTTCGAATCTTATCAACTGGAGATCTATTCAATCTTTTGAAGTCCATACCTTGGGGTGCTACAGGGATAAGTTGAGGTATAGGTGGGGTGGAGGGGGTTGAACATTCGGGTTCGTTCGAACAAACTCCGTATACCAGGCATCCATCATATGAAGAAAGGCTTCCTTGCCTCCTTCTCTTCGACTAACTGTATGGGGTCTACTATCAGACAGCACTTCACCTTCAGTGGGAGCAGGCGTGTTAGTTTCAACATCATCTGCCACTGCTCTGTCGGGATCTATTTACTATATGAAAACACATTTTAAAATAGTCAGGAGTCGTCACACTATCATAATATATGTATGGTGCGTATAGCTAGACTCATACACATGCTACGTTAGTCCAAGAATCAACTAAGTTATAACTCTGATACCACTAAATGTAACACCCCTTGCCCGTACTCAACACCGAGATAGGGCCTGAGGCATTACTGGACTTAAACATAAACTCATACAAAATCGGGTCGTACTAATGCATCTAATTTAAAACCATTCATACATATGTATGTCATCCTTATTACAGACCTACGAGCCCCGAGACATCCATTGGGTGTAGTTTGGACTCACCCGAGACTTTTGAAACTTTTTCAACACTTAGAAAATTTTTTATTTTGGAAGGTCACACGTCCATGTAGGTAGGCCCTGTGGTCACACACGATTGTGTGGCTTGGGAAACGCCCGTGTCCTCAGCCCGTGTAACTCTCTATTTATGACATCATCAACAAAATAGGGTCACATGGCCAAGTCACATGCCCGTGTGCTTAGGCCATGTGGGGAATGAAATTCCAAAAAATCAGGTGCAGACTTCACATGGCCAGGGCACACGCCTATGTCTTGAGGCCATGTCCTTCACAAGGCTGAGACATACAACCATTTCTCTACCCGTGTGTTTACTACTGGACATTCTGTTTTACCTAACTAGGGTGCAGGGGACACACGACTGGAACACACGCCCATAGGGGTTGACCGTGTATCACACACGGCCTAGACACATGCCCGTGTGTCTACCCGTGTGGACAACTTTGAGGCTATTTTCCAAGCCAATTGCCACCAATTATCATTTAAGCCATGGTTATCATCATACTAAACAAATCCCACTTAAATCATCATGCATTCATAGCCCCGACACATCTCATCATATACACACAACCACCAACCACATCACAATTGCATGGGCACAAGCGTGCTTGAATAAATAGGCTTACAACCCAATAATCAATATGAGCCACATCTTATGGCCTTATAAAAAATGAATCAAATATCATCATAAGCCAACACATTTGGCTTGGCTAACCAATATGACATATAACAAAAAGACCAAGTCCCTAACATGCCATACTCAAAATGTTGAGACTAACTATACCCAAATGTCCAACTGATAGTGTGATCGAGTCTCCGATGCCCTTCGATCCCCGAGCTAGCTTGGTGATACTAAACAATATAGATCATACATTTATCATACAATTAGCATAAGGTAGGTTAATATAATAATCCACAAATCTCATAAACATAACCTACTCCATTACATGCTTACTATATGCCCATCTTTCACACATCACTTAACTTAAGAGTTACATATACATACCTGTACAAATCCTTAACATAGTCATACACAATCTCATCTTTGACATTCTCTTGAATTACTCGTTGGATATCCCGTTGAACCACTTGGAATATTCTCAAATACATGGAATACTTTTACACAGAAGTGTCACATATGTAGCCAATGCTACTTCTTATCACATATCATATAATGCTCGCTCACGAGCTAATTATGGGTCTGCTCACACAAGCTGACAATTCAAGCCGTAGCTACTCGGGCTGCTCACACAAGCTGACAGGTATCCACAACACATGCCAGAATACCCAGCCACCTGTAGAACGTACATGACTAGCACCCGGATCACATTATATACATCACATAATCTCATAAGCTCATAATCACCTAGTTCCTAGTGAAATGTCACATTGTATCCTAAATTATTCCAAGGTTCAACCGGGAACTTCGAGGTATCATATTTTCGTCAAATCATCATCGAGTCATCGTTAATCAAATCGATAAAGACAGTTACACAATTCATGTAGTATTAAAGCATCACCTATCTAATATTATAATGTTGCATTATTTACACACGAACTTACCTTGGTACAAAAATTGTAAAAACAAATCTAATCATCGTACACCTTGTTTTTCCCCTAATCAAGGTGCGTTCCTCGTTTTTCTTGCTCTATAATACCAAATTTAGTTTATTTAATAGAAACATTTTTCAATTCAGTCCGTAACTCTTATTTTGACAAAATTATCTTTTTACCCCTAACTTTTCACATATTCACAACTTCGTCCCTAAGCTCGTAAAATGAAATATGTCCATTTTCTTTGTCACCCAAGCCTTGCCGAACCTATATCATACTTATAATAGCCCACATTTTCTTTCAAATCAGATTTTTACCACCTATTTTACAACTTTTTCAAAAAGGTCCTTTTAGGTGTTTTCATAAAAAATCACTTAGAAAAAGATGTTTATCATACATCAAAATTTCATATTCCTCTATTAAGCATCAAAATACATGCATGTCACACTTGGGTCAATTTTTAAACATGATCCCTAACTCAAAATAAGGCTAGAAATAGGCAGAGCATGCTTCAAGGATCTTAGAAACATAAAGAACATTAAAAACAGGGCTAGGGTGTACTTACAATCGAGCTTGAAAGTTCAAAAAAAACCCGAGCTATGGCCCTTCTAATTTTTGGCACACACAAGAAGAAGATGAGCAAATTTTTCTTCATTTTTCCCTTTTTATTCTTTTATTAACCAAATGACCAAAATGCCCTTTAATGCCTTTCTTTCAAATTTTCCTATGTCCATTTTTGTCCATAAAAATAGAAATTGGGAAAATTGCTATTTAAGGACCTCTAATTAATAATCCATGGAAATTTCATGCTTAAAGCTTCTAGAACTCACATTTTGCAACTTTTGCAATTTAGTCCTAAATGTCAAATTGAACACTTTATCGATAAAATTTTTTTATGAAATTTTTACACAAGCATGTAATCATATCATAGATCTCATAAAAATCATAAAATAATTATTTCTATTTTGGATTTGTGGTGTCAAAACCACTATTCTGACTAGACCCAAAATCGAGATGTTACATACGCAATATGCGTTATTTGGTGACCTTGATGAACATGTCGAATTTTTCAAGATTGTGACAACTAAAGGACTCAACCAAGTCCTGACAGATTTATGTGTAGAGGGGACAAAGTTGACAGTTTCTCGAAATGATTGCTACACCATTGACCGTGTATCGTTGAAGCCTCACAATAGAGTCTGGTATCATTTCCTTAAAACTCGTCTCATCCCTTTTACTCACAACTCAACTATTTCAAAAGAACGTATATTATTATTGCACTTGATTATAACGGGCAGAAAGATCAATGTTGGAAGCATTATCGTTAGAGAAGTCCACCGCTGCTCTTAAAAGAATGTCGGTACCTTAATTTTTTTTGTCTCTCATTACAACACTTTGTTAGAGAGTGAAAGTTCTTATTTAAGCGGATGAAGACACAATCCCCAGCAAAGGAGCCCTAACAAATCAACTCACCCTGAGATTTTCTAGGGAGGAAATGCCACGACATCCGAACTGTACATCCACAGCTTCTACTCCTATGACCTCTGATGCTGCCCCATCAATGTCTCACAATGACTTTTAACAGAAAGTGATTGATACTCTTTAGATGTTGCAACAACAATCCTGAGTACTAGAGAAACACCAACTAAGGCTAGCCACTGATCTTGGTTGAGCTCAAGAGGAAATGGCTATATTTTAGGGATATGTCCGACGAAGGGATAAGGCCAATAAGAAAACTCTTCAGAAGAACTTTACCCGACCTATGCCTACTTCCCTATTTTTCCTAAAGAATTGTTGTTGGAACCAGACGATGATGATGAAGATGGAGAAGAAGCCACTACGGAGAATAAGACCAAAAAAGAAAAAGAGAAAAGATCAGATCTGTACATATTGAATCTGATAAAGATAATGCTGATGTGACTTAAACTGCTACACCTGTTGACACTACCATTACACCGAAATCTATTACACCTATGACAGAGCAAGAACATGTGGTTCATCAACTAATTGATGATCTCACATAGTCAGATACTAATGATGAAGATGAGGTGCCAATCAACTAGCTAAAAAGGAAGCGCTACAAGCGAGATATTTGGAAATCAGTTCAAGTTGATATTGGTGAAGTGGATAGTCAACCGCGCTACAAATGCGCTGCTAGAAAATCAACCTAATTAGAGTAACCTAATTCCTTCCAAGCTTTTATTTTTTTTATTTTCAAGTATATTTTTCATTTTATACCATATGTTTGATGCATTCATATTTGGTTTTCATGGCATTTTTCATGTTTAATTGTTCATGCATTGATGACAATGCATCCTCTAGGTTTGGGGTGTGTTGTGCTATTAATATAACATGAAGTAGATTTATGTTTTAATGTTCATGCATTTTTTCTTTCATTTTACTAGTACATACAAATGCCAAATTACTGTCAGACTATGTTGAGTATATTGTTATTGGTGATGTTCGATGAGGATAATATCTCTTTGATTAATTTACAAATTTGTGATAGTTGATTATATAACACCCCTAACCCGTATCCATCACCACAATAGGGTTACGAAACATTACTAAACAAATGTATAGTTCTGAAAAATTTCATAGCAATTCAAGTCATAAGCACATGTGTATTACTAGTGCAAATCATATGTTCAATATCGTTCAAGATTTAAATCGCATCAATGCTTATAACTTAATTTTAAAAGAAAACATACAAAACATATATCATATCAACATTTACATTCTTTAGATAATAACCCTCTATTATTGTTATTAATAAAGTCCTGTATAAATGCTAGTTATAAAACAATTAGACTAGGTCTTATTACCACCTCTTTTTATTCATGATTGCAGTTTTAATATATATATATATGTCCATGAAAAATTCATACAATTATAAATATCAACTCAATTGAGCAGCAAGCATCCAATCATAAATAACTCGTTTCATTTCAGGGTCGACTTCACTACATAATCCATTTATACATAATTAATGATTTACAAATATCAAATGGACTTGTATCACCAAGCACATGTACTTATCAGACATATTATAAACTCATATAATTGCACATATTTAACATGCAAAGACTTAATTAACATAATGTCTGAAATATATACATCTTATACGCACGTAAATTGTAATTTAAATTCAACTACAACCATGTAGCCGAATATCACATATACACAAGTTCAAGCATAAGTTATAATAGTCATCATATTTCTACACATATATGTCCTAATTTTTACATGACAAACTCATGACAAACCCTTTTATAATAACATCGATTACAAACATGAATCGAACCAAAAAACACCTTAAACGTTATATAAATACTTAAATATACCTTCAAATTATCACAAAGATGTTAAACTACCATATCATATAACATATCTATCAAAAGACTTAAGCAATATTTCAACCCAAAATCGAATCCAAGCCTACTAATATAATCATTTCCATTACACCAAATACTTACCATAATACACACCACAATCAAGCATAATCGCACATATATTAAACCAAAAGCATGAACATCATAACTAAGCACATACAAACCGAATATAAACACATATATATGGCAAGCCATTTTCGCATGGCTTTTAATACACAACCAAAACTTCAGCATTTCCAAAACACACTTTAGCCTATACATGCCATAATCTTTAATTTAACTTATAAAAATACCCAAAATAGAGGATAGTGTGATGAGCTTCGTAGACGATCCCGAACTTGTAGCTTGACTTCCAAAAATCTATAAAACAGAAACAAATATTCACATGATAAGCTATTATAACTTAGTAAGCTATAAGCAAATAAACAACTAATAAAATAACTATCTCATAGTAAATTTAACTGAACTATACTAATATGAGTATGCTTATTCTCAAACTACCACATTCATTCATGACATTTCGTTTTATACAAAATTCTCACCTTGGCAGAATACCTATAAAACCAACATAAATAATTCATACTTCGTTTACAAGCCAAGACATCATTAAACAATCGAATTCACATATATTCATAGCTTCTACTCAAGCATCATAATTTATATCATCGTATGTACATTATCCAAATGACCGAATATACTTGGTACCATTAATAAACATACCACATATCATTCGAAGACAAACACGGTACATTAATGTACATCCTTATCAATTTTGATTACTATAATATAATTTCACCATCTGCACTTATTCAATAAAACATTATAACAAATACTAATTACTTACTTACTTACCTTGACTTGATAACAAGTTAATTCATACCTGGCACATAGCTCGTTGTACCTTTTCAAACATAGCTTATCATTCCCAATGAACCATTCGAAATTGGATAGGACACTCGGATAATTGCATAAATCGTACAAAGCCAACGTCTCAAACATGGTCTTATATGTAACCTAAAATGATGCCACTGTCCTAGATAAGGTCTTACTCGTAAACACATTTTGGAATCACAAATTGGTGCCATGGACTTTGTGACACCCCTAATTTGACCCTAGTCAGAAAGCGGTTTCGGGACCGTTAAACCGAGTAACCAAATTATTTGAACATGATATTTATTGTCTAAGATAAATGTGTGAAAGTTTTGAGCTTCGATTTAGTCGATTGCATGTGAATTTAATTAATAGGACTTATGTGTGGCACTTTTAAAAGGTGATAGGTTAATCTATAAGGACCTATTAGTGCATGTTATGAAAATAATGGGCTTGCATGTCAAATTTCCACCTATGACAAGTAGTGGCCGGCCATGCTATGGGTTAAAGCCTATTATAAACATTTTTGTGTTAGTGATTTATGTTAGAAATAATAAAATAAAAGGTTAGTAATAAAGTAATAAAAAGGGAGGGGTGATGAAAACAAAGTTGTCTCATCCTTGCTCCCCCTATTGACGTGACTTGAGGGAGGAAGAAGAAAGTTTGGTTGCTTTAATTTTTGGCTTAGAAGATGGCTAGAAGGAGGAAAAACTATGATTTTAGCTAGTTAGGTAGCTGAAATTTCTAGTAACTCGGTAATCCATCGAAGAAGAGGAAGAGGGCTGCAACAAAAAGAAAAATGGAGACAGTTTGCATGTTGAAGGAAACTAAGGATTTAGCTTGTTTAAGAGTTGTATCCTAAGTTGGTAAGTTTTCTAAGCTCCCCTCTATCTTTAACTTTGTTGTAAAGAAAAATGATGATGGATTGTGGTTGGAAGGCATGGATGCGGGTGGTAGAAAAGAAAAGCTCTTTGATTAGTTGTAAAAATTAGTACTGTCCAATTTTGTGCCTTCGTTATGCTGTCCAAAATTTGAACAAATTAATGGTTCTATTTTCATGCCGATTAGGGGTTGATAAATTGAGTCTAATAGCTAAAATATTATGTTATTCTTACTAAGTTTTAGTTGTTAGTAGTGACGTAACAATGTGACAATTAAATGCATAAATGACTGCTGGAAACTCCAGCTTGAAAACAAATTGTTCCAGCATGTAAATGCTGATTTGAATGTGCTGTAATATGTGGAGGAATTGGTCTGCTGCATGTTTGAAATAAAAGAAAACAATGGTTGTTAAATATTAGTTTTTGTTGCTAGTCGTATGGGTTTAATTCATTGTTCAAGGGGCTATAAATTGGTGTTAATTAAGCTATTAGGATGGTCTAATAAAACAGCCTGAATGTTAAATAATGCTTGCTGTCCAGATTGAAATTATGCTAGAAGGTTGAACAATTGTTGTTCAAATGGAATTTTGGAGTGTTTAATGGACTCCATGTTGCTAAAATTTACATGAATAGAAATTTCTAAGCTTAAATTGTAAGAATTTGAGTTGTGTGGTTTAAATTGTCAAAGATGCATTTGGCAATTGATTATAATTTGTTAAAGGGTGTAAAGTATTGATAGTTCTAAATGGTACATAGTTAAATGAAGATGGAAGCTTGATAAACTTTTATTTAGAATGTGAATTAGATATAAATTAAATAAGCATGAAATCGAATCATGGCATGTTTTATTAAATATGATACATATTGAAATCTACTGTTTTAGATGTAGATTAAATGATATGTGATTGCCAAATGTGATTGTTAAGTGAATAATATTAGTTAAGTACTTAAGCAAATCTATTGTTTTACTTAAGCTTAAGAGCAAAGAGGATCAAAGTTGGATGGGGGAAAAGAGAAAGTAAACAAATAGCCGTGGATATCTAGTCGTCGACCACTTCCGAGGTAAGTTTTAAGTGATTAAACGTTGAGTAAATTCAATTATAATAGGACATGATGAGTTGATTTAATAAGATATGATGTGGCCATGATATGTTCTAAGTTCAAATGGTAAGTTCTTAAGTGTTTGAGCTTGGGAATTTAAGGGTAATTTGAAATAGTCTGCTTAGGACAGCAGCAGTAACGTGACTTTAGAAAATCACCATAAATTTATGGATTTGAATTAGAGGCTGAATGAGACATGAAATTAAAGCTTAATGAGTCTAGTTTCTTATAAAAGAAACCGTGTAAGCAAAGGAATTTCCGATAATGAGATATTTAAAGTTGTGTGAGACGGTGTCAGAATGACTCCGAAATCCCCTGTTCTGTTTTTAGAAAATCATTATAAATTGTACAAAAATGGTTATAAGATAAAATTTATATGAGTCTAGTTTCAAATGAAATCAAATACAACACATTTTGAATTCTGTAAAATGAGAAATTTGATTTGTAGTGAAGAGTGGTCAGATTAGTCAAACAGTGAAACAGGGGAAACTTTAAGAAAAATCTGGTATTGATTGGCCAAACCTAAAATTCTGGAAATTTTATGGGTGGAAGATATACGAGTCTATATTCAGGAAAAATTAACGGAAAGTGATTTGGAGTTTTGTAGCTCCAGTTATAAATAATTTAGTGACTATTGCTCAGGAAAAACAGCTTGTGCTGAATTTGAGATTATGTTGTGAACCTTGATAAACTTGTTTTAGTTGCTCACAAGCTATTGATTAAACCCATACGTGAATTCTAAATTGTGATATTGGAAAATGATAGATGTAGATTCAGCCAAGAAAGTGTATATATGTGATAAGGCCTAATGGTCGATGTGATGAATGTGAAAGTGTATATATATGTGATAAGGCCTAATAGCCGATGTGATGAATGTGAAAGTGTATATGTGTGATAAGGCCTAATAGCCGATGTGACGAATGTGAAAGTGTATATGTGTGATAAGGCCTAATAGCCGATGTGACGAATGTGAAAGTGTATATGTGTGATAAGGCCTAATAGCCGATGTGATGAATGTGAAAGTGTATATATGTGATAAGGCCTAATAGCCGATGTGATGAATGTGAAACTGTATGTATGTGATAAGGCCTAGTGGCCGATGTGATGAATGTGAAAGTGTATATATGTGACAGGGCCGAGTGGCCAACGTGATGGATGTGAAAGTGCATAAATGTGATAAGTCCCGAAGGGCATTTGTGTCAGTACTATATCCGGGTTAAAACCCCGCAGGCTTTATGCGAGAATATTATCACTGATTAATGTCCGTAAGCTTTGTGCTCGTACTATATCCGAGCTCTAAAGACCCGATGACTACGTGTAGGAATTTTGTTCGGGTAAGACCCGATAACTTCGTGTGGAGATTATGTCCGGGTAAGACTTCGTAATAAGAATTGCTTATAAATATATTCAATGCAAAAGGTTAAACAGGTATGTACTCCAAGTTTATATGTGAGCTTGATTTGCACTAAATCATAAGGTAGTTATGTGATGCATACGAGAGCAATCTATGAGACTATTCCTATGATTATGTGACATCGGATCAGTGTGAGAGGCGATGTGAAATCATACGATGTATCTATGTCACATGAGCTCACTTTTATGTGAAAGTTTATCTGCTTATTGTATATGATGAGATGTGCATATTCGGTAAAGGGATGGTATGCCCGAAGGAAGAGTGAAATAAAAAATACGATCAACTATGTTATAATTTGATTGTTATCTGTTGACCCTGCTTAAAACTTACTAAGCATTGTAACGCTTACTCCGTTTACTCTGTTTCTTCTGTTTTATAGATCTCATTGCGAAGCTACAGGCTCGGGGATCGTCAGCAACTAGTCACACTATCACTATCCACTGCTTGGTACTGCTATGTTTTGGATTATCTTATGGCATGTATAAAATAGACTAGTGGCGGAAGAATATTTTGGTTAATGTATATAGCCATGCGAAAATGGATTATATATGTTTGAGCATAATGTTATAATCATTTGGTATGGAATGGTTAATCACTATCATAATTTGTGCTATTTATGCTAAAAGGGCTAGTTGGATCATGGAAACTATGAAATAGGTAAAGTCTACCTTAAAGGCAGATGCTGGCAGCAGCAGTGATGTAGATTTGGAAAATCACTAAAAATAGTAGGATTGGAATTAAATAATGAATAAATTATGTAAACGAACCTTGGTGAATCTATTTTCATAGGAAAGTAACGAAACGATCATATGGACAGTATGTTAAGAGATATTCAGGTTCTCGTGAGACAGGGCCAGAACGGTTTCTGGATTCCCTGTTCCGACTTTGGAAATTCATTATAAATTAACCAGAGATAATTAGGAGTCATGCCATGCATGTATAGATTCCTATCTGAGTCTAGTTTCTATAGAAACAAACGGCATCAGTATTGAAGCTCTGTACAGGGGGATATCCAAGTCGTAAGGCGCAAAGGTCAGTGTAGTCCATCCCTGTAACATGGGAGACTTTGAATAATAAACTGTACTAATTGGCCAGACCAAAAATTCTAGAAAAAAATATGTAGATGGGCATATGAGTCTAGTTTCAGTGAAAAATTACGAAACTGATTTTCGAGTTGTGAAACTCAAGATATGATTTTTAAGGTGATAGTGTCGCAGTTAGCCAACTGCCTAGAAAATTTTAAAATGGACTGCGATAGTAAGCGAATTTAGTCTGTGAACCCCTCGTGTCCGACTCCGGCAACGGTCTCGGGTACGGGGTGTTACAATTTTATTGGTATCAGAGCTACGGTTTAGTCGATTCTAGGACTAACGTAGCACGCGTGAGTCTATTTATACATGCCATAAAGTGATAAAATGATAGTGTGATGATTTTTGGCTATTAAAATGTGTTTGCTGTGTTGCAATGAATCTTGATCCCGATCGAGCTGTAGCAAGCTTCTGACTATGAGAATTTGCGATATAACTTCACTTAGATATGCCTGAATTATTAAGTTGATCAGGTACGTATCATGTACTCGTATTTGAATTTCGATTTGGATTGAATTATAAGGGTATAAGTGATGCAATTTTGAAGGAGTGTTATGACTATAAATGTGATTTTTGTATGTGGCTATGGAACTGGAACTTGAATGGTCGATAAGCATGTTGTGTTTGTATTCAAGTAATGTAAATGATATACTAATGTGTATTGCTATATGTGTATATGTATGTAGAGACGAAATTGTCGAATGTAAAAAGGCAGTGAAGCGTATAGAGTGGTTGGTTTTCAGCACTAAGTGTGCGGGCAATAAGTGTTCACGGTTGTGAGATTGGCACTAAGTGTGCGGGCAATAAGTGTTCACGGTTGTGCGGGCAATAAGTGTTCACGGTTGTGAGATTGGCACTAAGTGTGCGGGCAATAAGTGTTCACGGTTGTGAGATTGGCACTAAGTGTGCGGGCTTGAAATGCATGGCACTAAGTGTGCGAGTTTAAAGTACATGGCACTAAGTGTGCGTGGTTGATTATTAAGCACTATGTGTGCGAACCCACTATATATATATTTTCTATCAATTATTTATATTAAGGGTGCGACCTTACCAAGTCGATTTCGGACAGCGGAAAGGGGTAAGTTCTTGAGTAATAGAGCTTAAATTATGATTTGATTAGATCATGTTTTAAGCAAATCAAAATCATGCTCTTTGTGTGTGGCTATTGAGCCGAAATTGCAAGAATGATAAGTGTCTTGTGTTTGAGTTTTGCTAATGAAAATGAAATACGAATGTGTCATGATTTATTGTTAAATGTGCATGGTTATTCGAATGATGTCCGGGCTAAGTCCCGAAGGCTTTGTGCTAAGTGACCATATCTGGACTAAGATCCGAAGGCATTGGTGCGAGTTACTAAATCCGGGCTAAGTCCCGAAGAGCAATCATGCTGGTGACGTGTATTCGGGCCTTGGTGCCTAGCAGGCTTCGTGCCGGTAATTTGAGCAAAGTTTAAGTGCTCATTACTATACGAATTCAAATTTAAATGAGATGATATGTTTAAAAATGTACATATATGATGTTTATAGACTTGGTTAAGTCATATCAATGTGTATTAACGAATGAATAAGAGCACTATGTATGTGAATGATTAGAGGCACTGTGTGTGTGCGAATTCCTTTAACCGAGCACTATGAGTGCGAGATCGGTCAGTGGGCACTAAGTGTGTGAAGTGGAATTCATGTAAGACCTCGTTTGGGACGAAGGCATTGATTTGAGATAGTGTGTAAGACCATGTCTGGGACATGGCATCGGCTCGATATGTGAGAATATGTAAGACCATATCTAGGATATGGCATTGTAAGAGCTATATGTGCTATTGCTGAATGGACACTATTTTGTTAATCTTGTTCAAGAAATTATTTTGATTAAGTTTCGACATTCGAAAGTTTGAAAGAATTTTTGATGAATGTTGATAATTTTGGATATACGAGTTATGCGCTAGAATAAATCTCATGCCAGTGTATTATATTAGGCTTTATGCCTATTCGACTGTATACGGGTAACGTTAACTATGATTGAATGTGCTAAATGAACTAAATGTTCAGGTACGTGGAAGTTGACTTTTCTTTTGGAAATGAGTTAAGTTGAATATTGAGATGTGATAAAGTTATAAAGGATATTTATTGGGATGTTTGAGTATATGTGTACTTTCGGTTAGGTTACAGCTTATTCATGAATGAAAATGTGGGTTGATGATGTGAATTATACATGTTAATATGTGCTTAATATGTGTTTGAAATGCACTTGTGAATTAAGTTAAGTGATTATTGCTTATGAAATCAAGAAAATGAGATATTTGTGCATACCTGTAGAAATGTTTATGTATTTGTTTTAAGATAAGAAAATGATTTTATAGATCGATGCGAAATCAATAATGAATTACAATTGCTATCGATGAGCTAATGTTTATATGAATATAATTCAATAAGAGGACGTTATCCTAAACTATGCATCGGTGGAAATTTTCGGGGACGAAAATCCCTAAAGGGGGGGAGAGTTGTGACACCCCTAATTTGACCCTAGTTAGAAAGCAGTTTCGGGACCGTTAAACCGAGTAACCAAATTATTTGAACATGATATTTATTGTCTAAGATAAATGTGTGAAAGTTTTGAGCTTCGATTTAGTCGATTGCATGTGAATTTAATTAATAGGACTTATGTGTGGCACTTTTAAAAGGTGATAGGTTAATCTATAAGGACCTATTAGTGCATGTTATGAAAATAATGGGCTTGCATGTCAAATTTCCACCTATGACAAGTAGTGGCCGGCCATGCTATGGGTTAAAGCCTATTATAAACATTTTTGTGTTAGTGATTTATGTTAGAAATAATAAAATAAAAGGTTAGTAATAAAGTAATAAAAAGGGAGGGGTGATGAAAACAAAGTTGTCTCATCCTTGCTCCCCCTATTGCCGTGACTTGAGGGAGGAAGAAGAAAGTTTGGTTGCTTTAATTTTTGGCTTAGAAGATGGCTAGAAGGAGGAAAAACTATGATTTTAGCTAGTTAGGTAGCTGAAATTTCTAGTAACTCGGTAATCCATCGAAGAAGAGGAAGAGGGCTGCAACAAAAAGAAAAATGGAGACAGTTTGCATGTTGAAGGAAACTAAGGATTTAGCTTGTTTAAGAGTTGTATCCTAAGTTGGTAAGTTTTCTAAGCTCCCCTCTATCTTTAACTTTGTTGTAAAGAAAAATGATGATGGATTGTGGTTGGAAGGCATGGATGCGGGTGGTAGAAAAGAAAAGCTCTTTGATTAGTTGTAAAAATTAGTACTGTCCAATTTTGTGCCTTCGTTATGCTGTCCAAAATTTGAACAAATTAATGGTTCTATTTTCATGCCGATTAGGGGTTGATAAATTGAGTCTAATAGCTAAAATATTATGTTATTCTTACTAAGTTTTACTTGTTAGTAGTGACGTAACAATGTGACAATTAAATGCATAAATGACTGCTGGAAACTCCAGCTTGAAAACAAATTGTTCCAGCATGTAAATGCTGATTTGAATGTGCTGTAATATGTGGAGGAATTGGTCTGCTGCATGTTTGAAATAAAAGAAAACAATGGTTGTTAAATATTAGTTTTTGTTGCTAGTCGTATGGGTTTAATTCATTGTTCAAGGGGCTATAAATTGGTGTTAATTAAGCTATTAGGATGGTCTAATAAAACAGCCTGAATGTTAAATAATGCTTGCTGTCCAGATTGAAATTATGCTAGAAGGTTGAACAATTGTTGTTCAAATGGAATTTTGGAGTGTTTAATGGACTCCATGTTGCTAAAATTTACATGAATAGAAATTTCTAAGCTTAAATTGTAAGAATTTGAGTTGTGTGGTTTAAATTGTCAAAGATGCATTTGGCAATTGATTATAATTTGTTAAAGGGTGTAAAGTATTGATAGTTCTAAATGGTACATAGTTAAATGAAGATGGAAGCTTGATAAACTTTTATTTAGAATGTGAATTAGATATAAATTAAATAAGCATGAAATCGAATCATGGCATGTTTTATTAAATATGATACATATTGAAATCTATTGTTTTAGATGTAGATTAAATGATATGTGATTGCCAAATGTGATTGTTAAGTGAATAATATTAGTTAAGTACTTAAGCAAATCTATTGTTTTACTTAAGCTTAAGAGCAAAGAGGATCAAAGTTGGATGGGGGAAAAGAGAAAGTAAACAAATAGCCGTGGATATCTAGTCGTCGACCACTTCCGAGGTAAGTTTTAAGTGATTAAACGTTGAGTAAATTCAATTATAATAGGACATGATGAGTTGATTTAATAAGATATGATGTGGCCATGATATGTTCTAAGTTCAAATGGTAAGTTCTTAAGTGTTTGAGCTTGGGAATTAAAGGGTAATTTGAAATAGTCTGCTTAGGACAGCAGCAGTAACGTGACTTTAGAAAATCACCATAAATTTATGGATTTGAATTAGAGGCTGAATGAGACATGAAATTAAAGCTTAATGAGTCTAGTTTCTTATAAAAGAAACCGTGTAAGCAAAGGAATTTCCGATAATGAGATATTTAAAGTTGTGTGAGACGGTGTCAGAATGACTCCGAAATCCCCTGTTCTGTTTTTAGAAAATCATTATAAATTGTACAAAAATGGTTATAAGATAAAATTTATATGAGTCTAGTTTCAAATGAAATCAAATACAACACATTTTGAATTCTGTAAAATGAGAAATTTGATTTGTAGTGAAGAGTGGTCAGATTAGTCAAACAGTGAAACAGGGGAAACTTTAAGAAAAATCTGGTATTGATTGGCCAAACCTAAAATTCTGGAAATTTTATGGGTGGAAGATATACGAGTCTATATTCAGGAAAAATTAACGGAAAGTGATTTGGAGTTTTGTAGCTCCAGTTATAAATAATTTAGTGACTATTGCTCAGGAAAAACAGCTTGTGCTGAATTTGAGATTATGTTGTGAACCTTGATAAACTTGTTTTAGTTGCTCACAAGCTATTGATTAAACCCATACGTGAATTCTAAATTGTGATATTGGAAAATGATAGATGTAGATTCAGCCAAGAAAGTGTATATATGTGATAAGGCCTAATGGTCGATGTGATGAATGTGAAAGTGTATATATATGTGATAAGGCCTAATAGCCGATGTGATGAATGTGAAAGTGTATATGTGTGATAAGGCCTAATAGCCGATGTGATGAATGTGAAAGTGTATATGTGTGATAAGGCCTAATAGCCGATGTGATGAATGTGAAAGTGTATATGTGTGATAAGGCCTAATAGCCGATGTGATGAATGTGAAAGTGTATATATGTGATAAGGCCTAATAGCCGATGTGATGAATGTGAAAGTGTATATATGTGATAAGGCCTAATAGCCGATGTGATGAATGTGAAACTGTATGTATGTGATAAGGCCTAGTGGCCGATGTGATGAATGTGAAAGTGTATATATGTGACAGGGCCGAGTGGCCAACGTGATGGATGTGAAAGTGCATAAATGTGATAAGTCCCGAAGGGCATTTGTTTCAGTACTATATCCGGGTTAAAACCCCGCAGGCTTTATGCGAGAATATTATCACTGATTAATGTCCGTAAGCTTTGTGCTCGTACTATATCCGAGCTCTAAAGACCCGATGACTACGTGTAGGAATTTTGTTCGGGTAAGACCCGATAACTTCGTGTGGAGATTATGTCCGGGTAAGACTTCGTAATAAGAATTGCTTATAAATATATTCAATGCAAAAGGTTAAACAGGTATGTACTCCAAGTTTATATGTGAGCTTGATTTGCACTAAATCATAAGGTAGTTATGTGATGCATACGAGAGCAATCTATGAGACTATTCCTATGATTATGTGACATCGGATCAGTGTGAGAGGCGATGTGAAATCATACGATGTATCTATGTCACATGAGCTCACTTTTATGTGAAAGTTTATCTGCCTATTGTATATGATGAGATGTGCATATTCGGTAAAGGGATGGTATGCCCGAAGGAAGAGTGAAATAAAAAATACGATCAACTATGTTATAATTTGATTGTTATCTGTTGACCCTGCTTAAAACTTACTAAGCATTGTAATGCTTACTCCGTTTACTCTGTTTCTTCTGTTTTATAGATCTCATTGCGAAGCTACAGGCTCGGGGATCGTCAGCAACTAGTCACACTATCACTATCCACTGCTTGGTACTGCTATGTTTTGGATTATCTTATGGCATGTATAAAATAGACTAGTGGCGGAAGAATATTTTGGTTAATGTATATAGCCATGCGAAAATGGATTATATATGTTTGAGCATAATGTTATAATCATTTGGTATGGAATGGTTAATCACTATCATAATTTATGCTATTTATGCTAAAAGGGCTAGTTGAATCATGGAAACTATGAAATAGGTAAAGTCTACCTTAAAGGCAGATGCTGGCAGCAGCAGTGATGTAGATTTGGGAAAATCACTAAAAATAGTAGGATTGGAATTAAATAATGAATAAATTATGTAAACGTACCTTGATGAATTTATTTTCATAGGAAAGTAACGAAACGATCATATGGACAGTATGTTAAGAGATATTCAGGTTCTCGTGAGACAGGGCCAGAACGGTTTCTGGATTCCCTGTTCCGACTTTGGAAATTCATTATAAATTAACCAGAGATAATTAGGAGTCATGCCATGCATGTATAGATTCCTATGTGAGTCTAGTTTCTATAGAAACAAACGGCATCAGTATTGAAGCTCTGTACAGGGAGATATCCAAGTCGTAAGGCGCAAAGGTCAGTGTAGTCGATCCCTGTAACATGGGAGACTTTGAATAATAAACTGTACTAATTGGCCTGACGAAAAATTCTAGAAAAAAATATGTGGATGGGCATATGAGTCTAGTTTCAGTGAAAAATTACGAAACTGATTTTCGAGTTGTGAAACTCAAGATATGATTTTTAAGGTGACAGTGTCGCAGTTAGCCAACTGCCTGGAAAATTTTAAAATGGACTGCGATAGTAAGCGAATTTAGTCTGTGAAACCCTCGTGTCCGACTCCGGCAACGGTCTCGGGTACGGGGTGTTACAGACTTACTCGCACACATATATCGGTATCCTATGTCATGACATATGTATCCTAGCTATTTTTAAGGTTCATACGGGGCTTTCGAATGCCGTATCTCAGTCGAATCAGACTCGAAAGTGTAGTAGCCACATTTATTCACATTCGGCCACAATATATTTAGTTTCTAATATTTCATAATAGCAAGTAATTTTAACATTAAACTACCAATAAACACGTCTATTTGCTTATAAACTTATCTTGGATGTCGTAAAACGGGACAGGCTGCTAGTCGACAACTTTCATTTTTCCCCGGTCCAAATCCGAATTCTTTGGTTCTTGATCTTGATTTTAGCTTGGAAGATGGTTGAACCTAACTTCTCCTATTTCTTTTGTTTATATTCGGCTATGGTGGAAATAATAATATGAGCACTTTTATTTATTTATCATATATTATAACATTTATATTACTTATTATTATTTTACCTTTTTAACCTTAGTTAATAAATTATAAAATCACTTATATCATGCCCACTACGGTCCAACATCATATATAATGGGATAATTTCATCATAAATACTCCTACTTAGAAAGCCATTAACAAATAATCCTTTACAAAATAAACTACCTACTTTTCAATTTACGCGATTAAGTCCTTCTATTTAATTGGACACCTAAACGACAAAATTAAATCATGAAAATTTCACATATATAAATTCACACAAAATAAACACAGAAAATAATTTTTAAATATTTTTCTGACTCAGATTCGTGGCCTCGAAACCACCGTTCTGATTAGGGTCTAAATCGGGCTGTTACAGATTAAGCATGTTTAGCTTAAGATAGTTGTCCTAAAAGTAGAATAACTTAAGTATCGTTGCAATTAACCTGTAGTAGGGTTCTTTTAATGCATTTAGAATTTTATAAGCCTAAATTCAACAATTTGGTTATGAATAATAAGGCATATCATGGCAATAGTTTTACACTCCAATGTTTGAAACTATTGAGTAGGTCAGTAATGCTTTGTTTGTTCTATCTTATTATTGATCAGAAAAACAAGTTTGAATAAGAGTGAGTAAAAAAATTATTATTAGTAGTATTAATAATAATGATTTAATGACACTCCACTTGTAACACCCCTTACCCATGTCCAACGCCGGAACAGGGTACGAGGCATTACCAGACTTAAACATACACATTCATGCAAAAATCGAGACATAAAATCTCTTTTAATTCAAAACATTTCAAACACATGCATGTCATCCCTTATTTGGGTCTACGAAGTCCAGAACATTCATCGAAATCGATTCGAGACTAAACCGAGAACTTTAAGAAGTTTCAGGAAAATTTAAAAAATTTTCCCATGAAATAGGATCACACACCCGTGTGCCTTTGGCACGCCCGTATCCTCAGGCCGTGTAACTCTCTGTTTATGACATCAGCATGCACATCGAACCACATGACCGGGCCACAAGCCCGTGTCTCCAGGCCGTGTCCTTCACACGGTTGAGACACACGGCCGTGTGTCAGCCCGTGTGGCCAATATTTAGGCTATTTTCCAAGCCTTCATGTTACCCATAATCTCTTACAACCTTATGCACATCAAAATTTCAAGTCATGGCATCATTTTAGTGACTAAACACTCTTTATTAAGACACATCCTTAACATTAACATGTCCTCTTACAAGTAATGCATCTACTCATGCAATTCCAAGTCTAGACTTATTTCACATTCATAAGACTTGTCATTTTGATGACCACTTTTATTATTATACTATGGTTACCAACTTATTCATCAAGCACTCATGTTCAATCATTATCACGTTGTGTTTATAACGTGCAATTACATTCAACACACATGTCATATTACTAACCATGCATGGCAAACAAACATAATCACATTATAAGCATTAGACATGACATGAATAGCTAGGCTTACAATCCAAACATCAATATGAGCCACATCTCATTTCCATATACATATAACTCAATATAAACCAACACATTTGGCCAAAGCAAAATAATACCTGTCAATCAACTAGATCCCTATACATGCCACTCACTTGAAATTTCTAATATATGCTTCATTATTCCAAAGGTAGTGACTTGATAGTGTGATGCTGCCTCCGACGATCGCAAACCCCGAGCTAACCTGAAAACACTAAAGGAAAGGAAAGGAAGGGAGTAAGCTTTATAGCTTAGTAAGACCGTATGAAAATAATAAGCAATCTATCAACTTGCTTCTCATGGTAATACAACCATATTTGCATTTTTACTCATGTTCCAGTCAAGCTATTTTCTCGAGTCAGAGTCACTAAATTATTTATATCTAGAGCTACAGAACTCCAAATTAAGTTCTGCTAATTTTCCCCAAAACTAGACTCACACATATTTTTACCATAAAATTTTTAGAATTTTTGGTTCAGCAAATTAGTATAGTTTATTCCTTAAAAGTACCCTTTTTCGTTGTCTGACAGTTCTGACCCCTCTTCGCTAAAAAATAATTATCTCATAATACGGGACTCAGATGATGTTTCCATCTATTTCTCTTGAAAATAGACTTATTAATAATTTTATGAATATAAATTATAACTCATAACTATTTTTTTACAATTTTAAATGATTTTCTCAAATAAGAATAGGGGATTTCAAAATTGTTCTAACTAAGTCTCACTCAATTTCAAATATCTCATAATATGAAATTCTTTTGCTCACACCGTTTCTTCTATGTGTAACTACACTTAATAAGCTTAAAATTAATATTTTATTTAGTCTCTAATTCACTTTCTACTATTTTTGGTGTATTTTCAAAGTCGGACTACTGCTACTGTCTGAAATGTTTTATTACTATATTTCACTCTTTCATGATTATTTTTAAATGGGCATTTATGTTAATCCATTTCTCTTTTCATAGTCATTAGACCACCAAGTAAAGGAATATACATTTCATGTCTAAATTTAATGTGGCCTCAAAGTCTCACACATAATCATCAATCACATTTCAACCATTATGGTAAGAATACATATATGTACGTCATAAACATAAAACCATAATCACAAGGTCACCACAATTTCATTTTAATAGGCATAACTTACTTATTTGTATCCTTACCAAAGGTGCATTGCTTCATGTTCTCAATAGCATTTAAGCTTTGAATACATGCTTGTACCTTTTCAATATGCTCAAATATTTACCTTCTCGCTTTAATATCAAGCTTTGAACTATCCGTTGAACCACTTTGAATACCAGAGGATAATCGGGAAATCTTACATGTATCATTGCCGATGCCATATCCCAAATATGTTCTTTCACTAGCTCTCACACATCAGTACCGATGCATGTCCTAGACATGTCTTACACTAGCACATCTCGCAGCCGATGCATGTCCCAGACATGTCTTACACTGGCTTACATCTCGAGGCCGATGCATGTCCCCGACTGGCACTCGTCTCAATGACGATGCCATGTCCAAGACATGGTCTTACACTGGCTTTCATAATATGGCCAATGCATGTCCCAGACATGTCTTATACTGGCTCACGTCCAACTGTGATTTCTCAATGGTCAAATCGTAGCCAAGCTCGTTCGAAGAATTGATCATACAATTCACAAAGTTCGTTACCATAAGAACTTTCAGTTCATTTCATCATTCTATAATTTGCTCATCTCAACAAGATATCATATTTCATAAATTTCCAATATTTCATAAATACACAAAGTGAAATCGACATATTAAGCTTTCGATTATTTCATAGGGTATAATATTTTCTCATACCCCCTAGCACTAACACATAATTCAATACAATAATAACAAGGAGATTTTCAAGTATAATAATAATAACATTAATAATGTGCTTATTAAATCACACGAACTTACCTCGAATGCAAAAACAACAATTTTACCATTAGTCCATGACCTTGTAGTTTCTCGATTTAAGCACGAATCTCAATTTCCTTGATCTACCATTTCAAATATAGCCCATTTAGGACTCACATTATTCAAATTAACCCAAAAATCATATTTTGAAAAATTTATAATTTCCCCCCTAAACTTTGCCAAAATTACACTTTTGTCCCTAGGCTCGAAAAATTGTTTTTATTCAATTTTCTTATTCTTTAAGCCTAGACGAACCATTTTCATAACTATATCAACTCAAGATTTCAATTATTACACACATTTACTTTCTATTTTAAAAACTTTATAAAATGATACTTTTAGGTGTTTTCATGCTAACACCTTTCACAAAAGTTGTTTATTACACAAATAAGATTCATTTTCTTCCATAAAAATGCAGAAAACAACATGAATATTCTCATGGTAAAACCCTAGAATTTCAACCATTTTGCAAAACAGTCCCCTCATTAGCTAGATTAAGCTAGAAGGGTTCCAAAAGTACAAAAATTATAAAAAATAAGCATCTAAATCACTTACTTGCAAAGAATATAAGTGGCTGATATTCTGAGCTTTCCAAACCCCCTCCTTGCTGCCATTTTCGGTGGAAGAAAAAAAAAAGATGAAAGTATGACAACTTTTTCTTTTTGTTTTATTTATTACCAAAAAAATCACCTAACTTTGACTTTTCAACTCCTATTTGGCTCTATGACCAGCCAAGATTGTGAAAGGGGTCTATTTGCAGTTTAAACACCCCCAATTATGGCTCTCTAGTAATTTGACACCTTTGATTATTAAAACAAAACTTTTTCCCTTTATGCGATTTAGTCCTTTTTCTCGATTAAGCACTCAAATGCCAAAATTAATTCACCAAAATTTTCATGCACTTATATAATCATGCTATAACACATAAAAAATATTAAAATAATTTCTTGACCTCAGATTTGTGGTTCCAAAACCACTGTTCCGACTAAGCCCTATTTTGGGATGTTACACCACTGTAGTTCTAGGCTAAGTAGCTAAGGAGGTAGTTGTTTGCTCCATCCATCTTTTAAGTTAAAAGCCTTAGCTCCATGAGTAAACTACATTCAAATTGTGGAATGATATACTAGCAGGAAATCTAGTGTATGATTCATTGAGATTGTTAAGTAAAGAAACCATGTGGCAAGATGAGTTCCCTAGAAAAATAAATAATAATTGTAACTAAAGTTTTGAAATGGTAGAATAGGTGAGAATAGAGAAACTAAATTTAGAGGAAAGATAACCTAAATACATCAGGAGAGGTTTGCTATAGTCAAAATTGCATAATTATTTAGGAACTTTTATTTTTAGGAAACATTTTCTGCACTTCATTTCCTAAACAAGCCTATAAAACTTGAACAAATTGTTTTTTAGTAAAAGACTGCTGAGAATAGAGGTATAGAATATATGGTAGATGGTTTAGTAGTATATATATATATGGAAACTGTGTGTTTTCAGAAATTCATGCATTCATACATATTTTTCTCGAGGACAAGCAATGATTTAGGTTTGAGGGTGTGATAAATCTTAAATTAATTGTTTGTAATTAAGTAAATATGTTTGCATTTTTAGGATATTTTTAGAATATTGCGTAACAAAGCTTGGATTGTGCTATAAATGTTATTATTTGTTACTTTTATTATTGGGGAAGAAAGGTGTTGGTTGTGGTTGGCAACAAGTGCAGGATGAAGAAGAGAAGAGAGAAAAGAGTAGGAAAATGAAGGAAGTGAAATATTGTCATGGCAAAATGCTAGTTGGATTGCCAACAAGAATGTCATGGAAATTCTAGGAAGATGATGCAACATTCAGTCCATGTCACTCTCAGCTAGCTATACTTGTACTAGATAAACCACCATGAAAAATAGTAAGCAAAAGATGTGTGCTAAGAGGGAGGGACCTACCCTATAAAGGAGGAAAGCGAAGAAAAGAAGGGAGCCTTTTGGAGAGAGAAGAATTAGATAGAAGTTTTTTTTCTCTTTGCATTAGATTCTTGTGGAAAATCTCAGAAAAAAGAGAGGAGAGGGTAGTACCTTACAGAGCAGAAAAGTCACAAACATAGGGAAAGGGAAGAGAAATCTGCCTTGGGTTTTGCATCAAATCTCATTATTAAAGTGAAAGATGGAGTAGCGAGAGCTTCCTATAGTTCTGCCCTTATTTTTTTATTTGGATTTAGTGATTCGTGAACTTAAATGATGATGTTGAATGGTTTAGTTTTGGATTGAATGTCCAATCCATGAGCTAAATCTCACTGGGTTGGAATTATTTGGGTGAATTTTTATTATCTTTAATGCCCATGGTATGATTTTGAGTAGATTACTATTTCATTTGATTTGTGATTATTTTAAATGCATGCATGCAAGCTCTAGACATAGATGATTATATGGTATGTTAGTAGATCTGACTTAATTCTAAAAAGATTAAATAGACTGGATTATTATCGGTTGATACAGGCAAGTATTCGACAAAATGTTTGCAGCACTCTAGACATAGAAGTTGCGATCTGTACAGGAAAAGAAATAACATTCTTGATATCATTCTTGAGTTTTGTAGACATAGAAAAAACTTAGAATGGTAGCTCAAAGTTTGGCTTTTGAAAAAAGTAGACTATAGTTGTGAATCCTTGAGTAGTAGAATGGTCAAAATTTTGCAATGGCATTATTATAGTATAAGAATAAGACCTGAGTAATTCCAACCTTTATCATTCAACAGTACAAATCCTCCTTACTTATTCTTTGAGAATTGCCACAGCATTTCAATTGCCCTAGCATTTTTTTCATTCATAATCCATTCATTAATTCTTTTCATCAATTTATCATTTGTTTCTTTTGCACAGTTTAATTAGTAAATTTCATAAATAATAGCATAACCAATTATTTTAATCAATTTTGATCCCTATGGAGATGATACTCGCTTATCACTTTATTACTTGATTTGATGTGTACACTTGCACATTCGCATTACACATTCACACGCGACAATCTAATCAGTTCCTTGGTTACCCAAGTAGCCTCTTCCATTTTGTGGTTGCGCCAACAAAACCTTAACCAAAGGAACTCTCTTGTTTTGCAAAACCTTCTCTTCACAAGTTAAAATATCTATTGGTTCTTCTTCATAAGTAAGATCTGGTCAAACCTTGATCTCCTCTACTAGCACAATATGCAACAGATCTAGATGATACTTCTGAAGCATAGACACATGGAAAACATTATGAATTCGCTTAAGTTTCAGTAACATCTTGAGGCGATAAGCTACAGGTCTAACCTTGTCAACAACTTCATAAGCCCCCACATAACTTGGACTTAACTTACCCTTTCTTCCAAATATTAAAACTCTTTTCCATGGAAAAATCTTCAAGAACACCTTATCACCAACTTGAAACTTGATGTCTTGACGTTTCAAATCTACATAAGATATATGCCTGTCAGTTGTGGTTTATAACCTCTGACAAAATAACTTCACCCTCTCTTCAATCTCTCAAACTAAATCCAGTCCAACGACCATCTTTTCATCTAACTCCATCCAACACAAGGGAGTTCTACATTTCCTACCATACAACGCCTCAAACGATGTGATGAGAATACTCACTTGGAAACTATTTTTGTAAGCAAACTCTAATAAAGGCAGATATCACTCCCAACTACCATTTAACTCAATCACTCAACTTCGCAACATATCTTCTAATACTTGAATTGCCCTCTTAGATTGGACATTAGTTTCGGGGTGTTAAGCCGTACTAAAAGTATGTTTCGACCCCAAAGCCTCTTGCAAACTATTCCAAAACCTTGAAGTAAAATAAGGATCTCTATCAGAGATGATAGAAACCAGAACTCCATGAAGACGTACAATCTCCACAATGTACACCTCGACCAACTTTTGCAAAAAATAGTTGCTACACACTATTAAGAAATGCACACTCTTCAAAAACCAATCTACTATGGCCCAAACTGAATCCTTCTTTGATGGTGTCAGTAGCAAACCTGAAACAAAATCCATAGTAATCCTCTCCTGCTTTCATTCAGGAACTTCAATCGGTTGCAACAATCCTAAATGAAATTGATGTGACACCCCTAATTTGACCCTAGTCGGGAAGTGGTTTCGGGACCGCTAAACCGAGTTGCAAAAATAATTGAATATAATATTTTATGTCTATTATATGTATATATGCATGTGTGAAAATTTCATGTTTGAATTTTGTTAATTGTAAGTGAATTTTATTAAATAGGACTTATGTGAGAAAATTTAGAAATGTGCTAGGCAAATGTGAAGTGGCCTATTAATGCATGTTATGAAAATGATGGGTTTGCATGTCAAATTACCCAAAATTTGAGCTAGTGGCCGGCCATGTTATGGGTGGAAACATGTTGGGAACATGTTGGCTTAGTGTGTTATGTTAGAAAGAATAAATAAAGGGTTAGTAATTAAGTAATGAAAAGGGAGGGGTGATGAAAACAAAGTTGTCTCATCCATCCCCCCTCCATTTTGCCGTAACTAGACAAAGAAAAGAAAAAAAAAAGAAAGGGTGTTCATCCTTTAACACCTTGGCCGAAAATTTGAAGGAGGAAGGAAGAAGAAAGGTTGAAGAGATTCGGCCATGCATGTAACTAGACTAAGGTATGTTTGATGATGTTCTATGAGATGCATGCATGTTTTAGTTGTTAGTTTGAGTTCTACCTAGCCCATGGTCTAAATCTTGCTATGTGATGGAGATGATATTTGGCCATGGGTGTTGTCCTTCTTGGTTGGTGTTTTGATGTTGTGGTGATGAGGCATGAAGATGATTGAGCTTGAGTGTTTAATAAAAAGGTTTGGATGTGAGAGTGTGTGAGGAGTAGAAATGAGGGGTCTTAGCAACTTCATGAAGGTTCGGCCATGGTGCTTCAATATTGCACTTGTGTTTAACCCTAGGATTAATTAGTTATATGGTTAGTATGGGTATGGGTGACCGAATATGAGAGCATGAATAGATGGAGAGTTTAGTGAATCGATATGTGGTAAATGTTAAGTGTTAAATGAGATAGAAATGATAGATTAATGTTGCACATTCGGCTATAGTTAGGCATGTTGATGATCTTATCTTGACTTAGATAATTAGGCATAAAAGGGTGGTAATGAGGTTGAGGTTGTTGAATGGTTAGTTGGGTAACAAATGAAGCAATCGGCCATCACTTGGGAGCTTATGTGATGTTGAGTTTAAAATTAGCAAAGGTGATTACCGAATGTCCAAGTATGCATATGCATGTGTGATTAGATTATTGATAGTATGGTAATTGCATGAGGTTATTAGCCGAATAGCTAAGAACATAAAGTAGCAAGATGAAAATTTTACCATGTCGTTTCGTATGCCATAAAATCATTAAAATGTGGATACCAATATATGTAGCAAAGCGGTTAAATGAGTTAATTTATTTGTTTAAGCTCAAGACTCTAAAGGAGAGGCGTCCAACAAGGGAAAGGAAAAAGTGATCGAATAGCCGCCGAAATTGTTCGACCACATCCGAGGTAAGTTTTAAGTGATTAAACGTTGAGTAAATTCAATTATAATAGGACATGATGAGTTGATTTAATAAGATATGATGTGGCCATGATATGTTCTAAGCTCAAATGGTAAGTTCTTAAGTGTTTGAGCTTGGGAATTCAAGGGTAATTTGAAATAGTCAGCTTAGGACAGCAGCAGTAACGTGACTTTAGAAAATCACCATAAATTTATGGATTTGAATTAGAGGCTGAATGAGACATGAAATTAAAGCTTAATGAGTCTAGTTTCTTATAAAAGAAACCGTGTAAGCAAAGGAATTTCTGATAATGAGATACTTAAAGTTGTGTGAGACAGCGCAGAATGACACTGTAATCCTCTGTTCTGTTTTTAGAAAATCATTATAAATTGTACAAAAATGGTTATAAGATAAAATTTATATTCTTAGACTCCTTAATGAGTCTAGTTTCAAATGAAATCAAATACAACACATTTTGAATTCAGTAAAATGAGAAATTTGATTCGTAGTGAAGAGTGGTCAGATTAGTCAAACAGTGAAACAGGGGAAACTTTAAGAAAAATCTGGTAGTGATTGGTCAAACCTAAAATTCTGAAAATTTTATGGATGGAAGATATGAGAGTCTATATTCAGGAAAAATTAACGGAAAGTGATTTGGAGTTTTTTAGCTCCAGTTATAAATAATTTAGTGACTATTGCTCAGGAAAAACAGCTTGTGCTGAATTTGAGATTATGTTGTGAACCTTGATAAACTTGTTTTAGTTGCTCATAAGCTATTGATTAAACCCATACTTGAATTCTAAATCGTGATATTGTAAGTTTATGAGTATTCGAATATGAAATGATAGTAAGGCCTAATGGCCGATGTGATGAATGTGAAAGTGTATATGTGTGATAAGGCCTAATAGCCGATGTGATGAATAAGAAAGTGTATATATGTAATAAGGCCTAATGGCCGATGTGATGAATGTGAAAGTGTATATATGTGATAAGGCCTAATATCCGATGTGATGAATGTGAAATTGTATATATGTAATAAGGCCTAATGGCCGATGTGATGAATGTGAAAGTGTATATATGTGATAAGGCCTAATGGCCGATGTGATGAATGTGAAAGTGTATATATGTGACGGGGCCGAGTGGCCAACGTGATGGATGTGAAAGTGCATAAATGTGATAAGTCCCGAAGGGCATTATAAACTTGTTTTAGTTGCTCATAAGCTATTGATTAAACCCATACTTGAATTCTAAATCGTGATATTGTAAGTTTATGAGTATTCGAATATGAAATGATAGTAAGGCCTAATGGCCGATGTGATGAATGTGAAAGTGTATATGTGTGATAAGGCCTAATGGCCGATGTGATGAATGTGAAAGTGTATATATGTAATAAGGCCTAATGGCCGATGTGATGAATGTGAAAGTGTATATATGTGACGGGGCCGAGTGGCCAACGTGATGGATGTGAAAGTGCATAAATGTGATAAGTCCCGAAGGGCATTTGTGTCAGTACTATATCCGGGTTAAAACCCCGCAGGCTTTATGCGAGAATATTATCACTGATTAATGTCGTAAGCTTCGTGCTCGTACTATATCCGAGCTCTAAAGACCCGATAACTTCGTGTGGAGATTATGTCCGGGTAAGACTTCGTAATAAGAATTGCTTATAAATATATTCAATGCGAAAGGTTAAACAGGTATGTACTCCAAGTTTATATGTGAGCTTGATTTGCACTAAATCATAAGGTAGTTATGTGATGCATACGAGAGCAATCTATGAGACTATTCATATGATTATGTGACATCGGATCAGTGTGAGAGGTGATGTGAAATCATACGATATATCTATGTCACATGAGCTCACTTTTATGTGAAAGTTTATCTGCCTATTGTATATGATGAGATGTGCATATTCGATAAAGGGATGGTATGCCCGAAGGAAGAGTGAAATAAAAATACGAACAACTACGTTATAATTTGATTGTTATCTGTTGACACTGCTTAAAACTTACTAAGCATTGTAATGCTTACTCCGTTTACTCTGTTTCCTCTGTTTTATAGATCTCATTGCGAAGCTACAGGCTCGGGGATCGTCAGCAACTAGTCACACTATCACTATCCACTGTTTGGTACTGCTATGTTTTGGATTATCTTATGGCATGTATAAAATAGACTAGTGGCGGAAGAATATTTTGGTTAATGTATATAGCCATGCGAAAATGGCTTATATATGTTTGAGCATAATGTTATAATCATTTGGTATGGAATGGTTAATCACTATCATAATTTGTGCTATTTATGCTAAAAGGGCTAGTTGAATCATGGAAACTATGAAATAGGTAAAGTCTACCTTAAAGGCAGATGCTGGCAGCAGCAGTGATGTAGATTTGGGAAAATCACTAAAAATAGTAGGATTGGAATTAAATAATGAATAAATTATGTAAACGAACCTTGATGAATCTATTTTCATACGAAAGTAACGAAACAATCATATGGACAGTATGTTAAGAGATATTTAGGTTCTCGTGATACAGGGCCAGAACGGTTTTTGGATTCCCTGTTCCGACTTTGGAAATTCATTATAAATTAACCAGAGATAATTAGGAGTCATGCCATATATGTATAGATTCCTCTCTGAGTCTAGTTTCTATAGAAACAAACGGCATCAATATTGAAGCTCTGTGCAGGGAGATATCCAAGTTGTAATGCGAAAAGGTCAGTGTAGTCGATCCCTGTAACATGGGAGACTTTGACTAATAAACTGTACTAATTGGCCCGACCAAAAATTCTAGAAAAAAATATGTAGATGGACATATGAGTCTAGTTTCAGGAAAAATTTACGGAACTGGATTTCGAGTTTCAGAACTCAAGATATGGTTTTTAAAACGACTAGTACGCAGACTGGCAGCTTGTCTGGGAAATTTTTTTTAAGTGGTTTGAAGTCTGTTAACACCTCGTGTTCGACTCCGGCGACGGCCTCGGGTTCGGGGTGTTACATTTGATTGGTATCAGAGCTACGGTTTAGTCGATTCTAGGACTAACGTAGCACGCGTGAGTCTATTTATACATGCCATAAAGTGATAAAATGATAGTGTGATGATTTTTGGCTATTAAAATGTGTTTGCTGTATTGTAATGAATCTTGATCCCGATCGAGCTGTAGCAAGCTTCTGACTATGAGAATTTGCGATATAACTTCATTTAGATATGCCTAAATTATTAAGTTGATCAGGTACGTATCATGTACTCGTATTTGAATTTCGATTTGGATTGGATTATAAGGGTATAAGTGATGCAATTTTGAAGGAGTGTTATGACTATAAATGTGATTTTGTATGTGGCTATCGAACTGGAAGTTGAATGGTCGATAAGCATGTTGTGTTTGTATTCAAGTAATGTAAATGATATACTAATGTGTATTGCTATATGTGTATATGTATGTAGAGACGAAATTGTCGAATGTAAAAAGGCAGTGAAGCGTATAGAGTGGTTGGTTTTCAGCACTAAGTGTGCGGGCAATAAGTGTTCACGGTTGTGAGATTGGCACTAAGTGTGCGGGCAATAAGTGTTCACGGTTGTGAGATTGGCACTAAGTGTGCGGGCTTTAAATGTATGGCACTAAGTGTGCGAGTTTAAAGTACATGGCACTAAGTGTGCGTGGTTGAATTATTAAGCACTATGTGTGCGAACCCACTATATATATATTTTCTATCAATTATTTATATTAAGGGTGCGACCTTACCAAGTCGATTTCGGACAGCGGAAAGGGGTAAGTTCTTGAGTAATAGAGCTTAAATTATGATTTGATTAGATCATGTTTTAAGCAAATCAAAATCATGCTCTTTGTGTGTGGCTATTGAGCCGAAATTGCAAGAATGATAAGTGTCTTGTGTTTGAGTTTTGCTAATGAAAATGAAATACAAATGTGTCATGATTTATTGTTAAATATGCATGGTTATTCGAATGATGTCCGGGCTAAGTCCCGAAGGCTTTGTGCTAAGTGACCATATCCGGACTAAGATCCGAAGGCATTGGTACGAGTTACTAAATCCGGGCTAAGTCCCGAAGAGCATTCATGCTAGTGATGTATCCGGGCTAAGTTCCGAAGAGCATTCGTGCTAGTGATATATCCGTGCTAAATCCCGAAGAGCAATCATGCTGGTGACGTGTATTCGGGCCTTCGTGCCTAGTAGGCTTCGTGCCGGTAATTTGAGTAAAGTTTAAGTATTCATTACTATACGAATTCAAATTTAAATGAGATGATATGTTTAAAAGTGTACATACATGATGTTTATAGACTTGGTTAAGTCATATCAATGTGTATTAACGAATGAATAAGAGCACTATGTATGTGAATAATTAGAGGCACTGTGTGTGTGCGAATTCCTTTAACCGAGCACTATGAGTGCGAGATCGGTCAGTGGGCACTAAGTGTGTGAAGTGGAATTCATGTAAGACCTCGTTTGGGATGAAGGCATTGATTTGAGACAGTGTGTAAGACCATGTCTGGGACATGGCATCGGCTCGATATGTGAGAATATGTAGGACCATATCTAGGATATGGCATTGTAAGAGCTATATGTGCTATTGCTGAATGGACACTATTTTGTTAATCTCGTTCAAGAAATTATTTTGATTAAGTTTCGACATTCGAAAGTTTGAAAGAATTTTTGATGAATGTTGATAATTTTGGATATACGAGTTATGCGCTAGAATAAATCTCATGCCAGAGTATTATATTAGGCTTTATGCCTATTCGACTGTATACGGGTAACGTTAACTACGATTGAATGTGCTAAATGAACTAAATGTTCAGGTACGTGGAAGTTGACTTTTCTTTTGGAAATGAGTTAAGTTGAATATTGAGATGTGATAAAGTTATAAAGGATATTTATTGGGATGTTTGAGTATATGTGTACTTTCGGTTAGGTTACAGCTTATTTATGAATGAAAACATGGGTTACAAATATGTGGGTTGATGATGTGAATTATACATATTAATATGTGCTTAATATGTGTTTGAGATGCAATTGTGAATTAAATTAAGTGATTATTACTTATGAAATCAAGAAAATGAGATATATGTGCATACTTGTAGAAATGTTTATGTATTTGTTTTAAGATAAGAAAATGATTTTACAGATCGATGCGAAATCAATAATGAATTACAATTGCCATCGATGAGCTAATGTTTATATGAATATAATTCAATAAGAGGACGTTATCCTAAACTATGCATCGGTAGAAATTTTCGGGGACGAAAATCCCTAAAGGGGGGAAGAGTTGTGACACCCCTAATTTGACCCTAGTCGGGAAGTGGTTTCGGGACCGCTAAACCGAGTTACAGAAATAATTGAATATAATATTTTATGTCTATTATATGTATATATGCATGAAAATTTCATGTTTGAATTTTGTTAATTGTAAGTGAATTTTATTAAATAGGACTTATGTGAGAAAATTTGGAAATGTGCTAGGCAAATGTGAAGTGGCCTATTAATGCATGTTATGAAAATGATGGGTTTGCATGTCAAATTACCCAAAATTTGAGCTAGTGGCCGGCCATGCTATGGGTGGAAACATGTTGGGAACATGTTGGCTTAGTGTGTTATGTTAGAAAGAATAAATAAAGGGTTAGTAATTAAGTAATGAAAAGGGAGGGGTGATGAAAACAAAGTTGTCTCATCCATCCCCCCCTCCATTTTGCCGTAACTAGACAAAGAAAAGAAAAAAAAAGAAAGGGTGTTCATCCTTTAACACCTTGGCCGAAAATTTGAAGGAGGAAGGAAGAAGAAAGGTTGAAGAGATTCGGCCATGCATGTAACTAGACTAAGGTATGTTTGATGATGTTCCATGAGATGCATGCATGTTTTAGTTGTTAGTTTGAGTTCTACCTAGCCCATGGTCTAAATCTTGCTATGTGATGGAGATGATATTCGGCCATGGGTGTTGTCCTTCATGGTTGGTGTTTTGATGTTGTGGTGATGAGGCATGAAGATGATTGAGCTTGAGTGTTTAATAAAAAGGTTTGGATGTGAGAGTGTGTGAGGAGTAGAAATGAGGGGTCTTAGCAACTTCATGAAGGTTCGGCCATGGTGCTTCAATATTGCACTTGTGTTTAACCCTAGGATTAATTAGTTATATGGTTAGTATGGGTATGGGTGACCGAATATGAGAGCATGAATAGATGGAGAGTTTAGTGAATCGATATGTGGTAAATGTTAAGTGTTAAATGAGATAGAAATGATAGATTAATGTTGCACATTCGGCTATAGTTAGGCATGTTGATGATCTTATCTTGACTTAGATAATTAGGCATAAAAGGGTGGTAATGAGGTTGAGGTTGTTGAATGGTTAGTTGGGTAACAAATGAAGCATTCGGCCATCACTTGGGAGCTTATGTGATGTTGAGTTTAAAATTAGCAAAGGTGATTACCGAATGTCCAAGTATGCGTATGCATGTGTGATTAGATTATTGATAGTATGGTAATTGCATGAGGTTATTAGCCGAATAGCTAAGAACATAAAGTAGCAAGATGAAAATTTTACCATGTCGTTTCGTATGTCATAAAATCATTAAAATGTGGATACCAATATATGTAGCAAAGCGGTTAAATGAGTTAATTTATTTGTTTAAGCTCAAGACTCTAAAGGAGAGGCGTCCAACAAGGGAAAGGAAAAAGTGATCGAATAGCTGCCGAAATTGTTCGACCACATCCGAGGTAAGTTTTAAGTGATTAAACGTTGAGTAAATTCAATTATAATAGGACATGATGAGTTCATTTAATAAGATATGATGTGGCCATGATATGTTCTAAGCTCAAATGGTAAGTTCTTAAGTGTTTGAGCTTGGGAATTCAAGGGTAATTTGAAATAGTCAGCTTAGGACAGCAGCAGTAACGTGAATTTAGAAAATCACCATAAATTAATGGATTTGAATTAGAGGCTGAATGAGACATGAAATTAAAGCTTAATGAGTTTAGTTTCTTATAAAAGAAACCGCGTAAGCAAAGGAATTTCTGATAATGAGATACTTAAAGTTGTGTGAGACAGCGCAGAATGACACTGTAATCCTCTGTTCTGTTTTTAGAAAATCATTATAAATTTTACAAAAATGGTTATAAGATAAAATTTATATGCTTAGACTCCATAATGAGTCTAGTTTCAAATGAAATCAAATACAACACATTTTGAATTCAGTAAAATGAGAAATTTGATTTGAAGTGAAGAGTGGTCAGATTAGTCAAACAGTGAAACAGGGGAAACTTTAAGAAAAATCTGGTATTGATTGGTCTAACCTAAAATTCTGGAAATTTTATGGATGGAAGATATGAGAGTCTATATTCAGGAAAAATTAACGGAAAGTGATTTGGAGTTTTTTAGCTCCAGTTATAAATAATTTAGTGACTATTGCTCAGGAAAAACAGCTTGTGCTGAATTTGAGATTATGTTGTGAACCTTGATAAACTTGTTTTAGTTGCTCATAAGCTATTGATTAAACCCATACTTGAATTCTAAATCGTGATATTGTAAGTTTATGAGTATTCGAATATGAAATGATAGTAAGGCCTAATGGCCGATGTGATGAATGTGAAAGTGTATATGTGTGATAAGGCCTAATAGCCGATGTGATGAATGCGAAAGTGTATATATGTAATAAGGCCTAATGGCCGATGTGATGAATGTGAAAGTGTATATATGTGATAAGGCCTAATAGCCGATGTGATGAATGCGAAAGTGTATATATGTAATAAGGCCTAATGGCCGATGTGATGAATGTGAAAGTGTATATATGTGATAAGGCCTAATGGCCGATGTGATGAATGTGAAAGTGTATATATGTGACGGGGCCGAGTGGCCAACGTGATGGATGTGAAAGTGCATAAATGTGATAAGTCCCGAAGGGCATTTGTGTCAGTACTATATCCGGGTTAAAACCCCGCAGGCTTTATGCGAGAATATTATCACTGATTAATGTCCGTAAGCTTCGTGCTCGTACTATATCCGAGCTCTAAAGACCCGATAACTTCGTGTGGAGATTATGTCCGGGTAAGACTTCGTAATAAGAATTGCTTATAAATATATTCAATGCGAAAGGTTAAACAGGTATGTACTCCAAGTTTATATGTGAGCTTGATTTGCACTAAATCATAAGGTAGTTATGTGATGCATACGAGAGCAATCTATGAGACTATTCCTATGATTATGTGACATCGGATCAGTGTGAGAGGTGATGTGAAATCATACGATATATCTATGTCACATGAGCTCACTTTTATGTGAAAGTTTATCTGCCTATTGTATATGATGAGATGTGCATATTCGGTAAAGGGATGGTATGCCCGAAGGAAGAGTGAAATAAAATACGAACAACTACGTTATAATTTGATTGTTATCTGTTGACACTGCTTAAAACTTACTAAGCATTGTAATGCTTACTCCGTTTACTCTGTTTCCTCTGTTTTATAGATCTCATTGCGAAGCTACAGGCTCGGGGATCGTCAGCAACTAGTCACACTATCACTATCCACTGTTTGGTACTGCTATGTTTTGGATTATCTTATGGCATGTATAAAATAGACTAGTGGCGGAAGAATATTTTGGTTAATGTATATAGCCATGCGAAAATGGCTTATATATGTTTGAGCATAATGTTATAATCATTTGGTATGGAATGGTTAATCACTATCATAATTTGTGCTATTTATGCTAAAAGGGCTAGTTGAATCATGGAAACTATGAAATAGGTAAAGTCTACCTTAAAGGCAGATGCTGGCAGCAGCAGTGATGTAGATTTGGGAAAATCACTAAAAATAGTAGGATTGGAATTAAATAATGAATAAATTATGTAAACGAACCTTGATGAATCTATTTTCATACGAAAGTAACGAAACGATCATATGGACAGTATGTTAAGAGATATTTAGGTTCTCATGAGACAGGACCAGAACGGTTTCTGGATTCCCTGTTCCGACTTTGGAAATTCATTATAAATTAACCAGAGATAATTAGGAGTCATTCCATATATGTATAGATTCCTCTCTGAGTATAGTTTCTATAGAAACAAACGGCATCAGTATTGAAGCTCTGTGCAGGGAGATATCCAAGTCGTAATGCGCAAAGGTCAGTGTAGTCGATCCCTGTAACATGGGAGAGTTTGACTAATAAACTGTACTAATTGGCCCAACCAAAAATTCTAGAAAAAAATATGTAGATGGGCATATGAGTCTAGTTTCAGGGAAAATTTACGGAACTGAATTTCAAGTTTCAGAACTCAAGATATGATTTTTAAAGCGACTAGTACGCAGACTGGCAGCTTGTCTGGGAAATTTTTTTTAAGTGGTTTGAAGTCTGTTAACACCTCGTGTTCGACTCCGGCGACGGCCTCGGGTTCAGGGTGTTACAATTGATGTTCAGTTTTCAGTTTTTGACAAACTAAACATCGAGCCACAAAATTCATAACATCGTGCTTCAACCCAAGCAACCAATAAATCTCATGAAGAATATGATACATTTTACCATTACCAAAATCCATAGCATAAGGGCTACTATATGCCTCGGTAAGGATCGCTTGTCTTAAATCCATATCTTGCGACACACACGATCTACCTCAGAAATTCAAGATACCTTCTACATCAACATCAAAGTCCCCCTTAACACCTTGTTCAACTTGACGAATCCTCTTCAACAAATCTCCATCTAATGGTTGTTTCTCCTTGATTTGTTAAGACAAAGTTGGCCTCACTTGTAGTTCAGCTAACAAACGACCATCACTAGCTAAACTCAAGCATGCAAACATAGCTCTCAACTTTATCATCGATTTTCTACTTAGAGTGTCAGCAACAACATTAGCCTTACTTGGATGATACTCAGTCACACAGTCATAATCCTTCAAAAGCTCAATCTAATGCATTTTCCTTAAATTCAACTCCTTTTGGGTGAATAGGTACTTAAGGCTCTTATGATCCATGTAAATAACACACTTTTTCCCATAAAAATAATGGCGCCAAATATTAAGTGCAAATACCACAACAACTAATTCCAAACATGAGTAGGATAGTTGCATTCAGTGTCTTCAACTGTCTCGAAGCATAAGCCACAACTTTACCTTCTTGCATCAAAACACAACCATGACTCGAATACAAAGCATCACTATAAACCACAAAATATTTTCCAGGTTTTGGTTGAATAAACATAGGTGCCGTAGTCAACACTGCTTTAAGTTGTTCAAAACTCTTTTGACTTTCATTAGTCCATTCAAACACCACAACTTTTCGAAGTAGTTTTGTTAAAGGTGTTGCAATAAGAGAAAACCCTTCAACAAATCTACGATAATAACTAGCAAAACCTAAGAAATTCCAAACTTCTATAACACTCCTTGGCTGCTTCCATTCCAAAATTGTCTCAACCTTTTTAGGATCCACTCAAATTCTTTCTGCTGAAACAACATGACCTAAGGATGCCACTTCCATAATATAGAATTCACACTTATTTAACGTAGCAAATAACTACTTATCCCTCAGAATCTACAAAACAACCTTTTGATACTCGTCGTGGTCGTCTTTAAAACTATAATACACCAAAATACCATCTATGAAGACCACCACAAACTAATCCAAGTATAAATGAAACACTCGGTTCATCAAATCCAAGAATGCAGCAAGGGCATTAGTTAAGGCAAATGCATCACCAAAAACTCATAATGCCCATACTAAGTCCTAAAAGTAGTTTTCAACACATCAGACTCCTTCACCTTCAATTGATAATACCCAGATCTTAAATCAACCTTCAAGCACACCATTACACCTCGAAATTGATCAAACAAGTCATCAATCCGAGGCAAAGGATACTTATTTTTAATAGTCAACTTATTCAACTACCTATAATCAATACACATCCGTATCGTACCATCTTCTTCTTCACAAATAAAACTGGTGCACCCCACAGAGATATACTCGGTCTAATGAAACCTTTGTCCAACAACTCTTGCAACTGAATCTTTAACTCCTTGAGTTCTTTTGGTGCTATGCAATAGGGCACAATAGACACCAGTGCAGTACCAGGATAAAGCTCAATTCCAAACTCCACTTCTCGATCCGGCAATAAGCTAGGTAACTCTTTAGGAAAATCCCTAACAGTGTTAATATCCTGAACTCTCAACTCCTTACTAACCAAATTCAAGACATAGGTTAAGTAAGCTTCACAACCTTTCCCCATCATCTTTTTCAGCCTTCATTAACGAAACTACATTAGACAAAAATCCTGGTCTTTCACCAACCACAACAATTTCCACCATAGCATTATTACTCAAAGTAATTTGCTTCATCTCAAACTCTAACGTAACCTTACATTCTGCTAACCACTTCATACCCAAAATAACATCAAAATCACAAAATAGTAGTTCTATGAGATCCATAGAGAAAACGTGCCCTTGTATCATAAGGGGGCATCTATGATAAAATTTATTTACCATAACATTATCTCCAAAAGAACTAATTACATTCATACCCAAATCAATCATCTCTACAGGAATCCCTAACTTACAAGCTAATTCACTTAAACTATACGAATGTGTAGAACTAGAATCAACCAAAGAAAAAAATGGAATGGATTGAAAAGTGAAAGTACCTACAATAACATCACTCGAATCTTGTTCCTCAAGTTCCCTAACAGCATAAACCTGAGCTGGACCTCCAAACTCAACTTGCAAAGCAACAATGTGAGCAACAATTTGCTGTCCAACCGGTCTTCCACTACCTCTACCATGACCTCGACCCTTAACAAGCACAGAAACAGGTGCCTAACTCTGAGTCTGTGAAATGTCAATTCTATTCTGGTAATCCCTTGAAAATGTTTCGAGCCACACTTATAACATCCACCCATCAACTTACGACACTCTCTAAGATGCCTATGTTCACAATGAGCACAAAGTGTTCATCTGGAACCACCAGTCGAACCATCAGTGTTAACCACAATGTTACTCTGCTATTTAAACTAACTCGATCGAGACCCACATCTCGCAAAACTGCTAGAACTATAATTATCCCACCCTCTTTTGGGCGATTGTCTAGAAGCACCACCAGGAACCCTCTTACCAGTCTCAGCCACCACAGAACAAGCTGGCTTAGCTAAAGTCTCCTCAACAGCTTAGGCATTTTCCATAGGCTCATAAAATAACTTAGCATTTTGGGTGTAAGCCCGAATCTCACGATTGAGCCTAAAACGAAACCTCTTACAATGATCCTTCTTCGTCAAAATCATCTCAGGAGTATACTAACTCGCCCAAACTTTGCCTCATAGTCAGCCACAAACAAACTCCCTTGCACAAGATCCAGAAATTCCTATTTACAAGCCCCTATATACTACTCTTTCCCATGAACTTCCTTCTAAATACCTCAAAGAACTAATCCTGTAACACCCCTAACCCATATCCGTCGCTGGAACAGAGGTTACGGAGTATTACCAGAGTTTACAGAGTATCCACAAATAATTTATACTAGTTACTATATATTTTCCGATATCAACCATAACATCCTTTAAATGGACCCTCGAGGCCCAAAATGAACAGTAGAAATAAATCGGGACTAAATCGGAATCTTACATAATTATTCATGAATTTTTAAAAATTTTCTTATGAAAAGTACCCATACGCCCGTTTGGTATAGGGACACGCCTGTGTGGTCAGGCTATGTGACTACACGTGTAACACCCCTTACCCGTATCTGACGTCAGAACAAGGTTCAAAGTGTTACCAGACTTAAACATATACATTCATATATAAAATCGAGTCAAAAAAATTTGTCCCAATTTAAAACTTTTAAATCACATGCAAATTGTCCCTTTTAAGGGTCTACAAGACCCGAAACATACATCGGAAGCGGTTCGGGAATAAACCAAGAACTTTCAGAACCTTTTAAGCACTTAGAAAATTTTTCTTGTTTTGGAGAGTCATACACCCGTGTGGGTAGGCCGTGTGGTTACACACGCCTATGTCCTCAGCCTGTGTAACTTTTTGACTATGACATCATCAACAAAATAGGTTCACACGGCCAAGTCACATGCCCGTGTGCTTAGACTGTGTGGTGAATTAAATTCCAAAAAATAAAGTGCAGACTTCACACGCCCTGGGCATACGCCAATGTCCTTCACACGGCTGAGACACACGACTGTGTCTCTGCCATGTGTTTACTACTGGGCATTCTATTTTGCATAATTAAGGTACAGGGGACACACAGTTAGATCACACGCCCTTGGGATAGACCGTGTGTCACACACAGCCTAGACACATGCCCGTATGTCTAACCGTGTAGACAATTTCTAGGCTATTTTCCAAGTCATTTGTCACCCTTAAACACTCACACATATACACTCACTTCATGGCATGCAACATGGAACATTTGATTACTCAAACATTCACATTCATGATTAAACTATGACTTAGTAAAGTCAACATGTCACTCATTCAAATTATTATACTTTCATATGGCATTCCACACCAATTTCATGTTTATTTATCATCTTTACCAACCTACCTTCAAGTTACATATTTTCACCGCATTTATTGCATACTTATTAACCATATCTCATTCACCAAATGTACTTGCCATCCATCACACTCATTAACCACAACCAATCATAACCATATTAAAGCATCAGCACATTTGCATGCATGCATCGATAAATAGGGTTACAACCCAGAATGATCAATATGGGCCACCTCTCATGGCCATATACAAAATAATCATGATACCATCATAAGCCAACAGATTTGGCTAATCAATATGAAAAATAAGAAAAAAACCAAGTCCCTATACATGCCATACTCAAAATAATAAGGCTAGCTATACCCTAAATGTTCAATTGGTAGTGTGATCATGCATATGACGTCTTTCGATCCCCGAGCTACCTTGTCGAAACTATAAGAGATGGAAAAGAAAGGGAGTAAGCTTAAAGCTTAGTAAGTTCACATACAAATAAAATACAACTTAAACAAACATAAATCATGAACTTATTTCTCATATATATATACATGTTCTTACCACAAGCTTATCATATTTCATGTCATTCATATGAGTTCGATGTACATACCTGTGCCACTTGCACATAATAACTTACTTTTTTGTCTTGATGTAATCATTAAGATTGCTCATTGAGCTTCTCTTGAACTACTCGTTGAACACTCAAAATACTATCAGATACGTCGAAAACTTGCACCTAAGTCCCTCATATGTAACCAATGCTATTCCATATCTCATACCACATGTTTCTCACTTACGAGCTACTCATGGGATTGCTCATACAGGTCATCAGGTATTCACAACACATGCCGGACTACCTCGCCATTAATGGCATATACGAGGCCAATACTCGGATGCCAAAACCTTGTCATACATATCTCGAACTCAGACCACAACTCAATGAGTTTGGATGTCACATCTATCATGAACTCAAACACAACTCAATGAGTTGAGATTACATAATTCCTAGTAACGTATCCTAAACTATTCCTAAGGTTCAAACGGGATTCTTCGATACCACATTTCAGTCGAACTTGCTCGTAACATCGATTTTAATGCTCATAGCACCAAATCACATATTCATGGAGAAATCAAAGCATAATTCATTAGACAATTTAGGTAATAAACACATGATGCAACATCACATTAAATATGTATGTACTTACCATACATGCAATATTAAAACATTTAAAGCATGGTATATGTTGCACTATTTGCAAATGAACTTATATGTTGCACTATTTGCAAATGAACTTACTTCGGTACAAAAATGATGGAAACGAACCTAATCCTCGTAAACCTTGTTCTTCCTTCGATTAAGACCCAAATCACGTTTTTCTTGATCTATAATGCCAAATTTAACTTTATCAATACACACATTACTCATATCGACTTATAACATATACTTCGGTAAAATTACTTTTTTACCCTTAACTTTTCACTTATTTACACTTTAGTCCCTAGGTTCGTAAAATGAAATGCATGCAATTTCTTGGTTATCCAAGTCTAGCCGATCTATATTCTACCTCATATCAGCCCATATTTTCCTTTATTTGACATTTCTACTACTCATTTTTACACCTTTTACAAACAAGTCCTTTTAGGTGTTTTCCCTAAAAATCACTTTGTAAAAGATGTTTATCACATATCAAACATTCATATTCCTCCATTAAACATCAAAATACAACCATGCTACACAAGGGTCTAATTTTGTGCATCAACCTTAGCTCAAAATAATGGTAGGAGTGGATAGATCATGCTTCTAGGATTTCAAAAATGCAAAGAACATAAAAAATAGGGCTAGGGAGCACTTACAATCAAGCTTGAAAAGTTGAAAACCCTAGCTATGAAACCTTTGTAAAATTCGGCTATGGCTTGAAGAAGATGGATAGGATTTGCACTTTATTTTCCTTTTTTATTCTTTTATTTACCAAATGAAAAAAATGCCCTTAAGGCCTTTCTTTTAAAATTTTCCTATTCATGCCCATTTTTATCCAAATTTTTAGAACTTGGTCTAATTGCTATTTAAAGACCTATAATTAATAATCCAATGCAATTTCATGCTTAAAGCTTCTAGAACACAAGTTTTGCAACTTATTCAATTTAGTCCCTAATGTCAAATTGGACTTCTTAGGCATAGAATTTATTCATGAAAATTTCACACAAGCATGCAATCCTATCATAGTCCATAAATAACCATAAAATAATCATTTCTATTTCAAATTTGTGGTCTCGAAACCACTATTCTGACTTGACCCTAATTTGGCATGTTACAACTCTCCCCTTTTAGGGATTTTCGTCCCCGAAAATCTTACTGATGAAAAGGTTTGGGTATTGCTTCTTATAGCCTCCCTTCGGGATCCTATGTAGCCTCTTCAACCCCATGTATTTTCTATAGTACTTTTACCAAGGCAATGTTTTTTTTCTCAATTATTTGACATCTCGAGCCAAAATCTTAATCGGTTCCTCACCATAAGTCATATCCAATCGAATCTCGACGTCTTTCGATGAAACCATATGAGAAGGATCAGATCGGTATCGGCGCAACATAGACACATGGAACAGATCATGAATCTTTCGAACCCTGATGGTAAGGCAACCCGATAGGCAACCGGCCCTATTCCCTTGATGATCTCATACGGCCCTATAAAATGAGGACTCAACTTCTCTTTCTTGCCAAATCTCAAAACCTTTTTCCATGGTGATAGTTTCAAAAATACCTTATCACCAACTTGATACTCAATTTTTTTTCGTTTCATATCCACGTAGGATTTCTGTCTATCCGAAGTGACTTTCAAACAATCATGAATCACCTTCACTTTCTCTTTGGTTTCTTTGACTAGATCAGCTCCGTGAATTTGAATTTCTTTCAGCTCAGTCTAATACAGAGGTGTTCTGCACTTACGTCCGTATAGTGCCTCATAATTTTCAAACTCGACTGATGACCGTTGTTGTAGGAAAATTCCACAAATGGTAAGTACTTTTCTCAACAACCTTGGAATTTTAATACACAGCATCGGAGCATGTCTTCCAAGATTGAATTACTCGCTCAGACTGACCATCAGTCTATGGATGAAAAGTAGTGCTAAAATTTAGCTTTGTACCCAAAGCTTCTTGTAACCTTTTCCAAAATCGTGAAGTGAATCTCGGATCTCTATCCGATATGATCGATATAGGCACTCCATGGAGTCTAACAATTTCACTAATGTACAATTCTGCTAACTTATTAAGTGAGAAATCAGTACGCATTGGAATTTAATGAGCCAATTTAGTTAGTGTATCGATAATAACCCATATGGCATCTTTCTTTCACGGAGTTAAAGGCAACCATGTTACAAAATCCATAGTAATACGTCTCATTTCCACTTGGGGACCATGATAGGCTGAAGTAAACCTGAAGGTACTTGGTGTTTAGCCTTTACTTGCTGACAAACTAAGCATTTTGATACAAACTCTTAGATATCCCTTTTCATACCATTCCACCAATACATTTTCTTCAAGTCATTATACATCTTTGTGCTGCCTGGGTGAACTGACAAACAACTGTTGTTTGCCTCATGTAAAATATTTCGAATCAACTTAGTGTCTTTTGGAACACGAATTCTACTACGAAACCTCAAACACCATCGGAGTCACTCAGAAAATTCGGTTCACTGCTAGACTCACATTGAATTCTCTTAGCTTGCAACTCTTTATCAACTCTCTGAGCATCATCGGACCAAGTCAGTCGTGAATTCATAGACTTCAAGGCAAACAACGACTTCCTACTCAAAGCATCAACGACTATAATCGCATTTCCTGGATGGTAATCAATCACAAGCTCATAATCTTTTAACAGTTCCAACCATCTTTGTTGTCGTAAGTTTAAATTCTTTTGAGTCATCAAGTACTTAAGACTTTTATGATCAGTACAGACATGGCATTTCTCACCAAATAAATAATGTCACCAAACTCTTTAAAGCAAACACTATGGCGGCCAACTCTAAGTCGTGTGTCGGATAGTTCTTCTCGTGAGGCTTCAACTGTCTCGAAGCGTAAGCTACTACTTTACCTTTTTTGCATAAGTACACATCCCAAACCATTCAAGGAAGCATAATTATAAATCACAAATTGTTTACCTGACTCGGTTGAACCAAAATCGGAGCCTCAGTCAACAATGCTTTTAATTTCTCAAAACTCTATTGGCACTTTTCTGTCTATTCGAACTTGACTTCTTTCTGTAACAACCTCGTCATCGGAGTAGCAATCATGGAGAATCCTTTAAAAACTGTCTGTAATAACTGGCCAAGCCTAGAAAGCTTCTAACCTTAGTTACATTCCTCGGCGGTTTTCATTCAACAAAGCCGAGATCTTACTCGAGTCTACTCTAATACCATCACCCGAGACAACGTGACCCAAGAATCCAACTTCCCGAAGCCAAAACTCGCTTTTACTAAACTTAGCATAAAACTGCTTGTCTCTCAAAGTTTGCAAAATAGTTCTCAAATGTTCAGCATGCTCGGATTCATCACGAGAATAGATCAGTATGTCATCTATAGAAACAACCACAAATTTATCCAAATACGGTCGGAAAAATACGATTCATCGAGTTCATAAATGCGGCAGGAGCATTTGTTAAATCAAAAGGCATGACAAGAAATTCATAATGACCATACCTCGTCCGAAGAGCAATTTTCGGCACATCCGAGTCTTTCACCCTCAGCTGCTAGTAACCAGACCTCAAGTCTATTTTAGAAAATCACGTTGCTCCTTTCAATTAGTCAAACAAGTTGTCAATCCTTGGCAAGGGATACTTATTCTTAATTGTTACCTTATTAAGCTTTCGGTAATCTATACATAACCTCATAGATTTGTCTTTCTTTTTCACGAATAATACCGGAGCACCCTACGGCAAAAAGCTCGATCTCAGAAAACCCTTGTCAGTCAATTCTTGCAACTGTGACTTAAATTCTTTCAACTTAGTTGGGGCCATTCTATATGAATCGAGATAGGTGCTATACCAGGGACCAACTCAATGCCAAACTCAACTTCCTTAACAGGAGGTAATCCAAGTAGCTCTTCCAGAAACACATCCAGATATTCATATACAATAGGCACTGATTCAATCTTTGATTCGGACTCTTTCGTATTCAACACATAAGCCAAATAAGCTTCACATCCCTTTCTCATACATTTCTGAACAGACATAGAAGAAATCACAATTGGCAACTTATTTGACTTATCTGATTCAACCTAGATAATTTCACCATTTTCATACTTCAATTCAATAACTTTTTGTCTACAATTCACTATAGCATCATGAAATGTTAACAGATCCATGCGCAATATAGCATCGAATTCATCGAATGGCAATAACATCAAGTCAGCCGGAAAACAATGATCTTTAATCATCAAAGGACATTTCTTACATACCTTATCAACTAAAACATGCTTGCCTAACGGGTTTGACACTTTAATCATAAATTTCGTAGACTCAACAGGGATATTCATGCTAGATACCAATTTCATGCACACATATGAATGAGTAGAACCAGTGTCAATCAAGGCAATAACAGATGTGTCATAGAGAGAAAAAGTACCCGTAATCACATCCGGAGAAGATGCGTCCTCACGTGCACGTATAGTATAGGCCTTAGCCGGGGCTCTAGCCTCGGATCTCACCGCTGTATCTCTTGTCACATCCTTACTACTAGCCCTATTACCGGCGTTTCTTAAAGGTCTTCCCTCTATAGCCGTACTACCTAGCCTTGTACTCTGAAATTTTTCTTTCTCGGCCATCTCAGGATAGTCCTTGATATAGTGGTCTTGAGAACCACATCGGAAACAAGCTCCATCCCTTACCCTACACTTACCAAAATGACCTCTACCACACTGTTGGCACTTGGGTTTGAGAGCTCTATCATTACGCACACTAGCCATAGAGGTAGCCTGAGATCTAAAACCCAAATTTTGCTTCTTACGGTTTCTGTACAAATGCCCAGCCGACACATGAGAACGAGAATACACATCTCTGGATTTCTTAGATTGGGATGGAAGTGACTTGCTCATCAGCCTCTTCCTTATATCTCTAGCCTCAACTTCAGCTCTTCTCCTTTCCTTGGTCAGCTCCTCAGCTTTACAGGCTCGATCAACAAGCACAACAAGTTTTTTCAACTCAAGAATACCCACTAACACTCTTATGTCTTCATTAAGTCCATCTTCAAACCTTCTACACATTTTAGCCTCGATGGATACACATTCCCGAGCATATTTGCTGAGTCTGATAGATTCTCTTTCGTACATAGCAACTGGCATGCGACCTTGCTTCAAATCGAGAAACTCCTTATACTTTTCATCGATGAATCGCTCACTGGTGTATTTCTTTCAAAACTCTTCTTAGAAGAATTCCCATGTGACCTTTTCTCTCGGAACCACCGAAATCAGTGTTTTCCACCAATGATACGCTGCATCCCTCAACAATAAAATAGCACACTTCAGACATTCATCAGGTGTGTAGAACAGTTGATCGAAAACCTAGATAGAATTCTCTAGCCAAAATTTCGCTCTTTCGGGATCATCATCGGCATTGGCCCTAAATTCCTTGGCTCCTTACTTTCGAATTCTATCCACTGGGGTTCTATGAAATCTCATAAAATCTATACCTTGAGGTACTTGAGGCACGGGTTGGGGATTTGGAGAGGGTGGAGGAGGTTGAGCGTTTGGGTTCGTTCGAACGAACTCCGTGTACCAGGCATCCATCATGTAGAGAAAGGCTTCTCCTCTACTAACAGTCGTGGGTCTACTATCAAACGGCACTACTCCTTTAGTATGAGCAGGCGCGTTACTTTCAACATCATCTGTCACTGTTTTATTGGGATCCATATACAATATGAAAACACATTTTTAAATCGTCAACAGTCGTCACACTATCATAATATAAGTATGGAATGTATAGCTAAACTCGTACACATGCTACGTTAGTCTGAGAACCGACTAAACCGTAGCTCTGGTACCACTAAATGTAACACCCCTTACTCGTATTCGACGCCAGAATAGGGTTCAAAGAGTTACTGGGCTTAAACATAGACATTCATATAAAATCGAGTCATAAAATTTCGTCCTAATTTAAAACTTTTAAATTACATGCAAATTGTCCCTTATAATGGTCTACAAGACCAAAAACATACATCGAAAGCGGTTCGGGGACTAAACCAAGAACCTTCGAAACCTTTTAAACACGCCCGTATGGCTTGGGACACGTCCGTCTCTTCAGCCCATGTAACTCTCTGACTATGACGTCATCAACAAAATAAAGTCACATGGCCAAGTCACACGCCTGTGTGCTTAGACCGTGTGGCAAATTAAATTCCAAAAAATAAAGTGCAGACTTCACACGCCCTGGGCACACGCCCATGTCCTAAGACCATGTCCTTCACACGATTGAGACACACGTCCATTTGTCTGCCCGTGTGTTTACTATTGGGCATTCTGTTTTGCATAATTAGGGTACAGGAGACACACGGCCGAATCACACGCCCATGACACAGACCGTGTGCCACACACGGCCTAGACATATGCCCGTGTGTCTAATCGTGTGGACAATTTCTAGCCTATTTTCGAAGCCATTTGTCACCTTTAAACACTAACACATTTACACTCACTTCATGGCATGCAACATGGCACATTTTTTTACTCAAACATTCACATTCAAGATTAAACTATGACTTAATAAAGTCAACATGTCACTTATTCAAATTATCATACTTTCATAAGGCAGTCACATCAATTTCATGTTTATTTATCATCTTTACCAACCTACCTTCAAGTTACACATTTTCACCGCATTTATTGCATACTTATTAAAGCATGCCATCCATGCCATCCATCACACTCATCAACCACAATCAATCATAACCATATTAAAGCATCAACACATTTGCATGCATGCATCGATAAGTAGGGTTACAACCCAGAATAATCAATATGAGCCACCTCTCATGGCCATATACAAAAAAATCATGATACCATCATAAGCCAACACATTTGGCTAATCAATATGACACATAACAAAAACACCAAGTCCCTATACATGCCATACTCAAAATAATAAGGCTAGTTATACCCCAAATGTTCAATTGATAGTGTGATCGTGCCTCCGACATCTTCTAATCCCCAAGCTAACTTGGCGAAACTATAAGAGATGGAAAAAAAATTGAGTAAGCTTAAAGCTTAGTAAGTTCACATGCAAATAAAATGAAAATTAAACAAACATAAACCATGCATATAACATAATGAACATAACCTGGCGTTTTATCAAATCTCATGAACTTATTTCTCATATATGTATATATATACATGTTCTTACCACAAGCTCATCATATTTCATGTCATTCACATAAGTTTGATGTACATACTTGTGCCACTTGCACATAATAACTTACTGTTTTGTCTTGATGCAATCATGAAGATCACTCATTGAGCTTCTCTTAAACTACCCGTTGAACACTCAAAATACTATTGGATACATCAGAAACTTGCACCTAAGTGCCTCATATGTAGCCAATGTTACTCCATATCTCAGACCACATGTTGCTCACTTACAAGCTACTCACGGGACTACTCATATAGGCCGTCAGGTATCCGCAACACATGTCGAACTATCTCGTATTAATAGCATATACGAAGCCAGTACCTGGATGCCAAAACATGCATCATACATATCACGAATTCAGACCACAACTCAATGAGTTCGGATGTCACATATATCATGAACTCAGGCAAAACTCAATGAGTTCAGATTACATAATTTCTAGTGACATGTCAATTGTATCCTAAACTATTCCTAAGGTTCAAATGGGATTCTTCGATACCACATTTCAGTCAAACTTACGCGTAACATCGATTTCAATGCTCATAGCACCAAATCACATATTCATGGAGAAATCAAAGCATAATTCATGATACAATTTAGGCAATAAACACATGATACAAAATCACATTAAATATGTATGTACTTACCATACATGCAATATTAAAGCATTTAAAGCATGGTATATGTTGCATTATTTACAAATTAACTGACCTCGGTACAAAAATGATAGAAACGAGCCTAATCCTAGTAAACCTTGTTCTTCCCCCGATCAAGACCCAAATCACATTTTTCTTGATCTATAATGTCAAATTTAACTTTCTCAATACACACATTACTCGTATCGACTTATAACATATAATTTGGTAAAATTACCTTTTTACCCCTAACTTTTCACTTATTTACACTTTAGTCCCTAGGCTCGAAAATGAAATGCATGTAATTTCTTGGTTATCCAAGCCTAGCCAGCCCATATTATACCTCATATCAACCCATATTTTCCTTTTATTTGACATTTCTACTACTCATTTTTACACCTTTTACAAACAAGTCCTTTTTAGGTGTTTTCACTAAAAATCACTTAGCAAAAGATGTTTATCACACATCAAACATTCATATTCCTCCATTAAACATCAAAATGCAACCATGCTACACATGGGTCAAATTTATGCATGAACCCTAGCTCAAAATAATGGTATGAATGGATAGATCATGCTTCAAGGACTTCAAAAATGCAAAGAACATAAAAAAATGGGGCTAGGGAGCACTTACAATCAAGCTTGAAAAGTTGAAAACCCTAGCTTTGGAACCCTTATAAAATTCAACTATGGCTTGAAGAAGATGGGCAAGATTTTCACTTTCTTTTCCCTTTTTATTCTTTTATTTACCAAATGTCAAAAATGCTCTTAAGGCCTTTCTTTCAAAATTTTCCTATTCATGCCCATTTATGTCCAAATTTTTAGAACTTGGTCTAATTGCTATTTAAGGACCTCTAATTAATAATCCAATGCAATTTCATGTTTAAAGCTTCTAGAACACAATTTTTGCAACTTATTCAATTTAGTCCCTAAAGTCAAATTGGACATCTTAGGCATAGAATTTATTCATGAAAATTTCACACAAGCATGCAATCATATCATGGACCATCAAATAATCATAAAATAATTATTTCTATTTCAGATTTCTGGTCTCGAAACCACTATTCTGACTAGACCCTAATCTGGGATGTTACAACACACGCTCGTGTCCCTAACCTGTGTAACTCTCTGACTTTTAAGGCATGAAGAAATTGAAATCACACGACCAAGTTACACGCCTGTATGCTAGGCCATGTGGTTTCAAAATTTAGGTGTAGCTTCACACAGTCGGGTAACACGCCCGTGTCCAAGGTCTTGCGAACCACAGGCAGAGACACACGTCCTGTCTCTGCCTGTGTGCCTAATTCTGAGGATTCTGTTTCTCATTTTTAAGATGCAGGAGACACACGACCAGACCAAATGCCCATGGGACAAGCCGTATTTCACACATGGCCAAGACACGCACCCGTGTGTTTATCTGTGTGGACAAAATAAAGCCATTTCCTAGCCTTATTTGTCACCCATAATTCATCATTTTCCTGCATCAAAACTCACAAGCATGTATCCACCAATCCAACATCTTATTCACATAAAATTAATCATCAATCATGTGGTATTATCTCATGCATCAAGAGATATAAACTTATATTCTAACATAATTCTATCAAATCAACACACAATAAGTATTTGTGTAATTACCAAAACATAACTTTTAAGATAACCAAATTAGACCATCACTAGCCACTCCAATGGCTAGTTTACAAAACAACAATTTCAAGCCATTATTGGCCAAATAAGCTTATACATGTCATTATACCTAAATGAAATTTCTATTTATACCAAAATGTGATAGTGGATAGTGTGATGATTGCTCCGACAGACTTCCAACCTTCGTGACCTTTTGAGCACTATAAAATAAGAAAAATTAAATGGAGTAAGCATTTTACGCTTAGTAAGTCCATATATTAGAAAATAAACTTACCAATCATATTTATCAATACAAGCATACATAGTCATACTTCTCATAAATTTTGGGTGATTTTAACTAAACACAAACACTTAATCAAACAAGTTAATCACATAACCTCATATAAGAATCAAGTAAACATAGATGAGCTCATCACATTATTAGCATCCACTAAATTCACCTTTCTACACTTCAAGAGTCTTTTCCGTCGAACTATTGAAATTTCGATGGATGTTCAGTAATATACTCATGTGCAATAGTACCCATTAGGGTAAATAATAAAGAGGCACACTCTTGAGTCGCACATTTTACAACAGGATTACCAGTCCAGGCTAAATACTATCTGTAGCATATGCTCTAGAGAGCTTAATTTGGATTACCCATCCAGGCTAAATCTAATTTATAACCTAAGCTTAAGGGAGCTTACATTAGAATTACTCGTCCGGGTTAAATTCTATCTGCAACATGTGTAGTATTATTCATATTCAAGAAATCACCTTAATCCATCGAAATTCAACATTCAACCAGAACATGACAATTTGTCTATATTTCACAACTTATGACTATTTCGTTATGTATCTCATCTCATACATATCGACACAATTATACAATTCAATTCAAGCATATTAACATACATATTTAAGTTACATGAACTTACCTTGATAATGGTTCATATTTGAATATCAACTAATCCGAAACCTTTTGCTTTCCTCAATCTAGTTTCGTGGTTGGTCTTTCCAGATTATATGGGTAAATTTAACTATTAATCTATCACATTTCATATATATTTGCATCCTATTACATCCTAAGCAAAATTATCATTTTGCCCCTATCTTTTACAAATTTTTTTATTTCATCCCTAGGCTCAAAAAATGAAATACATGAAATTTAACCCTCTTTCGAAGCCTAGCCGAATTTTATATAATACATTTACAGCACATACATTTCAAAATTTTAGAATTTTTTATGGGTTTTATCACTTTTTCATTTTAGTCCTTAAATTAAGTTTTCATCAAAAATTGCTTTGTAAAAGTTCTTTATCTATGATTAATTTCATTCTCTACCGTAAATTTCTAGTTTTCAGCATATTCATCCATGACCCAAATTTCATACCTTGATAAATTTTCAAATAAATCCCCTAAATAGAAAGATTAGACTATCTCGATTCCAAAATATAGAAATTACTAAAAATGAGACTTGATTTCATACCTTTTTAAGCTTGAAAAGTTTTATTCCTCTCTCCTAGGGTTTCCATAGAAAAATTAGGGAAGATGATATGAAAATAGATGATTTTTTTTCTTTTTAATTAATTATCATCTATTAATTTTATTGATTTCACATTTTGTCCCTACCCTTTTCTAATTTTTCCATGGATGAGTCATTAAAATATCTACTAACTACTCTTCAATGGTCTAATTATCATATAAGGACATTAAATTTTGAATTCCATAGCGATTTGATACTTATAGCTACTAGAACCTAACTTTTGCATTTTATGCAATTTACTCCTTTCCCTAATTTAACACTCAATCGGTAAAATTTTCATATCAAAGTTTTCATATGACCTTCCTATCATGATGCCAACCATAAAATAAAAATAAAATAAATTTTTATTTTTGGCTCAAATTTGTGGTCCTGAAACCACTGTTCTAACCTCACCGAAAATAGTCTGTTACAACTTTCCCCCTTAGAAATTTTCATCCTCGAAAATTCTTACCAGAAAAGAGGTTAGGGTATTTCTTCCTTATGGTATCCTCAAGCTCCCAGGTAGCTTCCTCTAATCCATGCCATTGCCAGAGAACTTTTACCAATGCCACCTTTTTATTTCTTAGCTCTTTCGTCTCATATGCCAGTATTTTAATTGGTTCATCATTGTAAGTTATATTAGGATGAATCTCAACTTCTGTTCGAGTAATAATGTGTGAAGGATCTGATCGATATCATCGTAGCATGGACACATGAAACACATTATGAATTTTATCAAGCTCCGGTGGTAATGCTAACTGATATGCAACAGGCTCGATTCTTTCAATAATCTCATATGTCTCGATGAACCGTGGACTTAGTTTTCCTTTACGGACTAATTGGAGAACCTTTTTCCAAGGTGACACTTTCAAAAATACTTTATCACCAACTAGAAACTCTATCTCTTTCCGCTTTAAATGGGCATAAGACTTTTGACAGTCTGAGGCTACTTTCAAACTATCTCTAATTATCTTCACCTTTTCTTCGGACTCCCGGATCAATTCAACTCCATGTATCTTTTTCTCACTTAACTCTGTCCAATAAAATGGAGTTCTACATTTACGATCATATAGAGCTTCATACGGCGCCATTTTAATACTGGACTGATAACTATTATTGTAGGTAAATTCAATCAAAGACAAGTATTTTTCCCAGTTACTTCCAAATTCAAGTAAACAACACTGAAGCATGTCTTCTAGAATCTATATCACACGTTCAGATTGTCCATCTGTTGGAGGATGGAATGCAGTACTAAAGTGTAAACTAGTGCCCAGAGCTTCTTGTAACTTACCCCAAAATCAGGATGTAAACCGGGGATATCTATTTGAAATAATAGAGATTGGATCTCCATGTAGCCTTACAATCTCAGAGACATATAATTCATCCAATCTATCCAATGAAAAATCCATACGTACTGGATAAAGTGTGCAGACTTCGTTAAACGATTGATAATTACCCAGACAACATATTTTTTTTAGTGATAAAGGTAATCCCGTTACAAAGTCCATGGTAACTCTTTCCCATTTCCATTCCGGTATTATAATTGACTGTAGTAATCTAGATGGTACTTGGTGTTCAACCTTCACTTGCTAACATATCAAACACTTCGATACAAATTTAGAAATATCGTGTTTCATTCCTGGCCACTAGTACATCTTTTTCAGATCACTATACATCTTATTTCTACCAGGATGATAGACATGTTACCATTATGAGCTTCATTGAAAATCTTCTGTACTAGTTCTAAACTTTTCAGTACACATACTCTACCTCTGAATAACAAACAACCATTGGTCCCGATCTAAAATTCTGAGTCAGAAGTTGATTGACTTTGTATCTGTTTTGCTTGCAACTTACCTTCTTTTTTTTTTGAGTTTCAATAATCTGTTGCAAAAATGTCGGTCTAACTTTTAACTCAGCTATTATTGAACCATCATTAGATAAAGACAACTGGGCATTCAATTCCCCTAAGGTAAATAAAGATTTTTGGCTCAAGGCATCCGCCACTACATTAGCTTTCCTTGGATGGTAATCAATAATGAGATCATAATCTTTCAATAATTCCAACCACCTACGTTGTCTCAAATTCAATTCTTTTTGTGTAATTAAATACTTCAGACTTTTTTGATGCATAAAGATGTGATATTTTTCACCAAAAAGATAAAGTTGCCATATTTTCAATGCAAAAAGAATACCTACTAATTTAAGATCATGTATTGGGTAATTTTTTTAACGCGGTTTTAGCTGCATAGATGCATAAGACACTACTTTACCATCTTGCATCAATAAACATCCCAAACCATTCAATGAGGCATCACTATAGACTATAAATTCATTACCCGATTTAGGTTGGACTAATACGGGCACTTCCGTCAATAAAGCTTCCAATCTATCAAAACTCTCCTGGCACTTATCAGTCCACTCAAATTTCATTTCTTTTTGCAACAATCAAGTCATCGGAGAAGCTATCATTGAAAACCCTTTAACAAATCTCCGATAATATCCTGCTAGTCCCAGAAAACTTCTGACTTCTAAAACATTCCTCAGTGGCTGCCAACTTACAATAGTTAAAATTTTGTTTAGATCCACCCAAATACCCTCTGCAACATGTCCAAGAAAACTAACTTCCCGTAGGCAGAACTCACATTTACTGAATTTAACATACAACTATTTCTCACGCACAGTTTACAATACAATTCTTAGATACTTAGCATGCTCATTCACATCCCAAGAGTAAATCAAAATATCATTGATGAAAACAACCACGAACTTGTCCAGGTGTAGTCTGAAATTTCTGTTCATCAATTCCATAAATACGGCCAGGGCATTAGTTAATCTGAATGGCATCACCAAAAACTCAGAATGCCTATATTTGATTCTGAAAGTTGTCTTTGGCACATCTGAATCTTTTACTCGTAGCTGATAGTAACCAAATCATAGATGAATTTTCAAAAATATTGTGGCACCTTTTAATTGATCAAAGAAGTCATCTATACGAGGCAACGAGTACTTATTCTTTATTATGACTTTATTAAGAATCTGTAATTGATGTATAATTTCAATGATCCATCTTTCATCTTTACAAATAATACCGGTGCACCCCATGGTGAAAAGCTAGGTCAGGCAAATCCTCTATCAATCAACTCTTGCAACTGTACCTTCAGCTCTTTCAATTCAACAGAAGCCATTCTATATGGTGCTATAGATATCAGCGTCATTCTTGGCACAAGGTTATGGAAAATTTCACCTCTCTAGCTAGAGGTAAACCAGGTAGTTATTGTGGAAATACCTCAGAAAACTCACAAACAACCGGCGCCAATTGGATTTTCAACTCTGATACTTTAGTATCTAATACAATAGAAAGATAATACTCATACCCCTTTTTAATATATCTATGTGCTGATATTTCTGAAATCACATTAGACAACCTATCCAGTTTCTCAGATTCAACATGGAGTAACTCACCATTCTGACATTGCAATATAATGTATTTATGCTTACAATTTACCATTGCATCATGTTGAGCTAACCAATCCATTCCTAATATTACATCAAATTCATTAAAGGGTAACAACATCAAATTAGCCCGAAAACATTAACCCTCTATCATCAATGGGCAATTTCTACAAATTGTATCCACCATAACATGCTGGCCTAAGAGGTTTGAAACTTTAACCACAAATTCGGTGAATTCAACAATCATATTTTTAACAGACACAAATTTTGTGCATATATATGAATGCGTGGAACCAGGATCAATCAAACCAATAATGTCAGTGTCAAGTAGAGAGAAAGTACCAGTGATAACATCTGGTGCTGAAGCATTTTCCCTTGCACGTATTGTAAAAGTTCTTGTCAGAGCCTGAGCCTCGAATTTAGCTGTTGAATCTTTTGCAGCACTATGACTACCACTGACATTTCTGAAATACCATGGTGGTCTACCCCTTAAGATAGGATTACTCAGCTTCGGAGTCTGTTCAATGTCTTTCTCAACCCTTTCTAGACAATCTTTTAGAAAATGGTTGAGAGAACCACACTTAAAGCAAGCCCCACTTCTCATCCAGCACTCTCCAAAATGTAATTTATTACAAACGTTGCATCATGGTTTGGGGTTTCCAACAATCCCAACACTAATTGTTAAGGGAGACAAAGACCTCAGGTTAGTGCATTTAGAACTTCTTTCCTCTCTTGAATACTCCTTTGATGTAGCAAAATGCTCATGATAATTCTTTGATTTCTTTGAAGCAGATGATTGCGTCTTTTTTATAAATCTTTTATTCGTAACCCGAGCTTCCCTTTCTGCTTGTCTCTTTTCTTTGCTTAATTCCTCTCCCTTTTGTGCTCATTCAGCCAACATCACGAATTCTCTTAATTCTAGAATTCCAATCAACAAATTGATATCTTCGTTTAGCCCTTCTTCAAATCGTTTGCACATTTTGGCTTCAATCTGAACTTATTCACTAGCATACTTGCTCAATCTAACAAATTCTCGTTCATACTCAAACATTATCATATTTCCCTGTTTGAGCTCTAAAAATTCTTTCTTTTTCTGGTCTAGGAATCTCTAACTAATATACATCTTTTTGAAATCTATTTGAAAAAATTTCCATGTAATATTTTCACTTGATACCACAGAAGATATGGTTTTCCACCAATGGTAGGCTGTGTCTTTCAACAAAGATACTGCACATTTTAGACATTCGACTGGTGTACATGATAACTCATCTAGAACTCGAATAGTACTTTTCAGCTAGAACTCGGCCCTCTCTGGATCGTCATCTGCCGTAACCATAAATTCTTTAGCCCCATATTTCCTAATTTTATCTATTAGAGCCTTACCAATTCTAATAGGTCTAGCTTCCTGTGGCGTTTCATCATGTTGTGAAGCAGGTGAGAGAGGTCCTTGAATAGCAGGGTTTGTTCTCATATATTCACTAAACCATTCATCCATTAATTCAAAGAAGGTTTCTTTTTCTGCCTCACTTTGGCCCTCAAATACGGGCCTTCTACTACCACTAAATGCAGCTCGTTGCATGGAAGCTTGAGCAGCACTTTCAGCTTCCTCAGTCTCGGCTCTAGCTTGGTTCGAAGACATTACTAAATGAAAATACATTTAAAAGGGGTCAGGAGATATCACACTATCATAATTTATATAATGGCATGTATAGCTAGACTCATACTTGCTAAGTTTGTCCAAAAATTAACTAAATCGTAGCTCTGATACCACTAAATGTAACACACCTAAATCGTATCTGTTGCCAGAAGAAGGGTTACAGAGTATTATCGAAGTTTACAGAACATTCATAAATAATTTATACTAGTTACTAAATATTTTCTGATATCAATCATAATGTCCCTTAAATAGACCCTCGAGGCCCAAAATGAACAGTAGAAATAAATCGAGACTAAATCGAAATCTCATAAAAATTTTCATGAATTTTCAAAAAAAAATTATGAATAGTACCCACACGCCTGTGTGGTTGAGCCATGTGACTACACACGCCTATGTCCTTAACCCGTGTAACTCTCTGACTTATAACGCATGAAGAAATTGAAGTCACACGGCCAAGTCACACGCCCGTGTGTTAGGTTGTCTGACGAATTTTATTTTAGAAATATAGGTGCAGTTTTCACACAGCCTTGTAACACGCCCATGTCCAAGGCCATGCCAACCACACGGCTGAGACACACGCCAGTGTCTCTGCCCATGTGCCCAATTCTGAGCATTTTGTTTCTCATTTTTAAGATGCAGAGGACACACGGCCAGACCACATGCCCATAGGACAAGCCGTGTGTCACACAAGGCCAAGACACACACCCATGTACCTACCCGTGTGGACAAAATAAAGTCATTTCCTAGCCTCATTTGTCACCCATAATTCATCATTTTCCTACACCAAAACTCACAAGCATATATCCACCAATCCAACATCATATTCACATAAAATTAGTCATCAATCATGCGGTATTATCTCAAGCATCAATAGATACAAACTTATATGCTAACATAATTCTATCAAACCAACACACAATAAGCATTTGTGTAATTACCAAAACATAACTTTTAAGATAACCAAATTAGATCATCATTAGACACTCCAATGGCTAGTTTACAAAACAACAATTACAAGACATTATTGGCCAAATAAGCTTATACATGCCATTATACCTAAATGAAATTTCTATTTATACCAAAATGCGATAATGGATAGTGTGATGATTGCTCCGACCGACTTCCAACCTTCACAAGCTTTTGAGTATTATAAAACAGGGAAAATTAAAAGGAGAAAGCATTTTATGCTTAGTAAGTCCGCATAACATAAAATAAACTTACTAATCATATTATCAATACATGTATACATAGTCATACTTCCCATAAATTTTGGGTGAGTTTACCTAAACACAAACACTTAATCAAACAAGTTAATCACATAACCTTATATAAGAATAAAGTAAACATAGATGAGTTCATCACATTATCAGCATCCATTAATTTTACCTTTCCACACTTCAAGAGTATTTTCCGTCGAACTATTGAAATTTAGATGGATGTTCGGTAATATACTCATGTTCAATAGTACAAATTAGGGTACATAATAAAAATGCATACTCTTAAGTCGCACATTTTACAGCAAGATTACCAGTCCAGGCTAAATCCTATCTGTAGCATATGCTCTTGAGAGCTTAATTTGGATTACCCAACCGGGCTAAATCCAATTTATAACTTAAGCTCAAAGGGGCTTAAATTAGAATTACCTGTTCGAGCTAAATTCTATCTACAACATGTGCAGTATTATTCTTATTCAAGAAATCACCTTAATCCATCAAAATTCAACATCCAACTGGAACATGACAATTTTTCCATATTTCACAACTTATGACTATTTCGTTATGTATCTCATCTCATACATATCAACACAATCATACAATTCAATTCAAGCATATTAACATACATATTTAAGGAACACGAACTTACCTTGATAATGGTTCGTATATGAAATTCAACTAATCTAAAACTTTTTGCTTTCGTCGATCTAGTTTCGTATCTTTCCGGCTCTATATGGGTAAATTTAACTATTATTCTATCACATTTCATATACATTTGCATCCTATTACATCCTACGTAAAATTATCATTTTGCCCTTATCTTTTTCAAAAACTCCAATTTCCTCCTAGGCTCGGAAAATGAAATTCATGAAATTTAACTCTCTTTCCAAGCCTAGCCAAAATTTATATACTACATTTACAGTACATACATTTCATAAATTTCATAATTTTCCATGGGTTTTACCACTTTTTAATTTTAGTCCCTAAATTAAGTTTTTATCAAAAATTGTTTTGTAAAAGTTGTTTATCTATGATTAACTTTTCATTTTCTACCATAAATTTCTAATTTTCAGCATATTCATCCATTACCCAAATTTCATACCTTGAAAACTTTTCAAATCCCCTAAATAGAAATATTAGGCTATCCCGATACTAAAAATATAGAAATTACTAAAAACGGGACTTGATTTCATACCTTTTTAAGCTTGAAAAGCTTTCTTCCTCTCTCCTAGGGTTTCTATAGAAAAATTGGGGAAGATGATATGAAAATAGATGATTTTTTTTCTTTTTAATTAATTATCATCTATTAATTTTATTGATTTCACATTAAATCCCTACCCTTTTATAATTTTTCCATGGATGAGTCATTAAAATATCTACTAACTACTCCTCAATGGTCTAATTACCATATAAGGACCTTAAGTTTTAAATTCCATAGATATTTGATACCTGTAGCTACTAGAACCCAACTTTTTCATTTTATACAATTTAGTCTTTTCCCTAATTTAACACACAATCGATAAAATTTTCGTATCAAAATTTTCATATGACCTTCTTATCATGATGCCAACTATAAAATAAAAATAAATAAATTTTTATTTTTTGCTCAGATTTGTAGTCCCGAAACCAGTGTTCCGACCTCACCGAAAATGGGCTGTTACAAATCCCAAGTCAAACAATCAATAGTTGGACATCTCTTGACAGTATTCCACCAACGATGAGCTTCACTGTCGAGTAAGGACACTGTTTAACCCAATTTCTCCTCGTTAGAACAGAACATTTGCTCAAGGATCCTTTCAACTCCTTCCAACCAGTACTCAGCTATGGTCAGATCGGTCCCTTTAGCTCTAGCAAACTCTTTAACACCCAGCGCCTGAAGATGTTCAAGTGGCAACCCATGACTCACAGGTGCAGATTAGCATGTGCAGGAGCAGGGTTAGTACCAGTAATCCACTGAAATGCTCCAATTATCAATTCCATTAGAGGGCCTACACCCTTATTAGGTATGTTCACTCTACGTGGTGGCATAGAAGGTTCAAAGGATTTATGATCGGCTATGAACATCACAACAATAACGTGCAAGCATACACTGTTGATGCAAGTATAGTAAACTGATGTGAGTGTGTCAGATATCAATCCCATAGGAATGGCTGTCTTTTGTCTATTAATGTTAGTGTAATAGCTAGATAGAAACAAGATAAATTGTGAGGATAGTTGTCGGAGCAATATCTTGAAAACTATGAAATAAAATATGATGATGACAAACTGGGATCCCTAACATGAATCTTCATCAGAATACTAAGTGTTCACAAGGTATAAAAGGATAGGTGATTGACGATGCAATAAATCAGAATGTATATCTTACCAACCGTCACTCCTCTATTTAATCTGAGACTTAAATATGCACACTAACCTCACCTTCCAATGATGGCAATATGACACTATTAAGAACAAGTGGATTAAATTCCTCTAATCCTCAAGCAACATCTGTTGTCATGCTTGTTAGCTCAAATTGGCACCGCACCTTCTAGTTTCATTACTGCAATAACACTTCCGTGCTAAAAAAATTCAAACCCACAAATTAAAAGTAGAAACAAAATTGAATAAAATAAAATTTAACCCAAAAATCATGTACATTTCAATACAAACACGAAATATAGAATAATCACCAATGTTTAGAAAGAAATATAAAAAAAAAACAAGTAGAGAATACTATTCCTAGAAGAACTCAATTTGAATCTCTCCATTCCCTCTTGTGTCGCACTCAGGACTCCTCGTCAAGAGTTGGCCTACATCATTTTCGCGTTGGCTCACCCGGAGGAGACTTAAGCCACCATGGCCTCAAGCTTCCCTCCAAGATAGGTTAAGGAAGATGATGGTCAAGAAAAAGCTCCTCTCTTTTTTTCTTTTCACGTCAATATTTATTCCTTTCCAAAGAGCACAAGTGTCCTTTCCTCAGAGTCATGCTATCCTTGTACATACAGGTTGGTTATACCAGACTAGACAGCTCAAGCATTTTTGTTCTTATCTAGACAGCTGTCAGATGCAGCAACAATTCTGGACGCAATCTGGTATTACTCATGCAACGACATTAGTACCAAAATATGACAAAATTAAGGATAAAATAGGATCCACTGAGTTATAAAATGCAATTTACTAAACTGAAAATGTTAAAATTTGTGCTAAGGATAACTAAATGGGAACAAATTAACCAATAAGTAGGGAGAAAACATATGTTCTTTCTAGTACTATCAATGTACCATCCTCTTGAGCATTAGCTCCTACATTCACATGTGTATGAGGCATATCATACTAGTCTAACATACACAAACTGTAACACCCTGATTTTTGGGATTTTCGTAATATTTGAGAATTTGGTAAATTTTTAAAATTTGGTATTTGGTTGTGAAACTCATAGTTGGAGTGTGTAAATGGGCCTATGGAAGGCCCATGTGTTGGCCAAAACCCAGTAGAATTTTTGAATTTTGGACTTAAGGAGTTAGGGGCATTGGTTAGGTGGCCTTAAAAGATGTGGGTAAAATGTAACACAAGAGAGCCCCTGGCAAAGTGGCTAAGTGACACCACTAAGGAGCTAAAATGGTGGCGTGTAAGTGGCTAGGGGGAAGCCAAGGTTCGATTCACTAAGCCGGCAAGTGTGTTGTTATTTTTATGTCTTGGGCATGCAGGAGTTGGAAGTCAAATGGAACTCTGTTGGAGAGAGTTTGAATCAGTCAAATGCATGGATTAAGGAGTGATAAGGGGAGATATTTTGGGGATTTTAAGGGAGGCTTAGAGTTGGCCGAATAGTGGGAATTAGGGAGGAGAAATCGGCTTAGGGGTTTTAGGTTAGTATTTCAGCATTAGGGGCTTGAGTTGTGCCGTTTTTCTTCTGTTTAAGCATCATAGGGTTATTCTTTTCTTCCCTTTTCTTCTCTAGCTGAAATCACCACTCATTTCATCTAGTTTTCTTTTTCTTTTATTGCCAAAACGAAACCACTACTCCCTTTCTTTTTATCTACTACTTCCTTTCTTTTCATCACATTTGTCGAATAGCCACAAGAGCCGAAACCTTTAAAGATTGGTTGTGCCAATTGCATTTAGACCAGCATCTTTCTTGTTCTTTTTATTTGTGGTGACCGATCCTATCATCTGGTAAGTACTCGTTTATCCAAATCAACTCAGTAGTGTAAACATCTAGTATAGCCGAAACTCCCTATGTAGTTTAGGGAGGTTATCGATTTGGGGTATAAGCCTTACTGGCCGTTTCATTTGACTTTTATGCGTTGTGTAGTGAAATAGACAACTTTGGAGGAGTAGCAAGGCTTGGAGTATCAGTTTTGGAAATACTCAAACCTAATCATCGGACCCTGTAAAGGTAAGAGATCCATGGCTAATAGGGGTACTTTGGTCGACTATGGTAGGTGGACTTTGGGTTTGATTAGCATGAACTGTGAACTAAGAATGGTGGTTTAATTGTAGGTTGACGTGGGAGACTTTGTTAGCAAACGTCACAAAACAGGTGTGTAACAACCCTCGTAGTAGCTTAGGCTAATATTTGCTAAAAAGCCGAAATGCTAAAATTCTGGCATTTTGGGAACTTGAAATTTTACATGTGGTTTTAGATGCAATAAGTACAATATGATCGGTGTTTGGATCGATGGAACAAGTAAGAGAGCAATTTTGTGCACGATGGCAAGTTGGGCCTCAATGGGCTGGAATTGGGTCCAATGGGCTACCGGGCCCATTTGGGTAAAATTGATAGAAAATAGAACTTGGAAAAAGTAGCATGTTAATACGGTTAGTACTATTGAAAAGTGTGGGTTAAGTGGGCTTAATGGGCTAAATCGACATTTGTAGGGCCCATTAGGGGTTTTGGGCCCAAAAGCCTGAATTTGAAAAAGTGCGTTAAAATCATTGGTTTAAACACTTGGAAAAATTGATAATTGTTAATGAACGTGGAAAATCCATAATATTTGGTAAATTTACGAAATTACCCTTAAAATATGAAAAATGATTATTTTGCCCCTAGGTAAAAATGACTATTATACCCTTAGGGTTTAATTATGAATATGTTGCATGAGATTTTGATATACATGATATGACATGATATGCACATGATATGTTATGAGCTGCACATGATATACTCATTATATGCATGGGTTGGGTTTGATATACATGGAAGAAGTACGAAAAGGGCTTTGCCCCAGTTTACCAAAAAGGGCTTTGCCCAGTTATTAAAAGAGGCTAGGCCTCCAGATATATGATAAAGCAGCTATACTACCAGTGGAGAGTTTGGTTGGGTGGGTTGAGTTATTCCCCACATGGAGAGCTTGGCTGGTATGGGTGAAGAGTAGCGGATGATGGGTTGAGTAGTCTCCCCAAATGGGCTTGCATACATCAATTGATATTACATGTGATATTGAAATGGGCCTATGGGCCATACCATTTACAGTAAAGACTTCGGCCCAGTAATATGATTTATGTAAAGGCTTCGACCCAGTAACTGTTAAACGAAAGGCTTCGGCCCAGTATACTGATATTAGTTGGGCTCCAAAAGGGGCTTGTTGCACACTGAGTTCCCAAACTCACCCCCTTTTTCCTTAAACCATGCAGGTGAGCCTTGATAAGAAGACTTGGAGCCGGAGGGGATTCAGAGTGGCCATGGTGATCGCTTTTGAACTTTGCAATAAGTAACCGGTTTTTTTAATTATTATTATTTGTTTTTGGGTTGTAATAAGGCCAGTTTAACTATTTTTTCGGAATTATTTTATTCTTAATAACTCTAAATTTTTTTGATAATAATTCAAAATGGGCTAGACTTAGGGCACGTTTTTGAAATGATACTCATTTTTAAAATAACGCAACGATACAATTAATCGGTTTATCAAAAACATCTACCTAAATGAATTTCATCTCGTTTATCAAAGTGTGGCAATGGTTGTGGGCATGTCTAGGATTGGATCCATTCAAGAGTTTCGTACTTAAGCAACCTTCATGGTTCACCTCCTCTGTTTGGATACCTACCTGGTGCACAGCTTCCATTCACTTTGATAACTTAGCAAAAACTATCTTTTAAAACACTAAGAAAAAAAGGTTGAAAGAGGCATGGGTTTTCTTAAAAACTTCAATGTGACACGTCAGATCCGGCCATAACGTCTGGGCCGGGTTTGGGGTGTTATACAAACAAATAAAAAGGTATGAGTGGCGGATGAAATAATCCAAGTCTCGTTCTTGCAAGAAAATTTTAGGATTAAAGGCAATGTGTTCCCACTTCCTACCGCGCATGCATCACAACAAGAGATATCTTACACTATTCAAACATTCAGAATAATTTAATTACTTGGATTTATTAATCCATGGGTTGTAAAAATCTAGTTAGCATAACATCAACAATCACCTAGATCTGAGTGTTATTGAACCCAGGCTCTGACACAACCAAATGTAACACCTTATACCTGACCTGATTTTCGAGCCCAAATACTAGGATGCTACACCACCGTCTCGTATCATGTTCATATCAAATCATCATGTTATTACGCATGCATATCCTTTTTGGTTTTATTTATTAACATAGCATTCACATGAATTGTAAGTCATACATTTACTTTTTATCGATAAAACATGTCAACCATTCATTAAATAAACATAAAATAAGTACTAAACTTTCATTAGGACCACTTAGCAAAATTTTCCAAAACTGTTACATGGGTATCGATACTGAAAAGGAGTGGGTGAGCTTACCAAGCTCAGTGAATACTCAGAATAACCACTACATAAACAAGTCATTATTCATCAACAAAGCATGCATGCAACATAATCATAACATCTTCTACTCTTATGTCATATTTTACACCTTTAATCATATTTCATGAATATTTACACACTAATCCCCTGAATATTTTAGCTTATATTACAACACATATTAATCATATTTACTCACTTTCAGTCACGTTTTATGATAGTTTGACTCTTGAGATTATGAAAAATAAAGTGGACTCTATCACCACACATCGGATACTCAAATCTCTAATAGGCCAAAATGATCCAAAGAGTTGAACATGTCCTGTAAGTGAAGCATATAGCTGACACTCTCCAACAGACCAAACACACATATCCTAGTGAATGGAGCTTAGCTCACATTCCTTATCTCTTCGAAAACTATCACTAGGCCTCAACGTCCCATATCTCACAACACAAAGGTCAGTACTTACAATCTTATAGCATGCCAACTACATTCAACAGTCTCATAAGATTACAAGGCCAAAATATCCACATTATTATCACATATTTACTTAACGAATTTATGCACATATTCACTACATTTTCACATTAATAGCATAATATAATCACTGCCACATGGCTTGAATAACATACGCGCATATTTACTGTCACATGGCATGAACAACACACCCTCATATTCACTTTCACATCAATCATCATAAGCTTAAAGCGTATGTCATAGCATCTCATATATGTTTATAATTTCATAATTTAACAAGCAAACATATATCACATTTTATCATAGCTGTGAAAACACTTACTCTCAGAATTTAGAGTAGGGGTTTAGGCTACCTCTAAATTTCCAATTACACAGTGAATCATATACGAACAACTATTCCAAAACACTTACCAGAAATACACTTTCTCTAGAACGCCGAAAGCTCAAACAAGCTCTCCTTTGCCTTTGTATCTACTCGATAAAGGTCTTATTGACTTTGACACTTCAACAAGATAAACCACACAAACACACAATCAAAAATCAATCATCAAATCACCTTAAACAATAAACAACAATAGCCTAAGCTACTTTCACTATTAACCGAAACCTTTGACATAGATAACTTTAAATTTGAATATCTTGGCCTAAACTTAATCTTTCCACACGAATTGAATTCTGGTCATATACATATTTATCTACGGCTAATTCCTAATCTTTAAATTACACAAAACTACATGTTCTAAGGTATCGACATTTCTTGACAAGTTTTGGCTATTATGATGAAAATTCATTAGAACTCGAGAAATTCTTATCAAAACATTAATGTAACTTTAGAAACCTTCTAATCATGTTAAAAAAAGGTGAAAAACACTTTGAAACGACATTTAATCCACAATCCCAAAATTTACCATTAACAACCAACTTTTTTTGGCTTTCATTTAAAGCATGCATTTTAATGGCTAAAAAAATAATTTAAGAGACTAGATATCATTTAAAACCAATAGGAGGATGAATGGTCACCTTTAATGGAGGAAAAATGAGCTTTGACGCAAATCTGAGAAAACCCACTCTTGAAGAAGATGATGAAATTAGTGAGGTTTTTTGGGTGTTTTCTTTGTTTCAATGGAGATTTATAGTTCAAGGGATGTTGGAAACCAAAAGAGATTAGGATTTGGATATCAAAAGCAATTGAAGAGCAAAAGAAGATGAAATGAGGACAAAAACATAAGAGGAAAGTTTCTACCATGAAAACAACTTGAGGAATGAGGGTTTTTAGGTTGATTTTAGACTTTTGGGTAAATTGGTTCATAAGAACTCTCAATTTTGACTCTTTTACAAATTACTCCTATTTTCAAAATTAGAGGTATTTAAAACTAATTATTAGAAATTGACTTAATTTCCTAATAGCCATTGTCAAAAACATTAACGATTACCGACCTTACGAAATTCCAAGCACATATAAGCCAAATTTCCTAAATTACCTTTGAAACTTCTAGGCCCAATTTCGAGGTGTTACACTATCCATTTACCCTCTTCCTCTCCTTTTTTTCTCTTCAATTTTATTTCTTTCTTCCTTGTGTCCGGTTGCCCAAGTCACCAAGATTCACCCCCAATTTCTCTATTTTTTGTAATGGGTTCTTGCACCATTATTTTTCTCTTACTGTTGTCATTTTATCATAAAATTTACAGCCTTAAATCTGAAATTTTAGCACTCAAGATTGGCCTCCATTGATGCCCCCAAAGAATTCTATTGTTGCCCCTTTCCCCTAGCTTGTGGTAAATTGTACTTGATCAATCGAAAATTTGGATTTGGCAAATTAGAAGGTGTAAGTGTAGGTGCTGACCCAAACACTCCAAATCAACAATAAATTTGAAAGACGTTCGAGCATATGATTCACCTTAAATAAGTGTCTGTTTTAAAGTTTATTAGAGAAACCACAAGATTTGCAAGTGTGCTGCGAAAGAGAGTAAAATAAGTTGTGGGTCCTGACTCAAAAGCTTAAATGATAATAATGATTTTAATGTTATAAATAATGATTTAGCTTGTTGATTGGGCTTGGCTATTTAGCTAAGTAATTAAATTTAAAAGTGGCCGAATCAAGTACGTTTCAAGCCCTAACCATTTGCCATGGTAGTAATGTTGCTAGTTTGGTTGAATGATTGACATTGTCATAAATGTTTGGTAATTTGATGTATGATTGGTTGTATGTATAGCATGGTTATGAATGAAAACAAGGCTTATACATGATATATTCATACAAGTGAATTGTTATGATATGTTTGAAAGACTACTATACATGTACATAAAAAAGTTGTAACTGTACATGAAATTATGATTTGTTGAATGGTACCATCTTATTGGTAAATTGAAAGTGGAATATTGATTCCACTCATTGAAAATATTTGATAATTGAGTACGTGTTGAACATGCCAATTGAAAGTAAAAGTATTGAATTATGGCTATGTATGAGATTGTATGACATATTGCATGTGCATTGGGGTGGGTAATTATTGTGCTTAGTAGAGGAGTTCCATAGAATACCGATGGCATATTAAGTTAGCATTATTCGTAGTCAATGCACTACACTTGGAGTACCTAGGGGAATGAAGATATATCGCATTTTTACTGGTAGCTTGTCTGCATTATTAATAGCATAATTGTTTTCATATTATTTTTGGTGGTTTTAACCACAACGGGCTTAAACCCATACTATTTTGGAGTTTGGATGACGGGTTTTGGGGAACTCATGGTGTGTTGCAGATGGTTTGGTAGGAACCTTTTTGCATTACATCATGCTCACAACATACTCGAATGTTATTGATTTATGCTGCATATTGTATTGAATGGTATTGAAATTAATGATTGTTATTCGAATGAATGACGGCCCATGCCCAAACATCGTTTGACATTGATTTGATGATGGCTATGTAATGATATGAAATTCCAATAACGGTTTTGTGTTCTTCTGTTAATGCTATGTAACACCCCAAATTTGGGCCTAGAAGTATTGGGCCTTGAGTGCGGGTCCGTAAGGAGGTTGTATATAGGTATTTAATTGTGCAATGAAATAACACAATTAAATGTTTGCCTTAGTGGTTAATGGCTTTGAGAAGTGTTGGAGAAATCTTGGGTTCAAACTTGGGCTTTAGCAAAAATTTTGGTATTAAGTGAAAAAAACCTGGATGCTTGGATGAGGGCCTTTTAAATTATTGTCGTAAATATATGACACAAAGAAGCATGTAGTCTAGTGGTTGTGGCGTCATTAAGGTTGTATGGGAGCCTAGGTTCAAGTCTTGGCTCTCGCAATTTATTTTGGTTTTTTAAGGGAACCTGGACTTTGGCCTTTAGACCTTATAATTAATTGGGGATAAAATATGACACAAAAAGCCTTGTGGCTTAGTGGCAAGAAGCGTGTGAAGCATCTGAGGGGAGGCATGGGTTCGAATCCCATGGCAAGCAAGGAGCATTTATTTTGCTAACAGGGGGCGGCAAGAGTTGGTGTTGAATTTAAACTCTGATGTTGGAGGGATTTCACATCGGGAAGCTAACATAAGAGTGGATGCGAAGCTGGCTTTAAATAGAGGGAACCATGAGGAGAGTAAAGGTACCTTTCTTGGCTGATCCCTTTTGCTGTATGGCGTGCTCGTTTGGGTTGGGCGTCGGCTAAGAGTGCTCGGAGCTTGGATTAACTCCAGTCGCCAATCAGGTGTGTATTTTCTCTCTACTCTAGCTGTAGGATGGCTACTTCGGGCCGCAATGGACCGAAAGGGGTCATGTGGGCCTAATGGGCCTACGGGCCCAATTGGATAAGTTGTTTGATTGTGTAGTAAATATTGGACTAGGTGAATCTCATATTTGTGGCTAGATTTGGGCTAAAAGGGCCACACGAGCGTGTGGGCCTATTTGGGCCGAGAATAGGCTTTAGGCCCATTCATATTGTTATCCCTGCTTAGAATACTTAGTTTACCAAATTACTGGAATGCCCTCGATTTGTAGAATTACCATTTTACCCTCGATTTATAGAATTACCGTTTCACCCTCGATTTATAGAACTACCGTTTTACCCTCAATTTATAGAATTACCATTTTACCCTTGATTTACAAATTATTGTTTTACCCTCGATTGTGAAATTACTGAAATACCCCTGTAGGATAGAATTACCAAAATACCCCTAGTTTGTAAAATTACCAAAATACCACTGGTTTGTGAAATTACCGAAATACCCTCAATTTGTAAAATTACCAAAATACCCCTGATTTACAAAATTATAGAAATACCCTTGACTTTCTAAAAATTATAAAAATACCATTGGTTTACAAAATTACTAAAATACCCTTGGTTTGTAGGATGAAATGACTAAAATACCCCTAATAGGTAAAAAGACCGTAAAGCCCTTGTAGGGTAAAGTGATCGTAATACCCTTGTATGGTAAAATAACGAATATGCCCTTATGTTCCGTATGACTGATGTGCTTAGGATTTACATCTATTGATATTGGAATAGTTAAGTTTGAGTGACAGGTGGTGGTTATCGTAAGTGATTGATTATGGAAACGATTCAACTTCAACCCGTAACAGGTGTGTACTAACCCTCGTAATAGCTTAGATTAATATTTGCTGAGAAGCCAAAATGCTAAAATACCAGTATTTCGGGAACTTGTGATTTTGCCTTTGCTTAAAGTGCAATAGATACGATATGATTGGTGGTTGGATCGATGGAACAGGTAAGAGCACAATTTTGTGCACGATGGTAAGTTGGGCCTCAATGGGCTGAAATTGGGCCCAATGGGCTTTCGGGCCCATTTGGGTAAAATTGATATAAAATGGAATTTGGAAAAGTTGCATGATAACATGGTTAGTACTGTTGTAAAATTTGGATTAAGCAGGCTTAGTGGGCTAAATCGGCATTCGTAGGGCCCATTAGAGGTTTTGGGCGCAAAACCCCGAGTTTGATAAAGTGGGTTAAAGATCATTGTTTAAACACTCGGAAATATTGATAATTGTTGATGAACATGGAAAACCCTGATATTTGGTAAAATTATGAAATTACCCTTATAGTATGAAAATAACTGTTTTGCCCCTAGGTAAAAATGACCATTATATCCCTAGGGTTTAATTATAAATTTGATATGTGGGATATGATATACATGATTGATATGATATGCACATGATATGTATAAAATGCACATGATATGTATGAAATGCACATGATATGTATGAAATGCACATGATGTATTCATAAATGCATTGGGTTGGGTTTTTATATGGATGGAGGAAGTGCAAAATGGCTTATGCCCCAGTTTATTGAAAAGGGCTTATGCCCCAGTTTACCGAAAAGGGCTTATGCCCAGTTTATTGAAAAGGGCTTTGCCCCAGTTTACCGAAAAGGGCTTTGCCCCAGTTATTAAAAAGGCTAGGCCTCCAGATATATGATAAAGCAGCTATGCTGCCAGTGGTGTGATGGATGGGTGGGTTGAGTTATTCCCCACATGGTGTGTTGGTTGGTACGGGTGGAGAGTAGCAGATGGTGGGTTGAGTAGTCTCCCCAAATGGGCTTGCATACATCCATTGACATTACATGTGATATTGAAATGGGCCTAAGGGCCATACCGTTTACAGTAAAGGCTTCGGCCCAATGATATGATTTATGAAAAGACTTCGGCCCAGTGATATGATTTATGAAAAGGCTTCGGCCCAGTAACCGTTAAACGAAAGGCTTCGGCCCAGTATATGTCAAGACTAAATAGGGTTTTGGCCCAGATTGTACTGATACTGTGTTTTCACTGTTTGTATGTTATTGGGATTACACACTGAGTTTTCGTAAACTCACCCCGTTTCTGCAGATAATCCCTAAGCTTAGATGGTTTAGAGCTGCGAGGGACTCGGAGATGGCCACACTACTGTTTCTGTTTCTTTTAATTGCAATAAGTAGCCGATTTATTTCTTTATAAGTTTTATCTTATTAATATTATTATTTAGTTTTGGGTTGTAATAAGGCAATTTTAATTATTTTTATGGGATTATTTTATTTTATACCCTATATTTTACTGATAACAATCCAAAATGGGTTAGACTTAGGCCGCATTTTCAAAATGATAATTGTTTTCAAAATAACACAACGTCACGAATGTTCGATTTATCAAAGATATCTACTCAAAGAAATTTCAACTCGTTATAACCTAGTGTGGCAATGGTTGTGGGCATGTCTAGGATTAGATCCAATCGAAGAGCTTGGTACTTAAGCAGCCTTTATGGCTCACCTCCTCTGTTACGGATTCCTACCTGGTGCCCAGCTTCCATTCACTTTGTTAGCTTAACAAAAGTCAGTTTTTAAACACTAAAACGAATCATGGATTTTTAGACTTCTATGTGGCACATCAGATTCGGCCATAACGTCTGGCCGGGTTTGGGGTGTTACATGCTAACATATTTCACTGTATTTGACATTTATGTTAGTTTAAATAACTATTGGACTCACACTAAGCTTTCATAAGCTCACCCCCATAGTGTTTAACTTTTTAGGTAAACCACTAAACTAAGAGAGGACCTAGAATACGAAGAATCACCTTGGACCTTAGACTATTTTTAATAAGTATTATTAAGTCTCTATTGGTTTTGGCTTGTAACTTTTAATTATTTTTGGTATGTGGCTTGGTAACTTATCATTTGGGGAGTTTGGCATGCATGGATTTTTCAAGCATGAAATCAAAAAATGCATGATATCTGGCTTAAGCAAAATTTGACATTGATCCCTAATTCCCGCTGCATTGCAAAGAAACCATTTTTGAAAAAAAAATCGATAATGTGACTATATTTCCAAAATGACATGAATAATGTTTTTCCACTACATTAGTTAATGTCAAGTTTTTACAAAGTAAAGATATGAACAATTTTTTTTTTCTAAAACAACACCATCAATAATAAGGTGAATCTTAAGTATACACGATCTAATAAATGAATGTTTTTAAGCTAACTCAAAGTACAACTATGATTTTTCTCTAAAATGAGTTTATTTAAGGTCTTCAAAAGTAACGTAAGTTGGCTTAGCCATTTCAGTGGCTAATGTAGCCTTCTCAATCAACTTTTAAGAACTATCACCTTACACCACTAAAACCAATCCATCAAATTTTGAAGCTCATCATTGAAGGTGCAAGGAAACAAAAACACACCCATACAATATACTGGAATGGCCTGAGAAGTTGTTTTAAGAACTATCACCTTACCTCAATTTAACAAGCTCTTAAAAGCTACTATTTGATGAAAGAAAATATATGTTGTTTGTTGTGCCCAACAAGGGAGGCGAGGCTCAAAGACTGCCTATGATCGATCAAGTTAGTCACGCCTAGAATAGCCATAATGGATTCCTGAATAGATGTCAGTGTGTTTGAACTAAATGCAATACCCGTTTTTTAGGAAATCGGTTGCCTACCTAGAGGTAGACTCGTAAGCTGTAAGCACCCCTTTAACAATATTGCATTGAGTAATAGTAGCATGAAAAAAATAGAAAAATATCATCGCTGAAAAAAATAGAAAAATATCATCTTCAAATAACATATGTGAAACACTAGGCCTTCATTGGTATACAGAAATCCCATAAATTTCCCCATTCAACTCCACGTTGCATAGCAATTGGCTAAGCCCCTTAGTACAGACAATGAACAGATAGAGCGAAAGTGGACCACCCTATCAAAACCAAATAGGTGATACTCGTTACACAAAGTATCACCTAGTTTATCCAAACCTCATAAAATCCCATTTTACACATGAATGCTTGGAAAGATACAAAATGACCAAATAGAAAAAATAAGAGTTAAAAGCAAGCATGCTAAACAACTATGCACTTAGTATCTTCAAATACCATATCATGTTGATAAATTGGAACTTGTGAATATGAATATGTATACAAATATCTCACATTTGATACTCAGATCTCCAACACCAAATGACTCAAAAGACCCCCCATGTCCCAAGTAAGTGTAGCATTAAGTTAACACCAACACACCAACATATCTCAATGAATGGAGCAATGCTCTACATTGCTTTATCTCTCTAAACATGTAACAGCCTGGTTTTAGCTAAATCAGTATAGTGGTTTTGAGACCACAAATTCGAGGTCGTAAAATTATTTTCATATTATTTTTGGTGTTTACAGTATGTGAATATGTATGTGTGAAAATTTCGTGAACTAATTTTATAGTTTAACAGCTCAATTTGAAAAAAAAAACTTAATCGCGTAAAATGCAAAAGTAGCATGCTATAAGTTAAAAGTGCTTAATTGCTATGGCTTATTAAATGAAAGGTCCTTATGTTGTAATTAGACCATTGATAGTGGATATGGACATAAATGGCCTTGAATTATGTGTTTTATAATGGTTTTAATTAAGGTTAAATTTGTAAAATGTTAAATAACTTAACATAAATTAAAACATAATAAAAATTAAGCTTCATTTCATCCTTCTTAGCTGAATATTAAGGAGAAAAGAAAGCTTTTAAGAACTTTTAGGGTTCGACACTTGTGTGGCTTAATTGAGGTATGATTCAAGCTCGATTTTTTATGATTTATGTGTTTTTGTGATCATTGCTTCGAGTACTAGCTAGCCCGCACCCTAATTTTTAAAATTTTCGATGATTTTTGAAATGCTATTGATGAATCCATGATTTTTATGATGTTTGATGATGAATTAAGCAAGCTTGGTGTTTGATATACATGTTTTGTAAAGTGATTTTTGACAAAAATGTCAATTAAGGATTAAATTAAGAAAAGTGTAAATTGTGGGGTTAATTTGTGAAATAAATGAAAAAATTGGGCTGCTAGGGACCTATAGAGAATTCGGCCAAACATGGGTTTTGTAAAATTTTGTGAATTTTGTGTATTTATGAAATAGAGACTAAATTGAATAAATGTGTAACTCTAGGGGATAAAGTGTAAAAATGCCCAAATATGTGTTTGTGGATGAAATTTAATGTGTTGGTGAATAAATGGGTTAATTTTGAAAGTATATAAATAAAGAATGAAAGAAATCGGATTTAAACCGGGGGAAAACGAAAGTTATCGAATAGTCGACCCTGTCCGTTACTTTCAACTACGAGGTCAGTTCATATGCAAATAAATGTCTTTGAATTGAATTATATATGTTTTATTATCATTAAATTGCTACAAATTTTGAACAAGAAAGTACGAGCATGAATCAACGAAGTTACGATATCCGAAAGTCCTGTACAAACCCTAAGAATAGTATAAGTTACGAATGTCATGACATTAGGTTATCGAGATGTGATTACATGTAAGACCATGTCTGGGACATTTGCATTGTATTGAGATCAGGTATAGGACCATGTCTAGGACATTGGCATTGTTAATCGATTCCGTGTAAGACCCTGTCTGGACAGTGGCATCGATATGTGATAGCATGTAAGTCCATATCTAGGATATGGCATTGTACGAGCCTATGTGATTTCTGAGTATCCTTAACGATTCCTAATGGTTCAACAAGAAAAGTCAAATTGAGAAAGAATATGTAAATAAGCTAAGTGACTCAGGTACGTACAAAATTCATACGAGTATTGAAAAGGGGAAATATTTGATAAACTTGATTAAGACATTGACTATATGTTCAATGGAAAGGTTTGTGAATTTTGATTGATATTAGCTATGTTAAACATAATTGAATTGAAGTGCAAATGTTCATGTGATAGTTTGATTTGTATATGTCTTACTAAGCTTTTAAATTTTACTTTGTATGTTCTTTCCATGTTTATAGATTATCGAAGCTAACTCAGACATCATCGGGAAACGTCATCACACTATCGATCATCTCATTGGTATTTTGGATCTTTTTATATATGGTATATGGCATATATAGGCTAGTGTCATTTTGGTATGTTTTGAGTTATGATATTAGCCATGAGATTTGGCTTGTAAATGTTGATATGTAAGGCCATTTAAGTTGGTTTGAATTATGAGTTTAATATGTGATACATGAGATGTATATAATGTCTTATGTATTGGCTTGTTTTGGTTTGGTATGTGGTTGTTATTATGGTTAGTCGTAAATTGGAGTATTAAGATTGGAATGATGACATGTTGTGGCTTGATTATATGACGTTGAAATGGTAAGTTTTGTGGCATGAAATAGGTGATAAGGTGATGATGAAATGCATTTAGAAGTTATGCTAGATTAATGATATTGGTATATTGTTTTGTTATGAATCTGGTTGAGAATTTAAGTACTGAAATGCTTGATTATGAAATAGCATGAAATGTTGTGAATTGGCATGTTTTGGTTGCCTATATTTGTGATGAAATTATACCAATTTGATGGTTAGGTGAGCATGAGAAACAAGTGGCAAATTGGCCTTGCACATGGCCTATTTTTGTCCACACGGGTAAAGACACAGGCGTGTGTCTCAGCCGTGTGTGACACACGGTCATGTTACACGGCCGTGTGTCCCTTGAGGTACCCTTTGAATTAAAGTCAGTATACCCTACAGTTTTGACACGACCTGGACACACGAGCTTGTCTACTGGCCGTGTGTGGCACACAGGCTGGCACATGGGAATGTGGTCGGCCGTGTGACCCAAGTCAATAACCCCCCTTAGTTTCACACGGCCTAGCTGTACCACCCCTTACCCGTGTCCAACACCGGGACAGGATATGAGGCAATACTGGACCTGAACATACACTACTATGTAAAGCTGGCCCATAAAATTTCGTTCAAATTTAAAATTTACTCAAGAACATGCATGTCGTCCCATATATGGGCCTACGAGGCCCAAACAAACATCGGGGGTAGTTCGGGACTAAACCGTAAACTAGGCCATGTACTAGGCCATGTGGCAAATTTAATTTTTGCATTTAAGGTGCAGACTTCACATGGCCTCAGTACACGCCCATGTCCTAAGGCTATGTGGAGTGTCTCTGCCCGTGTGTTTACTACCATGCATACTGACTTCTGAAGTTAGGGTACAGGGAACACAGGACCAAACTACATGCCCATGGGGCTAACCATGTGTCACAAACGGTCCAGACACATGCCTGTGTGTCTACCCGTGTGGAAAAAAATTTTAAGGCTAATTTCCAAGCCCTCTTTTCACCCACAACAACATAAACAAACTTGCATGCCAATGGTGATAAATTAGGCAATGGTTGGGTTACTTCGACCTCCAAAACTTTATACCATGCATGACATTCACATATCAAAGTATACAGGTTTAAAACTCCCCACTTGAAAAGTTCAATCATTTCATTTCTTTACCTTTGTTTATATTATGACTATGCTAATTGGTATCATTTATCCATCAAGCATGAATTCCACCTATTATCATTCATTGTTAGCAACCAATTTAGCACACACCACATGAATAATAACAGATTCCATGCATGTATCAATATTTAGGGATTTCAACCCAATAATCAAAATGAGGCATGTTTCATGGCCATATACAAAATGGAATAATATATCAAAAGGAGCCATCACTTTGGCTAACATATATGACACATATAACTAAATACTAAGTCCCCTATACATGTCATACTTAAAAGTATTAAACCAAATATACCCTAAAAGATGTGCTAATAGTGTGACTCGAGCTCCGACTTCCATGATCTCCGAGCTAGCTTGACGATGCTAAGAGAAAAGGAAAACGAGAGAAGGGTAAGTTCAAGGCTTAGTAAGTTGCATGTAAATAATAAACAACATAAGTCAAGATATTCATAAATTAAACATGTTAATAGTTATCACCATAATATCATATTACATACATGAACATAGTCAAAATTGACATCAAATGTCATTAAACATCATGCTTCACCTCTCCTTTCTACTCATGCTAAATTTCCCATCATGAATCCAGTTCAATACTCATGGGATTCACCTACATACCTGTACTTTACATTCTTACTCATATCACTCCACTTCTTAACCCAAAATCTTGAATGGCCCATTGAACCACCCAGAATACTAAAGTATGCTCAGGATTATCATACACCAAATCAAGTACCAATGCCATGTCCCAGACATGGTCTTACGTGAATCCACATATCATTGCCAATGCCATGTCCCAGACATGGTCATACAATGACACATATATCATTGCCGATGCCATGTCCCAAACATGGTCTTACAGTGGCACAAATATCATCGTCGATGCCATGTCCCAGACATGGTCTTACACAGGCACATATATCATCCCTGATGCCATGTCCTAGACATGGTCTTACACAGGAACATATATCATCACCGATGTCATGTCCCAGACATGGTATTACACAGCCACATATATCATCGTCAATTCCATGTCCCAGACATGGTCTTTACACAGGCACATATATCGTCATCGATGCCATGTCTCAGATATGGTCTTACACGGGAACATATATCATTGCCGATGCCATATCCCAAACATGGTCTTTCACAAGCATATATATATCATCGCCGATGCCTTGTCCCAGACATGGTCTTACACAGGCACATATCTCAGAAGCCGAATCCATGTTCTAAACATGGACTTACACGGAATCTCATTTAGCATGGTGTTATGACATCCAAGTCCTAAGTATTCCTTTAGGTCACTCGGGACTTCCGAGATACAAGGCTTTCATCAAACTTCCATTATATCATCACAAGTCAATTTTATTAGAGTATACATACATGTATCATACAATGTCAAATATTAAATATGTAATATTGAAATTATTGAATTACTTACACACAACTTACCTCGGTACAAAATATGACTATTTGCGATTTAATCCACAACCTTGCCTTTTCCACGGTCAAGGTCTATTCCTCGGCCCTCTTGATCTATAATAGCACATTTAGATCATCTAATATACACATTATTCGATTCAGTCCAAAAATCATAATACGATAAAATTACAATTTTTCCCCTAAAGTTTTAAATAATTACGAAATTACCACTAGTCTCGTAAAATGAAAAGTATCCCATTTTCTCATTACCCAAGCCTGGCCGAATCATTTATTCTCTTATACCATCCCAAAATTTTCATTCATTCTCACATTTACACATAGTTTTACGACCATTACAATTAGGTCCTTTTATCAATTTCACCAAAAACCACCTAGTAAAAGTTGTTCGTCACACATCAAACCTTCATCTTCTTCCATTAGACACCAAATCACAAGAATTCCATTCATGGGTATATTTTTTTGACATGAACCCTAGCTCAAATTAAGGGTATAAATAGTTAAATCGAGCTTCGATGATTTCATAAATACAAAGAATATTAAAAACGAGGCTAAGATGTACTTACTTTGAGCTTAAAAGATGAAAGAAACCCTCGCTATGGCTCCTTATGAAATTCGGCCAAGGATGGAGAAGATGGACTCAATTTTTCGCTATTTTTCCCTTTAATTCTTTTAAATACCAATGGACCAAAATGCCCCTCCATTAAAACTTTGATTTATTATCCCTTCTATGTCCATTTTTATCCATAATGACATATAATGGTCTATTTACTAAATAAGGACTTCAAATTTCAAATCCCATCACATTTAAGTCCCTAAATCGACTAGAACATATATTTTTCACTTATTGCAATTTAGTCCTAATGATTCAATTAGACACGTTATCGGTAAAATTTCTCATCAATATTTTCACACAGTTATTTAATAATAAAATAGACCTCAAAACTTTATCGATATAAATATTTCTACCTCAGATTTTTGGTTTCGAAACCACTGATCTATTTAGGCCGCCCTAATTTGGGATGTTACAATTCTCCCCCTTAGGGATTTTTGTCCCCGAAAGTCTTACTGGTAAACAAGTGCGGGTATTGATTTCTCATGGCCTCCTCGGGCTCCCACGTAGCCTCCTCAACTATTTGACTTCCCAAGCCAAAATCTTGATTGGCTCTTCGCCATAAGTCATGTCAGGTTGAATCTCAACCTCTGTTGGTGAAATCACATGTGAGAGGTCCGATCTATAACAGCGCAACAAAGACATGTGAAATACATCATGGATCTTTTCCAACTCGAACAGCAAGGCTACCTGATAAGCCATTGGTCCTATCCTTTCGGTAATTTCATAAGGTCCTATGAAACGAGGACTCAACCTGCACTTTTTGTCGAATCTCAGAACCTTTTTCCAATGGGATACTTTCAAAAATACTTTATCACCCAATTGATACTCAATCTCTTTTCTTTTCAAATCCGAATAAGACTTTTACCTATCCGATGCCACTTTCAAATAAGCTGCTTTTACTTTGTCCTCTGTTTCCTTGACCAACTCAACCCCGTGCATCTGATTTTCCTTGAGTTCTGTCCAATACAAGGGAGTTTGACACTTTTGGCCATACAATGCCTCATAATGTGCCATTTTTAAACTCGTCTGAATACTATTGTTATAGGCAAACTCAACCAAAGGTAAGTATTTTTCCCAACTACCTTGAAATTCTAGAACACCACATCTCAACATGTCTTCTAAGGTTTGTATCACCGTTTTGGATTGACCGTTGATTTGTGGATGAAAAGCAGTATTAAAATTCAATCTTGTGCCCAAGGCTTTTTGCAACTTTTTCCAAAACTGTGAGGCAAACCTCGGATCTCTATCTGATATAATCAATAAAGGTACTCCACGAAGTCTCACAATTTCAGAAATATACAACTCAACCAATTTATCGAGTGAGTAGTCAGTACGTACTGAGATAAAATGAGCCAACTTAGTCAATCGATCAACTACGACCCATGCCATATCTTTCTTCCTCAGTGTCAACGGTAAGCCCGTTACAAAATCCATAATAATACGGTCCCATTTCCACTCGGAAACCATGATAGGTTGTAGCAATCCTGAAGGTACTTGGTGCTCAGCTTTCACATGTTGACAAATTAGGCACCTTGCAACAAACTCGGAAATATCTCTCTTCATACAGTTCCACCAATATATTTTCTTCAAGTCGTGGTACATTTTCGTACTATCGGGGTGTATGACAGACGACCATTGTGTGCCTCATTCAAAATCTTACGAATCAACTCGGTATCCTTATGAACATAAATTCTATCTTAAAACATCAAGCAACCATCAGAATCAACCCAAAAATCAGATTCAGAACCTGACTCACACTGAGTCTCTTAGCTTGCAATTCATTATCATTTCTCTAGGCTTCACAAATTTCTTGGAGAAATATCGGCCTAGCTCTCAATTCTGCTACAACCGCACCATCATCTAGCAAAGTCAACTGAGCCTCCATGGCTCTCAAAGCAAACAAGGATTTTCTACTTAAGACGTCGGCGACTACATTCGCCTTTCCCGGATGGTAGTCGATTATTAACTCATAATATTTTATTAACTCTAACCATCTTCATTGCCTTAGATTTAAGTCCTTTTGAGTCATCAGGTATTTCAAGCTCTTGTGACCAGTGAATATTCGGCATGTCTCACTATACAAATGGTGTCTCCAAATCTTCAATGCAAACACAATGGCGGCCAACTCCAAGTCATGCGTCGAGTAATTTTTCTTATGTGGTTTCAATTGTCTAGATACATAGGCTATCATTTTGCCTTCCTGCATAAGCACACACCCCAAACCATTCAAGGATGCATCACTAAAAATTACAAATTCCTTTCCCGGCTCAGGCTAGACTAGCACCGGAGCCTCAGTCAACAACGCTTTCAGTTTTTCAAAACTCTATTGGCACTTCTCCATCCATTCGAAGTTAAAAAACTTTTATAATAACCTTGTCATTAGAGTAGCAATCATTGAAAACCCTTTAACAAACCTTCTGTAATAACCTGCCAAACCTAAAAACCATCTGACCTCTGTCACATTCCCCGACGGTTTCCAATCAATAATGGCCGAAATCTTATTCGGGTCAACTCTAATACCGTCTCCCGAAATAATGTATCCTAAAAATCTAACTTCTCGAAGCCAAAATTTGCTTTTACTAAATTTGGCATACAACTGTTTGTCCCTCAAAGTCTACAAAATATTTCTCAAGTGCTCAGCATGCTCTACTTCATCTCTTGAATAAATCAGAATGTCATCGATGAACACTACAACAAACTTGCCCAAATATGGCCGAAATATTCAGATCATTAAATCCATAAACACAGCAAGAGCATTTGTTAACCCAAATGGCATAACAAGGAATTCATAGTGGCCATACCTCGTTCTGAAGGCAGTCTTAAACACATTTAACTCTTTAACCCGCAACTGATAGTAGCCGAACCTCAGATCTATCTTTGAAAATACCGTGGCTCCCTTCAATTGATCAAATGGATCATCAATCCTTGGAAAAGGATACTTGTTCTTTATTTTCACCTTGTTTAGCTATCGATAATCTATACACAGTCTCATCGAACCATCATTCTTTTTCACAAATAGCACGGGAGCGCCCCAAGACGAAAAGCTTGGCCGTGCAAAACCCTTGTCAGTCAACTCCTATAACTGAACTTTCAACTCCTTCAATTCCGTTGGGACCATCTTATAAGGAGCAATCAAAATAGGCATAGTACTAGGAGTTAAATCAATACCAAACTTTACTTCCCTAACAGGAGGTAACCCAGACAATTCTTCCGGGAACACATTCGGATACTCACATACTACCAGTATAGATTTAATCTTTAACTCAGACTCTTTCGTGTTCAATACAAAGGCAAGGTAAGCTCCATACCCCTTTCTTACATGTTTTCGAGCAGACATGGAAGAAATCACTGCAGGCATACCATTTACTTCATTGATTCAACCCGAAGAATATTACCATTCTCACATTTTAGTTTAATAAACTTTCTTCCACAATTCACTACCACATCATGAGCTGTCAACCAATCCATATCAAGAGTTACATCAAATTCATCAAATGGTAATAGCATAAGATTACCCCTAATCAACAAAGGGTAATTCTTACAGACTAACACATACTTGCCTAATGGTTTGGCACTTTTATTATGAATTCAGTAGATTCAACAAGTAAGTTCGTATCAGACACCAATTTCATGCAAACATACAAATGGGTAGGCCCTGGATCAATCAAAGCAACAACAGTAGTATCATAGATAGAAAATGTACCCGTGATCACATCAGGAGATGAGGCCTCTTCGCAAGCACAAATGGCGTAGGTCGTCGCAGGTGCCCTGCCCTTGGGTCTCACAATAGACTCCCTAAGTGCACCCTTACTATTCGTCCCACTACCCAGGTTTCTCTGAGGTCTTCCCTTCTTAGCAGTGTTATCTGATCTTGTTCCTTGAAAATTTCTTTTCTCCATCCTCTCGGGACATTCCCTAACAAAGTGATCAGGGGAACCACACTTAAAATAGGTTTATCACCCCCTCGGTACTCACCAGAGTGATGTCTCCCACACTAGAAACATCCTGGTCGATCCAGTCGAGCATTCCCAACACTAGTAATTGAGGCTAAAAAGATTTGCTCAGTTGCCTCTTCTTCAAGTCTCAGGACACCAAATCAGTTTTCCGCTTTTCTTTGGCCAATTTTTCAGCCTTGCATGCTCTTTCGACCAAGACTACAAACTCTTTCAACTCAAAGATGCCAACCAACAATCGGATGTCTTCATTCAACACATCTTCAAACCTATTACACATGACAACTTCAGTAGACACACACTCTCGAGCGTATTTTCTAAGCCTCACAAATTCACGCTCATACTCGGTAATTGTCATTTTACCTTGTTTCAACTCGAGAAACTCCTTCCTCTTTTGATCCATAAACCTTTGACTGATATACTTCTTGCAAAATTCCTCTTGGAAAAACTCCCAAGACACTTTCTCCCTCGGCACAACCGACACAAGAGTGTTCCACCACTGATAGGCCGAATCTCTCAGAAGCAATACAACGTACTTCATGCACTCTTCCGGTGTGCACGATAACTTATTAAACACCCAGATGGTGTTCTCGAGCCAAAACTCTACTTTTTCCAGATCATCATCTATGTTAGCTCGGAACTCTTCGGCTCCTTGCTTTCTAATCCAGTCAACCGGAGGCCTTTCCTTTCTCAACATCTCAACACTTTGAGGAGCAACAGGGGTAGGCTGAAGAATAGGCGGTGGTCGGGGAGGTTGAACACCCGGGTTTGTTCGAACAAACTCAGTGTACCAATTATTCATCATGTGGAGAAAGGCTTCTCTGCCTCCTTTTCCTCTACTAACTGTCTCGGGTCTACTATCTGATGGCACTGCTCTTTCAACGGGAGTAGGCGCGTTGCTTTTTCCATCGTCAGCAACTGCTTGTTCAGGATCCATTTACTATATAAAACACAATTTAAATTTTAAAAAGCTGTCACACTATCATCATATACGTATGGAATGTATAGCTAGACTTTCACACTCGCTACGTAGTTCTAGAACCGATAAAACTGTAGCTCTAATACCAATAAATGTAACACCCCTTACCCGTGTCCAATGCCAGGACAAGATACGAGGCATTACCGGACTTGAACATACACTACTATGTAAAATTGGGCCATAAAATTTTGTTCAAATTTAAAATTTATTCAAGAACATGCATGTCGTCCCTTATATGGGCCTACGAGGCCCAAAACATACATCACGGGCGTTTCGAGACTAAACCGTGAACTTTAGAAAAATTTTCATAAAACAAGGTCACACGCCCGTGTGCCCTTGACACGCTTGTGTCCTCAGGCCGTGTCACTCTCTGTTTATGACGTCAACATCAATTAAGGGTCACACGGCCAAGTTACACGCTCATGTACTAGGCCGTGTGGCAAATTTAATTTTCGCATTTAAGGTACAGACTTCACATGGCCTGGGCACACGCCCATGTCCTAAGGTCGTGTCCTCCACACGACTGAGACACATGGTCGTGTCTCTGCCTGTGTGTTTACTATCATTCATACTGACTTGTGAAATTAGGGTGCAGGGGACACATAGCCAGACTACAATCCCATTGGGCTAACCGTGTGTCACACAAAGTCCAGACACACGCTTGTATGTCTACCCATATGGACAAATTTTGAGGCTAATTTCCAAGCCCTCTTGTCACCCACGGTCCAGACATATGCCTGTGTGTCTACTCGTGTGAACAAATTTTAAGGCTAATTTCCAAGCACTCTTGTCACCCACAACAACACAAACACACTTACATGCCAATAGTGATAAATTAGGCAATGGTTGGGTTACTTAGACCTCCAAAACTTTATGCCATGCATGACATTCACATATCAAAGTATACAGGTTTAAAGCTCCCCACTTGACAAGTTCAATTATTTCATTTCTTTACCTTTGTTTATATTATGACTATGCTAATTGGTATCATTTATCCATCAAGCATGAATTCCACCTTTTATCATTCATTGTTAGCAATCAATTTAGCACACACCACACGAATAATAACACATTCCATGCATGTATCAATATTTAGGGATTTCAACCCAATAATCAAAATGATGCATGTTTCATGGCCATATACAAAATGGAATAATATACCAAAAGGAGCCATCACTTTGGCTAACAAATATGACACATATAACTAAATACTAAGTCCTGTATACATGCCATACTTAAAAGTATTAAACCAAATATACCCCAAAGGATGTGCTAATAGTGTGACTCAAGCTCTGACTTCTACTGTCCCCGAGCTAGCTTGACGATGCTAAGAGAAAAGGAAAAAGAGAGAAGGGTAAGCACAAGGCTTAGTAAGTTGCATGTAAATAATAAACAACATAGGTTAAGATATTCATGAATTAAACATGTTATTAGTTATCACCATAATATCATGTTACACACATGAACATAGTCAGAATTGATATTAAATGTCATTAAACATCATGCTTAACCTACTCCTTTCTACTCATGCTAAATTTCCCATCATGAATCGAGTTCAATACTCATGGGATTCACTTACATACCTGTAATTTACATTCTTACTCATATCACTCCACTTCTTAAACCAAAATCTTGAATGGCCTGTTAACCACCCGGAATACTAAAGGACGCTTGGGATTATCGTACACCAAATAAAGTACTAACGCCATTTCCCAGACATGGTCTTACATGAATCCACATATCATCGCCAATGCCATGTCTCAAACATGGTCTTACACTGGCACATATATCATCACTGATGCCATGTCCTAGACATGGTCTTACATAGGCACATATGTCATCACCAATGCCATGTCCCAGACATGGTCTTACACAGGCACATATATCATCACCGATGCCATGTCCCAAACATGGTCTTATACAGGCACATATATCATTGCGGATGCTATGTCCCAGACATAGTCTTACATAGGCACATATATCATCGCCGATGCCATGTCCCAGACATGGTCTTAAACAGGCACATATATCATCGCTGATGTCATGTCCCAGACATGGTCTTACACAGGCACATATATCATTGCCGACGCCATGTCCCAGACATGGTTTTACACAGGCACATATCTCGGATGCTAATGTCATGTTCTAGACATTGACTTACATAGAATCTCATTTAGTACGGTGTTACGACAACCAAGTCCTTAGTATTCCTTTAGGTCACTCGGGACTTCCATAATACAAGGCTTTCAACAAACTTCCATTATATCATCACAAGTCAATTTCATTAGAGTATACATGTATCATACAATGTCAAATATTAAATACGTAATATTGAAATTGTTGAATTACTTACATATAACTTACCTCAGTATAAAATATGACTATTTGCGATTTAATACACAACCTTGCATTTTCCACACTCAAGGTCTATTCCTCGTCCCTCTTGATCTATAATAGCACATTTAATTCATTTAATATACACATTATTCAATTCAGTCAAAAAATCACAATACGGGAAAATTACAATTTGCCCCTAAAATTTCACATAATTACAAAATTACCCCTAGGCTCGTAAAATGAAAAATATCCCATTTTCTCATTACCCAAGCCTAGCCAAATCATTTATTCTCTTATACCATCCCAAAATTTTCATTCATTCACATATTTACACATAGTTTTTCAACTTTTACAATTAGGTCATTTTTATCAATTTCACCAAAAACCACCTAGTAAAAGTTGTTTATCACACATTAAACCTTCATCTTCTTCCATTAGACATCAAAAAAAAAGCATGCCATTCATGGGTATATTTTTTTGACATGAACCCTAGCTCAAATTAAGGGTATAAATAGCTAAATTGAGCTTCGAGATTTCAAAAATATAAAGAACATTAAAAACGAGGCTAGGATGCACTTACTTTGAGCTTAAAAGATAAAAGAAACCCTAGCTATGGATCCTTATGAAATTCAGCTAAGGATGGAGAAGATGGACTCAATTTTTGGCTATTTTTCCCTTTTAATTCTTTTAAATACCAATAGACCAAAATGCCCCTCCATTAAAACTTTGATATATTATCCCTCCTATGTCCATTTTTGTCCATAATGACATATAATGGTCTATTTACTAAATAAGGACTTCAAATTTCAAATCCAATCACATTTAAGTCCCTAAATCAACTAGAACATATATATTTTCACTTATTGCAATTTAGTCCTAATGATTCAATTGGACACCTTATCGGTAAAATTTCTCATCAATATTTTCACACAGTTATTTAATCGCATAGTAGACCTCAAAACTTTATCGATATAAATATTTCTACCTCAGATTTATGGTTTCGAAACCACTATTCCGTTTAGGCCATAATTTGGGATGTTACACTAGCACACGGGTGTGTCCTCGGCCGTGTGGTGCAAGTCAGTATGTATGCCCTGTTTTCACACGGCCTGTGACATGGGTGTCTCTAGTAGCCATGTGAGGCACACGGCCTGTTCACAGGGGCGTGTGACCTTGAAATTAAAGAAAATTTTCTAAGTTTCCTAAAGTTTGCAAAGGTTATCGGTTTCGTCCCGAACCACTTCTAAGCATGTTTTAAGGTCTCGTAGAGCCTTATAAGGGACAATGTGAATGATTTGAATGTATTTTGATTATGAATGTGCATATGTATGAATTATGTTGTGATTAATCGGTAATACCTTGTAACCCTATTCCAGCTAAGAATACATGTTAGGAGTGTTACAAAACATGTACCAATAACAACCATATAAATGAGTACTCAAATATTATGGTATGCCAAATATATCCAATGTTTTCAAAAGTTCTCAAGGCCAATATTTCCATTTCACACATTTACATTCTGGTTTATGCACACTTACACATATCATACTTATCATGATCAAACACTTATACATTTTCACAATGTGCATTTCAAGTGAAAACACTTTGCTCATTAAGAAAAATACACTTTTATATCAATTTTTTTTTGCATAAAAACAGCTGTTCAAGGCATGTTCAGACACATATACAATACATATTTTCATATCACTCAGTTAAACATACCACAACTCATGTAGGCTTTATTTGCAAAATGTCAAGATCAAGTAGGAACACTTACTATTGGGAATTATATTAGGTGTTTAGACCACTTAAGTCCCTCTTTAACTTAATGATTTGTGCAGTAATCGTAGCACACTAGACCACTCACATTTACCAAACTTTGCTTCAAAGCAATGCTCAAATAAGCTTTTGCTTACCTTTGTCCTTGCTTGTAAAGGCTTCCAAACGAGTTGGCAATTTACATACACATCAAAAATAAAACAAAGACATTAAAAACAAAAACAAACACAACTAAATCATTCCAAAATCACAGGTCAGAGCCTCACATTCACAATACCAAAAACTTAGCTAGTTTTACCGAAATAGATGTTTAACAACTCAAATCTCATTTTTGAACTTAAATTTCAAATGCATACATCCTAAGTATCATTTAATTTTCAATCTAAGCCATCAATTTTTTTCTATTTATACATATCTAATTTTTTGGAAAAAAATAAAGCTTGTGTCATCATTTGAAAGGGGAAAACATTCAGTTGGTTTAAATTACTTAAGGATTTGTTAAGTCAAGATCAAATACCTTTTAACTAGATCAAAATAAGTTAGAAATTACTTTAAAATAGAAGCTTAATTTAGTAATACGAGATCTACCATTTTGAACCTAAAAATCAGTATAAAATCAATTAAACTATTGAAATCTTGATCAAATCAATTAAAACTCTAATTGAAATAACAACACACTTGGTTAATTCATAAAAAGTTAGAATCTCACCTTAATTTGATGGAAACAATGAGTTTAATATCAAATTTGGGTTAGGACGTATGAAGAACAATAGAGAATTTTATGATGAAACATGATTATTCTTTGAAATTGAAAGAGGAATTCGTGTTTGGAAAGCTTGAAAGTAAAAAAGAATAAATCAATTTTGGGAGAAAAGCTCTAATTTTGTGTTTGGGAAAATTTTAATTGAAGGGGGAAATGAGAGGGAAGGAACGGTGAGGGTTATTAAATAGGCTACCAATTTTCAAAAAATGGATCATTGCCTATTTAACCTCCTCTAGTTTCTTCCATTTTTCATTAAACTATTGAAATCTTGATCAAATCTGACCTCGTTTTAAAACTTCTTTTCTAATTTATTTTCAAACCTGACCTCGTTTTCAAAATCTACTTTAATTGAATTATTTCCCAAACTCCTAATTTTAATTTATAAATCTTAATTTTTAATTATAATTATTTTAATATTTTATTTTATTTTCCTATTTAATTTAATTATTGAACCTAATTACAGTTTATGGTTCACTAACTCTTGATTTTCTAACCTGATTCTACTAACTCGATTTTTGGGATGTTACAAGGGTTGTCACTGCTTTTAGATTCGTGATTGCCCGTCCTAACAATGTCGTATTCAAGTTTCGAACCTGACTTCACCCTTTAAAAGTACTATGTATCTTACAATTACATCCAACACTTGTTAATAAAGTTAAGCTTTTAGATTCAAAAGCAAACTTTAAAATTTCTAAAAGTTTATGCTCATTAATGTTTAAATTGATAAGTATTAATTTTACTTTTTTGTTGTACATTATTAAGGTCTAGTTTACCATTGAGGATGGGAAGTGCTTTTGAAAATTGCTACGAAAAGAGGCTCTTAAAAATTGCTTCCAAAAATTTTGATATTATCTTTGATGTAAAAAATAGTTTTGAGAACATAAAATGTCAATTTTGGACATGATGTTGTAAAGTCAAAAGTTTAATGAGGACAAAAAGTATCTTTATTAAAAAGACTTTTTCTAAAATTGAAAAGTTAAAAATTTTAGTTTAGATTAAAATGCCAATTTAAAATCAAAGCTTAGTTTGAAAAAAGTAAATGATTACCAATTCTTTTGGTTTGAAACCAAGATTTGGGTTAAAAAATACTTTTTAATATAATTGGTAAACAAAGCCTAAATAAAAAATATGTTTATTGCTGCCTATTGTGTACTCATGTTCTAAAATTTTGAAATTTCTCATGTCCATGTCCTTATTATATTGTACCTATATTATATGTATGTATCCTTAATTCTCAGTCTTCTATATGCATGAGCTACTAAGTTGTTGATGATCACCTTCCCAAATAGCAGCTCGGATGTTGTCGAGTAGAAACTAGACACTAAATAAATAGCCGTGATCAGATTCATATATAAAATCAAAGTTGGTCTATTAATTCTACATTACTAATTTAACATTATGTAAGAAAGATTACAACAAATTGTACAATATTACACTAATTCACAATCCCCACATCCATTGATTTGAGATTTAGTTTTCCCTTGCTTTTTAAACCCTAATACAAGATCAAGATTGTAAAGCACATGGATCAAAGTAAAAGAGCAAAGGAAAATAAGAAAGGGCCCGAAGATCCAAAGTAGTAGAGGAAGTGCGGTGTAGAAATGCCGGCTGTCGACGGTGTTCAAGATGAACACTTTCTTGAGCAACTCCGATACGTACTTGGGAGTGATGGCAGATGCCGGGTCTTGGGGAGAGTTAATAAGGATGTTAATTGGTTAATAAATCGGATCGACAAAGAGTAACAAAAGAAAGAGAAAAGAAAGAAGGATAAGATGGTGATGTATTTGAGAGACACCATGAACTCGCTGTGAGCTCTGAAGATGGAACCGTTGAGTGGCCATTTGACATTGTATGGGCTGTTGATGACGACAACTAGACCGGCGCAGATAAGGATGGAGGTTGTGGCCATTAGGGTTGATCCCTTTATGGTGTTTCGTAGCATTTGGACTGCTAGGATATTCCTTTTCTGGTTGTCCTGCAAGCCACATGCATCATACTTATTCAATCAAATCAATTGCATGAAATTATGTATATTCTCACTAATAATTAGAAAAAAGAATGAAATTATATATATTTCTAAGAAAAAAGGAAAAAAAATTGAAATTGATTGATCAATGAATTAATGAACTAGAAGGAGAAAAAACTATGAAAGCCTTTTAATTTGAATGACGTGCGAAGCAAGAGTTGGCTTTTTATATATGGTTGGATTAGTAGTTGGATCGCAACCTCTCAGCTCTTACCTCACCTGGTTGTTTCTAGCAATTGCGTATCCTTCGAGCAATCATTGCATGTGTATTCCATTGTCCAAATAAAAACATAAAATATGAAAAGTAATTCGAAAATATAATATATTTAAAAATTAAATAACACATTATTAATATACTATACACTCTAAATATAAATATCTTAGATACGATTTTGAAAAAATAAAAAATATATGAGCAAAATATAAATACAAAAATTATTAGAACATATATAGTAAAAATATAAAAGAAAACAAAATAATTAAAAAAAAAATTTAAGGTTGGGCACATATGTTAAATATTCTTCATTGGTTTTCAATACGGTTCAAAAAAAATATAATTGTTTTCACAATTATAATTGTACTAACTTTTTAAAATAATATGACAATACGAATAAGATGCGAAATAATAATAACTAATCCTATTAATAATAAATATTAATGTGGGATAATACATTTTAATTATAGGGTGATTCCCAACGAGAAAATTGTATAAAATAACGATATCACGTTTACTTTAAAGATCATATAAAACAATGTATGTTATGTAAGCACGTCTCACTTTCATTTAAATAATAAAAATGATTATTGATTACATGATCAAAATTGAATAGATCATTTCTTTTTTCAGATAGGAACGAAGAGAGGATATTAATATTATTTCCATGTGGGCACAAGTTTTCTTCTATTTTCCAAACAAAGACGAAGGAATGGAATCTAATTTATTTTTGTTTTTTAATATATTCACCGAAATGAGTTAAATAATTATTTGTTTTCGTTTTGTAGATTCATTTGGTAGATGCAGAAAAAAACATAACAACCAACTTTAGGATAAATTATATAGTATATTCTTAAGGAAAACCATGGGATTATGAAATTTACAATGTTATTTAAATATTTACTAGTTTAGTCTTATTCAAATTAAACGGTACAAATTACAAATTCTCTAAACTATTATGATTATGGCTTCTAATATTTTGTATAATATAATTGTATAACAAAATTCCTATTTGTGTTTTAAAAATAATAAACAACATTCCAATTTTCCTGATCAAAGAAAGTATTGGCAAAACACAAGCTTTATTATTTACCTTTTTTAGTTAGACAAAATTTATTTTTTTTTTTAAAATGTATCAGCCCGTTTTTGTGATATCGGAACGTGGGTTTTGGGCACAAATCTGAGGTGAAAATAGTTTTTTATTATTATTTTAATCTCTACAGTATGTTAGTAGTGTCATATAAAAATTTCGTTAAGAAATTTTAATGTTTGCATGTTTAATTTCGTAAAAAGGACTAAATCGTAAAAGGTACAAAAGTAGAGTTCTAGTAGCTAAAGATAATGAATGGCTATAAACCTTTAATGTAAGAGTTCTTAAGTGGTAATTAGACCATTTATATGGTAGTGGTCATTTATGGGTTTGGTTTTATTGAAATTAAGGATATTTTTTAAGGTTAATAATGTAATTAAGTAAATAAAGGCTAAAATCATAAAAACAAAAGAAAGAAAACAAAGATATCATCTTCTAAACTTGGTCTTCTTCAATCGAAATTATCAAAACTCCAAAGCTAGGGTTTAGTCACCTTCTTTTGATTGCATGGTAATGTATAATTCACTTCTATTTTTAATGATTTTTATTTTTTGGGATTGTTATAGCTTAATCTAATTAGCTCATAGACTAATTTGAAAAATTGTTAAAGGTTTAGGGTTTTTCCATGAACATGTTTGCATGATTCTTGAAAATTTATGAAAGATTATGAGTCCTTGTTGTTAAATGAACAACTTTTGTAAAGTTATTTTTGATGAAATTATCATTTAGGGACTTATATGTAAAAGTAGTAAAATACCATGGTAAAATTGTGAAATGTTGAGTTTTATGAAGCTGCATAAGTCTCTAGGTAATTCGGCTAGCTTGTAATGTGGATGAAATTACATAAATGTTAATGTAACACCCTTAACCCGTAACCGACATCGGATTAGGGTTACGAGGCATTACCAGACAGACAGAACATTTCAGACCAATTCAGAATTACAGATATTATTTAACATCATTTCATAAGCAATATCTCTGAAGTCTACGAGATCTAAATGTATTTTTAAGAAACAGTCGGGACTAAACCAAACACATTCATAAAGTTCAGAACTTTTAAAAAAAATCCAATTCTATATAGGTCACACGCCAGTGTGACCAGGCAGTGTGCCCCACACGAGCATCAGACACGCCCATGTGAACAAGCCGTGCCAAAACAGAGCTTATATACTGCCTTATTCCTACGGCTAACAGACACGCCCGTGTGCCACGGCCGTGTAATTCTTAGTTAGCTACTAACTTAAGCCCACGGCCAACAAACACGCCCGTGTGCTGTGGCCGTGTGGCACAATGCAGGCTTGGTTTAAGCCAATTTGCCACCATTTTTTAAAGGTCATCCCTACAAGCCATAATAAACAACATTTGTACCTAAAATTTTCAACCAATTCCATACTCATAACATGCTTCATTATAACAAAAACATATTAGCTCATAAAACACTACAACCATACACAATTTGGCACCATCAACCAAATATCAAAACTATATACAACATTTCATTTGTTAGCCAACTCTCATGGCATAATATATACGCATCAAAACTTATATACATAGACCTTCTAGCCTATACATGACATACTTTAAAATATTTACACTTTCAAAAGTACCAAAATGAGATCGATAGTGTGGTGACAATCCTCGACTATCCCTGAGCCTTCAGTAGCTACATTAACTGTAAAATAGACAGTAAACACACTGAGTAAGCTACAAAGAGCTTAGTAAGCCAAATACAATCGGTCTAACTACTAAATCATATAAGTACAATTCAACCATAAAGATTTATAACCATTTCATAGAATAATTCATACACTTAACCATGCTCCTTTGTTTGCATATATGTCATGCTTCATTTGCATACATATTTCACAGAGACAGAGTTTTTCATATTCAGACATTTAGTACTATACAAACGTACCTGCATAGGTTATACATTTCATATACTCAATATCAGATTTCGCACGCTATCATCAGACGGATCAGAAATGATACAGAATGCTCATAAATAAGTACAATGCCGACGTCCCAGACGTGGTCTTACATGTAATTCAATATTGATGCCTCTGTCCCAGACAGGGTCTTACACGAAATCAGATACGATGCCGATGTCTCAGACATGGTCTTATACGTAAATTTCAATCGAGACCTGTGTCCCAGACACGGTCTTACACGATATCTCAGACATATGTCAACTTTTCTTTGAAACGTACAGAGCTTTTCAGATACTAACATATTATCATACTTTACTCCAAAAATTTTCATCAGGCACTCAAGGCCATCCAATACAGATTACAGTTTATATGTACAGAATTTATTTAAATTAACACGTAATTCTAATTTGACTTACCTCAAATGAATTTCGAATAAAACGAGTCGTCTATTCAACTATTTTGGACTTCCTCCGATCTAAGTCCGATTTTCTTTGTTCTTGATCTAATACAATACAAATTCCACCATTCAATCATTCATTTCATTCAATATAATCCATATACACATATTTAGGGTACTTTACATTTTAGCCCTTACATTTTCACACTTTGGCAATTTAGTCCATTTTTCACAAAATCACCAATATGCAAAATTTCTTTGCAACAAGGGCTAACCGGATTTTCATGGCTTCTATATAAGCCCATACAACATGTTTAATTCATGATTTAGTCCTTAAAAACCTCATTTTCAAAATTTAACACAATTAGCTTAATTTCATCAAAAACTCAAAGACAAAACTTATGAACCATCCACCAAGCCTTCATAATTCATTCAAAAACATCACAAAACTCATAATATCAACAATGTCATTTCATGGAAACTTTAACAGAAACAGAAATTCAGACATGGGTTTTAAAGAACACGAAGCAACGATCACAAAAACGTAGAAACTATCAAAAATCGAGTTAAAACCGTACTTAATCAAGCAATAAAAGTGCCGAACCCTAAAATGGCTTTCTCCTTTTTCTTTTTCTTTGATTTTCGACTATATGCATGATAATATGGCCAATTTCATGTGTTCATTTTATTATTATAACATTATAATCACCTTTTACCATTTTACCCTTAATGACATAATATTAATTTCTACCAACTCATGTCCACATTTGTCCACACATTAGTACAATGGTCAAATTGACATGCAAGGACCTTTATTTTAAAAGCCAAGTCAAATAGGTGCTTTAGCATCTAGCACTCAACTTTTACACTTTACACAATTTAATCCTTTTTCATAATTAGGCATAGAAACAGACAAATTAAATCACAGAAATTTTCACAGATGTAAATTCACATATCACAAACATAGAAAAAAATATTAAAATATTTTTTAGACTCAAATTTGTGGTCCCGAAACCACTATTCTGACTAGGGTCAAAATCGAACTGTTACAGTTAATTTACGAGCTTAAGGACTAAATTGTAAAGAAGTTAAAATAGTAGGGGCAAAAATGTAATTTTTTCAAAATATGAATTGTTGACTAAATTGAATAGAATGAATTTTAAATGGATTAAATTTTCTTATTTAGATCAAGTTAAATCACAGAAATTTTCACAGATGTAAATTCACATATCACAGACATAGGAAATAATATTAAAATATTATTCGGACTCGAATTTGTGGTCCTGAAACTACTATTCTGACTAGGGTCAAAACCGGACTGTTACAATTCCCCCCCTTAGGGATTTTCGTCCCCGAAAATCTTACCGTTAAACAGATTCTGATATTGTTGTCTCATTGAATCTTCAGGCTCCCACGTAGCCTCTTCAGCACCGTGACGATGCCACATCACTTTAACTAGAGGAATTTTCTTGTTTCACAATTCTTTAATCTCACGATCTAAAATACGGATCGATTTTTCTTCGTAAGTCATATCAGATTGAATCTTAATTTCAGAAGAGGATATCACATGGGACAGATCAAATCTGTACCATCGAAGCATCAATACATGAAATACATTATGTATCTTTTCCAACTCAGATGGTAGCCTCAATCTATAAGCAACCGGCCCAACTCGCTCAATGATTTCATATGGTCCGATGAATCTCAGACTCAATTTTCCTTTTCTACCAAATCGGAACAGTTTCTTCCATGGAGATACTTTCAGAAACCCTTTATCACCGACCTTAAATTCGATATCTTTTCTATTCAAATCTGCATATGATTTCTAACGATCAGAGGTAGCTTTCAGACTATCTCAGATTACTTTCACTTTCTATTTTGTTTCTTTTATTAGATCAATACCGTAAATTTTATTCTTACTGAGCTCAGACCAGTATAACAGAGTTCTACACTTTCTACCGTATAAGGCTTCGTATGGTGCCATTTTAATGCTCAATTGAAAACTATTATTATAAGCGAATTCAATCAAAGGTAGATATTATTCCTACACACCTTCAAACTCGAGAATGCAACATCTCAACATATCCTCGAGTATCTGAATAATCCGTTCTGATTGAACATCTGTTTGCGGATGAAAAGCGGTGCTAAAATGCAATTTAGTACCCAGAGCATCTTGCAATTTCTTCAAGAATCGCGACATAAATCTCGGGTCTCTATCTGACACTATCGACAATGGCACACCATGCAATCTCACAATATCAGAAATATACAACTCAGCTAGCTTATCAAGCAAATAATCAAACCGAATCAGAATAAAATGAGCTGATTTCGTCAAACGATCAACTACAACCCAAATTATGTCTTTCTTTTTCGGAGACATAGGCAAACGTGAAACAAAATCCATGGTCACTCGATCCCATTTCCATTCCAGAATCATAATCAGTTGTCATAACCCAGATGGCACCTGATGCTCAGCTTTAACTTGCTGACAGATTAAACATCTCAAAACAAAGTCAGAAATATCTCTTTTCATTCCCGGCCACCAATATAGTTGTTTCAAATTGTTATACATTTTCGTACTTCCCGGATGTACAGAAAATCTACTACTGTGAGCTTCACTCAAAATCATTTGAATCAAATTCGGATTTCTTGGAACACAAAGTCTATTTCTGAACCTCCGACAATCATCATCATTTATTCGAAATTCAGAATCAAAATCAGAATTACACTGAGCTCGTTTAGCCATAATCTCATTATCAACCTTCTGAGCTTCGATAATCTATTTTAAAAACAAAGGTCTCGTTTTTAATTCAACTAAAACTGAACCATCATCAGATAGAACTAAATGAGCATTTATTACAAATAACGATTTTTGACTTAAAGCATCAACAACCACATTTGCTTTTCTGGGGTGATAATCAATAACTAGTTCGTAGTCTTTTAGCAGCAGTTATAACCATCTTCTCTGTCGCAAATTCAAATCTTTTTGCATCATTAAATATTTCAGACTTTTATGATCAGAAAACACGTGACATTTTTCACCAAATAGATAGTGACGCCAGATCTTCAAAGCAAATACAATGGTAGCTAACTCAAGGTCGCATGTTGGATAGTTTTTCTCATGTGGCTTTAATTGTCTCGAAGCATAAGCAACAACTTTTCCTTCTTGCATTAAAACAAAACCGAATCCATTCAACGAAGCATCGCTGTAAACAACGAATTCTTTACCTGACTCAGGTTGTACCAATATCGGAGCTTCAGTTAACAGAGCTTTTTACCTATCAAAACTTCTATAACATTTCTCAGACCATTCAAATTTCACATCTTTCTGAAGAAATTTTGTCAACGGAGTTGTTATCACAGAGAAATCTTTTACGAATCGTCTGTAGTAACGGGCAAGTCCCAGAAAACTGCGGACTTCAGATACATTCCTCGAAGGCTTCCAATCCAGAATAGTTGAAATCTTACTCTGATCAACTTGAATACCGGAAGCTGATACAATATGACCCAAAAAACCAACTTCTCGCAACCAGAATTCACATTTACTAAATTTTGCATACAACTGTTTATCTCACAGAGTCTGTAGTATTATTTTCAGATGTTCAGCATGCTCAGATTCATCACGTGAATAAATTAAAATATCATTAGTGGATACAACAACAAATTGATCAAGATACAGTCTGAAAATTCTATTAATTAAATCCATAAATACAGTTGGTGCATTCGTTAAACCAAAATGCATAACTAAAAATTCATAATGCCCATACATCATTCTAAAAGTAGTTTTCAGAATATCAGAATCCTTTACTCGCAATTGGTAGTAACCTGATCTCAGATCAACCTTAGAAAACATAGTAGCACCTTTCAATTGATCGAATAAATCATCAATTCTAGGCAGAGGGCATTTGTTCTTTACAGTCACTTTATTAAGTTATTCGGTAATCAATACACATTCTCATTATGCCATCTTTCTTTTTCACAAACAGTACAGGAGCACCCTATGGTGAAAAACTCGGTCTAGCAAACCCTCGCTCGGTCAATTCTTGCAACTGAGATTTTAATTCTTTTAACTCAGTCGGAGCCATTCTATACGTAGCTATTGAAATCGGAGTAGTACCAGGTACTAATTCAATGCCAAACTCAACTTCTCGAATCGGAGGCAAACCAAGTAGTTCTTCAGGAAACACATTAGAGAATTCACAGACAACAGGCACCAATTCAATTTTCTTATCATTTACTTTCAAATCTAGCACTAAATAGGCTTCACAACCTTTCTTCACATATTTCCATATTTTCATTGCAGATACCACAGCTGGTAGTCCATCCAGATCACTAGACTCAATTCAGATTATTTCATCATTCTTACTCCTTAAATCAATGACTTTTCATTTGCAATTCACAATAGCATTATGCAAAGTTAACCAATCCATTCCCAGAATTATGTCAAATTCATCGAAAGGTAAAAGCATCAGATCAGCAGGAAAACAGATATATCGTAACATTAACGGGCAATTCTTGCAAACTTTATCAACCAAGATACTTTTGCCTAAGGGGTTCGATACTCTCATTACGAATTTAGTAGACTCTACAGGCAAAGTCTTACTGTGCACTAAATTCATACAAATATAAGAATGTGTTGATCCAGGATCTATCAATGCAATCACAGAAGTATCATAAAGAGTAAAAGTACCAGTAATCACATGTGGAGACGAGGCTTCCTCACTAGCTCGGATAGCATAGCTCTGGCAGGTGCTCTGGCCTCAGATCTAACAATAGTATCTCTAGTAGCTCTTTGACCACTACATGCATTTCTTGCATTTCTAGAAGGTCTACCTCTAGCTGAGGTGTTGCTCGGTCTCAAATTTTGTACATTCTCTTGCTCAGCAGGTTCAAAACAATCTCTTACAAAATAATCCAGAGATCCACATCGAAAACAGGCTCAGTCATTCAATCTACAATTTCCTGGATGTCTTTTACCAAAGTGTTTACATTCAGGTTTCTCAGATTTGACATTTCCAATACTTGCAACAGAGGTAGCAGGGACTCTAAAGTTTGAATACGATCTAGCTCGATCTTGGTTTAAATGTCCCACATTAGCATTTGGATGACTTTGATCATCTCAGAATTTCTTTGACTTAGACTGAAATGATCTACTCGAAGATCTCTTTCTAGCATCTCTAACTTCAGAATCAGCTTTTCTTTTCTCTTTACTTAATTCTTCAGCTTTATAGGCTTGTTTAACAAGAACTACTTTGATCTCCAAAATCCCAACTAACAGACGGATATCTTCGTTTAGTCCATCTTCAAACCTTTTGCACATTATTGCTTCATTCAATACACATTCACAGGCATACTGGCTCAATCTCACAAATTCACGTTCGTATTCAGTAACAGACATACAACCCTGTTTAAGCTCAAGAAACTCTTTACGTTTCTGATCAATGAATCTCTAACTAATATACTTTTTCCAGAATTTAGATTGAAAAAATCTCATGTACTCATTCACTCGGAACTACAGATATTAAAGTTTTCCACCAATGATACACCGTATCTCTCGGATGTGAAACGGCACATTTAACACATTCTTCAGGACTCAGAGACATTTCATCAAACACTCGTATTGTATTTTCTAACCAGAATTCGGCTCTTTCAGCATCATCATTCTTTGTAGCTCGAAACTCTTCAGCCCCATACTTTCTAATCTTATCAACCGGTGGTCTACTCAACTATACCAGACTCACTCGTGGCATATCAGAAGTTTGAGAAGGATTAACAGGGGGTGGAGGTTGTTGTACAGTCGGATTGGTTCTAATGTATTGGGTGAACCATTCATTCATCATCTGATAGAAGGCTTGCTTAGCCTCACCATCACGGCTACTCGTAGCCGGTCTATAATCAGCTTGCACCATCCCTTGTAGGGGAGTAGGCGCATTGCTTTTTATATCATCAGCTACAGCTCTATCAAGATCCATTTGCTATATAAAAGCACATTTCAAAGTTAAGAGTCATTACACTATCAGAGATTCAGATATATGGCATGTATAGCTGACTTATATACGCTATGGTAGTCCTAGAACCGACTAAACCATAGCTCTGATACCAATAAAATGTAACACCTCTAACCCATAACCGACATCAAATTAGGGTTATGACGCATTACCAGACAAACAAAACATTTCAAACCAATTCAGAATTATAGATATTATTTAACATCATTTCATAAGCAATCATCTCTGAATATGGTCTCCGAGATCTAAATGTACTTTTAAGAGACAATCGGGACTAAACCGAACACATTCATAAAGTTCAGAACTTTTAAAAAGAAATTCTAATTCTATATAGGTCACACGCTCGTGTGACCAGGCCGTGTGCCCCACACGAGGATCAGACACACCCATGTGAATAGTCATGCCAAAACAAAGCTTATATACTGACTTATTGCCACGACCAATAGACACGCCCGTGCGCTATGGCCGTGTGATTCTTAGTTAGCTACTGACTTAAGCCCACGGCCAATAAACAAGCCCATGTGCTGTGGCCGTGTGGCACAATGCAGGCTTGGTTTACGCCAATTTGCCACCCCTTTTTAAAGGTCATCCCTACAAGCCATAATAAACAACATTTGTACCTAAAATTTTCAACCAATTCCATACTCATAACATGCTTCATTATAAAAAAACATATTAGCTCATAAAACACTACAACCATACACAATTTGGCACTATCAACCAAATATCAAAACTATATACAACATTTCATTTGTTAGCCAACTCTTATGGCATAATATATACGCATCAAAACTTATATACATAGACCTTCTAGCCTATACATGCCATACTTTAAAATATCTACACTTTCAAAAGTACCAAAATGAGATCGATAGTGTGGTGACAATCCTCGACTATCCCTGAGCCTTCAGTAGTTACGATAACTGTAAAACAGACAGTAAACACACTGAATAAGCTACAAAGAGCTTAGTAAGCCAAATACAATTGGTCTAACTACTAAAGCATATAAGTACAATTCAACCATAAAGATTCATAACCATTTCATAGAATAATTCATAAACTTAACCATGCTCCTTTGTTTGCATATATGTCATGCTTCATTTCCATACATATTTCACAGAGACAGAGTTTTTCATATTCAGACATTTAGTACTATACAAATGTACCTACATAGGTTATACATTTCATATAGTCAATCTCAGATTTTGCACGCTATCATTAGACGGATCAGAAACGATACAGAATGCTCATAAACTAGTACAATGCTGACGTCCCAAACGTGGTCTTACATCTAATTCAATATTGATGCCTCTGTCCCAGACAGGGTCTTACACGAAATCAGATACGATGCCGATGTCCCAGACAAGGTCTTATACGTAAATTTCAATCGAGGCCTATGTCCCAGACACGGTCTTACACGATGTCTCAGACAGATGTCAACTTTTCTTTGAAACGTACAGAGCTTTTCAGATACTAACATATTATCATACTTTACTCCAAAAATTTTCATCAGGCACTCAAGGCCATCCAATACAGATTACAGTTTATATGTACAGAATTTATTTAAATTAACACGTAAATGTAATTTGACTTACCTCAAATGAATTTCGGATAAAACGAGTCGTCTATTCAACTACTTTGGACTTCCCCTGATCTAAGTCCGATTTTTTTTTGTTCTTGATCTAATACAATACAAATTCCACCATTCAATCATTCATTTCATTCAATATAATCCATATACACATATTTAGGGCACTTTACATTTGCCCTTACATTTTCACACTTTGACAATTTAGTCTATTTTTCACAAAATCACCGATATGCAAAATTTCTTTGCAACAAGGGCTAGCTGGATTTTCATGGCTTCTATATAAGCCCATACAACATGTTTAATTCATGATTTAGTCCTTCAAAACCTCATTTTCAAAATTTAACACAATTAGCTTAATTTCATCAAAAACTCAAAGACAAAACTTATGAACCATCCACCAAGCCTTCATAATTCATTCAAAAACATCACAGAACTCATAATATCAACAATGTAATTTCATGAAAACTTTAACAGAAACAGAAATTCAAACATGGGTTTTAAAGAACACGAAGCAACGATCACAAAAACGTAGAAACTATCAAAAATCGAGTTAAAACCGTACTTAATCAAGCAATAAAAATGTCGAAACTAAAATGGCTTTCTCCTTTTTCTTTTTCTTTGATTTTCGACTATATGCATGATAATATGGCCAATTTCATGTGTTCATTTTATTATTATAACATTATAATCACCTTTTACCATTTTACCCTTAATGACATAACATTAATTTCTACCAACTCATGTCCATATTTGTCCACACATTAGTACAATGGTCAAATTGACATGCAAGGACCTTTATTTTAAAAGCCAAGTCAAATAGGTGCTTTAGCATCTAGCACTCAACTTTTACACTTTACGCAATTTAATCCTTTTTCATAATTAGGCATAGAAACAGACAAATTAAATCACAAAAATTTTCACAGATGTAAATTCACATATCACAAACATAGAAAAAAATATTAAAATATTTTTTAGACTCAAATTTGTGGTCCCGAAACCACTATTCTGACTAGGGTCAAAATTGAACTGTTACAGTTAATTTACGAGCTTAAGGACTAAATTATAAAGAAGTTAAAATAGTAGGGGCAAAAATGTAATTTTCTCAAAATATGAATTGTTGACTAAATTGAATAGAATGAATTTTAAATGGATTAAATTTTCTTATTTAGATCAAGTTAAGCCTCATATGGATCTAGATCGAGGAAAAGATAAAGTCTCAGATTAGCAATCACATATCGACATCTTTAAAATCGAGGTAAGTTTATATGTTTAAATAACAATTTGATGTTATTTTATTTATGTGTTCTTATACTATTAACCATATCATGTTACGATGAAAATCTCCTCGTTTGAACCTTAGGAATATATAGGATACAAATGACATGTCATTAGGGTTACCATGTTTCAGGTGCTGGTCCTAAATGCCCTACTGATGGCTGAGTTTCGACATTTGTTGTGAATACTCATCAGCTTGTATGAGCGACATCGTGTAGCTACATTTCGACCATCAGCTTGTGTAAGCAGACCCATTTATAGCTTGAATGAGCATTAATGTAAAGGAAAAGCAAAAGGAAAAGCAATGGTTTCGACCATTTGTTAACAAACTTTGTGTGAGCTTCCCACGTATCTGATACTATTCTAAGTGGTTCAATGAGAATGCAAAGGGAAGGAATGGTAAGTGTTTTTACCGACCATATTATCAACTTGTAGGAAGGTAATAATCGATGTTCATTAAAGTATGTATAATCATGTTCATAGAAAGTATGAATCCAAATGTGATATATTCATGAAATCTATATTGCCATGTGATTATTTTGGTTAAGTTATGTGTTTAAGAACTAACTTGTGTTGTTGGTGATGCTTAGGCTTGTGCCCAGCTATGTTGGATTGATTCAATCTATTTTATAAGATTTTGCATTGAAAAGGTAAGCTATGTTCATGATTTACGAACTTACTAAGTATTATATGCTTACATTATTTTCTTTTCTATGTTTTATAGATTATCGAAAGCTCGATCGGTTTGGAAGCTCCTTAGAGACCTATCACACTATCTAGAGATTATATCGGTAGATTTTGATATTTTAGTCATGGATATAATGGCATGTATAGGTGGACTTGTGTCTAATGTTTAGTTGATGTTTGTAGCATGTAATGTTGCTTTGAATTTTTGGTTCTTATGGTATTTTGATGCCTTGATGGTTGATGTTAATATGGCTATGTTGATGTATGTTTTGAATGACCAAATTTGGCATGTGTTGGCATGTTTATAATGCGGCCAAGTTGGGTTATGCTTTGAGGTAGTTATGAGCTATTTGTATTGGTATACGTGTGGTCAAATATGGTAAACTTGGTATGGAAATAGGTTAGTTGTGAATGGTTGATGAATGTATGAATTTGCAAATGCTTAGATAGTTTTGATGAATTGTGATTGAGGTATCTTTTGGCATGTTGGTTGTATGGATATTTGGTATAGAGATTTAGTCATTTTATGCATGATTTAGGTATTTTTTAATGTCTTCATTATATGTGCAAGTTGCTTGTAGGTTCATGTTTGAATGGGTGACAGAAATGGCTTGATTTTGGCCATTTTCTTGACCACACATCCTAAGACACAGGTGTATGTCTTAGCTATGTGTGACACACGGCCAAGCGACACAGATGTGTGTCCCTTGTAAGTTTTAATGTTTTTTTCGAGAGTTACATGGCCTAGCAGACGGCCTGGCACACAGGCATGTGGCTTGGCCATGTGACCCAAGTCAGAGAGTTAGGACATGACTATGTGTCCTTATTATGAATGTTACATGTCCTGAGACACGGGCGTGTGTCTCAACCGTGTGAGGCACACGGTCTGGCCACATGGCCTTGTGACCCCTATTGTAACATCCCCGTACCCGAGACCATCGCCAGAGTCGAGTACGAGGTGTTACTAAACTTAAACTATTCATTTCTTACACTAATCAAAACCATCTCAATTGCATTAGCTCAAGTAACCAAAATATCTCAATTGAAGTCATTAATTATAATTGACTTACTTGAGAGAAGTAATCCACCATACCGATTGAAACTCGCACTTTTATCACTTATGCCTTTACTGTTGTCAAATCCTTACACAAAAATTTGAGAAATTCCAATATTAAAATCACCACATTACCAAGATTAAATCAGAAGTATAGTCATGCTTGTCATGATTATCACGAGCTGAAAACGCACTTCAAACATAAGTCATAATTGACAAATTATGGAATAAAGATAACAAGAAAACCGAATAAAGAAATCCAAGATTGAGAAACCCAGAATAAAGAAACCCTATGTCAGAAAATTCAAAACCAAACTCATAGGAAAATATAGAAGATCTCGAAAATTCCTCAGAGAAAAGAAGTCCAGAAGAAAACATCATTTAATCCCACTGGAATCAAATATAACAAGAACAATGTATCTTCCCATACATATATATCAAATGGAGCATTAAGTAGAAGAAACAGTATCATAATATCATACATATCCTCTCATCAATTCTTATCAGACGAAATGTAATAAAATGCCCGAGGAAATACAGTAATACAAATTATAAACCAGTCAGACTACCAATGCATCCATCTAACACTAGGATTAGAAAACATTCCCATATAACAAGAATTTCTCCAAAAGATCAACAACCATAGAATTTTTTTCTGAGAACGGATAAATACATAGAACATCTCAGAAGAAACTGTTAAATCTGTCCAGCCGTAACTGTCACACTCAGATATTACACATTTCAAATATCATTTCCCACAACTAGTTCTGCCATCACAAATTTCATGTCAAACCTTTCACTAAAGAAGACCAGTTCTGAATAAATTTTGATTTACACTTTTCTCGACCTTGTACCTGAGTAATTCAATTTACCAAAGTAAATTCATTCTTTAATTGGGACAGTGCATAGCTCCAATAATCTTTATATCAACTTAATAATTTTCTAGCTCTAACTTTATTTACCAACTCATTCTCAGTCTTTAATCATGTTTATGATTAATCTATCACTGAACTCTTTGGTTTCTCAACTGGAAACTTATTCAGTACAAATCTCATGAAATTCCATTATAAGCTCCACTTCGGTAAGGGGGAGGGGTTGTAGGGCCTCTGACTCGACTTTCTCATACATATACATATGACACAATTTCCATCATCATAACAATATCATCAAAATCATATCATTTATTTAGGCAATACATCATTCATGTTGGTTTACACAAATTTTCTAGTTATCCCATTTAGACAAGTATACTTATGCATGCATCCTATGTTTTCTAGATAGCTTGACTTATCCATTCATTTACTCAAACAAATCATACTCATGACCTCATATAAGGGCTAAATAAACATAGATATTTGCATCACAATTGCAACTTTCATTTCGTGCATCATCATATACATATCATTACAATCATAGTTCAGTCCAAACAATTTAACATAGATAAATTCATTTCATTATAATCATTTATATCATAAAAAAATATCATTGACATTCATCAACATTCAACGTTCAATCAAGGCAATGACATTTTCATTCATATCATGATATTAGGAACCTTTACTCATACCTCTACAAATTTCTCGTTATCACGTTCATCTTATCAAGTAAGCCAAGTGCACTACATCATATGAGCATTAAGCAAGTATGGATATTTATCACAACATGAACTTTCATCTCACGTGTTATCACATATATATATCATAAACTTTTATTTATACTTTTCTGAATCGAGACTCATCATACTCGTAACTTTATTCAAACACCTTCGCATCACATTGAACATGGTCAGTGCAGCTCAGTTGGAGAGTACTTCTGTCTAAACAAGAAGGTGCTTATACGCGTCGGAAGGCATCACACTATCACGGATTTGTGGCATGTATAGCTAGACTCTTACACATGCTAGGTTAGTCCGAGAACCGACTAAACCATAGCTCTGATACCACCACATGTAATGCCCCCGTACCCGAGACCATCTCGGAGTCAAGAACGAGGTGTTAACGGACTTAATTCATTAATTAAACAGCTCAAACAATTTATTTTAAAATTTCCAGACAAGCTGACTAACTGCGTCATAGTCGCTAAAAAATTCATATCACGAGTTACGAAACTCAAAATCTAATTCCATCAATTTTATCTGAAAATAGACTCATATATATACTTACTAAATTTTTCTAGAATTTTTGGTTGGGCTAATTAGTACATTTTATTAGTTAAAGTCTCCCCTATTTTAGGGTTTGACTACTTTGACCCCTGTGTATTACGGATCAGATATATCCCTGTCTAGAGTTTCAATAACTATTTCGTTTGTTTCTCATAAAACTATACTCAATAAGGATTTCATAAATGTAAGGTACAACTCTTAATTGTTTTTTTACAATTTATGGTGAATTTTTAACTTTAGAACAGGGGATTCAAAAATTGCTCTGACCCTGTTTCAGAAAAATGTAAATATTTCATAAAATACAACTCTGTTACATATTTTGTTTCTTCTACATGAAAATAGGTTCATTTAGCTTCGATTACATATTTTATTCATCATCTAATTCTATCTATACTATTTTTAGTGATTTTTCAAACTCATGTCACTGCTTCTATATGATTCTATTTTATAGCCAATTTCACCATTTTATGGATTTCCAAAGATTAGTTAGCACATAAAGCATACATGTTATCAAATATAATCTCGATTAGCCACTCCAATAGCTAATAATTCTCAAACATTTCCATGCCATCCATGAGCTATATCATAAGCTTATATACACAAAAGGATTATAACGCTATACATGCCATATTCCCAAAATATGCAAGCCACCATACCGAGATGGTCCGTTGATAGTGTGAGCGTGCCTCCGACCGTCCTGATCTCCAAACCGGCTTGTCAAAACTACAATAAAGGAAAAGGAGGGAGTAAGCATAAATGCTTAGTATGTTCACATGCAAATAACAAGTAACATAATCATGCCATTCAACATAAGCATTATTTGCATAAACAACACCAAGACATTCATGTTACATTTGCATTTAATATCTTACTACAATTTTATCATACTAAGTTCTCAACCCGAGGGTTTAAACACATACCTGTCAAATTTTCTTATTCACCACACTTACCAACATGTCACCTTCGTATTAGGCATTCTCCTTATTCTATTAGAGATCTCCCGTTGAACACATCGGAATATGATTTCGGATACACGGATAATGTGCACATAAGTGCTATACTCATAGCTAAACAAGCTCAATAGCTTTTGAAATCTATGTAGCCAAGCTAACATGTAACCTGCCCATAAACGAACTCAGACTCAACTCAACGAGCTCGGGCGTTCGCATCCATAAGTGAACTCGGACTCAACTCAATGAGTTCGGATGCCTAGTTACATCTCACGAACTCGGACTCAACTCAACGAGTTTGGAACTCAACCATCCTAGTGACATGTCACTTGTACCCTAATCATTCCCAAGGTTTAAACGAGATTCTTTTCAATTACACATTTTGATCACCTTCTTCGAAATGTAGAAACTGATACTTGCTAACATCTCATACTTATCAAGTTGTTCACATAATTTGCATATCACCAAATAATAATTCACAAAACATCATATTTCATGATAATAAGTATCATGTCATATAAATAATATTAAATCACTTAAAATAAAAATTATGTTACCTTATTTACACATGAACTTACCTCGATACAAAATATTAGCAATCGAGCCTATTCCTCGTAAACTTTATTTTTCCCCCAATCTCGACTCGAATCTCTTTTCTCTTGATCTATAATACCAAAATAATTTATTTAATACACACATTCATCAAAACAGCCCCTAATACAAACTTTGGAAAAATTACCATTTTGCCCCTAAACTTTCACATATTTACACTTTTTCCCCAAGGCTCGTAAATTAAACCTCATCCTATTTTCTTATGTTTTATGACATGCTGATCATTTTTCCCTTCTATAGCAACATCAAATTCACACTCTAACATGTACTTATGAATATTAGGTATTTTTATCGATTATGTCATTTTACTCGTTTTTACGAAAAATCACTTAGCAAAAGTTGTTTAACACAATCTCAAACTTCATATTCTACCATAAAATATCAAAATTCATACATATCATCCATGGGTAAAATTTTAAATATAAACCCCAGCTCAAAATATTGGTAGAAATAGTTAAACAAAGTTACGAGGATTTCAAAAATGTAAAGAACATTAAAAACGGGCATAGAAATCACTTACAATCAAGGCTTAAAAGTGTTGAAACCCTAGCTATGGTGGAGAGAAAAATTTGGCAGCAACTTATGGAGAGGATGATCATTTTTGTGTTATTTTTCCCATTTTATTTCATTTAATATTCAAATGACCAAAATGCCCTTCCTTACTAAACTTTCAAAAATTTCATCCATGTCCAATTTTTGTCCATAAACTTAGAAATTGGTCAAATTTCTATTTAAGACCTCCTAATTAATATTTCAAAACAATTTCGTACTAGAAACTTCTAGAATGCAAGTTTTGTAACTTATTCAATTTAGTCCCTAACTTCAAATTAAGCACTTTATGCATAGAATTTCTTCACGAAATTTTCACACAATCATGCAATCATTTCATAGACCTCAAAATAATCATAAAATAATTATTTCTATCTCAGATTTGTGGTCTCAAAACCACTATTTTGATTAGGCCGTAATTCGGGATATCACACCTACAGTGTGAATTTTTCTAACTTTTTTCTTAAGCTTTCAAATGTTCCCGATTTAGTCCTGAATTGTTCCTTAAGTATTTCTAAGGCCTCAAAGGTTCGATCAAGGGAAGATATGCATGTTTTTTAATGGATTATGAAATGATTTATGAAATGTTTGGAAATGAATTTTTTTAAGTTACGTTTTTATAGTAATGCTCTGTAACCCTATTCTAGTGACGGATACGAGTTAGGGATGTTACATTTATTGGTATCAGAGCTATAGTTTAGTCAATTCTCAGACTGAACGTAATGTGTACGAGTTTAGAAATACATTCCATTATATAACCTATGATAGTGTGATAACTCCTAACTCGTGTGATAACTCCTAACTCATTTTGAACTATGCTTTCATATAAAAAATGTCATCCAACCGAGCCAATTCTGATGAGGCTAAAAGTAACACACAAGCCTTCGTTCATGGGACAGCGTCGAGTGGTAGTAGGCCCGTATCTGAGGGTTGGAGAGAAGAGGCTAAAGAAGCTTTCTTCCAATTGATGAATGAATGGTTTACCGAGTTCATACGAACGAACCTGATGGCTCAAAAACCTTCACCCCCACCTATTCCTCAACCGATTCTCATAGTTCATCAAGTTTTGGAACCAATACAAGTTAACAAGATGCCATTTGATAAAATTTGTAAATATGGGGCTCAAGATTTTAGAGCTATGTCTGAAGATGATCCAGAGAGAGTTGAGTTCTAGTTAGAAAACACGATCAGGGTTTTCGATAAATTTTCTTGTACACCGACTGAATGCGTGAAATGTGCCATTTACTTATTAAAAGACTCAGCCTATCAATGGTGGAATACCTTGGTTTTAGTTATGTCAAGAGAGCGAGTAGACTGGGAATTCTTTCAAGCTAAGTTCTGTATGAAATATATAAGTCAGAGGTTTCTTGATAAGAAACGCAAAGAGTTTCTCGAGCTTAAACCGAGCCAGATGATAGTATCAGAGTATAAGAGAGAATTTTCTCAATTAAGTAAGTATGCTCGATAATGTATACTGACTAAAATTGTCATATGTAAGTGGTTTGAAGATGGATTGAATGATGACATAAAGATGTTAGTCAGGGCACTCGAATTGAAAAAAATTGTTGTTCTAGTTGATCGAGCACATAAAGCTGAAGAATTAAGCAAACCTAAAAGAAAAGATGATTTTGAGGCTCGTGATTCAAGTAAGAGATCTGAGGGAAAATCTTATTAATCACCATCAAAGAAGTCAAAAGAATATCATAATCGTTCGTCAGCTTCAGTGGGTTATTCTAGTAGAGATCGTGGAAAACAACAGACAAGTTCAAAACTTCAGGCTATGTCTGTAGCAAGCGTAGGCAGTGTTAAGAGCAACAAGCCCAATTGCCAAGAATTTGGACGTCGACACTTTGCTGAGTGCAAGACAAAAGACGAGGCATGTTTTAAATGTAGTTCAGACGAACATTTTATTCAAGATTTCCTAAGTAAGTTTTACAAGGAAAAGGTTTAGACTGTTCAATTAAGCAATACAGTTGCGAGAGGTAGACCGCCACAGAACCCTGGAAATGTGGGTAATAGCCATAGTGGGACAAAGGACTCTGCTGTGAGGTCTAAAGCACGAGCATTGGCTAGAGCTTACACGATCTGTGCACAAGAGGAAGCGTCAACGCTAGATGTTATTACTGGTACATTTTCTATCTTTGATACTGATGTTACTACTTTAATTGATCCGAGATCAACACATTCATATGTATACATGAATCTAGTGTCAAGTAATAAATTTCCATTCGAGTCTACTAAATTTTTGGTTAAAGTAACAAACCCCCTAGGTTAGTATGTGTTAGTTGATAAGGTTTGTAAAAACTGTCCTTTGATGATTCGAGGTTGTAACTTCCATTTGATGAGTTTGATATGATTTTGGGTATGAATTGGTTGACTCTGCATAATGCTATTATGAATTATAGATGAAAGCTTCTTGTATTAAAGTGTCAAATGGTGAAAAGCTTTAGATTGAATCAGATAGACTGGATAGTATATCTAATGTTATTTTGGTTATGTCAGCATAAAAATATGTTAGAAAAGGCTGTGACGTATATCTTGCGTACATATTTGATTCTAAAGTTTCTAAGTTGAAGCTAGAATCAGTTCCAATGGTATGTGAGTATCCAAATGTGTGTCCAGGTGAATTACCTGGGTTATCGCCAATCAAAGAGGTTGAGTTAGCTATTGAGTTAGTGCCAGGAACATCTCTGATATCGATAGCTCCTTACGGAATGCCACCTATAGAGTTGAAAGAATTGAAAGCGTAGTTGCACGAGTTGACAAATAGAGGTTTTGCTTGACCCAACTTTTCTCCTTGGGGTGCACCAATTTTATTTTTGAAGAAAAGGATGAATCAATGCAACTGCGTATCGATTATCGATAGCTCAACAAAGTCACAATCAAGAAACAAGTATCCATTGCTGTGTATTGACAATCTGTTTGATTAGTTGAAAGGTCCGACAGTGTTCTCAAAGATTGATCTTCGTTCTAGTTATTATCAGTTGTGAGTTAAAGACTCAAATGTGCAAAAGATCATGTTTAGGACCAGGCCCGGACATTATGAATTTCTTGTGATGCCGTTTGGTTTGACTAATGCACCTGCAGTTTTGATGGACTTGATGAATAGAATTTTCAAACCATCTTTAAACAGACTCATAGTGGTATTCATTGATGATATTTTGATTTATTCACAAGATGAGATAGAGCATGCTGAGCATTTGAGAATTTTTCAAACTTTGCGCAAAAAGAAATTATTCACTAAGTTTAGCAAATGTGAATTTTGGCTTTGGAAAGTCAAATTTTTGGGATATGTTATGTCAGCCGAGGGCATAAGAATTCATTTGAGCATGATTTCAGCTGTAGTAGATTGGAAGCCTCTGAGAAATATATCTAAGGTTAGAAGTTTTCTGGGTTTAGCCAGATATTACAGAATATTTGCCAAGGGATTCTCGATGATTGCTACACCGTAGCATAATTAATATAATTAATGATACTTTCGACACACTAGTTAGAGATGCCAACTATATTGGATGATAGGGTGATAATAATTTGGTTTACATTGAATTTTGGAATATTTGTGTAGTATTTTTATGTTTAAAAAAGCACCAACCGATCCTAATTTTGATATGTTCAGAACTAAAAATAATATATATGATATTTCAAACTTTTTTAGCTACAACTTAAAAATAAATTATTTATTTTATATTATAAAAAATTTCAATTTAAATAAAACATAAAAATTAGTTTTTAATTTTTGAATCAAAAGTTTAAATACATTTAACTGAAGTGAATTAAATAAAAATCAAGTTGAAATAAAACTAAACACCATAACAAAAATCTATTTTTGATTCATTTGGTCAATATTTGGATAATGTGATTTATTAATGAAACAATATGAGTATGTGATGTAATAAAAAGATGTAGAGTAAACATATATGTAAAATGAAAGAAAGAGAGAACCTTCATGATGGCAAAGACCCAGAAGCGTCAACTAGTGGCATTGGTTCCGATGATGGTTATGACCGGCTGATACCGAACCTTATGCCATAGCCACCGATGATGGTTATGACCAGCTGAGACCGAACCTTATGCCATAGCCACCAATGATAAGCTAAGCTCTTTGCTAAGCTTAGTGACGCTAAAACCATGTCCAAATAGTATGATCTCCACTCCATCTCTCTCTTCTATCCCTCTTCATGTTAGTTCTTAAGATGAGTTTTTATCAAAGCAATGGCGTTTAACTCCCTCCCTTTTATAAAGAGTTTTGGGAAGTTTGAGGTTCACACATAAACACTGGTTCAGAAATGAGTTTTGTTTTTATGAATAGGATTTTGAGTAAAAAATTTTAATTCCAGGTCAATTGAGTAAGGTTTTTTCTTTTTTTTATTGATGTTATATTATTATATTTTTATGGAAAAGTTAATTTCTTAGGACTATCTTGACATTTAAGGAGATCAAGTTTAGGGTAATTGTCAATCCTGAAAATCAAGCTAATAGAAATTGGGTATTAGATTGTGGGCTTAAGAGAAAAATCAAGTTTTGTGTCATAAAAGCTGAAATAGGATAAAATAATTAAATTAGTTAATAATAGTAATAATAATAATTAAATTAAATAATTATGGTATTAAGAATCGGGGAATTAGTAAAGATTAATAATGACTTTTTTGGAATAGTGGTTAAAGTAGAGGTTAAATGTGTAAATTAAAAACAAGATGTTAAAAAGAGAGCTATTACAACAAGGGAGAAATAGGGGAGGACTTTGAGGGTAAATAGCCCATTTTTTAAAAAAATAAATAGTTGGCTATAAAAGTCGCTTGCCTTCCCAATTTCTCTCCATGCTTTTTTGTTAAACCAATCTTTATCTGATAAAATGTTTTGATATGACAAATTAAAGTGTTTTTGAATAAAAGTTAAAATTAAACAAAATTGACAAAATGAATTGCTTAAAATTGAAGTCTAAGAGATAAAAATTTTGAATATCTACTTTGAACTCTTAGAAAATTTTTGAAACAAATTTAAAATCAAGCTAAAACTATTTTTACTAAGTAAGAAAGTGTTTTATCATTTTATCAAGTCAAAGAAATTTTCAAACAAATAAAAATTGCTCCAGGCCAAAAAGTATCAATACCTTTTTGGCCGAGTATCAATATTTTATGACTTATCTATACCTTTCATAAAAGCGATACCAAAATGGCATTTTGCTTATGAAAAATCCTATTAATTATTGATATCATTTTTTAAGTATCGATATTTTCTAAAATATCAATACCCTATCTTAAAAATGATACCAAATTAGTATTTTGTTTCTTACAAAACATACAAAGTATTGATCCAGTATTGATACCTTTTTTATAAGTATCAATACTCGGTGTTGCAGGTGAATTAAATGTCTGGTTCTTACATCCCCAACAACTCTATTCATGATACCAGTAACCTCAACGGTTGGAAATCAATTAGGGGGTATAAATACCAACTTCTAAAGTTCCTACAACAACAAGAAAGCACTTTCAAGCTAAAATCATCAATCAAACAACCTTTGAGCTTAATATTTCCATATTTCTTTTTCATACACTTGTAAGCTTTAATTTTATTCTTTTGCTCAAGTGTATTTCATTGTATTTGAGCTTAACTTGCAAACACTTTGATCTTGTAAAAATTATTTCTTTGTTTGCTTATTTGTATTTCCTTGAGAGGGTTTGAGTCTTAAGATTTGGAGTAGAAATCTTAAGAGAGTTGTAAGGTTAAACCTTGTCCTCAAAGGTTATCAAATTAGTGAATTTGGGAAAATCCTTAGTTGTGGAAAGCTAAGGGAGTGAAGTAAGCAACTGGGGCTGAACCACTCTAAATCATCGTGTTCATCTTTCAATTTTCTCTCTTTGCTTTCACAAAATTTTTAAAGGCCAATTCACCCCCTCTTGGTGATTTCGATTTGTTTTACCGAGCTAACAATTGATATAAGAGCTAGCCTCAAAAAGATAGTCTAACAACCAAGAGAAAATCCTTGAGGTAGTTCAAATATAATATCTTCAAATTGTAGAAGATGACATCTACTTCCAGCTCCATTATGGTTGGTGAGTGTCAAGCTATAATCTCAACTTCTTTATTTCAATGGTGCAAATTATTCATATTGGAAAACTAAAATGACATTGTTCATCCAAGACAATGACCTTGTCGTATGGGATGTTGATAGCACTAGAAAGAACATAGGTTTTCCCCCTTACTTATTAGTTAAATTGTTCCCATTTAGTTATCCTTAACATATATTTTAGCATTTTCAGTTTAGTAAATTGCATTTTATAAGTCAGTGAATCCTAGCCTATTTTATCCTTAATTTTGCTATCTTTTTGCATTAATGTCATTACATGGCATGAGTTAATTCCAGATTGCGTCCAAAATTGTCACCACACCTGACAGCTGTCCGGATAAGAACTAAAAATGCGTGAGCTGTCTAGTCTGGTATAACCAACCTGTACATACAAGGACAAAATAATTCTAAAGAAAAGACACATGTGAAAAGTTGACGTGAGAAGAAAAGGGGAATTTTTTCTTTCTTCTGGATCATCTTCATCCTACCTTGAAGCTTGCGGCTATGGAAGCTTAAGCTTCTCTCAAGTGAGCCAATGTGAAAATTGATGTAGACTAGCTTCTGACAAGGAGAACTAAGTGCAAGACAAGAGGGAATAGAAAGATCCAGTCAAGTTGTAATAGCCCAACGTTGGGTCTAGTTGGAACAGAGGTTTCGGGACCACAAAATCTGAGATAAAAATAATTATTTTATGATTATTTTGAGGTCTTTGATATGATTGCATGATTGTGTGAAAATTTCGTGAAGAAAGTCTATGCATAAAGTGCTCAATTTGAAGTTAGGGACTAAATTGAATAAGTTGCAAAACTTGCATTCTAGAAGTTTCTAGTATGAAATTGCTTTGAAATATTAATTAGGAGGTCTTAAATAGAAATTTTACCAATTTCTAAGTGATGGACAAAAATTGGACATGGATGGAATTTTTGAAAGTTTAGTAAGGAAGGGCATTTTGGTCATTTGGTAATTAAAAGAAATAACAAGGGAAAATAAAGCCAAAATTTACTCATCTTTTTCATGGAGGCCAAAATTAGCATGGGGGAAACCATGGCTAGGGTTTTCAAGCTTTCTAAGCTTAATAGTAAGTCCGTTCTAACCCCGTTTTTCAAGTTCTTTATGTTTTTGGAATCCCGGTAATTTGATTAAGCTTATTCTAGCAATAATTTAAGCTAGGGTTCATATTTGGAAAAATACCCATAGGTGAAATGTGTTTATTTTGACATTTTATGATAGTATATGAGGTTTTAAATTATGTTAGACAACTTGTGTTACTCGATTTTGAGTGAAAACGAGTAAAAGGGCTTAATCGGTAAAAATACCTAATAGTCATAAGTATATGTTAGAGTGAGAATTTGATGCTTCCATAGAAGAGAAAAGTGATCAGCATATCATAAAACATAAGAATAAGGGATGAAGTTTAATTCCCGAGCCTAGAGGCAAAAGCATAAATATGCAGAAGTTTAGGGGCAAAATTGTAAATTTTCTAAAGTTTGAGTTAAGGACTGTTTTGAATAGTACATTAATTAAATAAGTAAAATATGATGTTTTAGATCCCGGAAAATGAGATTTGAACCTAGAATGAGAGAAAAATCAAAAATTGGGAAAGTTGGTTAAATGACCGTTTTAGTATCGAGGTAAGTTCATATGTATAATAAGCATTAATTTATGCATGTTTTAATGTAAAATTGATATATTTACTATGATTTCTGAGGTATTGAAAGTATGTAAGTTGGTATGATAATAATACAGCAATAATGCTGTAATTTATATTTGAAAGTTAAATTTAGTGAATTAATTGAGTTATGTTAAATTAAATGATTATGGTGCCAAGTTTATCAATTGATTTAAAAATATGTCTATGGTACATGAAGTGCATTGAATTATCATACATAAATGTGATTTCTATGATTATGGATATTATGGGAAATTGTAAGTTCATATGATTTTTAATAAGGCAATGGGTAATTTAATGTTATTGCCTTGATATTAAATGAGATGTAAGTTTATATATAAGTAATACATCAATATTACTTGTATTATGATATTTTATAATAATATTGGAAATATGTTTGTGGATAATTACTTGATTGGTGAAATTGTTGGAAAAGAGAGAGAAATCTCGGTTGAACCTTCGGAAAGATTAGATGATACAGATAGTATGTAGCTAGGTCACATGTATGGTGCTGAGTGCACATCATGTGTACAAGAGAGCTACAAGACATTATGATGTAGCTAGGTCACATGGGTGATACTATGTGTACACCATGTAGATAAGAGAGCTACGGGATATATGTAGCTAGGTCGCATGCGTGGCTCCAGGTGAAGGACACCATGTAGACAAGAGAGCTACGAGATAAATTGGCTAGGTCACATGGGTGGTAATGAGTGTTCACCATGTGTCAAGAGAGTCGAACTCTATGATGGGTGGAGCTATGTGCTGAAACCACCAAGTATTGAGGATTGATCCGAAGTGTTCAACGGGAGACTCTCTATGTATTGCTTTGTGAGTTTTGTGATGAATAAGTGCATGAACTTGGTTATGTGAATGATGTGTTCATTAAGTGACCAGGATGTGGTAAGGTTATAAACAAGTAAGTTATACATGAGGATGATTTTATGGTGATCTTGTGATCATGGGCCTATACTTGTGATGTATGAAATGTGGTGAAAATGATTTGTGATATGTATGTTAAAATGAGGTTAATACAAAGAAAGTGTGAAAGAGTGAATTAGCAATAAAACTGTTTTGGACAGTAGCAGTGACATGATTTTGAAAAATCACCAAAAATAATAGAAATTTAATCAGAGACTGAATGAGATATAAAATTAAAGCTTAATAAGTCTATTTTCATATAAAAGAAACAGAGAAAGCAAAGGAGTTCTATATTTTTAGATATTTATATTTTTGTGAGACTGGTTCTGAATGATTGCGTGATCCCCTGTTTTGACTTTGGAAAATCACAAAAATTTGGAGAAAAATAATTAGAGTCTCAAACTTATATTTTTAAAATTCATAATGAGTCTACTTTCAATATAAATCAACAAGAACATTATCCGAGTTCTGTACTATGAGATAATTAATTTTTAGTGAAGAGAGGTCAGAACTATCAGAAAGTGAAACAGGGGAAATTTTAATAAATAAACTGTACTAATTGGCTGAATTAAAAATTATTAAAATTTTATAATGGAAAGATATGTGAGTCTAGTTTCAGGGGAAATTTACGGATCTTAATTTGGACCTCTGTAGCTCGAATTATAAATAAGTAAGTGACTATGACTTGTGTAGACAGTTTGATGTGAGCATTTATTAGTAAATTGTGAAATCGTACTTACAAGAATGCTATATACATTAAGGATGTGGAATGGAGAGGAGGAGGAGGAAAATAAATATATGTGGAATACATGGAAACTATGGTATATGAAATATTGATATAATGAAATAAATTATATGTGTTTATAATAAAACAGAAAGAGAATGATATGTATCATGACATGTATATATATATATGACTAGTCTCAATGTAATGCTTGTAGGGTATGGAGTTGAATTAAAATGTTTCAGGCAAACATGTTATTCTGCGCATCTAAATTGTGGTATTTTATAAAGATATGATCTAGCTTTAAATATGAATGCTTGATGATTAAGCTGAAGATACTTGGTAAGATGATAATCTTGGTATAAATGTATAAGTGATACTATAATAGACAAGGTAAAATGAGTATGAGAGACACATGTATGATGACATACAAATGCTATGTTTGTGGTTAAATTGAGAATGTTTAATCATTAAATGAATACCATGTTATATGCTTTTGATTTTGTATAAGTGTGTAAGAGATTAAGGTTGACCAAAGCTTGGAAAATAGCCTAGGTATATTCTACATAGGCAGAGACACGACCATGTGTCTCAGCCGTGTATGGAATACGACTTTGGGACACGGGCGTGTGGAGCCTTAAAGTATGAAATTTCCAATATTTTCGTAAGTTCTCGGTTTAGTCCTGAACCCTTTCTAAAGTATGTTTTGGGCTTCGTAGACTCAAATAAGGGACTATGTGTAAGTGAATGAACGTTTTGAAATATGAATGAAATTTTATGGCCCGTATTTTAGTTTAATATTTGTATGTTTTTCCGGTAACGCCTCGTACCTTATCCCGGCCTCGGGTACGGGTAAGGGGTGTTACACAAGTTCTCTAGGAATAGTATTCTCCACTCGATTCTTTCTTATTTCTTTCTAAATGCTGGTGATTATTCTCTGGTTTTTGTTTATATGGAAGTACACATGAATTCTTGTTTGAATGTTATCTTATTCAATCTTACTTCTATTTTTTAATCTTGGGGTTTGAATGTTTTCAACATGAAAGTGTTATTGCAGTCACTGACACTGGAAAGTGTAGTGACAATTTGAGCCAACAAACATTACAATAAAAGTTGAGTGAGGATTAGAGGAATTTAGTCCACTTGTTCTTAATAGTGCCATATTGTCATCATCAGAAGGTGGGGTTAATGTGCATGTTTAAGTCTCAGATTAAATAGAGGAGTGACGTTGGGTAAGATATACATTGAATTTTTTTGCCGCAACAATCACTTATACTTTTATACCTTGTGAGCACTTAGTATTCTGCTGAAGATTTATGTTGGGGATCCCAGTTTATCATTATCATATTTTATTTTATTATTTTCAAGTTATTACATCGACACATATCCTCACAATTTATCTCGTTTCTATCTAGTTGTATCACCGGCACTAATAGACAAAAGACAACCATCCCTGCGGGATCGATATCTGACAGACTCACATCTATCTACTATACTTGTATTGACAGTGTACACTTGCACATTATTGCTATGATGTTAACTGTCAATCAAATGTCATCATGGATGGTCCATCCATTCCTCAAAAGCAAGAAGGAGATAAATTAGTTCTAAAGAGCAAGAAGAAATGGAGTGAGAAAGATAGGAGAAACATTCAACTCAACCCAAAGGCCATGCACACTCTCTTTTGTTCACTTGGTTTAGACAAATATAGTAGAGTTTCTTTATGTTCTAATGCCAAGGAAATCTGGGATAAATTGGAGGTCACTCATGAGGGTACCGATCAAGTCAAGAAATCAAAAGTGGGAATTCTCACTCTTAAATGAGGCTACACAATGAAGCCCAATGAGGTTATCAAAGCTATGTCTGATAGATTCACAACATTATCAATGAACTCAAATCCTATGGGAAGACCTATCCCAATTAAGAAGTCGTCTGGAAGATGCTTAGAAGCTTGCCTTTGTCTTGGGATGCAAAAGTTACAACCATAGTGGAAGCAAAAAATTTGGAAACTCTTTCATTAGATGAGCTAATTGGTTTCTTGATCATTCATGAAATGAGACTCAAACAGTGAATAAAGGAGAAGAAAAATTAAAAAGAAAAAGGTTGGTGTTGCCCTCAAGTCCACAATAGAAGAAGGTAATTCAAATGAAGATATGGATAAGGATGAAGAGATGACCATGTTTGCGAGAAAATTCAAGAGGTTTATGAGGTCCACCAAAGAAAGACAATTCCAAAAGAAGGAAGGACTCATGATTGAATCTACTAGAGAGAATGATCCCATCATTTGTTTCGAGTGCAAGAAACTGGGACACATCAAGTTTGATTGTCCTCAATGGAAGAAGGAAGGGTCTAGCAAATAAAAAAATAAGGCCTTCAAAAGCGTAAAAAAAACCTATCATGAAAGTATTTTTCTTTGAAGAAATGACAAACAAAAGAAGACAAAACCAATAAAAACTGACAACTTGTTTACCCAACAAGTCAAGATTAAAATCCATACCACCAAACTTTTTATTGACACATAACCTTTCCCATAAAGCCCTCTTGAGCCCCTCTCTCTAAAACTAACATTACACCACTAAAACCAATCCATCAACTTTTGAACCTCATCATAGAAAGTACAATGAAACAAAAACATACTCATACAATATACTGGAATAGCTTGAGAAGCTGCTTTAAGAACTATCATATTACCCAATTCAATAAGCTCTTAAAAAGCTACTCTTTGATAAAAGAAAATATATGTTGTTTGTTATGCCCAACAAGGGAGGGGAGGCTCAAATACTGCCCATGATCGATCGGATTAGTCACACCTAGAATAGCCATAATGGATTCCTGAATTGATGTCTATCTATTTGAACTAAATGTAATACTCGATTTTTGGAAATTGATAGTCTTCCTAGAGGTAGACTCATAAGTTGTAAGCACCCCTTTAACAACATTTCATTAAGTAATAGTAGCACAAAAAACAAAAAACTATCATCTACAAATAGCAGATGTGAAACAATAGGCTCTTGTTGGCATACAAAAATCCCATAAATTGCCCTATTCAACTCCACCTTGCATAGCAAAAACCTAAGACCCTTAGTATAGATGATGAATAGATAGGGCAAAAGCGGATCAGCTTATCAAAACCAAATAGGTCATACTTGTCACACAAAGCATCACCTAGTTTATCCAAACCTCATCAAATCCCATTCTACGCATGATAAACTTTAAGAAGTACCAGTCAACCCTATCATAGGCCTTATGTCTATCTTTTTTGGAAAATTCGCTTCAAAAAATGATTTTTATTTATAAGGAAAGTTTAAATATTTTGAAAACCAAGTCGATTTTTGATGTTTATAGTAACAAATTATTCCTGAAAAGTTCCTATGCTTTCTACAAGATGGATTTAAATCATTCTTGACTTTCAACCAAATAGCCTTTTTCGTTATCCTCGTACCCAAATACGCTAAATGTAGGTCAAGCAACAAAAACCAAACATAGAACAAAAAATAATTTAATTACTTTTAGTAAGAAAGTAATTTCTCTCTATAAACAAAAAAGTTTGATATTCTAAAAAATAAAATTTATGCTTAGTAATAAATTCTCCCTATTTTTTCGCAGAACAACAATAAATGGATCAAGTATATTTCCTCTACTAGATGTTTCTATTTATAGAAAGAGATAATAGAATCTTGGTTGAATAAGGGTTACACAAATAATGTTATCTAAATAGAAAACTCTCCCTTAGTCCAACTAGGAGAGAAAAAAGCTGCACACCCTAGATAATAACATTTGTGGCACCCTAAACTTGGCCAATACGGGCCAACCCGAATCCTGAATGTCAAATTAACCACTTATATGACTATCCTTACCAATCACCAAACACACTACAAACCACCCATCACACCAATCAAATACATTCTTAATCAAGCAATTTAAAAAATACAAGCCTAAAACATGCTTCGTTTATCACAATACAACAAAATAAGCCTAAGGGTAAAAATGTATTTTGACATGTTGTAGGTGAAATACTCATAACTCACAAAATCAATTTGACAAGTGCCTTGGGAATTTTATTTTAAATCATATTTGAAAAATTCAATTCAAAATGATAGTTAATCTCACTCAATTTCAAAATAAAGTTTAATCACTAAAACGTAAATTTTTTGAAACATCCAAGAAAACCATTTTATGAAATTGAGGATAGCATTTTGATATTCTACTTATAAAACCTTTTCATGTAAATTTCAAAGCATTTCATGGTATTTAAGGCCTCTAATTTAGTTGTATAAAAATCATGACTTATTTGCAAAGGTATCAAAACATGCCTAGTTCACTCAGCAGCCACGTCAAGATGACGTAAAAAATCACATCACGCCATCTCCTGAAAGGGATTGCTTGTCTAGATGATGCAATAGAAGCATCCCGATGATGGGTCCTCGTTACAATGTCTTTGATGCTAGTCACGACGACAAAGTGCAGTTTATTGTAGAAAATTTGTAGCATTAGCATATGACACTTTGACACTCAAATACACACCCTTTTGTAATTTCATGCCAAGATACCTATTCTAACATGTCATATGACATACACAGATCATATAAATCATGTTTAATCACCCAAGATCATACATTCACATACTTTGGCATCCAATCTAATCACCTATACTAACATGCTTGATGATCATTTTATGATTCATTAAACTAGACTACGATCACGACTAAGGCAAGCGCACCTATCGAATGGTAGTATAGTTATGGTGAGTCCAGAATATCGTATCCAGAAGGACTAAAAGTACTAGTATTAACTACCTTTCTATTATTTAGCCTAAAATAAAAGGGATTTGTTTTAATCTAAAATTAACTAAACTGATTAACTAATGAACGCAATAGAGAATGAAGGAAATAATTGAATAAACCAATGATAAAGACAATACCCAAGGAAGAATCCACCTAGACTTCACTTATTATTCTGACTCTGAATCAAACGATTTATTCACTTGTCTTGATCCGTAGAAATCCCTAAATTATGTCAATATATCTTTTGAGACTAAGAACAAATGACTCTAGGTTGATTAATTGAAATCTCTTTCTAATTAAAACCCCTATTGTCGCATTAACTCGATTTATGGATTCACTTATTAGATTTGACTCTAATCCGGCAGATTTATGTCGTCCTATTTCTAGGATTGCAATCAACTCTACTTAATTAAGCTAGATCTACTCTTAATCAGGGATTTTTGCTCCATTGAATAAGCACATCAAACTTGAATTAATATCCTGAAAATATTAAGGCAATAATTAATAACACATAATTAAGAACAAGAACAAGTATTTATCATGTAATTCAGAAAATTAAATAATAAGATTCATCATAGGTTTCATCTTACCTAGGTATCTAGGGAATTTAGTTCATAATTTTGGGGGAAAACATCTCAAAAATAGGAAAACAACAAAACATAAGGAAACCCAAAAACTTCGAGAGAAATTGAAAGGAGATCCTACTTCCGAGTTGAATTCGTTGGCGTTCTTTGAGTAATTTCTGCTTTCTACTCCATGTGTCCCCTTAGGTCCTCTTCTAGTGTGTATTTATAGACTTTAGAATGCTCAGAAACCTTAAAAAATGGGTTTTTTCGCGTAATAGGGAAGCAGGGTACGAAATCAACACGGACTGGCACATGGGCTTGTGGCCAGCCCGTGTGGAAATGCCCAGGCCATGTGGATCCTAGAAACAGCTCTTTTTGCCCAATTTTGGCTCGTTTTTCACTCCTTTCGCTCCCTTATGCTCACCTAAGTATAGAAACATGAATTTAAAAGATAAGGAGCATTAAATTCACTAATTCATATAATAAATCATCCAAAAATGCATCAAGAATGGGATTAAAAATATGTTACTTTTATGGCTTATCAATGTTTTTCTAAAGTCCTAATCCAATTACTCAGCATATCAAATTTGCATATAAGGAAATTTAGAGCGCATTATAGGTACATACCTTGCCATTTGGTCATTTTGCATCTATCCAAGTATTCAACAAAGTCATTTAAGCATTTCTAATCATAAAATGCAAAGGCGCATGCATGCTAATCAACATGTAACCAAGTCATTCATCTAGAATACTTCATGTGTCACATCCTAAAAATCGGGTTAGTAGAATTGGGTATTAGATTGGGGGCTCAAGAGAAAAATTGGGTTTAATATCATAGAAATTAAAATAGAATAAAATGATTAATTATATAATTATGGTAATAATAAAATATTAAAATAATTAATCAGTCTAAAATTGGGTGATGAAAATTTGGATTAGTGGTCGAATATTAAATAACTTTAAACGAATTTTAAAATTGAAATCGGGTTTGAAAATAATTGAGAAAAATGTATTTTAATTAAACTAAGGACTGATTTGAAAAATAAGGGAAAACTGAGAGTTTTTAAAAGGTAATTTCCCCTTAATTTAAAAAAAATTGTTCATTTTCTCTCTTTAAAACCCCCCACGTCTCATTCTCTTCTGTTTAGTTTCACATTCAAAAACATTTTTCAAATTTTAATCTATAAGGCCCCGAAAATAGGTCTAGTAGTTTCGGGTAAGTTTACCGCGTTGCAAGTGACAATTGGGAATTAATTAGTTTAATTAGCTATTTATATTCTTAATTAGTTAGCTTAATTTCATAAAAAAAATGGGCAAATAATATTCCAAAAAATAAAAATATTTTTAGAAAATTTAATTTTATGGTTTTAAATAATTTTTGGGTAAAAATAAATATTTTGGGTTAAATTAGAATTTAAAAATAAATTAAAATGGGAGTTTAATCGGGTTATTTAAAATGTTAATTAAATGAGACTAATTTGAAAAATAAAGGAAATATGTAAAAGGTTTTATAGCGAATAAACAATATTTTTGAAATTTTGAAGGGAAATAAGCAAATTGTAAAACAAGGGAAAATGGGGAGTGGCCTGAGCCCAAAGTTTGAAAATCAGATGGGGGTTTTCAGTTTTAAAAACTCTGTAACTACCTCACCTTTCACTCATTTTTCACCCGAATTAAGAGCTTTTTCTCTCTCTCTCTTGTAACACCCCTATCCCGTAACCGTCGCCAGAATAGGTAAGGGGCATTACCGGACTTGTAACTCATGTCAGAACAGTAAAATTTTAAACTTTTTCTTGAAATAAAGATCATTCATTTAAATAAGTACTAAGCACAGCCAGAGATAAAATTTAAACTTCACTAAGTAAACATTCAAAAGATGCCATTTTCGCATGGCTTATATACATTAACCAAAAATATTCTTCCGCCACTAGTCTATTCTATACATGCCATAAAATAGTTCTAAACATAACAGTAACAAGCAGTGGATAGTGATAGTGTGACTAGTTGCTGACGATCCCCGAGCCTGTAGCTTCGCAATGAGATCTATAAAACAGAGGAAACAGAGTAAACGGAGTAAGCATTACAATGCTTAGTAAGTTTTAAGCAGTGTCAACAGATAACAATCAAATTATAACATAGTTGTTCATATTTTTATTTCACTCTTCCTTCGGGCATACCATCCCTTTACCGAATATGCACATCTCATCATATACAATAGGCAGATAAACTTTCACATAAAAGTGAGCTCATGTGACATAGATATATCGTATGATTTCACATAACCTCTCACACTGATCCGATGTCACATAATCATAGGAATAGTCTCATAGATTGCTCTCGTATGCATCACATAACTACCTTATGATTTAGTGCAAATCAAGCTCACATATAAACTTGGAGTACATACCTGTTTAACCTTTCGCATTGAATATATTTATAAGCAATTCTTATTACGAAGTCTTACCCGGACATAATCTCCACACGAAGTTATCGGGTCTTACCCGGACAAAATCCCCACACGTAGTCATCGGGTCTTTAGAGCTCGGATGTAGTACGAGGACGAAGCTTACGGACATTAATCAGTGATAATCCTCTCCCATAAAGCCTGCGGGGTTTTAACCCGGATATAGTACTGACACAAATGCCCTTCGGGACTTATCACATTTATACACTTTCACATCCATCACGTTGGCCACTCGACCCTGTCACATATATACACTTTCACATTCATCACATCGGCCATTAGGCCTTATCACATATATACACTTTCACATTCATCACATCGGCCATTAGGCCTTATCACATATATACACTTTCACATTCATCACATCGGCTATTAGGCCTTATCACATATATACACTTTCACATTCATCACATCGGCCATTAGGCCTTATCACATATATATACACTTTCACATTCATCACATCGGCCATTAGGCCTTATCACATATATATACACTTTCACATTCATCACATCGGCCATTAGGCCTTATCACATATATACACTTTCACATTCATCACATCGGCCATTAGGCCTTATCACATCTATACACTTTCACATTCATCACATCGGCCATTAGGCCTTATCACATATATACACTTTCACATTCATCACATCGGCCATTAGGCCTTATCACATATATACACTTTCACATTCATCACATCGGCCATTAGGCCTTATCACATATATATACACTTTCACATTCATCACATCGGCCATTAGGCCTTATCACATATATATACACTTTCACATTCATCACATCGGCCATTAGGCCTTATCACATATATACACTTTCACATTCATCACATCGGCCATTAGGCCTTATCACATCTATACACTTTCACATTCATCACATCGGCCATTAGGCCTTATCACATATATACACTTTCACATTCATCACATCGGCCATTAGGCCTTATCTCATATATGCATGTTCACATCCATCACATAGAATCCTAAATCAAAATATAGATTTTCATGTATTCACATCACAATTATCCAAATATACTTCACATACCACATATACTTTCACGTATACACACTGTCTTGGCTGAATCTACATCTATCATTTTCCAATATCACAATTTAGAATTCACGTATGGGTTTAATCAATAGCTTATGAGCAACTAAAACAAGTTTATCAAGGTTTACAACACAATCTCAAATTCAGCACAAGCTGTTTTTCCTGAGCAATAGTCACTAAATTATTTATAACTGGAGCTACAAAACTCCAAATCACTTTCCGTTAATTTTTCCTGAATATAGACTCGTATATCTTCCATCCATAAAATTTACAGAATTTTAGGTTTGTCCAATAAATACCAGATTTTTCTTAAAGTTTCCCCTGTTTCACTATTTGACTAATCTGACCACTCTTCACTACGAATCAAATTTCTCATTTTACAGAATTCAAAATGTGTTGTATTTGATTTCATTTGAAACTAGACTCATTAAGGAGTCTAAGCATATAAATTTTATCTTATAACCATTTTTGTACAATTTATAATGATTTTCTAAAAACAGAACAGAGAATTACAGTGTCATTCTGCGCTGTCTCACACAACTTTAAGTATCTCATTATCGGAAATTCCTTTGCTTACACGGTTTCTTTTATAAGAAACTAGACTCATTAAGATTTAATTTCATGTCTCATTCAGCCTCTAATTCAAATCCATAAATTTATGGTGATTTTCTAAATTCACGTTACTGCTGCTGTCCTAAGCAGACTATTTCAAATTACCCTTAAATTCCCAAGCTCAAACACTTAAGAACTTACCATTTGAGCTTAGAACATATCATGGCCACATCATATCTTATTAAATCAACTCATCATGTCCTATTATAATTGAATTTACTCAACGTTTAATCACTTAAAACTTACCTCGGATGTTGTTGAACGATTTCGGCGGCTATTCGATCACTTTTTCCTTTCCTTTATCCAACTTTGGTCCCCTAAGCTCTTGAGCTAATTCAAACAAATTTAACTTATTAAAGTCTCATTATGCTAGCTTATGGCCGAATATGACAATGAATTTGATAGGTCATATGGCTACCTTTAGCTCAAATACAAAATGGTCATACGCATTTTTAATCACATTAAGCAATTTAGTACAATTAATCAAACATTTCCTCATGTGCACCTTTAGGACCAAATACACACATCATTAACCTAATATCAATTAACTAAGCACTTAACAAATTCTCCTTGAGCCGATTGTCTAAGTCAAGATAGGATCATCATTATGCTTACCTATAGCCGAATGTACAACATCAATCTATGCATTCATTCGTGTGGCCGAACATGCATGTCTATGTTGAGGCCGATTGCATACTTAATACATTCTACAAGTATGGTCACTTGTATTGACCAAATACCATTTTGTTTCAAGTTCAAAACTTGGCTAATACACATATATGCACTATTAAAACATCCTCTCCATTCCATCAATTCAACACATGCATTACTCATTAATATACAAAATTATATTCGGCCTTAGCACACCTCTTGCTGGCCGAATTTTTTCTCCATCTAGCAACATTTTATGTACTATGCCGAACCAAAAAGATCAAACACCTAGCTTAATCATTTCCAAAACACTTAACCGGCCTTTGACCAAGACTTTAAACAAAGTCTATGTTCGGCTATCACACATATGGGCAATCACATAATCAAACACTAAACCTTAACTTCCAAGCCAAAACAACTAGCAAATTCAACACATCCAACATAAATTTCCATGCTAATGACATCAAAACAACTACTAAGAATTTCAAGCTCCTTGGCCGAATTTCAATCTTCCAAAATAACAAAAATTTGAACCATGAAATAGGTAGAATTCAAACTAACCGTTCAATTTATGCATGAATTTCCAAGAGTAGCATTGTACATACCTTAATCTAGCAATCTCCTTAGCCGAAAATTTTAACAACAAAAGGAAATTTCTTCTCCACCCTTTCCTAGCTACGGCAATGGAGGAATAAACCAACTTTGGTTTCTCCTCCCACTAACACATTATTTTTATTACCCATACTCTTTTATTCATCTTTAATTCATTTAATACATTTTTTATTACATATTTCTCACCACTAATAAATATAATAATATTAAACCATGCATATAATGCCCATACTTATGAGCTTGGCCGGCCACTAGCATTAAAAGTGGCAAATTGGCATGCAAACCCACTTATTTGCATCATTCAATAATTAATCACTTAAAATAAGCCACACATATATTCAAAGCTTCTCACATAAGTTCTTTTTATTTAGAAACACATTCAAATTGACAAAAATCAAAGCATTCAAATTTCACACATGCATGATCACATATTTTAGACATAAAATATTATATTCAATTATTTCTGCAACTCGGTTTAGCGGTCCCGAAACCACTTCCCGACTAGGGTCAAATTAGGGGTGTCACATCTCTCTTTTTTTTTTTTGCTTGTTTTCATAAATCAAATATCAGAGAATTGATCTAAACATTTTCTCTCCTAAAATTCTCTATAAAATCTCTCAAAATAATTTTCAAAGTTAGGCAAAATGTCATCTGAATTTCTTCAAGCATTATGATTCAAACTTCCAAATCAATTTTTTGAGTTCAATTGAAGGCAATCCTCATCTCAAAACTTATTTTTAAATTGATTTCAATCATTATTTGTTAATTAAAGTGATTATAATGGATTTTCAACTTTAATTTTTTGTTTCTTGAACGTGAGGATCAACAATGGTGGATCTTTAATTTTGAGTTAGAATCCAAATATTAATCAATGTATAAGCTCAAAATAGGTCTAATAAGAGGTTTTTAATCTTAAAACAAAAGATCAAACACGTTTTATGGATCAATTTTGAGAAATTCGAATTTGATTAAGAACATGGATGATATATTCGGAAAATTATGAAATGCATTTAATGTTGAAATTAACACTTAGAATACATGTTATTGGAATAGGAATGAAGATTAGAAGTGGTTTGAGGTGCTGAAAAGGGAGTTTAATTTACAAATTCCATATTTCGACTTAGTTGTGCAACATCGGTAAGCTAGTTTAGAGTAATGATTTAGATTCGTATACTTTATCAAATTTCGTGTTTCTTGTTGCTATTTTTAGTTTGTAATTCATATTTTGTATTTTTTAAAGCTCCACATCAAGAGCAGGAACATGCAAATCAGAGTGTGGAGGTGAGTGATAATAAGGTAAATTTGGTAAATTAGTTTGATTATGTGTTAAATTAAAGCTTTAATTGGTATTATTAATGACTTAATTGCATATTGGATGGTTGGATTTGAAAAAATAGGTTTTATTTTATAAAAGAACAAAATGGCAATTGGTTTTGTAAGTTGTGTATTATGCTTTTAGCATGATTAAATTGCATGGAATAAATTGATATTTGGAGCATGAATTGTTGATTTATTGAACATGTGATAAGGGTGTTCTAATTGGTTTATGAATATTAGAAAATGATATTTTTTATAATTAATTTTATTGATGTTAAAATTTCTTAGCAACATACTTTTACTTGCATTTTAACATCATAAATTAAGTGATTAAACAATAGATTTTATGCCTTATATGAATGATTATATTGGCAAGATCACATGGTGGATCCATTGGATACAGTTGGCATGTCATAGGATTTGTGAGTACTCACCATTATTTGTGATATTGTGAGGATATGGCTCTTGGTGGATTGATTTGTTTGGAGTAGATAATGGAGTGTTGAGCTTGAATCTCCAGTCATCGGGTTATTTGAGGCGCTATAAGACAGCATGTGGCTTCGGCCCACTCAATTCAGAGGATTGTATTTGATTTGTAAGAGTTTGGAGATCTGTTTATCCAATGTGTGATCACACGTTTACTTATTGCCATGGATGTATTATGCCAATATAATTGAATGTTTATGTGTTAAAATATGATTTTAAATGCCATGGAAAAATTGATTCTTCATTCTTGAAATAACATGTGATATTATGGTGAAATGTTAACATGTGACTGAAATTTTAATGCTTAATTGTTTTGATTTATGCATGACTAAGTGCAAATTACTTTATGTTTTTACTATCATTCACTAAGCTTTTTAATCTCACACCCTCACATTTCATGCAAAGAATTTTCGGGTGTAAGAAGTCGAGAAGTGGGTGAAAGGGTGATCCAAGAATAAGGCTCGGTAGTGGCTTAAGAAATTTACTTTAAAGACTATATAGGGGCATTGTGATGCTTTTAGGACTAGAGTTATTTTACTTGTAATGGACGTTGGACATTAAATTTTGGACTTTAATTTTGGTGATTTTATAATTGCTTTAGTACATGATTTTACGTCTAATTGATGTTTGATTTATGGTATGTTGATGAGTGTTCATATGGTGGCTGATAACATGGTGTTTGAAGCATGTATTTTATTCTAACAATGTTTAATTGAACCTTACCATAGAGTGGTTTACTTACGACTAAGGTATGTAGCTTGTGTGAATTAATTGGTGTTTGCTAAGCATGTAATTGGGTGTTAAATTTTGATTAATTGTTGCATATTTGTTGTTGATAAATGATTTTTAATTAGTCATAAATGAGGTGTTATAAGGTTGGGGTGTGCGTCGGGTGGTCGTTAGCTAGAGAGTCGCTTCGGTGGCTAATGTAACGCTTCAAATTTAGGCCAGTCTGTCCCGGTCAAGTTTGGGGTGTCACAAAATCTTATATTTTCTCTCAAAATTAACTCATCCTTGGTGATTTCCTAGCTATCCAAACACCTCAACACCTTCCAATTTTAAAGAAAAATCATTAAAATCCTCATCAAATTCATCATTATTCTTCTAATGTCCAACTTTGAATTAGATTAACATGTTGTTTTCTTCAAATGGAGATAATGTCTTGACTTATTATGATTAGATTAAGGTTGATGATTTTCTAATTTGGAATTTAACCGAGTGTGTTGAGAGTTTTTAAGATTTAAACCTTTTTAATTAAATTTTGGTTCAACAATGGTTAAATCCGAAATAATGAGTAAACCTACTATTTTTGATTTATTTCTAATTTATTTTTAAATAAATAAAATGTATTTGAACTTAATTTGATAGATCGATAATGAATTTTAATGAATTTCGAATTTCCCCCTTTTCTGTGTTCATACAAGCTTGATTATTTTGAAAGCTTTTAATTCATGAGATTAGGTAGAATTAAAGGTTTAAAAGTGAAATTAGATTATATTTAGGAATATTAGAATTAAAACTAAGGCTTAAATATAAAGTTTGAGTGGTCAAACACCTATTTCGGCAAAACTAGTTAAATTTTTTGTATGAAAAAAGTAAGCTTAGAGTGATGATTTTGCTATTGTTTTTTTTTTAGTTTAAGGCTGCTATGTGATGCCCCAAACTCGACTGGGATGGTTTGATCTGAATTCGGAACATCACATTAGCCATCGAGGAAACTCTCCATTTAGAACTTTACGAACCATACCAACCAATCATACACACCACACAATTGAAGAATATTTCATATAGAAAATTAGACGTAAGTGCATGCTTTTCTAAATTAATCATTTCATTCACATAACCAGAAGGTATATGTGATAGCCCTAAAGTGACCCTAGTCGGAAAGCAGTTTCGGGACCGCTAAACCGAGTCACCAAATTATTTGAATATGATATTTATTGTCTAAAATATGCGAATATGAATGTGTGAAAGTTTTAAGCTTCGATTTAGTCGATTGCATGTGAATTCAGCTAATAGGACTTATGTGTGACACTTTTGAAATGTGATAGGTTAATCTATAAGGATCTATTAGTGCATATAATAAAAGGGTGGACTTGCATGTCAATTTCCCCCTTAATTTAGTAGTGGCCGGCCATGACAAGGAAGGAGGACAAAATGTTATGGGCAAAACATGTCATAAACATGTTATGTTAGTGATTTATGTTAGGAAAAATAAAATAAGGAGTATGGGTAATAAAATAATAATGTAAAGGGAGGAGTGATGAAAAAAAAAATTGTCTCATCCATGTTCCCCCCTATTGCCGTGAATTGAAGAAAGAAAACAAAAAAAAGTGTTCATTCTTGAACATCTTTGACCGAATAGAGGAAAGAAAGGAAGGGAAAGAGCTTGGAGAAAATCGGCTATGGTGGTTTGCTAGACTAAGGTATGTTTGATGTTGTCCATGAGATTCATGCATGTTTTTAGTTGTTAGTTTGAGTTCTACCTAGCCCATGGTTTAAATCTTTGCTATAAGATGGAGATGATATTCAGCCATGGGTGTTGTCTTCTTGGTTGATGTTTGATGTTGTGGTGATGAGGCATGAAGATGAGTTAAGTTTCGGCTAAGGTGGATTTGTGTTGATGTCATTTGCATGCTAAGTGTGAAGCTTTGTAATGATACATGTGATGGCGATTGATGACTCTTGGATTTTCTTTTTGGCATTTTTGAGTTAGACATTAAGTTCCTTGTGTAACCCATGACCAAAATTGAATGGTATGGTGTCTTGATGCATTCGGCCATGGTAGAAAGTAGATGTGAAATGGTAGTAAGGTGAAGTGCAAAATGTTAGTATTTGATTACTAGTGTATATATGCGTATTAGCCGAGTTTTGAACTTGAAATAAGATGATATATAATCAATACAAGTAACCATACTTGTAGGAAGTATTAAGCATATAATCGGCCTCAACATAGACATGCATATTCGGCCGTAGGAAGAAGATTAGTGTTGCATGTATTCGGTTAGAGGCAAGCATATTGATGCTTTTATCTTGGCTTAGACAATCGGCTAAAAGGAAGTGTGGGTTAAGATGTTGAGTTGATTCATGATTTCATATGTATGTGACTTTAATGTCTAATGTATATATATGGGCTAAGTACCTTGAGTTCCTCTTTTCGATGCTCAAATGATTAAATCAATTTATTTGTTAAATTAAGCTCAAGAGCAAAGGGGAACTAAATCCGATAAAGGGAAGGAAAAAGTGGTCGAATAGCCATCGAAATCGTTCGACAACATCCGAGGTAAGTTTTCGAGCAATGAGACTTAGTTTATGATTTGATTAAGTCATGATGTATGAGCATAACAAATCTACGATGATATGATGATTCTACTTGAATTATATGATGAGTTAATTAGTCTATACGTATGACGGGTAGCCGTATGTGCATAGAGATCGTGTCATAAAGCAAACTAAACCATGCTGTTTGTATGTGGCTAGTGAGCCGAAAATGGGAGTGCTTAATACGTGACTTGTGTTTGAACTCTAATTATGAAAATGAGATATAAATGTGTCATGATTTATTGATATGTGCATGAATATTCGGATGATAACCGGGCTAAGTCCCGAAGGCATTTGCGCTAGTGACTAGTTCCGGGCTAAGTCCCGAAGGCATTTGTGCGAGTTACTATATCCGGGTTAAGTCCCGAAGGCATTTGTGCGAGTTACTATATTCGGGTTAAGTCCCGAAGGCATTGGTGCGAGTTACTATATCCGGGCTATGTCCCGAAGGCATTCGAGCAAGTAGCTATATCCGGTTAAATCCCGAAGGTACTTGGCTTGGGAATGAGCGACCTTGCTGTAATAGTTTCAATTAATACGCTCGTAAAATCCCAGCGATGAGGTATGTTTCGTATATGCATTGAATTAGTGATCCCTTACAAATAGTATTCGCTCAGTCGATAAATGAGCTACCGGCCTTTGGCTAAGTTGATCTTTTGTGTATGAATATAAGGGTTGGTAATGTGAAGTAAGTATGATATTGAGAATTTGTGCATATGAAATTATCCGTTTAGCCATATGAATGCTACGCTTTAGTTGTGTCTAATTTCATGGCTCAAAACTTACTAAGCATTTAATGCTTACTCCGTTCTTTGAATCTCTGTTTTATAGATTTTGGTTCGTCAGCTATCAGACTCGGGATTGTCAAAGTCGAAGTCGTCCACACTATCAAAGCCCCTTTTGGTACACTTTTGGTTGAACTTTGAAATGGCATGTATAGGACTACCCTTTTTGATGTTGGTCATGTACCTTTCGGCATTGTACAAATTTGGATAGCCATGTGAAAATGGCTTATATACATATTTGAGCATAATGTTATAATCATCTTGTATGTATATGGTTATTGAGAGGTGTGGATGTGCTTGGCAATGATTGGCCATTGGAATGGTTAATCACAATCATGTTTTGTGCTATATATGCTAAAGGGTTAGTTAAATCATGGAAACTATGTAATAGGTAAAGTCTACCCTAAAGGCAGATGCTGACAGCAGCAGTGGTGTGAATTTGAAAAATAACTAAAAATATTAGGAATGGATTTAAATAGTGAATAAATTATTTAATCGAACCTTGATGAATCTACTTTCATATGGAAGAAACGAAATGGTCATATGAGTCGTATTTTAAGAGATATTTAAGTTTTCGTGGAACAGGGCCAGAGCAATTTCTGGATCCCCTGATCTGACTTTGGAAATTCATTATAAATTAACCAGAGATAATTAGAAGTCATTCCATATATTTATAGATTCCTTTTCGAGTATAGTTTCTATAGAAACAAACGGCATCAGTATTGAAGCCCTGTACAGGGAGATATCCAAGTCGTAATGCATGAAGGTCAGAATAGTCGAACCCTGTAACAGGGGAGACTTTAACTAATAAACTGTACTAATTGGCTTGACCAAAAATTCTAGAAAAAAATTTGTAGATGGATATATGAGTCTAGTTTCAGGAAAAATTTACGGAACTGGTTTTTGAGTTTTGGAACTCGAGATATGATTTTTAAGGTGACAGTGACGCAGTTAGCCAGCTCATCTGGAAATTTAAAATGGACTGTGCAAATAAGTGAATTAAGTCTGTTAACCCCTCGTGTCCGACTCCGGCAACGGTCTCGGGTACGGGGTGTTACAGTATAAGGCATATCTTAGTACTCGACGGTCTCCCTTAGTTGCAAAAATTTGTTAGTTCATTTAATTATCATCGATTAATTATGTAATAAAACCATCTAAACAAGTAGTCAAGCAAGCAATTATAAAGTTCAAAAATCCAAAAAATAAAAATAAAAAGTCCATAATGTCCATTTACAATCCGTTGAAAATTTTATTTAAAAATTTTAAGTCTAACTCTAATACTAAACCCTTGGAATGACCCACATTGCCTTCACTTCGAAGCTTAAAAGCTCAACACATATACTCAAAGAAAACGTCTTGTGATGGATTACCAATTTGCCACCCTCCTCGCTAACCCGAGAATTATTTATCTGCAAGGTTAAGTAAGAGGGTGAGCTTGGGAAAGCTCAGTGAGTACACATGCATACAACACAAATATATACACACCAGACATGATAGGATTTAAACACATAACATAATTTTCATACTCAACATAGTGATATATTGGCAATTCTTGAATATGAAACATGACAAATTATATACTCATTGGACAAAAGGATATCCAAAACACACCAAATGACTCATAAATTTGTACGCTATCTCCATGTAAGTGTAGCACGTATGCCAACACTCTCCAAACACACCACGCTATCTATGGTGAATGGAGCTATGCTCGACATTCCCTTGTCTCTCTAATGCTATTTCTGGGCCACAATGCCCAACACATAATAAAAGCGGGTAAATACTCACAATCCTAAGGCATGCCAACTATATCCAATAGTTCCATAAAGTCACAATGCCAACATATCTCTTTTAACACATTCACAATTTCGATATAGCAAAATTCACAACTCACAATTTGAAATAGAGCATGGTTCACAAATAATATAAATTCCATGCAACATATATTACACTCATAATCACAGTTCACATATCATTCATGACATAGCTCACATAAATCATTGTTACCATATTTTATTTAGCATAGGGCACGCAATAGCTTAGTTTACATACAATACAATTTAAAATCTCACAATACACAATTTGGCAAATTAATATAGTTCGCCATAATAATATAATTCACCAATTAACACAATTCATAATATAACACAATACACAAATATAATTGGCTCACACTACAATTGAGCTTACACTTAGCATTTCACGATAATATAATTTTGCATTAATCAAAACTCGTAATATCATAAATCTCATAATTCACTTATGGATTCATGCATGCACAAGTATGCATTATCAATAAAATTTGCATGTTATAAGAGTCCACGTTATATTATTTATTCTTATATTCGTTCGTAAATATTACAAAATCATATACGAATACATATTATATATACATATTTATTTAGTACCCTTTGTCACTTCAAATTTTAAACATACATTAAAAGCCTCATGAATTTATATATTATATCAAACCATACCCATATATATTATATATATAATAAAACCATGCATATATATTATATAAAATAAAGCCATGCATATATAATATATGTATAATCACCCACGTATATATACGTATATATATAACACATATATATTACCAACAGCCCCATTTATATAATATATATATTGTAATACCACAAACCCGGCCTCAATGTTATGGTCGAATTTGGAAATGTTACGAAGAATAGTTTTGAAATAAAACTTTCATGTTAAAATTTCTCGTATTAATTATTACTAAAAGAGTCCATATTTCCGGAAAAACTTATTATACTCTTTAATGAAACCGTCATTTATTTCCCTTTTCAATAAAACGTAAATTTGCAGTGGAAATTTGCAAGTCGTTATAGTTGAAAACCACTTGTATTTTCAAAAATATTTATTCGCGTCAAACCGTTGTTTGCTAAATGTCACAATTTAAAAATCAAAACGCATCCAAAACCAAAATTATAAACAACAGTCCAAAGAGTCAAAAAATTACAAAACTCTCAATATAATCTAGAATTTAAATAAAACAGTTAATTAAACCAGTTCACGAACTAGTGGTTACCGTTGAGACTCCGTCGCACCAACCCGCCTATATCTGAGGATTACCTGAACAAAACAGACAAACAGATGTGAGTTTTTATAAACACAGTGTGTAACTAAAGAAAGTCATACAAACACATAAACTCAAATTTCTCAGTATATCAAAATAGAAGCGGACATAAGTCCTTAACAGAATCATATTATCAGCACATACAGATATGCAAAGTCCTACCTCCATCCTCTACACACCATTCTAACCATCCCAACACACCATGTGGGGTTTAAAACACCCACCCATCCCAACACACTACATAGTGTCTTTACGATACTTATCAGAATAATTACAGTCAAGCTGCCAGTGTATCGGCAAAATGTCGCCTCACAGAGCACTTCCTCTACATATACAAATCCAACCCCATATGTAAACACAAATAACAAATAACATATATATAGATAACGTACATGTTATTACAAACCAGTCAAATCATACAAATCAATTTCTAAATGCTCAAATCAGTTTATCAAAATAGCAGATATCATACATAAGGGTTTGTTTTGCCCTTATCGATCCTACGAAAGGCCCACAGTCGATCGGAACGATGTATGTAACCCTAGGGAAAATTTTAGAATCATCGACAGGCCACTTTTTTGGCGTTTGTTGAACCTTGTTTTCTTGTGTTTTCGTTACACACCTGGTTTGGTTTTTTACGCGAAAGCAATCTTGAGATAACCAGAACCTAAAATTGACCATTAATACACCGAATCAGTCGCTTAAACCACTACTAAGACTGTAACCAAATCAATCCATTCAACCTATTATTCAACCAAACCTCTACTTTCAATCGAACAACGGCAGTTCCACACAACTAAGTCACCAACAGACTATCCCGAGCCCCTTGGTCTTTCCCTAAACAACATTAACAAAACACCATCAAAAAAGAATCACCAACCAATAGCAATACTACATCTACCCACTTACCGAAAAGAAGTATACTCGAAAATTAGAATAGAAGAAGACGAAGAATGAACCACAATGTCGATTATTCAACAATAACACCCGATTTTAATTAAAATCAAAGACTGCAAAGTGGGAAGAAGAAAATTTACTCAAGAGAGGGAAAAGAATGGAGGAGAGAGAAAAAAATTAAAATAGGGGAAATTTTGGGAACAAAAAAAACTAAATTAAAATTAAAAAAATAAAAAATAATAACAAAATCCCGCTCCATCCACTAACCTCCTTATCCCCCAGAATCCTACCTACTAACCACATCCAACTACATCACAAATTTACTTCTACCAAACCTCTACCAGACAATCGATGCAAAAATTATCATCTCCGCTCACACTAAGGTTCAAACACGAGTTCTTAGGCAAGCTAACACCTTACCACTTGAACCAGCAAACTCATTCTGATATGAGCTTACCAAAAATATAACATAAGCCAACCTAAGAGGGATAGGGGTACCAAAAGTGGGACTTGAACCCAAGACCTCAAACACACATCCAGAGCGCTTAACCACTGAACCAGATACATATTTATGTCAAAATTCAAAAAAATAAAATTAAATAATTCAGGGCGTTACAACTCTACCCCCTAAAAGAAATTTTAGTCTCGAAATTTACCAGATCCGATCAGGTGAGGATATTATTGCCGCATCGAATCCTCAGGTTCCTATGTGACTTCCTCAATGTCATGATTCTGCCGCAGAACCTTAACTAAAGGAATAGACTTCCTCCTAAAGATATTTACATCTCACTCCAAAATCTAAATCTGTTCCTCTTCAAATGTCAAATCCGGTCTAACGTCGATTTCCCCAACAGAAACAACATGAGATGGGTTAGACCAATACCACCTTAACATAGATGCGTGGAATATGTCATGGATACAGTCTAACTTCAGAGGTAGCTCTAACTGATAAGCGACCGATCACACATGCTTCAGAATCCGATACGATTCAATGATCTAAGGGCTCAACTTGTCCTTACGTCCGAACTGCAAAACTTTCTTCCACGGAGATACCGTAAGAAAAACAAAGTCACCCACAGAGTACTCGGTATCCCTTCTTTTCAAATTTGAATAGGACTTATGTCTATCAGAAGTTGCCTTAAGATGATCCCGAACTAATCTGACTTTGTCATTAGTCTCAGAAACCAACTCAGGACCCAAAACTCGTCGTTCACCCAACTTAGTCCAACACAACAGAGTATGACACTTACGACCATACAAAGCCTCGTAATGTGCCATCTGGATGCTAGACTGAAAACTATTATTGTAGGCAAACTTAGCCAAAAGCAGGAAATCCTCCCAACTCCCTCGAAAATCAATTACACAACTCCAGAGTATATCTTCCAGTATCTGAATCACCCTCTCAGATTGACTATCAGTATGAGGATGGAAAGCAATGCTGAAGCCTAATCTCTAACCCAGAGCTTCATGAAGCTTTCTCCAAAACCGAGAAGTGAAGTGAGGATCCCTATAAAAAATTATCGAAACTGGAAACCATGAAGTCTCACAATCTCAGAAATATAGAGCTTAGCCAACTTCTACAGAGAATAATCTGCCTGAACCGGAATGAAATGGGCGAACTTGGTCAAACAATCTATGATAACCCATATAGAATCCTTCTTAGTAGGTGTTAAAGGTAACCTAGTAACAAAATTCATCATCACAAGTTCCCATTTCTATAAGAGAATCTTAACAGGTAGAAGCAAACCAGAAGGCAACTGGTGCTTAGCCTTAACTTGCTGGCACGTCAGACATCGAGCAACGAAATCTGTTACCTCACGTTTCAAACCCAGCCACTAGTACAGTTCCCAGAGGTCTCGATACATCTTATTTCCATTGGATGCATAGCATAAGGGTTACTATGCACTTCCCTTGGAATCGACTGTCTCAGACCAGAATCGTTTGGTATACAAACCCGTCCTCAGAAACATAGAACCCCATCATTATTCAGGCCAAAACCAGACGTACTGCCACTCTCAACCTAACGAAAACATAGAACCAAAGAATTATCCCCAACTATTTATCCCAAATCTGATCAATCCAAGTCAGCTTAACTTGCAACTCGGCTAACAGGCTCTCATCCTCAAGTAGACTTAGGCGAGCAAACATCGCCCTCAAATCAGACATTACTTTACAACTAAGAGCATTGGTCACCATATTGGCCTTACCAAGATGATACTCTACCTTGCAATCATAATTCTTGAGAAGCTCAATCCATCTATGCTGCCTAAGGTTCAACTCCTTTTGAGTAAGGATGTACTTAAGACTATTGTGATTAGTGCAGATGATACACCTATCACCATATAAATAATGCCTCTAAATCTTTAAGGCAAAAACCACTACAGCCAACTCAAGATCGTGCATCGAGTAATTTCCCTTGTGTCACTTAAGCTGTCGGGACGCATAAGCCACAATCTTTCCATCTTGCATCAGTACACATCCCAAACCGATGTGCGACGCATCACTATAAACCATAAATTCTTTACCAGTTTCAGGCTGTATCAAAATAGGAGCCTAAGTCAGAATAGACTTGAGCTTCTCAAAACTCAATTATTGTGCATTAGTCTAGACAAAAGGAACATTCTTGCGTAGAAGCTTAGTTAGAGGAGCTGCAATCAATGAGAACCCCTCAACAAACCGTCGATAATAACCCGTAAGACCCAAATAATTGCTAATATTAGAAACATTCTTAGGCTATTTCCAATCAAGTATAGCCTCAATCTTTCCAGGATCAACTCGAATCCCCTCAACAGAAACCACGTGTGCTAGAAATGTTACTTCTTGCAACCAAAACTCACACTTACTCAACTTAGCGTAGAGTTGTTTCTTACACAGTATCTGAAGCACCACTCTAAGATGCTCATCATGCTCATCCTCGATCTTAGAGTACACTAGAATATCATCAATAAAGACTACGACAAATTGATCCAAATACGGCTGGAAAACCCAGTTCATCAGATCCATGAACGCAACCAAAGCATTCGTCAAACCAAAGAGCATGACTAGGAACTCGTGGTAATTATAACGAGTTCCAAAAGCTATCTTAAAGATATTAGCTTCCTTAACCCTAAACTGGTGATACCTAAAACGGAGATCTATCTTCGAGAATACTGAAGCCCCACAAAACTGATCAAACAGATCGTCGATCCTTAGAAGTGGGTACTTATTTTTCGAAGTTAACTTATTCAACTATCGGTAATCGATGCACATTCTCATGGTACCGTCCTTTTTTTTTACAAACAAAACTGGTGCCCCCCATGGAGACACACTAGAACGGGTGAACTCACGATCCAGAAGCATCTTGAAACTGAGCCTTTAGCTCCATAAGCTCTTTTGGTGCCCTTTAGTATAGAGTGATGGACGCTGGAGCTGTACCCAGTAGAAGTTCAATGTCAAACTCAGCTGCCCGATTCAGAGGTAAACCCAGTAACTCATCAGGAAATACATCCAAAAAATTCCTCACTATTTTGATGTTCCTGATAGAAGAGTCTCCAGAAACTGAGACACTTACATAGGCCAAATATGCTTTACACCCTTTTCGAACTAGTTTTTCGGCCATTAAAGTGGAGATTACGTTAAACAAGTAATCTCGACGCTCGTCGATCATAACAATTTCCATATCATCCTCAGTTCTCAAAACTACCCTTTTAGTTGTGAAATCCAAACTAACTCGATGCTCTACCAGTCAGTCCACTCCTAGAATCAAATCGAATTCTCCAAATAGTTGTTCCATTAGATTTTCTAAAAACACCACTCCTTGTACTTCCAGCGAAACTCTATATAGTCTGTTTACCCAAACTAACTAACCCAGTGGACTCAATACAGAAATCTCACCCGAAGTACTCTCAATAGGAATCTCCAAATTACCAGAAACAAAACTAGCTATATAGGAGTGTGTTAACCCTATATATATCAAAGCAATATAAAGGAAATTAAAAATAAAGAATGTAACTGTAATCATGTAACACCTCTCAACTGTATTCATTATCAAAATAGGGTTATGAGGTATTACCGATCAATACACATCATTATCAGACATAACTCATACATTATGCATCTATATTCAAATATCATTCACACAATTACAATGTCTCTTATGAGGGCCTACGAGGCCTTAAACATGCTTTAGAAGTGGTTCGGGACTAAACCGGTAACATATAAAAATTTCTAAAAACTTAAAATTTTTCCTAAGTTACAGATGTCACACGCCCATGTGAATAGGCCGTGTGCCTCACATGGCCTCAAACACACCCATGTGTCTAGGTCGTGTGAAAACAAGGCATAAATACTGACTTGCACCACACGGTCGAGGACACGCCCATGTGTCAGGCCGTGTGAAAACTGGAAGGGCTACTGACTTGGGTCACATAGTCAGCCACATGTCCGTGTGCCAGCCCGTGTGTCACACCCAATCAGTAGACACGCCCGTGTGTTTAGGCCATGCCAAACCTGGAAGGTATATTGACTTAATTCGAAACGGTATCCCAGGGGACACACAGTTGTGTACTAAGGCCATGTATCACACACGGTCGAGCTACATGCCCGTGTCCTCAGTCGTGTGAAAATGGGCTTGGTTTAAGCCACTTTCCTCACCCTCTTAATGCCTTCCAACAATAAGATATATTATACCATTTCAATACATTTTTAGGCATCCAAAACATCATCAACTCATGCACATTTCATACCATAATAACACTAGCCAATTCAACACACATTCACTACTCCAAACATATTGATTTCATATGCCAAATTCATTATTTCATCTAATTTCATCATACATTTATTCATCCTTTAAAATAACTAACTCAAATCTCAAAATAACACCAATTCAATACCTTAATCTCATACCATATTATGCCAATTCACAATCCATTCAATACCATGAACATTTCACCATTTATCCAACCATCAAAACAATTACAACAATTTGACCAAATTCACAAGGCATACCATACACATCACATAGCATATATAAGCACATTATATAAGCAAAATTCACATCCCACAACTTTACCATATACAAGCCAAATCCCATGGCTATAATTCCATAACACAAAATATACAATAATAACACTAGCCTATACATACCATATACCATAATTACAAGGCTTCAAAAGTACCAACTAAGTGATCGATAATGTGATAACGTTTCCCAACGATCCCCAAGTCCGAGCTAGCTTTGATTTATCTACGAAACAGGGAAAGTACACACAAAGTAAGCTTTTAAAAGCTTAGTAAGTTCATAAGTAAATAACTCAATTCATCAAATAAATGTAATTTAACTATTTTCATATTAACAAATCAAAATCACATTAACCGCAAACCTTTCTCATGTCTCAAAACATGATCAAATACCATCTCATTAAACTTTCTCAATCTAATACTCGAGTAGGTTCCGTACGTACCTGTATCACCTCGTACTAACCTCTTTCTCAACCACGTCACTTCTTTTACCCGTTAAACCATTCGGAATAGAAGTCAGATACTCAAGGATCTCAATTGATAAGTACATATACCATGGTCTAAAGCCAAATCAAGGTAACTTATCTCGGAATACCTATACCATGTCCCGTAACCAAATCAAGGTAACTCCTCTCCAGAATACCTATACCATGGCCCGTAGCCAAATCAAGGTATCAATCGCACCCGAAGTGTCGATATCATGGCCTGTATCCAACATAGTAACCTAATGACATGTCACTAGTATCCTAAACTATTCTAAGGTTCAACTGGGAAGTTTCACTTGTCGATTTCATCATCGAACACATCCGTATAGTTGTATTCATAATTCAAACATCATCCATAATCTCATAATCACATTTTATGCAATATCAAAGCATAAACATACATTTATAATGAAATTATTACATAAGAATTTACCTCGTATTCGGAAATAATGAATCCGATCGATTACTCAATAATCTTGCCTTTCTCGTGATCTAATTTCGAATTCTTTCTTTCTTGATCTATATGAATTCAAAATTAACTCATTTAGTCACCTACTCATTCAGTTTAGTCCAAAAAACCACATTTGGGCATTTTTACACATTAGCCCCTAAACTTTCACATTTATTCAATTTAGTCCTTGTTTCACAGATACATAAAATTCACACAATTCAATTTAACCCATGCTTGACCGAATTTCATAACGACCTCTAGCAGCCCAAAACTTTCATTATTACACATTTCAACCCCTCAATTTGCATATTTCACAATTTAATCCTTATTTGACATTTTCATCAAAAATCATTTTACAAACACAAAAATCTATCACCAAGCTTTCATAAACTATCATCAAACCTCAAAGAACACATGGATTCAGCAATGGAAACTCTCAAAATATTTAACAATTTCAAAAATTAAGGTACGGGCTAGCTAGATTACTAAGCAACGATTTCAAAAACGTAAAAATCATTAAAAACTGAGCTCAAAACACTTACCAGTCAAGCCTCACAAGTGCCGAAATTATGAAATCTTCAAAACCTTATTCTCTTTTCTATTTTTGGTGGTCAACAAGGATGAATGAAAATGAATTTGGTTTTGTTTTTACTAAATCATAACTTAATTACTAATTTACTATAATATCATTGGTTATTAACATATAATAACACATAATGGATGTCCATTTATGACCATTCCCACTATCAATGGTCTAATATCAACTTAAGGACCTTTCATTTAATAAGCCACGGCAATTAAGAACTTTAAACAAGTAGAATGCAACTTTTGCATTTTGCGCGATTTAGTCTTTTTTTTCCAATTGAGCTATTAAACGATAAAATTGGCTCACGAAATTTTCACACATGCATACAATCATGCTATAAACACATAAAATAATATTGAAATAATTTTTTGACATCATATTTGTGGTTTCGAAACCACTTTTCTGATTTAGCTAAAATTGGGCTGTTACAAATCACTTCAAGGGTGTCTTTGTCCTCTCGTCACCGAGCAGTATATACCAGCGCAAGCTGCCTTACCTCAATCTGATTAGCACCTCTGCCCAGTGCTCTCTGTCCTCTACCCAAATCATTACCACCCCTGACCTAACCACGGCCCCTAGGCGACTGCTATACTGCCCTCTATGGCTAAACAAAACTCGGAACTGAGGCTTGCATCTAATCAGAACACTGTGGACATTGTCTAATACGATGCTCCAATGACCCACAATGTAGACATGCTCCCAATCTTCTCCAACACTCGCCCGGATGGCCCCTACCACAATCACTGCATGGCTAAACCCTAGTAAGAGCAACTAGAACTCCCACTCTAGAAGGCCAATCAAGTCTAGCCTGTTTCTTAGGTCACTGAAAAGAATTATAGGGCTCTGAATCCCTCTTATTCTTGCCTCTCTCACGATCCCTATTCTGGCGCTCTACGTACTTAACCTCTTCGACTATCTTCGCCTTGTCTATCTGAATTGTGAACTCTCGCTCCTTCTGCGGAGCTATCAAAGCCCTCAAACTGTACCTAAAATCATCCTTAAAGTGAACACATTTCTCATACTCAAATGTCATTATCCCTTGAGCATAGCGGCTTAATTACAGAAATTCAGCCTCATACTCACGTCTGCGAGCATCCACATAACTCGCTCCCACATAATTCTCTTAGAATGCGGTCTTGAAATAATCCCAATTAAGACGATCCGGCTGAGTACCCTCCTCAACCGATAACCACTACTGATATGCCTTGTCAGGAAGTAACGAAACTGCACCCTTCAGTTTCTGCTAAAGAGTGCAGTCAATATCATTCATTATTCTCTTGGTGGCCTCCAACCATTATTCGGCCATGATAGGGGCGACTCCAGTGACACCCCTAAGCAGTACAGCTCCATTGGACCAGATTCGTTTAGTTATCGACCCACGGCCCCAAGATCTAGAATTGGGCCCAACGACCCTCTCCAAAACTCTCAACATGGCTTGAGATAGTACGTCGTCCCTAGTCGAAAGGCTTTGAGACCGGTCTAGACAGTAGGTGCAGCTAGAGTCTCACTCGTATCCAGATTTAGCATACTACCTAAAGAAGAAGACTCAACTTGAGTCCCCCTACGGCGCCTGTCGCGCCCTCGAGTACCACGACCACGCGTTTCACGAGCACTCATTGTTTCAAAGTTTTATCTACATTTCAAAATTTTATGCATCAGTTTCAGTGTTTATTAGCAGATGTTTTATGCTTCAGACATTTATCAGAAGTTTCAAAATTCTTTTAGAAGTTTTAGTCTCTAACTAGCTCAATATAGTTTTAGATAGTTCTAACTACAATATTTCTAAGTCCAAAAGTACTTATAGGATCAGCGCTAGAGACTCGGTGTACCACATACTTACTCAAAAAGAAACAAATTTTATTTAAAAACTAGTTTTTTTACAAATAGAATTTTGAACCCAAAATTCACAACCCGAGTTTTGTAACCTGACTCTGATACCACTAAATGTAACACCCCAAACCTGACCTAAACGTTATGGTCGAGTCTGGAAATGTTACGAAGAAGGGTTTTGAAATAAAACTTTCATGTTAAAATTTTTTGTATTAATTATTACTAAAAGAATTGAAAAAACTTATTATACTCTTTAATGAAATCGTCATTTATTGCCCTTTTCAATAAAACGTAAATTTGCAGCGAAAGTTTGTAAGTCGTTATAGTTGAAAACCGCTTGTATTTTCAAAAAACATTTATTTGTGTAAAACTATTGTTTGCCAAACGTCACAATTTAAAAATCAAAACGTATCCAAAACCAAAATTATAAAAAACAGTCCAGAGAGTCCCAAAATTACAAAAATCTTAATATAGTCCAGAATTTAAAAAAAAATCGTTAGTTAAGCCATTCGCGAAGTTGAGATTTTGCCGCACCGACCCGCCTATGTCTGAGGATTATCTGAACAAAATAGACAAACAGATGTAAGTTTTTATAAACTCAGTGTGAAACTTAACAGAGTCATACGAACACATAAACTCAGATTTCTCAGTATATTAGAATAGAAGTAGACATAAGTCCCTAACAGAATCAAATTTTATCAGAATCAGGTTATCAGAACATAAAAATATGCAAAGTCCTACCCCCATCCTCTACACATCATCTCCGACCATCCCAACACACCATGTGTAAAACACCTACCCTTCCCAATACATAGTGTCTTTATGACACTTATCAGAATAGTTGCAGTCAAGTCGTCAGTATATCGGTGAAATATCGCCTCATAGAACACTTCCTCCACATATATAAATCTCACCCCATACATAGATACAAATAACAAATATAACAAACTAACATGTCCTGCATGCTTATACATAGATAACATACATATTATTACGAACCAGTCAAATTATGCAATCAATTTCTAAATGCTTAAATCAGTCTACCAGAATAGCAGATATCATACATTAGGATTTGTTTTTCCCTTACCGACCTTATGGAAGGCCCACATTAGATCGGAACGACGTATGTAACCCTAGCGAAAATTTTAGAATTTTGGGCCCACATGCCCATATAGGCCCACACACTCAAACTAGCCTAGCTTGTGTGACCCACATGGCCACACACCCACCCGTCACACGCTGTGTGGTATCGACAGGCCACTTTTTCGGCTTTCACCGAACCTCATTTCCTAATGTTTTCATTACACACCTAGTTTATTTTTTACGCGAAAGCAATCCCGAGATAACTAGAACCTAAAATTGACCATTAATACACTGAGTCAGTTGCTTAAATCGCTATTAAAACCATAACCAAATCAATCCATTCAACCTATTATTCAACCAAACCCTTACCTTCAATCGAACAATGGCAATTCCACGCAACTAAGTCACTGACGGACTATCCCGAACCCCTTGGTCTTCCCCTAAATGGCATTAACAAAACACCATAAAAAAGAATCACCAACTAAAAGCAATACTACACCTGCCCACTTACTGAAACAAAGTATACTCAAAAATTGGAACAACAGAAGATGACGAATGAACCACAATGCCGATCAATTGACAATAACACTCGATTTTAATTGAAATCAAAGATTGCAAATTGGGAAGAAGGAAATTTACTCAAAAGAGGGAAAAGAATGGAGGAGAGAGAAAAAAGTCAGAATAGGGGAAATTTTAGGAAACAGAAAAAAACTAAATTAAAATTAAAAAAATAAAAAATAATGACAAAATCCCCACTCCATCCACTAACCACCTTATCCCCCAGAATCCTACCCACTAACCACATCCAACTACCTTAAAATTTTACTTCCATCAAACCTCTACAACACAACCGAAGCAAAAATAATTGTCTCTGCTCACATTGGGGTTCAAATACGAGACCTTAGGCAAACTAACAACCAACAAGCTCATTCTAATATGAGCTTACCAAAATATAACATAAGCCCACCAAAGAGGGATAAGGGTAGGATAAAAAATAACATATTTTTCAAAAGTGAGACTTGAACCCAAGACCTTAAACACACATCCAGAGCACTTAACCACTAAAACAGATACATATTTATGTTAAAATTCACAAAAACAAAATTAAATAATTCAGGGCGTTACATATATAACACCCATAATATATATACTGTATACAAAATAAAGTCGATGTATATATATTATAAGTTCATGCATTTTGCACTATTGCATAGTGTATATACTCAATGATTCAACCAAAATTGCAAGGATTTGCACAAGGAAGAAGTCAAGGTTCGCATGCCATAAGTGGGGGTTTGCAAGCCACATTTCAACTCTCTAGATTTCGCAATTCATGCTAAAACAGTGCATACAAAAGCACTCGCTTTTAGCTCACCACGGCTCGTCGAACTAGGCAACTGTTTGTTTGCCTTTGTCCTAGTTTGTTGAGGCTCCACCAATGTTTTCAACTTCGCACAAAAATATACATATTACTAATCATTCAAAAACAATCTAACTTATCTCTTTATGTTCATACAACGACTCTCCACTCACACATACCTATTTGACTTATTTCATACAATCTATTTCGCTTAATTTCTTCTTTTTAACTTAATTAAATCCTTAATTTCTACCCTCTAACCCCTTAACTTATGTCTAATTATAGATCTAGATCTCTAGTTTTGCTCAATTTCTTTAATGAATATTTTTTCGGAAAAACATTATCCATCCTCATTCTCAAAAGAAAACCATTTAATTCATGCAATTACTTAAAGATTTTGATAAATTAAATTTGTAAACCACAAAATCTCATCAAAATATAGTACAAATCATTTTAGAAATATCTCTTAGCTCTTTATTATGAGATTCACCATTTTTTTTATGCAAAAAATAGCTTTAAAACCATGGATCTTTAATTTTCTTACCTAAATCTATGAAAATTCAAATTAAAAGCACCTAATAAAAAATTAATACATAAGAAAATAATGGATTTACCTTTAACTCGAAAACCACCATGAATTTGTACCAATTGAGCAAAAACAAACTAAGTTTAAGTGAGAAATTGGAGAAGAAAGAGTGATTTTCTTGCAAAATGGAAGGAATAAAAAGTGTTTGGATTCCAAGAAAATATAAGAGATGCAGAAATTTTTGAAAGAAAATTCTCCAATCTAGATCTAACAAAATCTAAAAATAAAAAAGGATGGACGAAACAAAATAAAAATAAAAAGACGTTGGGTGTCGTTTTCTATAGCCAACTAACCTTTTTTTCTAAAATGGGCTATTTGCCCTATAAGTCCTCCCCTATTCTCCCTTGTTTTAATAGCTCCCCTTTTAACCACGAGTTTTTAATTTACACATTTAAACTCTACTTTAACCAATATTTCAAATTAGTCTTTATTATTATTTTACTAATTCCTCTATTATTAATACCATAATTATTTAATTTAATTATTTTTCACTATTATTAACTAATTATTTATTTAATCCTATTTTAATTCCTATGACACAAAATCTGATTTTTCTCTCAAACCCACAACCTAATGTCCAATTCTACTAACCGAGTTTCCAGGATATGGCATGCTAAAAATGATTTTATATTTTATTTAAGGTGTATGCAAAGTTTCGGATTCGTTGGGAGGTTTCATGAGTAATGCGAAAGGGAAAGAAAAGTTTATTTGACATTGTTGTGCAAGAGGTATTGACTAAGGTGAGTGGTTTGATATACTACATTTCAATACACATGCTAATGTAACATATGCGAACCCCTGCTTAATTAATATGCGAACCTTGATTTCTCCTGGTGCAAACAATTGCAATTTTGTTGAGTGTTGGGTATGCATGTTATGCAATTTTAATGAGCCAAATGCATGAATTTAAAATGTGCATGTAATTGTAAGAATAAAATAGGTAGGTCATAGCTATGAACCATGTAGTTGACGTGATAAATGTGTGTGAATTGTGCATCTAATTATTGCGTTTGTGTGTGAGCTAAATATTAAAAGTGAGTTAAAGTACTAAAAGGTATGTGTATATATAATAGATATGTATAGAAGTTTTGTTATTTATATATAATATAAATGATCAGGGTTTATAATATATATATGCATGCAAGGGTGTTATATATAATATATATTTCGGTGTATGGGTGTTATATGTATAATATATCTACGTGGGTCTTCTATATACATAGTACATATATATATGTGGTTTTGCTATATATAATATATATGTGTGGATTTTATTATATATAATATATATAATATATATAAATGTATATGGGACTTTTAATGTATGCTAAAATTTGACGAGACAAAGGTCACTCAATAGGTATGTATATATATGTAATATATATTCGTATAAGGTTTTGTAATGCTTGTGAATGGATATAAAATAAATAAATAATATAAAGTGTACTTCTATAATATGTAGATTTTATTGATAATGCACATTTATGCATGCACGAACCCGTAAGTGAATTGTGAGTTTTATGATATTGCGAGTTTGATTAGTGCAAAATTATATTATCGTGAAATGCTAGGTGCGAGCTCAACTATAGTGCAAGCCAATTATATTTGTGTACTATGTTATATTGTGAACAATGTTAACTTGTCAAATTATATTATTATAGCGAACTATGTTAATTTGGTGAACTGTAGTAATTTGTCAAACTGTGTATTGTGAGATTTTGAGTTGTATTGTATGTAAATTACGCTATTGCGTGCCCTATGTTCAATAAAAAATGCGAACAATGATTTATGTGAGCAATGTCATGAATGATATGTGAATTGTGTTATGTGTGCAATATATGTCGCATGAAAGTTATATTATTTGCGAACCATGCTCTATTGTGAATTGTGAATTGCAAACTGTGTTATAATCTGTGAGTTCTGCTTAATTGCAAGCCCTATTATACTGAATGTTGTGAATGTATTAAAGAGATATGCTGTCATTGTGACCATATAGAACCATTGGATATAGTTGGCATGCCATAGGATTGTGAGTACTCACCCTTTTTATTACAATGGACATTGTGGCCTAGAGATGCATTGGAGAGATAAGGGAATGTCGAGTATAGCTCCATTCACCGTAGATAGTGTGGTGTATTCAGAGAGTGTGAACATTCGTGCTACAATTATATCAGAGACAGCGTAGGGCTTTTTGAGTCCAAAAGTGAGGCGTTATAAGGAGATTCATTTATCCACTATGTGGTGATAGAGTCCACTTATATGTAGTGATAGAGTCCTCTATATGTTTCATAATCACAAAAATGACAATTTATCATTATTTGAGATATATGAGTTATGATGGAGCATAGACTGTTATTTTGCATAAATTGTTATTCTGTATGAACTGATATTTCATACGAACTATTATTTTACATAAGTTGTCATTTGGTAAAAACTGTTATTTCATATGAACAGATATTTGGTGCGAATTGATAATTTATGTGTTATGCCCAATTTATGTAAATTACTTATTATATGTGCACTACTAATTTTGTGAGAACTATTGTGTCGTGTGAGTTACTATTTTGAGTAGACTATAACAATATGTGAACTGTTATAGTTTGTCACCCTTTAACATAACTAATGTGTTTATTTGTAGTATGTTTGAGCACTCATTAAGCTTCAATAAGCCCACCCTCTCTTTTATAACATTACAGTGATATAGCATGTAAGGAGGTATGGAAGTGAGCTATTCAAATGATCCATAAAAAGGCTATACATGGGTATGTTGATGTGTTCCCAACCCAAATGAGGAAGGCAATACAAGACCAAATTATGGGATTTATAATTAGAATTAGTTATAATTGTTGAGTTGTAATTGGACACTATGGACTATTTAATTATTTGGTTTAAAACTTTTATTATTACGTTATATGGATGATTCAATGATGGATTATGATTGTCTGATAATTGGTTTGAATAAATATTCAACTAACTTGTAAGTGCAGGTTGAAGAGTCGCTAGTCATCGAGGTAAGCCTTAGGTGTTTTATGTGTGATTTGGAAATAAATATGGGCTTGGTATGCATGAGATGTAACACAGAATTTCTTCAAGTCATATAAACTATTAAATGTCTGTTAACTAATTAATTAATAATGTTATGAGGTTGTGCGATATGCTTTATTACATTTTCCAAAATAAGACTTATACGTCCAATCCTACAATACTATTGTTAAACTTTTTGAAATGGAGTTTTTCTCAATATATTACTATATATTACGTTTTAAATCTAATTATACGTTTTTGAACTAAACAGTTTTCAAAGTCCCTACAAATATAGCCCTTTTTAAAAAAATACCCTACTGCATGCATGTATGTTTAACTAAAGTTTTCGAGGTAATTGTTTGTTAAATATTAAAATGTAAATTAGTCTTGTTGTTGATTGTTGATTAGAGTAGCAGAACAAAAGCATGATATTAGGTTTTTATTAATTATTCCACGACTAATTGTGTGGTGTGATTGGTCGATTGGTGTGTTTTGTGGTGGTTTAAATGGAGAGCCACCTAGGTGGCTAATGTGACATTCGAAATCCAGGTTAGACCATCCCAGTCAGATTTAAGGTGTCACATAATTCATCAATAGAAGAAATGAAAACATCCACAAACCAATTATAAAAGTCCTTAAATAGTCCATTGAAAGCTCATTTACAAACCAAAACAAAAGTAAAGTCTAGTCCCCCAAATAAACCCACATTACCATCCCTTATTAACCAACTCACATGCACAATCAAAATGCTTTGCCTTGAGATCACAAACTTGCTCACTTCACCACATCACTCAAGTTATTTCTCTGCAAAAGTAAACACAAAAGAGTGTGAGCTAAATAAGCTCAATGAGTGCTCAATAAGCTATAAGAAACCACAAAAACAAAAGTTAAAAGCAAGCATGCTAAACAACTATTCACTTAGTATCTTCAAATGCCATATCATGTTTATAAATTGGCAACTTGTGAATATGAAAATGTATACAAATACCTTCCATTGGATACTTAGATCTCCAACACACCATGACTCAAAAGATCCCACATGCCCTAAGTAAGTGTAATATTAAGCTAAAACTCTCCAACACACCAACATATCCCAATGAATGAAGCAATACTCTACATTCCCTTATCGCTCCAAACATGTCCCAATAATAAGCATATAAATAAGTACTCAAATCTTATGGCATGCCAACAATATCCAATATTTTCAAAAGTTCACAAGGTCAATATATCCATTTCACACATTCACATTTTTATTTATGCACACTTACACATATCGTACTTATCATGATCAAACACTTATTATATTTTCACATAGTGCATTTCAAGTGCAAACACATTGCTCATTGATAAAAATACACTTTCATATCAGATGTGTGTACATAAAACCAGTTGTTCAAGGCATGTTCAGAGACATATTCAACACATATATTCATATCACTCACTTACACATACCATAACTCATGTAGGCTTTATTTGTAACATATCAAGATCAAGTAGGAACCCTTTCTCCTGGGAATTAGACTAGGTGTTTAGATCACCTAAGTATCCCTTTAACTCATTGATTTGTGCAGTAATCGTAGCACACCAGGCCACTCACATTCACCAAACTTTGCCTCAAAGACAAAGCTCAAACAAGTTTTGGCTTGCCTTTGTCCTCGCTTGTAAAGGCTTCCAAACAAGTTGGCACTTAACATAGATATCAAACACAATACAAAGACATTACAAATAGTAGCAAACACAACTAAATCATCCCAAAATCACAAGTCAAAGCCTCAAATTCACAATATTGAAAATTTAGCTAATTTTGCTGAAATAGATGTTTAACCCCTCAAATCTTATTGCTAAGCTTAAATTTCAAATCCATACATCCTAATATCATCTAATTACGGATCTAAGCCATCAATTTTTTCTAATTACATGGATCTAATTTTTCCGAAAAAATAAAGCTTGTGTGATCATTTGAAAGGGGAAAACATTCAATTGGCTTAAATTACCTAATGATCTATTGAAATCTTGATCAAATCAATTATAACTCTAATTGAAATAACAACATAATTAGTTTATTCATAAAAAGTCAAAATCTCACCTCAATTTGACGGAAACGATAAGTTTAATATCAAATTCGAGTTAGGATGTGTGAAGAACAATAGAGAATTTGAGGATAAAAACTTAATTTTCCTTTGAAATTGAAAGAGGAATTCATGTTTGGAAAGCTTGAAAATCAATAAGGATGAATCAATTTTAGGAGAAAAGCTTTAAATTGGTGTTTGGGAAAATTTTGAATGAAGGGAGAAATGAGAGGGAAGGAACGGTGGGGGTTGTTAAATAGGCAACCAATTTTCAAAAATTGGGTCATTGTCCATTTAACCTCTACTAGTTTCTTCCCTTTTTTCATTTAAGTCATTACTTTCAATTAAAATTTATTTTCTAAGTTATTTTCAAATCTGAACTCATTTTAAAAATCCATTTTAATCGAATTATTTCTCAAATTCCTAATTTTAATTTCTAAATCTTAATTTTTAATTCTATTTATTTTAATATTTCATTTTATTTGATATTTCCTATTTAATTTAATTATTTAACCTAATTACGGTTTTTGGTTCACTAACTCTCGATTTTCTTACCCGATTCTACTAACCTGAATTTTTGGAATGTTACAAGTGTTATCTCTGCTTTTAGATTCGTGGTCGCCCCTCCCAACAAAATCTTCTTCAAGATTCAAACTTGAGTTCTCTCTTTAAAAGTGTTATGTATCTTACCATTACATCCAATATTTGGTAGTAAAGTTAATGCTTTTATATTCAAAAGCAAACTTTAAAATTTCTAAAGCTTTATGCCTATTAATGTTTAAATTTATAAGTCTTAATTTTTTTTTTTTTGCTGTACATTATTAAGGTCTTGTTTATCATTGAGGTTGGAAAGTGTTTCTCAAAAAAGCTGGGAAAAGGGACTTCTAAAAATTACTTTCGAAAATTTTGATATTGTTTATCATTGATGTCAAAAAGTAGTTTTGAGAAGATAAAATGTCAACTTTAGGCATGGTGTTGTAAAATGAAAGGTTTAATGGCAAACAAAAAGCAACTTTATTGAAAAGTTCTTTTAAAGCTAAAAATTTTAGTTTGGGTTAAAATCCCAATTTAAAATCAAGGTTTAGTTTAAAAACTGATTGTTTACAATTTTTTTTTCAATTTAAAACTAAGGTTTGGGTTGAATAATACTTTTTAATATAATCGGTAAACAAAGCCTAAATAAATAATATGTTTATTGGTGCCTATTGTCTACTCATGTTCTAAAATTTTAAAATTTTTCATGTTATCTTGTCCTTATATTATATGTAAAGGTGATCATGGGCCGGGCCGGGCCGGGTTCGGGCCAGGCCCATACAAATTTTTAGGCCCGTCTAATAGGCTCGGGCCCAGCCTGGCCCATATTAATTTTTTTATTTCATTAAATAAAAAAATTTAAAAATATAATAAATCAAATATATTTAAAAACATAAAAACAAATATTAAAACAAATAAAAATAATACTAAAACAATTCTTAAAACAATACACAAATTAATAATATAATAAAAAATAGTTATATTAAAATTTTAAAATAATTAAAAATAAAATAAAAAATATATATTAATATATAATTCGGGCCGGGCCGGGCCGGGCTCGGGCCAAAAAACTCTTACCCGAAGCCCGGCCCGTTTTCTAAACGGGCCTCTTTTTTTTCCCAAGCCCATTTTTCAGGCCTATATTTTTACCCAAACCCTCCCATTTTTAGAGCGGGCCTTCGGGCCGGGCCGGGCCGCCCAGCCCATGATCAGCTCTAATTATATGTCTGTATCCGTAATTCTCAATCTTCTATATGCATGAGCTACTGAGTTGTTGATGATCAGCTTCCTAAATAGCAGCTCAGATGTTGTCGGGTAGAAACTTGACACCAAATAAATAGCCGCAATCGGATTCATATATAAAATCGAAGTTGGTCTGTTAATTCTACATTACTAATTTAACATTATGTAAGAAAGATTACAACAAATTATACAATATTACACTGATTCACGATCCCCACATCCATTGATTTGAGATTCAGTTTTCCCTTGCTTTTTAAACCCTAATACAAGATCAAGATTGTAAAGCACAGGGATCAAAGTAAAAAAGCAAAGGAAAACAAGCAAGGGCCCGAAGATCCAAAGTAGTAGCGGAAGTGCGGTGTAGAAAAGCCGGTTGCCGACAGTGTTCAAGATGAACGCTTTCTCGAGCAACTCCGATACGTACATGGGAGTGATGACAGAAGCCGGGTCTTGGGGAGAGTTGATAAGGACATTAACTTGGTTAATAAATCGGATCGACAAAGAGTAACGAAAGAAAGAGAAGAGAAAGAAGGATAAGATGGTGACGTATTTGAGAGACACCATGAACTCGCCATGAGCTCCGAAGATGGAATCGTTGAGCGGTCGTTTGACGCTGTATGTGCTGCTGATTACGGCAGCTAGACCGGCGCAAAGAAGGATGGAGGTTGTGGCCATTAGGGTTGATCCCATTATGGTGTTTCGTAGCGTTTGGACTGCTAGGATATTCTTTTTCTCGTTGTCCTGCAAGCCACATGCATCATACTTATTCAATTAAATCAATTGCATGAAATTATGTATATTCTAACTAATAATTAGAAAAAAAAAGAATGAAATTATATATATTTCTAGGAAAAAAAGAAAATAAATCGAAATTGATTTATCAATGAAGTAATAAACTGGAAGGAGAAAAAACTATGAAAGCCTTTTTATTTGAGTGACGTGCAAAGCAAAAGTTGGCTTTTTATATATTGTTGGATTAGTAGTTGGACCGCAACCTCTCAGCTCTTACCTCACCTGGGTGTTTCTAGCAATTGTGTATCTCTCTAGCAATCATCGCATGTGTATTCCATTTTCCAAATAAAAACATAAAATATGAAAAGTAATTTGAAAATATAATATATTTAAAATTTATATAACACTATTAATATACTACACTCTAAATATAAATATCTTAGATACGATTTTGACAAAATGAAAAAGATTTGAGCAAAATATAAATACAAAAACTATTAGAATATATATACTAAAAATATAAAAGAAATCAAAATAATTAAAAAGAAAAAGAATTTAAGGTTGGGCTAAATTTTATTCCTTGTTTTTTAACAGGTTCAAAAAAATTATATAATTATTTTTACAATTGTAATCATATTAACCTTTTAAAATAAAATGACAAAATAGGATGCGAAATAGTAAAAACTAAAAATATTTATAATAAATATTAATGTCAGATAATATATTTTAATTATAGGGTGATTTCCAATGAGAGAGAATTGTATAAAATATTTATACTACGTCCACTTTCAAGATCATATAAAACAATGTGGGTTACGAAAGCACATTTCACTTTCATTTAAATAATAAAAACTAATTATTTATTACATAATAGAAATTGAATGGATTTTTTTTTTCAAATAAGAACAAAAAGAGGATATTAATATTCTTTCCATGTGTGCACAAGTTTTTTTCTATTTGCGAAACAAAGATGAAGGAATGAAATATAATTTATATAATATTCTTTTTGTTTCTTAATATATTCACTAGAATGAGTTAATAATTAATTTTTTTTCGCTTTGTAAATTCATTTAGTAGATGAAAAAAAAATTAACAACCAACTCTACTATAAATTATATAGTATATTATTAGGAAAAAGCATGAAATTTATAAAATTTACAATGTTATTTGAATATTTACTAGTCTATTGTTATTCAAATTAAATGGTACAAATTGCAAATTCTCTAAACTATTATAATTATGAATTCTAATATTTTGTATAATATAGTTTTATAAGAAATTACCTAATTGTGTTTTAAAAATAATAAACAACATTTCAATTTTCCTCATCAAAGAAAGTATTGGAAAAACACAAGCTTTATTATTTGCCCATTTTAGTTAGACAAAATTTATTTATTTTAAAAAAAATATATGTTCACTCTGCTAATATAATTAATGATCCTTTCAGCACACAGATTAGAGATACCAACCATATTGGATGATGGGGTGATAATGATGTGGTTCATATCGAATTTGGAAAAATTACGATTATTATTTTCATAAAAGCATCAATCGAATTCTCCTAATTTTGATATGTTCAAAACTAAAAATAATATATATGATATTTGAAACATTTTTAGTTATAATTTAAAATTTATTCTATATTATAAAAAAATTAAATTTAAATAAAGAATAAAAAATAGATATTAATTTCTGAATTAAAATTTTAAATATATTTAACCGTATTGATTTCAATAAAAATCAAGTTGAAATAAAACAAAACACCACGACAAAAATTTATTTTTGATTCGTTTGGTCAATATTTGGATTATGTGATTTATTAATGAAACGGTATAAATGTGTGATGTAATAAAAAGATGTTAAGTAAACATATATGTAAAAAGAAATAAAGAGAGAGAACCTTCATGTTGGCAACGACCCAGTAGCGTCGACCACTGGCATTGGTTCCGATGATGGTTGTGAGCGACTGAGACCGAACCTTATGCCATAGCCAGCAATGATAAGCTAAGCTCATTGCTAAGCTTAGCGGCACTAAAACCATGTCCAAATAGCATGATCTCCACTCCATCTCTCTCTTCTGTCCCTCTTTAAGTTAGTTCTTAGGATGACTTTCTATTTTGAGACAATGGCACCTAACTCCCTCCCTTTTATAAAGATTTTTGGGCACGTAAAAACCAGTTAAAAAATAGTTTTGATTTTATGAATAGGATTTTGAGTAAAAAAATTTAATTTCGGATCAATTGAGTAATGTTTTTTCTTTTTATATTGATGTTGTATTATTATATATTTATGGAAAAGTTATTTTTTTTAGGATTATCTTAACATTTAAGAATATCAAATTTAGGCATATGATTTCTGACGATCAAAGGTAGTTTTTAAATTATCCCTAATAAGCCTAACTTTGTCCTTTATTTCTTGAACCAAAATCAATCCCAACGGACTTTTTTTCATTCAACTTTTGTGTCTGTATAAAGTCCCGTACGGTGTCATTTTTATACTCGAGTGATAGCTATTATTATAGGCAATTTTGGCCAACGGCAAATATTTCTCCTAGCTATCTACAAATTCAATTACACAACACCAAAACATATCTTCCAGAATCTAAATCACTTGTTCTGACTGATCGTCTGTCTGCAGATGGTAAGTAGTACTTAAATTCAGTTTGGTACCCAAAGTCTAGTTTAATTTATCCTAAAACCTGGAGGTAAACCTCGGATCATGATCGAAAATAATAGATAATGGCACACCATGCAATCTAACAATCTCTGAGACATACAGTTTAGTTAGCTTCTCGAGCGAATAATCAGTCTTGACAGGTATAAAGTGTACAATTTTCGTTAATTTGTCTATAATTACCCAGATCAAATCTTTCTTTTTCTGAGTCAAAGGTAATTCCAAAACGAAATCCATCTTAACAAGCTCTCATTTCCACTCGAGAATCATCACAAGTTGTAGCTAACCTAATGGAACTTTATGTTTGGCCTTCACTTGTTGACATATCAAACATTCAGATATAAATTTTGATATCTCATGTTTCATTCCCGACCACTAGTAAAGTTATTTCAAATCATTATACATTTTATTGCTTCCTAGATGAATTAAGTAAACATTGTTGTGAGCTTCGTTCAAAATGTCTTGTTTCAACTCTGAATCATCAGGTATATACAAACATTACGAAAATACAAGCAAACACCAACATTGAAACTAAAATCGATCATCTGTCCACTATCAACCAGTTTCAGTTTCACTAACAAGTCTGAATCATTTTGCTGTAATTCATATATTCTCGCAGATAATGTAACACCCCAAAACCCAACCCAAAAGTTTGGCCAGATTCCGAAGGCCACATTGGCTAGCAAAATAGCCCAAAACAAAATTTTGGTGAAATAATAAAAATCCCTTTTCAAAAATCATTTTCTTTTTATGACAAACGAAAGTCCAATGAAACCTGATTTGTGCTTTGCAAACAGTGTTCTTGTTATTGTAAAAATTAGGATTAACCACATTATCTTCCAAATCGATTTGCAAACATTTATAGCAATAGAAAAACTATAATTTAGCTCCAGCTCAAAACTCTTCGAGTAACTTAGACTCAAAAGCAAAAACAGTTATTTTCAACCCATGCATGAAGTTCAAATCTAATTTAGAAAAACAAAAAAAAATGCGCAAACCCAAAACTCAACAAAAGTCCAAAAACAAAACTCATCTTCCTTACAACCAAATAAAATTATTAGACTGAAATTTTAGAAAAAGAAATTATTAAACCAAACCAAACAAAATTATTTAAACTCCGAGACTTTCCATTGTCGAGCCCAACTTCAAAACACAAGAATTACCTGAAAGGGGAAAAACTAAAAGGATGAGCTACATGAACACAATATGAGTCTGAAACATAAGCAAATGGCAAAAGACGGAATAAGCAACAAATATTTCAAAAATATATACAGAAAACATACGAAAATCACAAACCGATAATCCAATATACGAACTTTTTTCCATTAACAAACAGAACACAATTATATTATTCCAACATATACTCAAATGTGTAATGAATGCAATGAATCAAAATCCCACCCAACCAACCAAACACCACTACAACCACCCTGCACACCACAATTGGCCTATGATAGGCCCATCCACCCTACACACCAAGAGAGCTATGGTAAACCCATCCACCCTACACACCACGGTAATAGATTTAAGCCACTTGAATTGAGATATGCAGCTAAGCTGACATACATATATTTATTGTTGATGTACCACTATTAGAATAATTTATAGTTTTAACCCCTCTAACCTGTATCTGTTGCTGAAATAGGATTACGGAGCATTACCTAACAAACGAAGCAATAAAACATTCATTTCATACCTCATTTCATACATAATCTAATTACATTCAATCACATACATAACATCCCTTGATCGAGGCCCTAGAAATACCTTAAAAACAATTCGAGACCAAATTGGAAACAATCATAAAGTACAAGAAAAAGTTAGCAAAATTGGACTGCATGGGTCACATGGCCTTGTGACCTACACGGCTCAGACACACGCCCGTGCCTCAGGACGTGTAATAATTGAAATAGGGACACATAGTCGTGTCCCGGCTTGTGCCTCAGGACGTGTAACAATCAAAATTGGGACACACGGCTGTGTCTCACCCTGTGTCCTTGCCCGTATAACTTTCAGAGTTAGGTCACACGGCTAAGCCACATGTCTGTGCGCCAAGCCGTGTAACTCTCAAATTAGACACACAAGCCCGTGTGCCAGGCCATGTGTTAAGCCATGTAACAGCCTGACTTGCATGCATTAAAACCTACAGGGGACACACAATCGTGTCGCCTGGCTATGTGTGGTAATGGTTGAGTCACACGCCTGTGTCTCAAACTGTATGGACATGAATTTGCCTAAAAACAAGCCATTCCATCACCAATTCAAGCAACCCTCTAAAAGCCTTTAACACACCTAGTCAAAGCATCAAAACATGACCAAAACCAACATGAAATGACTAATTCAAAAGTCCAAAACCATTCAACCAATATGCCATGCAAGGAACTTCAATTTCAAACATGCAAACTTACAAAAACATGTATATGTTGATTACATTTCTATTATCAAACATAACTCAACTTTTACCAAAACATACCTCAAATATGAACATTAACACTTCAACATAACTTACCATTTGAGCCATATCTTTCATGCATCATAAGTACCAAAATGACACAAACTAACCAACATCAAATGGTATCAAAACAACTTATACATGCCAAAATAACTTATTATACATACATGACATCAAAACACAAATACATTTGGTTATTATGTACACATTCATTAAACACCATTTTATAACATCCTAAACACATTCCAACATCAAATTCAACTACATAAGTTTATACATGCCACTACCCTAGGAGATACAAAAACTACCAAAGTTGATGGATAGTGGGAGCTGAAGGTTTAATCCGTCCAAAGTGTCAGCAACAACAATCTACAAAATAATCCACAAGAACGAATAAGCTTACAAAGCCTAGTAAGAACATAGCATATCATTTAATCTAACAATAAATTGAATAAGATTCACATGTTATTTGATTCAGAATTACTAAAGTCTAAACAAGGGCAAGTATGTGCAATTCAGGGGTACCGAAGTACAAATAGGGGCACGTATGTGCAATTCATCATTATTCCTCTAAAAACATAATAATTAAAGCATCATAGTACAAGTACACAAATAGAAATTCATTTCGTATTAAAACACTACGAACCTACCTCGACGATTTGAGCGTAAGAACAAAGTCGATTAATCCGAGGCTTTAGCTTTTCCCCGATCTAAGTCCATTTGTGGTCTATCTTGATCTAAATATACAAATTTAATCCATTTAATACATCTATTATTCAATTCAGTCCATATTTCATATTTTTCCAAAATTATAATTTTGCCCTTAACATTTTTAACTTTTTACAATTTAGTCTAAAGTTCAAAGTTTGAAATCTAAGCATTTTAATCCCCATCTCATGCTAGCCGAATTCACTAGGGACCTATATCAATCCATACAAACCATCATTTCATAAATTTAACTAAAACTTTTAGTAAATTTATAAATAAGTCCCTAAATGTCATTTTCACCAAAAATCACTTTACAAAACTTGTTTATTTATCAACAAAGACTCATAATCTACCATTAAATATTAAGAATCATACAAAAGAATTCATGGCACTACCCTAAATCTTTAACAATTTTATAAATTGATCTCTGGGCTAGCTAGATTAAGCTACAACGATCCCAAAAACATAAAAATAATTAAAAACAAAATTGAAACACATACCATGCAAGAAAAATTAGTTGACCGAATACCCTAGCAAACTTCCATGGTTTTTCTCTTTTAATTTTGATGGAAGATAGCTTGAGAAAGATGAATGAATTTTTGGTTTTATTAAATTTAACATTTATTTACCTAATTACCAAACTAACCTTTAAAAACTTTAATAATTTCAACAAAACCAATCAATGAATATCCACTAACCACTCAAATGGACTAATTACTATATAAGTCCTCCCACTTTAGAATTTCATAGCTATTAGACCCCTTTAACTAATAGAACCTTACTTTTGTACTTTTTACAATTTAGTCCTTTTTACATAATTAAACATGCAAACATCAAAATTTCTTAACAAAATTTTTATACGACCTTATTAACATTCCATAGACATTAAAATAATAATAAAATAATAATTTACTCATCAGATTTGTGGTCTCGAAACCAGTATTTTGATTTCACTAAAAACGGGTTGTTACAACTCTCTCCCTAAAAGAATTTTCGTCCCTGAAAATCTTACCAGAAAAGAGGTTGGGTACTGCACTGTCATAGTTTTTTCCAGTTCCCAAGTAGCCTCTTCTATACTGTGACGCTGCCAGAGAACTTTTACTAAAGCTATGCTTTTATTTCTCAATTCTTTAACCTCCCGAGCTAGAATTCTGATCGGTTCTTCACTATATGTAATGTCTGGCTGAATTTCAACATCAAGAGGTGAAATTATGTGTGAAGGACCTGATCGATACCGTCGCAACCTAGATTTATGGAATACATTGTGAATATTTTCTAAACATTGTGAATATTTTCTAACTCTGACGGTAAAGCCAATCTATAAGATACTGGCCCAATTCTTTCAATGATCTCATACGGCCCAATACACCGTGGAATAAGATTTCCTTTCTGACCAAATCAGAGGACTTTCTTCCAAGGTGACACTTTCAAAAACACTTTGTCACCAACTTGAAACTCAATGTCTTTTCTTTTCATATTCGCGTAAGACTTCTAACAATCCGAAACTGCTTTCAAACTGCCACGTATCACTTTAACCTTTTCTTCGATTTCCCATATCAAATCAACACCGAATAACTTTTTCTCACTAAGCTCAGTCTAGTATAACGAACTTCAACACTTTCAACCATACAAAGCTTCGTATGGTGCCATTTTAATGCTCGCTTAATAACTGTTGTTGTATACAAATTCAATCAATGACAAAAATCTCTCCCAGTTGCCTTCGAACTCCAAAATACAACCTCGTAGCATATCTTTGAGTATCTAAATTACTCGCTCAAACTGGCCATCAGTCTGAGGATGAAATGCTGTACTAAAATGCAATCTAGTACCTAGAGCTTCATGTAACTTGCTCCAAAATCGAGACATAAACCGCGGATCTCTGTCTAAAAGAATAGAAACTAGCATACTGTGTAATCTAACAAACTCAGCAACATACAACTCTACCAATCTCTTGAGTGAAAATCCGTACGCACTGAAATGAAATGCACAGACTTCGTCAAATGATCAACGATGACCCACACAGCATCTTTCTTTCTCAGTGATAGAGGCAATCCCTATATGAAATCCATCATGACATGCTTCTATTTCCACTCTAGAATCATCACTATTGTAGTAAACTTAAAGGTACCTGATGCTTAGCTTTTAACTTGCTGACAAACCAAACATTTTGATACAAACTTAGAAATCTCTCGTCTCATACTTGCCACTAGTACATCTATTTCAAATCACTGTACATTTTATTACTACAAGGATGGATTAACAAGTTACTTGAGCTTCTTGTAAAATTTTGTGAGCAAGATCAGACTTTCTCGGAACACAAATTTTGTCTTCAAAGTACAAACTATCATCAACACCGACATGAAAATCTGAATGAATTGTTGTCTCAATCTATTTCAGAAACGTCATCACATTTCTGAGCTTTGGAAATCTATTACAGAAACGTCGGCCTAGCTTTTAATTTAGCTAAAATCAAACCATCATCAATCAACGTTAATCGTGTGTTCAACGCCTGTAAAACAAATAGAGATTTCCTACTCGATGCATCAGCAACAACATTAGCCTTCCCTGAATTATACCAATGATCAAATTGCAATCTTTCAATAGCTTAAGCCATTTGCACTGTCTCAAATTCAAATCTTTTTGTGACACCAAATACTTCAGGCTTTTATAATCCGTAAAGATATGACATTTTTCTCCATATAAATGGTGTCATCAAATCTTCAAAGCAAGCACAATAGTTGCAAGCTCTAAATCGTGAATAAGATAATTCTTTTCATGTGGTTTCAACTGTCTAAAAGCATACGCTATCACTTTTCCTTCTTGAATCAAAACACTGCCCAAACCATTTAATGAAGCATCACTGTAAATAAAAAATTCTTTACTGGACTCTGGCTGAACCAACACAAGTGCCTCAGTTAACAAAGCTTTCAACTAATTAAAACTTTGCTGACATTTCTCGGACCATTCAAATTTAACATCTTTTTGTAACAATATTGTCAACGGCGTAGCAATCATCGGGAACCCCTTGACAAATCTTCTACAATATCTTGCTAAACCCAGAAAACTTCTGACTTTAGATACATTTCTCAGAGGCTTCCAGTCTACCACCGTAAAAATTTTGCTTAAATCAACTCTAATGCCATCGACCGATACCACATATCCCAAAAACTCGAATTCTCGAAGCCAGAACTCACATTTTCTAAACATAGCGAATAGTTGTTTTTTGCATAAATTTTGCAAAACAATTCTCAAATTCTGGGCATGCTCAGTCACATCTCGTGAATAAATCAGAATATCATCAATAAACACAACAACAAATTTGTCTAAGTATGGTCTGAATATTCTGTTCATTAAATCCATCTATACAGCAGGTGCATTAGTCAAACCAGTGGCATCACAAGAAACTCATAATGTTAGTACCTGGTTCTGAATGCGGTTTTCGACACATCTAAATCTTTAACCCGTAACTGATAATAACTGGAACGAAAATTGATCTTTGAGAATACCGTTGCACCTTTCAACTGGTCAAACAGATTATCAATACATGGAAATGGATACTTATTCTTGATCGTAACTTTGTTGAGTTGTTGATAATCGATACACAATCGTATAAATCTGTCCTTTTTCTTTAAAAATAACACGGGAGCACCCTAAGGAGAAAAACTGGGCTGAGCAAAGCCCCTATCTGTCAACTATTGCAACTGTGCTTTCAGTTCTTTCAATTTTATGGATAACTTTCTATATGGAGCAATTGATATCGGGGATGTTCCCGTTACCAACTCAATAGCAAACTCAACCTCTTAGGTCAGAGGAAACCCTTGTAATTCCTTTAGAAACACATCTGAGAACTCGTACACAATCGGAATCGATTCTAATTTCAATTTTGAAACCTTGAAATCAACTATATAAGCGAGATATGCTTCACAGCCCTTTTTAACATAATTTTGTGCTGACATAGCTGAGATTATATTAAATGTACCATCCAATCTATCTAACTCAATTCGGATTTGTTTACCATCCTAACATTGTAACACAATATGTTTTCTTCAACAATTCAAAATAACATCATACAAAATCAACCAGTCTAAGCCCAGAATCACATCAAACTCATCAAATCACAACAACATCAAACTAGTGAGGAAATCATAACCCCTAAATTACAGTGGGCATGATCTACATAACTAATTAACTGGAACACACTGACCCAGGGGATTTGTAACTTCGACAGTATATTCAGTGAACTCAACGAGTAAACTTTTTGTCTACTAATATAGTACATATATACGAATGTGTTGATCCAAGATCAATCAATACATATATATTAATATCAAAGAGAGAAAAAGTATTACCAATAACATCTGGAGCAGTAGCTTTTTCTCGAGCTCGGATTAATAGGCCCTAGCTGGTGTTTTTGTTTCAGACCATTCATTTACCTCGCCATTCTTTCCTCGACTGGGAGTAGCATTTCTAGCGTTTCCAGATCGTCTACCTCTCTGAGAAGTTGCTTTAGGTTTGTTTGATTGATTACCAAAATCATTTAGCTTTTACGGACAATTACGAAGAAAATGATTAGTAGACCCACAATGGAAACAGGCTCCCGACTTTGATCGACACTCACCAAAATGCCTTTTATTGCATTCATCACAAATAGGAACAGTTCATTCAACATTTCTAACACTCCCAACACTAGCTGTTGGAGAATTAACAAACTAAAAATTGCTTTACCTCGGTTTCTCTCTACCAGTGAATTCTGAAGGGGCAGCTGATTGACTTGTGTCATTTCTAAATTTCTTCGAGGGAGACATTTGAGTAGGCTTGATGACCCATTTTTGTTATAGTCTTGAAATTTTGAATCTGACTGTCATTTGCTTTTACAAATTTCTTCAATTTTTTGAGCCCTCTTCAAAAGTTCTACAAAAAAAGTAACTTTAATGCTGCTACAGCCATACGGATATCATCATTCAACCCATCTTCAAATCTAATACACATTTCCTCCTCATTTGATATGATCTTACGAGCATACTTGCTTAACTGCACAAATTCACGTACATACTCAACTACCATCTGATTTCCTTGTTTTAACTTAAGAAATTCTTTCTTTTCCCTATCAATGAACAGTTGGCTAACATACTTCTTCTTGAATTCATCCTGAAAGAAGTCTCAATTAACATAATCATTCAATGTCATCATGCTCAAAGTATCCCACCATAAAAACGCCTCATCTTTCAGTACGGATACTGCACACCTCAAACAATCTTTAGATGTAACACCCCTAACCCATATCCGTCGCCAGAATAAGGTTACGGAGTATTACCGGAGTTTTTATTTCAAAAAAATAAAAAAATTTAGACACTTTAATTCATTTCATTAATCATAGAAAAACCAATCAATAACATACACACTATCCCTTATATGAGCCTTCGAGGCTCTAAAAACACATTAGAAACAAGTCAAGAATAAATTAGAAACATATAGAATTTTTCAGAAAAAGATGAAAATTTTCAAACTACATGGGTCACACGGCAGTATGGCCAAGTTGTATGGACATTCGAAGTAGGGACACATGGCCGTGTCCCAATCCGTGTCCATGCCCGTGTAACTCACTGACTTGGGTCACACGGCCAAGCCACACGCCCGTGTGCCAGGCTGTGTACCTTTCGAAATGGTCTCACACGCTTGTGTGCCAAGCCGTATACTAAGCTATGTAATAGCCTGACTTGCAATCTTTAGAAAGCTACTAGCGACACATGACACGGCTGAGACACACGCTGGTGTCTCTGCCCGTGTGGATAAAAAATAGGCCATTTCCAAACTATTTTTCTCACCCATTCAAGCATATACCTACAATCAAATTTCCACATATGAGCAAACCTTCAAATTGCACTAAAACCATGCATAATCAAGCTACCCCAATAAAGCACATATTCATACAACCAACTTGCTTAAAAGGCACTTCAATCACAACAATTAAACATGTACAACCATATGCAAAATTTGGCCAAAAGTTTAACTAATTTATAACTAAGTTTATGTCAAAACTTACCACTTTGTTTACCTATCAAATTTCACACCAAAAGTACCAAATATGCCATTTAACATCTATCACAATAGCCATATATGTCATCTATAACAAATATACCAAATCACCACATTCAAACATATCACAAGACTATTTATAACATACATTTTTAACTACCATTCCATCTTCAATCATTCAAGCATCATAAGCCACGATATTAATCATTTTGAGGCCAAATATATACATGGCAAAAATTAGCACCATTTCATCATCCAAATTGCCATAAACACAAGCCAAAAACAAATGGCTAAAATATCAAACAAAAACACCTATACATGCTATTATAACCAAAACTAGAAACACCAAAATCTATTGATTTAGCCGATGGATAGTGTGACATAACTTCGACAAGCTTCCAACTCACTATAAAACATGGAAAATAACATAGAGGAAGCAAAAATGCTTAGTAAGTTCACATAATTTAAAAATAAACTTACCATTTTATTACATAATAAGTAAGGTAAACATGGCATAATCCAACCACAACTTGGCCAAAGCTTAAGCATTTACTCCAAACATTTTAGCAATATAAGTATATAACATAAGCAATTAATCATGGACGATCACAACATTTAATCATATATCATATGCATATATCATCCATCTCAACTTTCATTATACCATGTATAACCATGTATTCATGTCTTAGTTCGTATCATGCCCGTTGAACCATTTAGAATACTGTTGGATACCCGAGATAGCTCACACATAGTGTACTAGCTCATATAACTGTAATCCATCAATTTCTGTACATGTATGCTTACACGTGCTATGAATTAGAATGGTAACACGAGTTGTGAAAATGGGCCTATTTACACGAGTTGTGGGTCGAAACGTAGCTACACTTGCTACTCACATGAGCTATGGAGTATCCGCAACACATGTCGGACCTCAACCATCGGTAGGACATTCAAGATGAACACCCGAAACATGTAAATCCTAATGACATGTCATTCGTATCGTACGAATTCCTAAGGTTCAAACAGGGCTCGGTAGTCGATGTAACATCATTGGATATGCAACAGATTAATAATAATAGTCCATGTACATATATATGTTTTAACACAAAACATATAAATGCAACATAATTACACGAACTTACCTCGACGATTAAACGTAAATACGGAGGCGACTATTTCGAAACTTTATCTTTGCCCCGATCTAAAGTCGTACAAGGTTTGTCTTGATCTAAATGAATAAATTCATCTCAATTCAATATTATATTATTCAATTTAATCCAAACTCGTATTTTAGCAAAATTATATTTTTGCCCCTATAGTTTTGATTTCATTTCAATTTAGTCCCTAGCTCATAAAATGAAAATTCATGCAATTTTCCTAAAACCCACCATAGCCAAATTTCATATAGGTCCCTAGCAAGCCCTATATTTCATTTATTTCATAATTTAACGATGTATACTTTTCTATTTTTCTATTTAATCTCTATTTGACAATTTCATGAAAAATCACTTAACTAAAGTTGTTTATCTATAAACAACTAACCATTTTATTCCATAAAACATCAAAATTCATACGCATTCATTTATGGAAAAACCCTAACCTTTTAACAGTTTTACAAATTAGTCCTCGGGCTAGCTAGATTAAGCTACAACGATCTTGAAAATATAAAAAATCATTAAAAAAGGGATAAAAAATGTTTACATGCACAAACAAAGGTTGGCCGAACCTTCAAGCTCCTCCCATGGAGTTTTTAAGTCTAATTTTCAATGGATAGATGCATTTAGGAAGATGACAACTTGTTTTTCTTTATTTTACTTAGTTTATTATATTAAATTACATTTTAAACCTAATATAGAACATTTAAAACACTTAATAATGTGTCCATATATGTCCACTCACATTATAGATGGTTTAATTACAACATAAACCCTCCAACCTTTTATTATCAAAGCTATTTAATCACTTTAGCTTATAGAACTCAAGTTTTGTATATTTTACAATTTAATCCTTTTTATCAAATTATGCATTCAAACGATAAAATTTCTTGACGAAATTTTTATACAGTAATACTAACATGTTGTAGACATTAAAATAATAATAAAATAAATATTCTTACGTCAGATTTGTGGTCCCGAAACCACTGTTTCGATTTCACTGAAAATAGGCTGTTACATCATGAGTGCACAATAATTCCGCAAAAACTTTCTTTGTATTCATTAGCCAATACTCGACTTTTGAAGGATCATCATCTACCGTACCTCTAAATTCTTCCTCTCCACATTTCTAATTTTTGTCTATTGATACTTGGGTAACCATCACAGGTATAAGGTTTGGAGTACTCAGGGGTGCCGGAGGAGGCACAACAGGGGGTAGAGGTGGCAGAGTTGCAATATTTTCTTGCTTGAACTCATTGAACCATTGGTTCATCATTTCAAGGAGTACATTTTTCTTCTCATCACTAATAGATTATGGAATGGACGCACTATTACTTGCTTCAGGATTTGAATCTTGAACATTACTTTCAGCTCATTAACTATAGCTCGGTTCGATTCAGCTGACATCTTGAGTCTATAAGAAAATACAATATTAAAACAGATCAAAAACATCACACTATAACAAGTTATATGTGGAATGTATATACTAAGCTTTACTCCACTATGTTAGTCCTAGAATCGACTAAATCATAGCTTTGATACCACTAAATGTAACATCCCTAACCTGTATTCGTCACCAAAATAGAGTTACGAAGCATTACCAAACAAACGAAACAATAAAACATTCCTTTCATACCTCATTGCATACATAATCTAATTACATTTAATCACATACATAACGTCCCTTGATCGAGCCGTTGAGGCCCTAAAAATACCATAGAAACAATTCGTGACCAAATTACAAACAATCAGAAAGTACAAGAAAAAGTTAGAAAAATTGGATAGTAGGTTCACACAGCCATGTGACTTACATGGTACACGCCCATGCCTCAGGCCGTGTAACAATCAAAATAAGGACACACAATCATGTCTCTATAATAGCCGACTTTTAATGATATCGGGAATAGTGGTTCAAGACCATTAAATTTGACAAATAAGCTCATAAATTTATTTATTTAATAATTATGAGCCAAATGTGATTTTGAGAGATTTTTAAATTAGTAATTTGTGTTTTATAAAGATTTATTAAGTCAAGAAATTGAAGAAAACGGGTATCGAGATCTCAATTTTATAAATCGAGCCGTAAATATTTTTAGAAATATTTATGGAGTATCAATAAGGTAGTATTAAAATTTCGTCAGAAAATTTTAACGTTTGGGTGGTTAATTAAATAAAAATGACTAAATTGAAAAAGGTGTAAAAGTTGCTAAAAGAATTAAATAGCTCAATTGTCAAATGAGGAAGGACCTAAAGTGAAAATAAGCCCATAGGAGATATTTTGCGCAGCAATAGCTGAGAAAAATCAGGAAATGGGTGAATTAAGGGTAAAATTGGAAAATTGCCAAAATTAACTAAATAAAAATGGGACCAAATGGGAATATCTAGAATTCTCTTTAATTCTCTTCATTTTCATCAGCTGAAAAATAGCCATGGAAGAGGGTTCAAGCTAGTTTTCATACTCTAGCTTCATGTAAGTTTAATTCTTGCTTTCTCCTTGAAATTTCTATGTTTTTGGACTTTTACAATTGGGTCCAACTTACTATTTCATTAGTTTTTGATTTCATGGCTAATTTTTAAAGTTGTTATGGATGAATGCTGGAAGCATATGATGAATAAACATAGAATTGGAGCTTTAATTTTGATATATGATAATTTTATCAAGTAAATTGATGGAAATTAATTTTAGGACCTAATTGTGAAAATGTTTGGATTAAAGTCTAGTGCTGAAATTATGATTTCCAAAAGTTGTAAAGTAGTTTAAAGTGATAGAATAAAGTGTTAATTGAGAAAAATCAGCTCAATTGAGAGGCTAATTGAGTAGGGACGAAATTGTTATTTATTAAAAGCTTAGGGGAAAAATGGTAATAAACAGCTTGCACAAAAACAATATTGGACAGCAACAGTAGACTAAATTTGAAAATTCACCATAAATTTTAGAAATCGAATTAGAAGATGAAAAAAATATGAAATTAAATCTTATTGAGTCTAGTTCCCCATAGAAGAAACATTGTAAGCAATGGATTTGTAAATCATGAGATATAATGAATTTTGTGAGATAAGGTTAAAATGAATTCGGGTTCCCCTATTCTGAATTTGAAAAATCATAAAAAATTTAATTAAAATATTTAGGGGCTTAAATTTATATTTATAGAATCCTGAATGTGTCTATTTTCAAGAGAAATAAACAGGAACATCATTCGAATCCTGTATGAAGAGATAATTAATTTTTAGTGAAGAATGGTCAGAACTATCATACAGCAGAATAGGGGTGACTTTAAAGAATTAACTGTACTTATTAGCAAAACCAAAAATTCTTAAGATTTTATTGTAAGAAGATATGTGAGTCTAGTTTCAGGAAAAATTAGCGGATCTTAATTTAGATTTCCGTAGCTCTAGATATAAATAATTTAGTGACTATAATATGGGTAGATAGCTTGAATATTCACATAAGTAATTAGTGAAAATTATGAATAAGGTTACTTGCAAGTGTGTTATTTATACCAATGATGTGGATGGAGAGGAGGAGGAGGAAACATATATGAATGACTTGTGTATCAATTGATTACATGCCCAATTATAAACAATAAACATTGAATTAATAATGATATAATGTTTTATTTCATATGTTCATTATTAAATTTGTAAATATTGAAAAAGTATGAAAATTGAACTAAATGTTCAAATTGAGTGGAACGCAGGGTTGAGTACTTTCGTTTAGTGGCTAAAATGAATTGACGGAAAAGAACATGGTTGGACCATGGCAACATGTGATATGTGATTTTCATATAAGACCATAGCTGGGCTATGGCATCGGAGAGTTGTAATTATGTGCTTCTGTAACACCCCGAACCCGAAACCGACACCGGAGTCGAATACGAGGTGTTGACTGGCTTTAACCCCTTACAAAATTTATTTTCCAGACACTGCCCAATCTGTGTACTAGTCGGTTTAAAAATCATATCTTGAGTTTCGTAACTCGAAAATCAGTTTCGTAATTTTTCCCAGAAACTAGACTCATGTGCCCATCTATGTATTTTTTCCTAGAATTTTTGGTTGGGCCAATTAGTACAGTTTATTAGTCAAAGTCTCCCAAGTTGCAGGGGTCGACTACACTGACCTTTGCTCATTACGATTTGGATATCTCCCTGCACGGGGCTTCAATACTGATGCCGTTTGTTTCTATGAAAACTAGACTCAGAGAGGAATCTGTACATATATGGTACGACCCCTAATTATCTCTGGTTAATTTATAATGAATTTCCAAAGTCGGAGCAGGGAATCCAGAAACCGTTCTGGCCCTGTCCCACAAAAATCTGATTATCTCTTAATATACTGCCCATATGAACTTTTCGTTACTACCTCATGAAAGCAGACTCATCGAGCTTCGATTACATAATTTATTCATCAATTAATTCCACTCCTACTATTTTTAGTGATTTTTCAATCTCATAACACTGCTGCTGCCAGCATCTGTTACGAAAGTAACTAGGTCCATTTCATGCCTACCCTTGATCCAACTCAATCGAACATTCGTGCCATTTTCGCATGGCTTAAAGTTTACATGCCATAATTCAAACACAACATACTAGCTTATACATGCCAAAATGATCTTCTAAGCACACTAAGAAGAGAATACCAAAACTTGCTATCCGGTGTGATGACTTCGATGACGGCCCGACCCCACAGAAATAGATGAGTCCAAGCAACCTATAATGGGTGACAAGGAAACACCGGGTGAGTTTATAACTCAGTAAGTCATAAGCAATGCACTACTATACATCAATAACATTATCACAAGAGGAACAAAAAGGAATGAGACAATTCACTCCATCCATACCGAACCATGCCATAGTTCCTCCAATCTATCGATTCAATTTCATATCAATTCATGCATTCACAATCCATATACTCATCAATAGGACATTGAAGCATTTTCATAAATCAATTTATTTTCGTTACAATCAAACAACAAAACGGCCTTTCACCCATCATACGATAAATTTTTATGTACATGACTTCAAGTATAGTTGTCACATAGGTTCAACTTACCGAGCTCAACACCAAGTATAAGCATAGCACATATTAGCCATGTACTCAAGACACTTACCCGATCCGCTGTCCGCGATCGACTCAATAGTGTCGCACACATAGTGTCCATAATGATTCACGAATGTATATTGAGCCCGCACACTCAGTGCTATATAATCAACTCGCACACTTAGTGCCACGTAATCAAATCGCACACTTAGTGCTACATAGTCAGACTCGCACACTTAGTGCCGCATGGTCAATTCGCACACTTAGTGCATCATATTCATTTCGCACACTTAGTGCAACATATTCATTTCGCACACTTAGTGCAACATAGTCGAATCGCACACTTAGTGCTGTACAATTTAATCCCGCGCACTTAGCGCCAATCTCATGGTCATAAATGGTTATCCCGCACGTTTAGTGCCGAGATCAACAACTCGGTACATCTTACCTCTTTTCTTTCATTCAACAATTTCATCATCACATACGTACATGCATATATATATATATATATATGTATATTTATTCATTCCATTCAGCATCAATACATACACATTATGACCATTTGAAATAATACCAACTACATGCTTAATGACTTACCTCGTGTTGGGTAAGACGGTTCCAACTCGGCTACTCGATAACCTTTTCTTTGCCTTTGCTCGATTCACCTCCTTTAGCTCCTTGAGCTAAATCAATAATTTAACTAGTTTAACCACCTTGCTAAATATTTACAATCCAATCTCACATGTATATGTATGTTAGTATATTCGGCTAATAATCTCATGCAACTACCAAAGCCGAATCAACTAAATGTACTTATGTATATACACATATATCATCATCGAAATCACCTAAGCTTAGACATCAATTTTTAATTTCAAGCAAGTTGCCGAATGCAACCTTACTAAATTCTCATGGATTCAATATACCATTACCATGAAATCAACAACCAAATTCATAGACAATTTAGGAAAATCACATTGCAAATCTCAAATTCGAATAAAAACCATGGCCGAAATGCACATATAACCACATAACAAAAATATCGAACCTTTGGTTGCCTAACTAGCTTAACATCCATCAAATTTTAAATCGAGAAACTCACCTCATCTATAATCAACCCTCAATACCCTAAAGCATCAAAACGACATCAAAGAAATTCAACCATCCATGGCCGAATGTCCTTGACCTCTAATCACCTAGATTTTTTTTTTTTATTCTTTAAGCCTCATCCAACTCATATTTTTCATTGACAACCTCCTTAACTTCAATTTATTCACCTCTTTAATCATGCTACATTCGACCATTATTTAACAATAATTCATGCATCCTTTTTATTAAACACTCAAAATCAACCATCTTCATACCTCATCACCAAAGACATCAAAATACCAACCAAGAATGTAACATTCATGGCCGAATATCATCTCCATCAATTAACAAAATTTGAACCATGGCTAGGTAGATTTTCACTTACAACTTAAAATATACATGAATCTCAAAGAATAATATCAAACATACCTTAGTCTAGCAAACCACCATAGCCGATTTTCTCAAGCCTTTTTCCCCTTCCTTTCTTTCCTCTATTCGGCCAAGGATGTTCAAGAATGAACTCCTTTTTTTTTTCTTTCTTCAATTCACGGCAACAAGGGGGTGAGACCATGTTTTTTTTTTCCATCACCCTTCCTTTCATTATTTAATCACCATGCTTATTATTTTATTTTTCTTAACATGCATCACTAGCATAACATGTTGGAGACATGTTTCCACCCATAGCATGGCCGGCCACTATGCTTTAGTTTGGCTAATTTGACATGCAAGGACAACACTTTCCCACTTTAATACTATTTGGTCATTACTTATTTACCTATCATAATTTTCCAAGTCTTTCAACTAGATCCTTTCAAGCAAAATTCACATTCATAATATAAAATTAAAACATCAAATTTTTGTACAGGTACTATCACACATATATGATATGCAACTAAAATTTTAGCTAAATTTTATGTCTCGATTTTGTGGTCCCGAAACCACATTCCGACTAGGGTCGAATTAGGGCTGTCACAACTCTCCCCCACTTAAGAAATTTTCGTCCCCGAAAATCTTACCGGTAAATAGGTTTGGGTATCGTTCTTTCATCGAGCTCTCAGTTTCCCAAGTAGCTTCCTCAATCCCATGTTTGAGCCATAACACCTTCACTAACGGAACCCTTTTGTTTCGCAACTCCTTCACCTCACGAGCTAGGATACGTATCGGTTCTTCTTCATAACTCATATCGGCTTGAATTTCAACCTCTGATGGGCTAATTATATGCGACGGATCAGATCGATAGCGTCGAAGCATCGAAACATGAAAGACATCGTGAATCTTTTCAAGCTCAGGGGGCAAAATCAATCTATACGCAACTGGCCCCACTCGTTCAGAAATTTCGTACGGCCCAATGAATCTCGGGCTCAACTTGCCCTTACGGCCAAACCTAAGTACCTTTTTCCAAGGCGAAACTTTAAGGAACACTTTATCTCCCACCTGATATTCAATGTCCTTCCGTTTCAGATCCGCATACGATTTCTGACGATCTGTGGCTGCCTTCAGACTTTCACGGATTACTTTTACTTTCTGTTCGGCATCTTTAATCAAATCAACTCCAAAAATTTTACTTTCACCGAGCTCGGTCCAAAACAATGGTGTACGGCATTTACGACCGTACAAAGCCTCGTAAGGTGCCATCTTAATACTTGATTGAAAACTATTGTTGTAAGCGAATTCAATCAAAGGTACATACCGTTCCCATGAACCACTAAACTCAAGGATGCAGCATCTCAGCATATCCTCGAGTATCTGAATTATCCGCTCGGATTGACCATCGGTTTGGGGATGAAAAGCGGTGCTAAAATGCAGCTTGGTACCCAAAGCTTCTTGCAATTTCTTCCAAAATCGCGAGGTGAATCTCGGATCTCTATCCGACACGATAGAAATAGGTACTCCATGTAATCTCACAATCTGAGTAACATACAATTCGGCTAGTTTATCCAATGAAAAATCCGTACGTACGGGGATAAAGTGAGCCGACTTAGTCAGCCTATCAACAACAACCCAAATCGCATCCTTCTTACTTGCGGACAATGGCAGTCTGGACACAAAGTCCATTGTGACTCGGTCCCATTTCCACTCGGGTATCATGATCGGCTGAAGTAATCCTGAAGGCACTTGATGTTCCGCTTTCACTTGTTGACATATTAAACATCTCGAAACAAAGTCAGAGATGTCTCGCTTCATACCATGCCACCAAAACCGACGTTTCAAGTCGTTGTACATTTTCGTGCTCCCCGGGTGAATTGACATTCGGCTACAATGGGCTTCGTTCAGTATCATCGGAATGAGTTTCGAATTCCTTGGAACGCACAAACGACTTCTAAACCTCAAACAACCATCATCATCAATCTGAAACTCCGATTCCTTGTTCGGAACACACTCAGCTCGTTTTGCAACCAATTCATCATCAACTTTCTGAGCTTCACGAATTTGATGAGTCAATAATGGTTTGGCTTTTAATTCAGCTACTAACACATTGTCAGGTAGAACAGACAAGTGTACATTCATCGCTCGCAAAGCAAACAGTGATTTCCGGCTTAAGGCGTCCGCAACCACATTAGCCTTTCCCGGGTGGTAATCAATGACAAGCTCGTAATCTTTCAACAACTCAAGCCAACGTCTTTGTCGCAGATTCAAGTCTCGTTGAGTCATCAAATATTTGAGACTTTTGTGATCCGAAAACACATGGCACTTCTCGCCAAACAAATAATGTCGCCATATTTTTAATGCAAACACAATGGCGGCTAGTTCGAGATCATGGGTCGGATAATTTCTCTCGTGTGGCTTCAATTGTCTTGACGCATAGGCCACAACTCGACCTTCTTGCATCAATACGCAACCCAACCCAAGTAGGGATGCGTCACTATAAACAACAAACTCTTTACCCGATTCGGGTTGCACCAAAATTGGAGCTTCAGTCAGATGAGTTTTCAGTTGATCGAAGCTTTTCTGGCATTTCTCCGTCCATTCGAACTTAACATCCTTCTGAAGTAGCTTCGTCATTGGTGTGGCTATCATCGAGAAACCTTTGACAAATCGTCGGTAATAACCGGCGAGCCCTAGAAAGCTTCGGACTTCGGTAACATTTCTCGGAGGCTTCCAGTTAAGTATGGCTGAAATTTTGCTCTGGTCAACTCGAATACCCGATGCGGACACCACATAACCCAAGAAGCTAACCTCTCTTAACCAGAACTCACACTTACTGAACTTAGCATATAACTGCTTATCCCGCAAAATTTGCAACACTTGCCTCAGATGCTCAGCATGTTCGGTCTCATCTCTTGAATAGACCAAGATGTCGTCAATAAACACAACTACGAACCGATCCAAATACGGCCTGAAGATCCGATTCATCAAATCCATAAACACCGCAGGGGCATTAGTGAGCCCAAACGGCATCACTAAGAACTCGTAGTGACCATATCTCGTCCTGAAGGCAGTTTTGGGTATGTCCGATTCTCGAATTCGCAACTGATAATAGCCCGATCTCAGATCTATTTTTGAGAACATTGAGGCTCCCTTCAGTTGGTCGAACAAATCATCAATACGCGGTAACGGATACTTATTCTTTATCGTCACTTTATTCAGTTGACGATAATCAATGCACAACCTCATGGTTCCGTCCTTCTTTTTCACGAACAATACTGGTGCACCCCAAGGTGAGAAACTCGGTCGAGCGAAACCTCTATCCGTCAATTCTTGCAACTGAGCTTTCAACTCTTTTAACTCGGTTAGTGCCATACGATACGGAGCGATCGAAATAGGCGTAGTTCCAGGTACAAGCTCAATACCAAACTCTACCTCCCGAACAGGTGGCAAACCTGGTAACTCTTCAGGAAAAACATCCGGGTATTCACAAACCACCGGCACCGACTCGGGTTTCTTTTCTAACTCCTTGTCATCAAGTACATACGCGAGGTATGCTTCGCACCCTTTCCTTACATATTTCTGGGCCAACATTGCTGATATTACAGCTGGCAACCCCCTTAAGTCCGCAGACTCAACTCGGATTATTTCGTTATTCGCGCACCTCAAATCGATAGTCTTGCTTTTGCAATTCACAACCGCATCATGCGCGGTTAACCAATCCAGACCAAGAATAACATCAAACTCGTCGAACGGCAAAAGCATCAAATCGGCCGGAAAACAGGATTCTCGGATTATTAGAGGGCATTTCTTACACACTTTATCAACAAGTACGCATTGGCCCAAAGGGTTTGATACTCGAATTACGAGCTCAGTAGACTCAACAGGTAGAGTCTTACTGGTTGCTAAGGTTTCGCATACATATGAATGAGTAGAACCAGGGTCAATCAATGCAATCACATTAGTATCAAAGAGAGTGAAGGTACCAGTGATGACGTCGGGGGAGGATGCCTCCTCTCGTGCCCGAATGGCATACGCTCTAGCAGGAGCACGGTTCTCGGCGCGATCGGCCGTATCAGAAGCCCCCCTCTGACTACCACCCCTGCCTCCTAAAATTCTCGGTGGTCTACCTCTAGATGTCACTCCACTAGGTCTTGCACCTTGAATCTTATTCTTCTCATCCAGCTCCGTGCAATCTCTAATGAAGTGGTCCTTCAAACCGCATCCGTAACAGACCCTGCTAGTAGACTTGCCCCAACATTCACCTAGGTGTCGTCTTCCACATTGGGGACATTCAGGTTTCTCGTGACGATTATTGCCCACACTAGCTACCGAAGTAGCTCGGGAGCCCATCGATGGTCTTGCCCTGATGGAAATTCCCGCAGTCGCCCTCGACTTCTTAATGTCCTCCCTGAACTTCTTTACAGCTGAGAACGGAGCTTTACCCGTCGATCTCTTACGATAATCTCTAGCTTCAAATTCAGCCTTCCTCTTCTCCTTTCCAAGTTCTTCCGCCTTACAGGCTCGTTCGACTAGTGTTACGAATTCTTTTATTTCCAAAATACCCATTAGTAGCTTTAAATCTTCATTCAATCCTTCCTCGAATCTTTTGCACATAGCAACCTCATCAGCTACACACTCCCGGGCATACCTACTAAGTCTTACGAATTCATGTTCGTATTCAGATACAGTCATACGGCCTTGCCGGAGTTCCAAGAACTCCTTACGCTTCTGGTCAATGAACCGTTGACTAATAAATTTCTTCCGGAATTCCGTTTGAAAGAAGTCCCAAGTTACTCGCTCGTTCGGGACTATGGAAATCAAGGTCCTCCACCAATAGTAGGCTGAGTCTCGCAACAAAGATACAGCACATTTTAGACATTCATCGGGTGTGCATGACAATTCATCAAACACCCGAATGGTGTTATCAAGCCAGAACTCGGCCCTTTCGGCATCATCAGTTACTATGGCCTTGAACTCCTCGGCCCCACGCTTCCTAATCAAGTCTACAGGTGACTTACTCAGCCTCACAGGATCAGCGACTGATGGCCTTACAGGCTCTTGGGGTGGATTATTCAAATTTGGGAATTGTTGGACAGCCGGGTTGGCTCGGGCATATTGCGCGACCCACTCATTCATCATGGTAAAGAAGGCTTGTTTAGCCCCCTCACCTTGATTATTCGCAGATGACTGAGGTTCAACAGGCGGCGTCCCTTGTGCAGGAGCAGCCGCTACGCTCTCAACGTCATCCGCTAGGGTTCTTTCTTCACCGGGATCCATTTACTAATCAAAACAAAAACATTTCAACCGTCGGAAGTCATCACACATTTAAACATTAACATTCGGCATGTATAGCTAGACTCATACGCGCTATGGTAGTCCTAGAACCGACTAAACCATAGCTCTGATACCAATAAAATGTAACACCCCGAACCCGAAACCGACACCGGAGTCGAATACGAGGTGTTAACTGGCTTTAACCCCTTACAAAATTTATTTTCCAGACACTGCCCAATCTGTGTACTAGTCGGTTTAAAAATCATATCTTGAGTTTCGTAACTCGAAAATCAGTTTCGTAATTTTTCCCAGAAACTAGACTCATGTGCCCATCTATGTATTTTTTCCTAGAATTTTTGGTTGGGCCAATTAGTACAGTTTATTAGTCAAAGTCTCCCAAGTTGCAGGGGTCGACTACACTGACCTTTGCTCATTACGATTTGGATATCTCCCTGCACGGGGCTTCAATACTGATGCCGTTTGTTTCTATGAAAACTAGACTCAGAGAGGAATCTGTACATATATGGTACGACCCCTAATTATCTCTGGTTAATTTATAATGAATTTCCAAAGTCGGAGCAGGGAATCCAGAAACCGTTCTGGCCCTGTCCCACAAAAATCTGATTATCTCTTAATATACTGCCCATATGAACTTTTCGTTACTACCTCATGAAAGCAGACTCATCGAGCTTCGATTACATAATTTATTCATCAATTAATTCCACTCCTACTATTTTTAGTGATTTTTCAATCTCATAACACTGCTGCTGCCAGCATCTGTTACGAAAGTAACTAGGTCCATTTCATGCCTACCCTTGATCCAACTCAATCGAACATTCGTGCCATTTTCGCATGGCTTAAAGTTTACATGCCATAATTCAAACACAACATACTAGCTTATACATGCCAAAATGATCTTCTAAGCACACTAAGAAGAGAATACCAAAACTTGCTATCCGGTGTGATGACTTCGATGACGGCCCGACCCCACAGAAATAGATGAGTCCAAGCAACCTATAATGGGTGACAAGGAAACACCGGGTGAGTTTATAACTCAGTAAGTCATAAGCAATGCACTACTATACATCAATAACATTATCACAAGAGGAACAAAAAGGAATGAGACAATTTACTCCATCCATACCGAACCATGCCATAGTTCCTCCAATCTATCGATTCAATTTCATATCAATTCATGCATTCACAATCCATATACTCATCAATAGGACATTGAAGCATTTTCATAAATCAATTTATTTTCGTTACAATCAAACAACAAAACGGCCTTTCACCCATCATACGATAAATTTTTATGTACATGACTTCAAGTATAGTTGTCACATAGGTTCAACTTACCGAGCTCAACACCAAGTATAAGCATAGCACATATTAGCCATGTACTCAAGACACTTACCCGATCCGCTGTCCGCGATCGACTCAATAGTGTCGCACACATAGTGTCCATAATGATTCACGAATGTATATTGAGCCCGCACACTCAGTGCTATATAATCAACTCGCACACTTAGTGCCACGTAATCAAATCGCACACTTAGTGCTACATAGTCAGACTCGCACACTTAGTGCCGCATGGTCAATTCGCACACTTAGTGCATCATATTCATTTCGCACACTTAGTGCAACATATTCATTTCGCACACTTAGTGCAACATAGTCGAATCGCACACTTAGTGCTGTACAATTTAATCCCGCGCACTTAGCGCCAATCTCATGGTCATAAATGGTTATCCCGCACGTTTAGTGCCGAGATCAACAACTCGGTACATCTTACCTCTTTTCTTTCATTCAACAATTTCATCATCACATACGTACATGCATATATATATATATGTATATTTATTCATTCCATTCAGCATCAATACATACACATTATGACCATTTGAAATAATACCAACTACATGCTTAATGACTTACCTCGTGTTGGGTAAGACGGTTCCAACTCGGCTACTCGATAACCTTTTCTTTGCCTTTGCTCGATTCACCTCCTTTAGCTCCTTGAGCTAAATCAATAATTTAACTAGTTTAACCACCTTGCTAAATATTTACAATCCAATCTCACATGTATATGTATGTTAGTATATTCGGCTAATAATCTCATGCAACTACCAAAGCCGAATCAACTAAATGTACTTATGTATATACACATATATCATCATCGAAATCACCTAAGCTTAGACATCAATTTTTAATTTCAAGCAAGTTGCCGAATGCAACCTTACTAAATTCTCATGGATTCAATATACCATTACCATGAAATCAACAACCAAATTCATAGACAATTTAGGAAAATCACATTGCAAATCTCAAATTCGAATAAAAACCATGGCCGAAATGCACATATAACCACATAACAAAAATATCGAACCTTTGGTTGCCTAACTAGCTTAACATCCATCAAATTTTAAATCGAGAAACTCACCTCATCTATAATCAACCCTCAATACCCTAAAGCATCAAAACGACATCAAAGAAATTCAACCATCCATGGCCGAATGTCCTTGACCTCTAATCACCTAGATTTTTTTTTTTATTCTTTAAGCCTCATCCAACTCATATTTTCATTGACAACCTCCTTAACTTCAATTTATTCACCTCTTTAATCATGCTACATTCGACCATTATTTAACAATAATTCATGCATCCTTTTTATTAAACACTCAAAATCAACCATCTTCATACCTCATCACCAAAGACATCAAAATACCAACCAAGAATGTAACATTCATGGCCGAATATCATCTCCATCAATTAACAAAATTTGAACCATGGCTAGGTAGATTTTCACTTACAACTTAAAATATACATGAATCTCAAAGAATAATATCAAACATACCTTAGTCTAGCAAACCACCATAGCCGATTTTCTCAAGCCTTTTTCCCCTTCCTTTCTTTCCTCTATTCGGCCAAGGATGTTCAAGAATGAACTCCTTTTTTTTTCTTTCTTCAATTCACGGCAACAAGGGGGTGAGACCATGTTTTTTTTTTTCCATCACCCTTCCTTTCATTATTTAATCACCATGCTTATTATTTTATTTTTCTTAACATGCATCATTAGCATAACATGTTGGAGACATGTTTCCACCCATAGCATGGCCGGCCACTATGCTTTAGTTTGGCTAATTTGACATGCAAGGACAACACTTTCCCACTTTAATACTATTTGGTCATTACTTATTTACCTATCATAATTTTCCAAGTCTTTCAACTAGATCCTTTCAAGCAAAATTCACATTCATAATATAAAATTAAAACATCAAATTTTTGTACAGGTACTATCACACATATATGATATGCAACTAAAATTTTAGCTAAATTTTATGTCTCGGTTTTGTGGTCCCGAAACCACATTCCGACTAGGGTCGAATTAGGGCTGTCACAGCTTCCGTATAAGACCATATCTAGGATATGGCATCGATGTGATATATGCTACTGTATAAGACCATATCTGGGATATGACATTAGTGAGATATGTGATTCGTGTAAGAACATAGCTGGGCTATAACATCAATATGTGATCTGTGATCCGTGTAAGACCATAGCTGGCCTATGGCATCGATATGTGATATGTGATTACGTGTAAGACCATAGCTGGGCTATGGCATCGATATATGAATATGTGTAAGACCATAGCTGGGCTATGACATTATTATGTGAAGATGTGTAAGACCATAGTTGAACTATGGCATCGAGAAAATGAAGTACTCAATTCCGTAAGAAGTTCACTAATTTGACAAAGTTTGGAAAATGTTATATAGAACTATGTGATATAAGGAAGTACAAGTTGATATGAAATGAGTATAGAACTAGGTTGATGATTGAATTCATTTGTGATTATATAATTGTTCATCTTGAGTGTACTGTCCATATGTATTGATATTTCAAATGATTTAATGAATAAAGTTCCGACATGGAATAAACTGAACATGAGACAAATAATTATGAAATTGAACTCAAAATTCATGAAAATGACGATTACTGATATATGGCGACATGAGACATTGATATATGAATATGGAATATGTTTGATAAATGTATTCATTCATAATTATGGAATTATGTATCTCATGTGTACTATTTGAATAAAGATGATATTTCAAATACTTTGGTTATTTAAGCTCAAATATGAAATAGTATGAAATCAAGATAAGTTGTAATGAAAATATATTTAAATTACAGAGATATGGCTGATATATATTAATTGATTAGTTAATGTTGGCTTATGAATGGTATAACTGTAACTAGCCATTAGTATGGCTTGTGTTTAGTAAGTTTGATATTCAAATTATTATGATTTTATCATGATTGATATGGCTACGAAATGAACAAACGATGATAATTATAAGGCTTGGTTGAATACCTTAAATTGATTCATAAATGTATTAAAATGTTGGTGGAAATAAATGATTAAATGGGTGAGAAATATGGCTTGAAAAATAGCCTAAGTGTTAGCCACACGGGCTGAGACACGGTCGTGTCTCTCAACCGTGTGAGGGACACGGCTTACAGACACGGTTGTGTGGCCTGGCCGTGTGGTTCGATTTGCATGCTGACATCATAAACAGAAAGTTACACGTCCTGAGGACACGGGATTGTCAAAGACACACGGGCGTGTCCCTATGTCCACACAGGCGTGTGACCCTGTTTCTTGGGAAAATTTCCTAAGTTTTCCTGAATCTTCTCAGAGCTCTCACTTTAGTCCCAAATTAATCCCGATGTATGTTTTGGGCTTCGTAGACCCAATTAAGGGACGACATGCATGTGTTTGAAAAGTTTGAATTAAAAGAAATTTTATGGCCCGATTTTTGCATGTATGTGTATGTTTAGGTCCGGTAATGCCTCGTACCTTGTCCCGACATCGGATACGGGTAAGGGGTGTTACAATCTCAGCCTATGTCCTCACTCATATAACTCTCTGAGTTGGGTCACAAGGCCAAGCCACACACCTGTGTGTCAGGCCGTGTAACTCTCGAATTAGCCACAGACACCCGTGTGCCAGGCCATGTGTTAGGCCATGTAACAGCCTGACTTGCATGCATTAAAACCCACAAGGGACACACGATCGTGTCGCTTGGTCGTGTGTCACACATGGTCGAGTCACACGCCCGTGTCTCAGACCATCATGAATTTTCCTAAAAACAAGCCATTTCCATCACCAATTCATGCAAACATCCAAAGGCCTTTAAAACACTTAATTAAAGCATCAAAACATGACCAAAAACAACATGAAATGACCAATTCAAAAGTCTAAACCATTCAACCAATATGCCATACAACGCACCTCAATTTCAAACATGCAAACTTACCAAAACATGTATATGTTGATCACATTTCTATTATCAAACATAACTCAACTTTTACCAAAACATACCTTAAATATGATCATTAACACTTCAACGTAACTTACCATTTGATCCATATCTTTCATGCATCATAAGTACCAAAATGACACAAACTAACCAACATCAAATGGTACCAAAACAACTTATACATGCCAAAATAACTTATTATGCATACATGACATCAAAACACAAACACATTTGGTTATTATGTACACATTCATTAAACACCATTTTATAACATCCTAAATACATTCCAACCTCAATTTCAACTATGTAAGTTTATACATGCCACTACCCTAGGAGATACAAAAACTACCAAAGTCGATGGATAGTGTAAGTTGAATGTTTGATCTGTCCAAAGTGTTAGTAACAACGATCTACAAAACAATCTATAAGAAAAAAACAAGCTTATAAATCCTAGTAAGATCATAGCATATAATTTAATCTAATAATAAATTGAATACAATTCACATGTTATTCGATTCAGAATTACTAAAGTCTAAACAGAGGCAAGTATGTGCAATTCAGGGGTATCGAAGTACAAACAGGGGCACGTATATGCAACTCATCATTATTCTTCTAAAAACATAATAATTAAAGAATCATAGTACAACTAAACAAATAGAAATTCGTTTCGTATTAAAACACTACGAACTTACCTCGACGATTTGAGCGTAAGAACAAAGTCGATTAATCCGAGGCTTTAGCTTTTCCCCGATCTAAGTCCATTTGTGGTCTATCTTGATCTAAATATACAAATTTAATCCATTTAATACATCTATTATTCAATTCAGTCCATATTTCATATTCTTCCAAAATTATAATTTTGCCCCTAACATTTTTAACTTTTTACAATTTAATCTTTAAGTTCAAAAATTGAAATCTAAGCATTTTAATCCCCATCTCATGCTAACCAAATTCACTAGGGACATATATCAATCCATACAAACCATCATTTCATGAATTTAACTAGAACTTTTAGTAATTTTACAAATAAGCCCCTAAATGTCATTTTCACCAAAAATCACTTTACAAAACTTGTTTATTTATCAATAAGGACTCATAATCTACCATTAAATATCAAGAATCACACAAGAGCATTCCTATAACAACCATAAATCTTTAACATTTTTACAAATTGATCCCCGGGCTAGCTAGATTAGGCTACAACGATCCCAAAAACATAAACATCATTAAAAGCGGAATTGAAACACATACCGTGCAAGCAAAATTAGTTGACCGAATACCCTAGAAAGTTACCATGGTTTTTCTCTTTTAATATCGATGGAGGATGGCTTGAGAAAGATGAATGAATTTTTGGTTTTATTAAATTTAACCTTTATTTACCTAATTACCAAAATAACCTTTAAAAAAACATTAATAATTTCAACAAAACCAATCTGTGAATATCCACTAACCACTCAAATAGTATACTTACCATCTATGTCCTCTCACTTTAGAATTTCATAGCTATTAGACCCATTTAACTAATAGAACTCTACATTTTCACTTTTTATGATTTAGTCCTTTTTACATAATTAAACATGCAAACATCAAAATTTCTTACCAAAATTTTTATACAACCTTACTAACATTTCATAGACATTAAAATAATAAAAAAATAATAATTTACTCATCATATTTGTGGTCCCAAAATCACTATTTTGGTTTTACTAAAAACGAGCTGTTACATGATTGTTCAAAACAGACTTTCTTCTCTTCACAATCAAAACCCCAAATTTTTATGCAAATGAAAAAATGCACACAATATGCTAACCGACATATAGAACTAGGAGTATGCATATTCGGTTGAACAGATTCAGAATCATTTATATTTGTATTCAATTACTAAATAACGATAACAACAATAAACTCAAATTCATTCATCACATCACATCAACACTTCTACAGACAACTAAATTTAATCCTAAAAGTACACATACATACATAAATCCAAGTTGTACTGGACTCCCAAACACAATTACAGAGGCTTAAAAGAGTGTCGGATTACACAATAACTAAAACAAGTCAGTTTATGAATTAAGAATAAAAACTACAAAACAGGGCTACACGACCGTGTGGCCAAGCCGTGTGGACTAATCCAAACTGTGTGACAGGGGTATATAGCTGTGTGACAAAGGAATACGCGTGTAATTAAGATACAATATCATGTGACTGAGACACAAGCCTGTGTGACTGAGACACACGCCTGTATGACTAAGGTACACTACCATGTGGCTAGACCATGTAACTCACTAACCCGTGTGACCAAATTAAAGCATAAAAGGAGTAGGAAAGACATGGTCGTGTGGTTGGCATACATGGCCGTATGACTAAATGACATGCTCGTGTGTGACGACTAATTTTCCCCAACAGGGATCACATGGTCGTGTAACCAGCCCCTGTGACCCACCCCAGACCGTGTGTCGTAAAACTTACCTAATTTCCAAATGGCGCATGGCCATGTGAACTGCCCATGTAGCTCAAAACCACTCCCAAACCTGATGCACAGCCACAAAAATTCACAGAAAAATCACTCCAAAATACAAATGTTTAGGAAATCACACCTTATTGCGTGTTCACAAGCACCAACGAATGATCAATTTCCACCGTTGAACCAAATTGAAACTCGGTTACAATATCACACAAATCATTCTTTTTATATGAATCTAAATTGAATGCAGATGTGAAAAGAAATGAACCTCTTTAAAACAGAATTAGACAACGTTGTTGAAATAAAAAAGAAAGAAAAACTTAAAGAACAAAAGAGAATGGAAAAGAAAAATGTTGGAATAGAGGAATTTTGAAGTCAAAAGGCAAAATATCCAATTGGAAAAAAGCTAAAAACTAATGTGAGAGGAAATAAAGGAACGTGTGAAGGATTTTGGGAATTTTCTAATTTTTCTAAAAAAATTTAAAATAAATTAAATAAATTGAAAAGATTTTTAATAAAAAATTAACCTATCAGAATTTTCAGAATTGAAACAAAAAACAAAAACATTTCCCACATTGCACACACATGGACTCGAACCTAAGACAAAGGTAAGCTACCCCAAAGATCTAGCCACTAAATCAGTAGGCTTGTTCTGCTCCTAAAACATGAAAACCAACTTAATAGTCCCATCGAACCACTGACCCAACTAAATAACCTAATTAATTCTAACCCCAATTCTGGCGCGTTATAGATAATATTGGTTTAAATCTCAACTCTGCCAGAATAGAACCATCATGTTCTAAATTCAAATTTGCAATAGACCTTAAAGTAAATAGAGACTTCTGACTTAAAGCGTCATCTACCACGCTATCTTTTCTAGAATGGTAATCAATTACCATATCATAATTTTTTAATAGCTTGAGCCACTTACGTTGTCGGGAATTCAAGTCTTTCTGAGTCATCAAGTACTTTAGGCTTTTATTATTAGTAAAAACATGACTTTTTAACTAAACAGATAGTGTTGCCATATTTTTAGAGAAAAAAAACTACTGCTAACTCCAAATAATGCATTGGATAGTTTTTCTCATAAGGTTTCAACTGTCACTAGGCATAAGCTATAACTTTTCCTTCCTACATCAGAACCCAGCCCGGACCGCTAAGCGAGGCATCACTATAAATAGTAAATTTTTTCTCGGATTTAAGCTAGATCAAAACTGGAGCTTCAGCCAACACGGCTTTCAATTGTTCAAAACTCTACTGACATTTTTCAAACCAAATGAAACTGAAATCTTTCTGCAATAACTTTGTCATTAGCAATGCTATTATTGAGAAATTCTTAACAAAACATTGATAATACCCAGCTAAACCTAAAAGTCTACGTACCTTAAAAACATTTCTCGGAGCTTGCCAATTCACGATCACATATATTTTACCAAAATCTACTCGGATACCATCTTCGAAAATCAACTCGGATACCATCTTCAAAAATCACATGCCCCAAAATCTGACCTCTTCAAGCCAAAACTCGCATTTACTAAACTTCGCGTATAATTGTTTCTTGCGCAAAGTCAGTAGCACAGTGCTCAATTTTTGGTTATGATCGGACTTATTCTTTGAATATATCATAATATCATCGATAAAAAACTGACAAATCTATCTAAATACGGCTGAAATATCTGATTTATCAAATCTATAAATGCGGTAGGGGCATTGGTTTGACCAAACAACATTACAAGAAACTCAAAATGATCGTAATGAGTTCTAAATTCAATTTTTGTCACATGAAGTTCTTTAACTTGCAACTAATAATAACCAGACCAGAGATCAATTTTAGAAAATATCGTAGCTCCTTTCAGCTAATTAAACAAATCATCAATACAAGGCAACGAATATTTATTTTTTATCGTAACTCTGATCAACTGTCAATAATTTATACACAATCTCATCGAACCATCTTCCTTTTCCACAAATAACACTAGAACACCCCAATGTGACACGCTCGGTCGAATAAAACCACGATCTAACAATGAAATGCTTATGTTTTTCTATACGCTTTTTTCATTCAATAATGTATGCATTGTATGAATTTCTCATTCATTTAATAATATATGACTTCTATGAATTTTTTCTTCTTATGCTCTTCATAATTGGTATCATTGTAGATTTGACGAGCTTTTGATATCCATATTTTTTGTACCATTATGCTTTTTCAAGTCTTATTTTGTTTAATAAAATTTAGTATCTATAAAAAAGGGAGAAAACCATTAATATATGCATCTTGTAAGGAGGAGTACTAGAAATAGGAATAGTTTGTAACTTTATTGAATTATCCGTAGCATGTAATTCTTTGATTCTTAATCCATTCCTTGTTCACATTTCTTGTTAACGATTGGTAACTTTGTTTAAGTATCAATTGTTATCTTTCATTGAACATGAACTTGATTGAAGTTTTATGTAGTTAAAACTTATTTGTATTATCTTTAGATTTTCACATAAAGTGTTCTTTTCAAATGGATTTCAAGTATGTTTCTTCGCCATATTATTCTTTCTTAAAGTTCATTGTTTACTTATGAAAACGAAATTGAATATTCTTAACATGAATCAGTTATGACTCATTGCATTATTGCATTAATATTTATTCTCCCTGAGCTTAAATTTTCAAAATGTCTTTAAAATCAGTATCATTCTTCAAATGCTTCAATTGCTTTTTGATATAAAAAAAAGGAAGAAAAAGATGAAATTTTTGTATGCATAGGTTTTATATATGTTTATCTTCTATATGCTTATGCAAGTGAATTAATATTCATGTATATAGGCCTCTTGACACATTATTTAAATACATGAAATTTATAATGTCTTGGACATATCACTTGTTTTCATGCATGCTTATTTGTCACATGTCCTGTTGAAATTCAATGCTCTTGTTTAAGATTTTATGCTTAAAAATTTTTAAGGAACATTTTATTAAGGAGGAGTTACTTTTGGAAAATGTCTAAAATTTAAGGGGTTCTCAAAATGAAAATTTCTTTTAAATTTTTTTATATAAAAAAAGGGGGAGATTGTTAGCTTTGATGTCTCAAAATTTTGATAAACAACATTGAAAATAAATTTTATATATTATATTTCTTAAGCCATTTAGTGAAAATATGATTGAAAATTTTATTAAGCATTTTCAAAGCACTTTCAAAGACTTACGAAATACTTAAACATGTTTTAAATATATTTCATCCTTATCAAGTGTTTTTGAGTCAATACCAAAGTGTTCTAAGGTATTTAAAATGTTTTTAAGAAACTTTGGTAGTCAAGTCTGAAGACATAAGAATATATGTTTTGAGACATGAAAGTTCAAATACAAAACATTGCTTTAGGAATAGTAGGTCTAGAGACATTGGCATGTATGTCTGGATACATTAGTTTGTATGTCTCAAGACAGAGCTTGCCAATAGCTATTTTTCAACCATGTCTCAAGACCTAGGTTGTAGGGACATTTTTTCAACCCAAAATTAATGCTTGCAATGGCTCCAAATCATTCCCAACAACCATAAATGTTCACAAACTTATTCATGGGTATAAATACAAATCAAAGACACTTCAAGACTCAAGAAAGCAATATCCAAACAAAAAGTTCAAGATAAAATCTTTCATTTCTTTATTTTCTTCATTTCTCTTGTACATATTCATTGAGAGCTTTTTGTAATATCTTTTCTTACTCTCATATTTTATTTTTAGAGCTTTAATTTGCAAACACACACCTACTAGAGGTTCATTATTAATTTTCCCATCTACTCTTTGTTGTAAAAAGTTTATTTAAGGTTTTTGAGGTATAAAATCTTTAGGGGATTAGAAAAGTTGCTAGTTGAGCCTTCTAAAAGCTAGAGGGTTCTAGTTTATCCATAAAACATAGGGGGAAAATTCTATCTTAACCTTTTGAAAAAGATAAGAATGCTAAAGGTTATATATTTTTCTTGAAAGATAAAAGTTCAAATATAATGATTTAGGAAAACCTTTATTGATGATTTAGGAAAATTGATCCTATTTCCTATAGAATCTATATATTTTTAATTTATTTCCTTATTATTTAAAAAAGTTTGTACAAATTTTAAAAATACCAATTCGTCCCTCTTGGTATTTTTTAGCCTAACACATTCCTCGGGTAACTTCTCATTCTCTATTTTTCTATTTGTTATGTTGTTCATAGAGCTTTAAATATAGATTTTCAAAATTTGCTCTAAATTTATAATATTAACCTACTTGGTGTATTTGAAGTTTCAACTATCCTAAAAAGAAGCACATACTCTGTTAACTTTCATTTTCAAATGTTTTTATATAATAAAATAAATTTCAAAAATCCCTTAATCAAATTAGCAATTATTGTTGCAATCACTCTAAATTTATTTTCAATTGCTACAAATTCAAAATTAAAAAATTTCCTAAAGGTCTTATGCAATTCATAAATGTTTTTGGTATTTACAAATCATTAAAAATGTTTTCTGGAGCTTTGTATCGATACATGTACTTGTTGTATCAGTATATTGTAAGTCAGTAAGCAAAATTGCAAAACAAGGGAGCATTGTATCGGAACATGTCCACGTGTTTTCGTACATGTTGAGTAAACATCTCAAGTCACTAACACTTTCTAGAAATGCACCTCCAGTACATGTCCTTAGGGTATCAAAACATTCTCTAAGGTTTCGATACATCTTACTCTCCAATGACTATATTCTAAAAGCAATGTATTGGTACTATGAGTTATCTATTAGAAAATGAGGTTGCAGGCTACTTTTAATTAGGGGTGAGCGTTCGATCAAATCGAACCGAATCGAATGAAAAAATTTCGAGTTAATTGAGTTGACAAATCATATTTTATCATCCTAATTTGATTTGAAATTTTCTCGAATCGAGTTGAGCGAGATGGAATTCGAATCGAATCGAATCGAATATATTTGTTCGAGTTAAATTTTAAAAAGTAATTTTGGGTCCTTATAACCACTGTCACCCATCGTAATAAAATTTGTCCACCTTAACCAACATTTTTATTAACTTTCATCACCTCATAATTTATTTATTAATTTTTTTATATACAGATTAGCTTCTTTGCTTACTTAGTTGTTTCAATTATCTTCAGATTCTTGTCACTATGTATTTTGAAATTAAAAAATATATTAAATGTAAAATTGTGATTTTTTAATAAAAGTTATTTCAAAGATAAAATGTGAAATTGATACCAATATAAAATTTTAACATGAATATTTAATGGCATAATTAATAATTCAATTTTAATATAAATATTCAATATGATTTAACAATTTAATAATATAAATAATATAAAATGTGAAATTTAATTTAATAATATAAATAGTATATATAAATAAAATTATTACTATTTATGTTTAATGATTTTTTTGGATAATTTTGAATTTTTATGTGAGAGTAAATGGTGAGAAGTAAAAGTTTAGGGGAAAAATAAAAAAATTTTGGGCAATAAAAGTTTGAGGGAAAGTAAATAGGGGAGTAAAATTTTGGACGGAAAATATAAAAAAAAAATTGGAGGGGGATTAGTTTGGGGTAGATAGGAGGTGAGATGTGAAGGAAGTAAAAATTTTAGGGGGAAAGAGGGAGAGAGTAAAAATTTTGGAGAAAATAAAAAGTTTTAAGGGTTTTTAAAAGTAAAATTTTGAGAAAAAATAAATGGGAGAGTAAAATTTTGGTGGGAAATGGATTTTGGGTAGATTGGGGGTTTGTGATGGAAAGGGAGTAAAAGTTTTTGGGGGAAAGTGAGAAGGGGTAAAACTTTTGAAGGAAAGTAAAAAGGTTTGAGAGTTTGGGGCAAAAATGTAAAATATTATAGTTTAATATTCGAATTATTCGAGCTATTTGAATTCAAAAATTCAACTCAATTCGAACTTGAAATTCGAAAAATAAAATTCGAGTTGACTCGAATAACTGGATTAACTTGAATAACTTGATTCGTTTAACTCGAAATTCGAATTTTTTTTAATTTTTTCGAGTCGAATCGAGTTTTCTCACTCCTACTTCTAATGCTCAAAACTAATGCTTCCAACGACTCCAAACTCTCTCTAATGGCTCAAAGGCATCCAAATCAATTAGAGGGTATAAATAAAAGTCAAGAACAATTGAAGAAAGTAGTGAGACATATCCAAGCATCGAAAGCAAGACAATTCACTTTAAATCTTTTTTTTTTCTCATATTCTCTTATACATGGTCTCTTTTAAGTACTTATTGTAATATATTTTATCATTGTCATTTTCATTCTTTGAGAGAGATATCACTTGTAAACACACAACTTTTAGAGGTCTTAATTGTTTACACACTTCTCTTTATATTAAAGAGTTCACTCAAGGTTTTTGAGGTATAATACCTTTAAGGGGTTTATAAAGGGTTCTACCTAGCCACAAGTTAAAAAATATAATATTTTTAATATTTTTAAAAATTAAAAATTAAAAATAAAATTTATTATCAATATAATAATATTAAGCTTGATTTAAGTTAATTTTTATATAAAAAAATTATTTATAAATGAACTCTTTTTCAGAAAATGACTTATGCTTTTCAAACGGGTAAGTCATTTCACAGGAAAAAGAGCTTTTTTTACCTTGACATGTAAGTCATTTTCCATTGACCAAATTATTTTCTGTAAAACAAAACAGGAAAATGCAGAAAATATTTTTTGTAAAATCTTTTATATATAAATAAACGGACCATAAAATGAAATATAAAGAAATGTCTTGTTAGATAGTTGAAAACCATATTTATGTGGTGTAATTGGACCTTCAGTTTATGAAACATAATGTTTTTTTTTTACATTTTAATGGTTTGAATATTTTTTATTTTTATAAATATATAATTTATTAAAGAGAATTAAAATAATTTATTAAATAATTACATTATATGATGGGAAGGAGAGAAGTTTATTAACACAAAAATCGAATCCTAAACTTCATTTTATTCAATTTGAAATCACCAATGACATAATTGACAAAAAATTTATTAAAAGATGCATTTACCATTTAAGATTTTTTTTCTTACAGCTCGTAACTCGTTAGTGACTCTCATCCCCTTTCCGGTCATATTCTAATCCTAACAAGTAAAGGAATTGTCTATAATTTTCAATGGTTAATGAACTCCTTTCAAAAAAGATAATATATACTAAAATAGATGAAGCACATAATTTTAATGATATGCATAGCTTCTAGGGGTGAGTGTTCAATTGAGTGGAGTCGAATCGAATAAAAAAATTTCGAGTTAGCCGAGTTGATAAATCCTATTTTAGCAATCGAACTCAATTTGAAATTTTTTCGAATCGAATCGAATCAAGTCAAAAACTTTTGAGTCGAGTCGATTTAACGAATATTATTATTTATACTGAATTTTACGTTTATAGGGACTGATTATTTTAACTAGTAGACTAAGTATAATATTATTTAACTATATAAATAATATAATAGATTTGCCTTTTAACTTAATAGATAAATATTTATCAAAACAACGCTTAATGGTTTTTATTTTAACTTTAGAAAAAGTAAGCATTTATTAAAATGATGTAGTTTTGCCTTTTCTTATTCAGATTTTCGAATAACTCGAATTGTGTAATTTAAATTCGAGTTAAATAAAAAATTTTAATTTTTTTATTCGAGTTTATCCGAATAACTCAGACTATTTAATTCAAAATTTACATTTTTATCGAATTTTTCAAATCGAATTAAATTTTACTCACACAAAATAATCACTCTTATAATAATTTTTATTTTGATTATTTTCATAAATTTAATCAGTTGTAAATTGAAGTCAATCACAAGCATCATATTCTAAAACAAATTAAACATCTTAACAATATCCTACAAATTTGTTGTCTTGAGCAACGGATCCATCAGTACCCATCTCTAATTATATCTGATTCATTCCGAAAAATTTGTTTAAATTTAATTAAGTCTTAAACTGAAACGCAATGATTAAAATCGAATCACCCAAACCTAAAAATCTAAAATATCAAATTAATTAGGTAATCTACTAAAAATAGTAATTTCTATTTATCTTAAGTTGCATTTTAGTTATTTATATTTAAAATTTTATGTTTTAGTCACGTTATCGTATTATCATTTCAAACAAAAATTTTAGGTTAAATTATACAATTGGTCCCTATTTTTTTTTGTTGAGCATTTTAATTTAATTTTTTTTAAGTTCTTTTAGTGTTCTTTTTTCTTTCTTATTTTTCATTCTCTTATGGTTCTCTCTCATTTTGTTTTCCTCTCTTCTCTATTTCTCTTAACATAATTTTTCTATGTTTTCCATTTGCTAAAACTAGTCATTAGTACTTTTATTTTTTGAAAATTTTAATTTTCTTTTGATTTATATGATATCTATATAAACACTTAATGACAATGAATTTTAACATCATTCACATTTCTTTTCGATCCATCCTTTTTTCGTTTTTCGCTGTTGTTTCTATTAGTTTCATTATTGCCGTATGGTTTGCTTTTTATGTTTTCTATTTTTAATTTATGCAGAACGATCTCTCTTAGTCAATTTATTTTTATTTTAAAATTGACAAATGGTTGTAATGGGTGCTTTCGTAACAGTCTTACAATGAGGGTGGACATTTGTATCGATGGAAAAACAATAATGAAGAAGAAAATGATGTTAAAACTCGCTATCATCAAGTGTTTATATAGATATCATATAAATAAAAAAATTTAAATTATTCAAAAAATAAAACTATGTGGACTATTTTTAAGGTCATTTTACCCAAAAAGCCCGTTTTTAAACATTAATAACAGAATTGGGCCGTTTATTGAGTTATTTACCGGATTAAGCCATTTTTCTTAAAAACGCTCTGACGTCAATGCGCTTTAGTGTCTACGTCAGCAAAACGCTCCTCCAGGGAAGCGTTTTGCCTATGTAAGGGTCAAAAATTTGACCGCTGGCTTCCAATGGTCCAAAAAAAAAACTATAAAAAGTCCACCAAATCATTTTCACACAAATCTCTCACAATTTCTATAATTCTCTCAAAATTCCTTTCCCTTCATTTATTTTTCATACAATTCTCTCATAATTCTCAACCTTCTTTCAATATTCTTTTCAAAAATCTATCAAATTTCATTGAAATTTTCTCAAAATTCTATCAAAATTCTTCAAAATTCTATCAAATTTCTTTGTTTAAAATTTTTTTGAATTTAATTTTTTTAAATTATAAAAATCCGATCGTGTTAGCAATGGCCGGAGAATTAATCCGTCTCGATAATAAGCACATCTCCGTTGATCAAATGACAATGGTAAGTGATAATTTTAAATTTTCAATACTATTCGATATTTTTTTAATTTATGCAAATTTAATTAAATTTGCAATACTATTTGATATTTTATTCATTTATGCAATTATAATTAAAATTTCAATACTGCTTGATTTTTTTTCATTTATGATGTTTGCATTAATTAATTTATGCAATTTTAATTAATTTTTGTTTTATAATTTTTTATAATAGTCTGTAGATCGGGTGTTGCAATGCTACATCTGTAACATGTTTGGTCATCCATCGCCATTGATCGAGAATTACTTGCGGGAAGCGGGATTTTGGCACGTGGCCACAATAGGCCGAGGGTGCAAGTTGGACCCGAAACTAATCAGTGCGTTGATAGAGAGGTGGAGACCCGAGACGCACACTTTTCATCTTCCATGCGGAGAGTATACTCACTCTAGAATACGTGCATTTGCAATTGGGATTGCCGGTGGATGGGTAGGCAGTCACCGGGTCCGCATCATCTACTGATTAGGGAGCCGTATGCTACGAGCTTTTGGGTGCTATACTGGATAATATTAACGGAGGTCGGATCGAGATAGGCTGGTTATAAGATACATTCCCGGAGCCGGATAATGATTCCACTGAACTCGAAAGAATACAATATGCTCGGGCATACATTCTTGAGATGATTGGAGGTTATCTGATGCCGGGCTTGTCACGAAACCTCGTACATCTTATATGGCTGTTGAAACTCGTAGGTTTTAGAGCAGCCAACTAATTGAGTTGGGGGTCTGCTGTGTTGGCAACATTGTACAAGGAAATGTACGAAGCGACGCGATCGAACAAAGCCAAAATAGAAGGTTGCCTATCACTACTGCAATCATGGGCACGGTTTTGCTTTCCATTTTTACGTCCTCCAGTGGACCACCCATATACATTTTCACTCATAATGAGGTAAATTTTATATTAGATTTTACAATTATTACGTAAATTTAGAATATAATTGTTTGCTAAAAATTTATTTAATTAGGTAAAACCATTCCGCGAGTTATGTTGGAATACCTACCTCTCTCGAAAATATATGGCTTCTATTAGACCAATGATCGGAAGCACAAATAAGTATTAAATAAAATATATATACACATAACAAAATAGTAGTTTCGTATTTAGTATTTAGGATTATGTTTTTTCTAATACCCTAAACACAAATTTATTTAAAAAAACTAAACCCTAATTTAATCAATTAACCCTAATACCCTAAACTCTAATTTAGTATTTAGTATTTAAAATTAATAGTTAATTTAATGAATTAACCCTAAAATCCTAAACCCTAATCAATTAATTTTTTCCCGAAACCCTAAACTTAACATAACGCCAATATGTATATATGCTACAATCATGTTATCTTTGAGAATTTCTTTTTCGTGTATATATATTGGAAATTAATAATTAAAAAAAATCAGAAATGAGCTTGTTACAATATAAAAGAAACTTAGCTGGTGGATCAAGAATAAAATGATTTAAGCCATTGATAAGGGAAAAAAACCTAAACACTGAAGTAATCGAATTACCAAGTTGTTGTTTACACGTTAAGAGTTATTTCAGGGTGTTTTACTAAAATATTATAAGAAATAAAATATTAAAATAGTATGTTTAAACGATTATGTATCAATTAACCCTAAATTTAATCAATTAACCCTAATATCCTAAACTCTAATTTAGTATTTAGTATTTAAAATTAATAGTTAATTTAAACCCCAATTCAATTAATTTTTTTCTTAAAACCTTTAAATTTTAAACCCTAAAAAACCATAACCTTAACAAACCCTAACCTTAAATCCTAAAAACACTAACCCTAAATCAATTAAACCCTAAAAAACCCTAACCCTAAAAACACACAGGCAAAACGCCTCACTGAGAAGCATTTTTGTCCACATCAGCAAAGCACGCCCTCAAAGAAGCGTTTTATACTGACATGGACAAAACGCTCCATCAAGAAAGTGTTTTGCTAACACGTCCTCTGAAAATGCACTAACGAAAACGCGTTTTCATGAAAAATAACCTAATCCAATAAATAACCCAAAAACGGCCCATTTTCGTAATTAAATTTAGAAAAAGGCCTTTTTAGGTAAAATGACCTAATTTTAACAAATGAAAAACATAAAAAATTAAAAAAAAAACTATGTTAAGAGAAATGGAGAAGAGAGGAAAGCATATGCACAAGAGAATGGAAAATAAAAATAAAAACAAAGAAAGTTATAAAAACATAAAAAAAATTAATGACTCAAAATGTAAAAATATAGATATCAATTGTATAAATTAACTTAAAATTTTTATTTGAAATAATGATTTAACATGTTACATTATCTTACTGTTACACCCACTAATAACAATTAACAGCTCAAGATAATATAAATGACTAAAACATAAAATTTCAAACAAATAATTAAATGATTAAATGTAATGTAAGACTATTTTAATAGTTTACCCAATTAATTAAGGTTAGTAGCAGAAAAGAATATGCCTTTCTTTTTGATTAGCGTTTGCAGGGAAGAAATAAACCGCAACTTATATCCGAAATCGAAAACGTACGTCGAATATATGTTTCTAAACAGACTTAATTTTTAGTCATATATTTAGATAACCATATAATCCAGAACAAGTGTAACACTGACAACTCAAGCAACCAAAACTTATGTCTGAAAATACTGTTCTAATCAGATACCAAAATCTGAGTGGTGTTTTTGCAGTAAAAGGACATGTTTTTCAAAGGGGAAAAAAAAAAGTCTCCTCCAAATGCATGTAAGCATTAACATCTACTTCAAAAGATTAGAACAACAAAATTACGAGCTACTCAAAAAGATGCATTAAACTTAAACCCAGATGAATCAATACTTGATCGGAGAAATAACTTCCAACTGCGTGCCAAGCTTCTCCTCGGCCACCTTCTCGGCTTTAACCCTGAGCTTAGTGAGTTGCTTCCTTCTCTCGTATGCCACTTGAGCTCTTTCCTTCCTCTTCCTTTCAAGCTCCTGGAGGGAACAAGAATAAAAGCATAAAGTTCAATAATGTTATAAACTATAAATATTGGAAATGTGACAAACAATTCCATATTTAAAATATCCGAGTAGGATAATGGGTTTTCACCTTGATAGTGTCATAGTGGTTCCATCCGACCTCTGACGAGAGCTTGCCCAACAAACAATACTTGTGTCCTTTCTGAAGCCTCAAAACCCTAATTTGAAACCCAATGAAACAATTAAAAACATCCAATGTAACTAATCATTGAAGCAGGGGAATCGAATTCTACATTCCGGGAAAGAAAACAGCCCTGCAAAACTCACTTGAGAGCATCGGGAATAACCATCCTCTTTATCTTATCATACGGAGCTGGAATCCCTTCGTAAGCCTTCAAACGAGCAAGTGCTGCTGCTCCGCGCTTAGTCTTATGAGGAATCATTCTGCAACACAAAGCATAATTCAGCAATAAACAATCATAACAAATTTGATTTCCATTGCAGTCCAGTTGATTCAGTTTTGAAATTAATCAATTATGAAAATCGATATTCTATTAATTCAGTTACATATTGGTATAATTTAATAAACCAAACTAATTGAAATTCGAAATAAAATTTATACAACTTAAAATAAACAAACTAAAACTCCACTACAGACTATTTCCCAATAAAAACGCCTCAAAAGAGGCTAAAATCATCCGAATTAGACCAAAAAACATTGGATAATACACGATTACATAATTATTACACAAATACAAAACGAATAAAATAACAAACACATAATTACATGAATAGATATATCAAAAATTATATAAAATATTTTAATCGATCCAATTACTTACAATAAAACTTCCCCAATTACATTACACAAATAATACGGGCACAACAATAATCAAGTAAAAATCTTCTATATATTTTGATTTTTTTTATTTTTATAAGAAGAGGGGTAAGCTTGTTAAACTACAGGCTTATTGACATATAGTTAATATTATCAATATAAAATAATTTAAACACGGCCAAAATGCAGTAAAATACACAAATTGTGAGGTATAAACTAAATATTCATAATAAAACTTTCCCCTAATTACAATGCATCAAAACCCCCCAAATTTGACTTCCTTTCCTTTCACAACAAAAGAAAATTTTTAAAATCCCATAAAAAAAGCTTTTATAAAAAAAAGAGAAAAAAGAAACATACCCACGAATGGTACGCCATAGGATCTTAGCAGGAGCACGAAAATGGATAGGACCATGAGAAGGTTTAGTGTTCATCCGCTTCCTCAAGAACCTCATGTACTTCATTTTCTGCCTCACCAATCCACCCGACATGCAAATTTCTTCGCATCTTACAACCACAACTTTTTGCCCATTCAACAATTCCTTAGCCAATGTCGACGCTAACCTTCCCAACATGTGATGCCTTGCATCTACCACCACCCTTTTGGCGCAGATCCCTGACCCCGAAACCATCTTTTCCCGCAGCTGCTGTTGCTGTTTTTTTTTTCTTCTTTCTAGGGAAATGAAGGGGAGCATTAGGGTTTTGTCAGTTACATTTATAGATGGGTTTTTCGTTCTGATTGTTATTGTTGTTGTTGATTTTGGGCTTTTTGGGTCAATATTGATTTCTTGGTTTTAGACTTTTAGTGGTAGGCTGTTTATGTATCGGGGCAAATTTATATTTCGGAAAATTAAAAGGTTAAATATACCAATAGTCCTTAAATTTTGTTTAAAATTACGTTTCACTTGTTTGATAACTTTTATTAAGAGGATAATGGCACATTAATTCGAATTGTTAATAATTAATTTGACCTTTGAATTATAGTTAAAATGTTATTTTGATACTTTTAACATTTTTAATAATAATTCTAAAAAATTTTAAAAATATAAAAATTATTATAAATATTTTTAAAATAATAAAATTTATTAAAGATTTATAAAGATTTTATTTCAGTTAATTGTTAAAGTAACTCCTATATATAAAGAGGGGTAAATATACTATTTCCTCCCTGGAGTTGCAAACATGATTTTTTTTTAAAGAAAAATGTTAAAAGTATAAAAAATTATAGTTTAGATATAGTTTAGGCCAAATTAGTCCTTAACCTTCTAAATTAATGTGCCACATCATCCTTTTATGGAGTTAACGGATGAGTGACCAAAATGTAATAACTCAATAATGTTAGTTGCTATTACGTAGTTTTTGAAAATTGAGTGATTGAAATGTAATTTTAAACAAAATTTAGGGATTGTTGGTATTATCTTTCTTCTTTTTTTTTCTTTTAGAAACTTTACCTATTTTCAAAAGGCTTAGTGTGTAGATTGGTCTCAACTTGGCAACTTTGCTCAAGTTGGCTCTTAGACTCTTTTTTTATCACATTAATCTCTATAATTGGTATCTGTTATATAAATTGGTCTCTATGATTAGCACAGTTAACTTTTGAATAATTGAATGGCATTGCCAAATTAGGATGACATGAGGCCAATGAAACAACACATGCTTTCTTCTTTAATTATTCTAAACTTTGTAAAAATAAAAAATATATAAATTAAAAAATAATTTTTAGGAAAAAAAAAAGAAATATATAAAACTTATAAAAAATTAATATATATAATTCAAAAAATGAAAATAAAAATGATTAAATTTTCAAAAGATTACAAAAAATGATAAAGTTTAGAAAATTATAAAAACTTAAAAATATAAAAGATCAAAAAATATTTTAGAAATTAAAGAAGAAACAAAAATTGACCGGTCAACACCGATCAAAGTCCGTGCAACACCTCATCTCACAACAACAAGCTGAGGCGTTGCACAAAAAGTAGACTTGTACTCAGTTGAACTCTTATGTTTCTTTTGACGTATTTTAACCAAGCTAGGGCTGTAACACCTTTTACCCGTATCCGACGTCGGGACAGGGTTCAAGGCATTACCAGACTTAACATTCACAAACATGCAAAATCGAGTCACAAAATTTCGTCCAAAATTAAAACTTTTCAAACACATGCATATTGTCCCTTATAAAGGCCTTCGAAGCCTAAAACATACATCAGGGTGGTTCGGGACTAAATCGAGAACTTTAGAAAGTTTTGGGGAGACTTAGAAAAATTTTCCTGAAACAGGTTCACACGCCCATGTAGACACAGGGACACGCCCGTGTGTCTCCATCATGCCCACAACAATTCTATATTCATTGACCTTGTCATTTGATGACCACTTTTACCAAACTTTCATAACCATCATTTTATCAAGTAGCTTCAATCAAGATCAAGTATTCATGTTCAAACATTATCAACTTATTTCCATATTATACATTTACCACGTGGCTATGACTATTTCGATCGGTCAAGAAGCACCCATCATGCATATATGTCATAATACCAACCATACATATCCCACAAGTATAAACACATCATCGCATCACAAGCATTAGAACTTATCATGGATAATTAAGCTTACAAGCCACAATCATTATAAGCCACATCTCATGGCTATATACAATGAATCAATATAAGCCAATACATATGGCTAATCATAACATCATTTATCATAAAACTAAGTTCCTATACATGCCACTCACTTGAAGGCATTAAGATTCATCAATACTTCAAAGGAGGTAGCTTGATAGTGTGAGGTTGCCTCCGACGATCTCCAACCCCGAGCTAACCTGTCAACACTAAAGAAATGGAAAGGAAGGAGTAAGCTTAAAGCTTAGTAAGTCCATATGAAAATAATAAGCAAATTATCAACATGATTCCATGGAAATATAATCATAATTACACTTTTACTTATTTTCTGGTCATGTTATTTTCTCAAGTCATAGCTACTAAATTATTTATATCTGGAGCTACAGAACTCCAAATTAAGATCCGTAAATTTTCCCTGAAACTAGACTCATATATATGTTTACCATAAAATTTCCAGAATTTTTGGTCTAGCCAATAAGTATAGTTTATTCTTTAAAGTTACCCCTATTCTGCTGCTTGACACCTTCGACCTTTCTTTACTAAAAATCGATTATCTCATAGTACGGGTTTCAATTAATAATATTTTTACAATTTTTAGTGATTTTTCAAATTTGAGACAGGGGAGCCCGAAATCACTCTGACTTTGTCTCACAAAAGTTCAAATATCTCATAATATGAAACTCTTTTGCTTACACCGTTTCTTCTATGTAAAACTAGATTCAATAAGATTTAATCTCATATCTTACTCCGTCTCTAATTCAATTTCCTCAATTTTTTGTGGTTTTCAAAGTCACACAACTGCTAATGTCCAACATTGTCTTAGTGCAATATAATGGTAACTATCATAAGTTCATTTTCAACTAATTATGAACTTACCATTTCATGGATTTCATGTTCAATTTCACATAAAGATTATTCATCATTCAAACCCTTTTGGCTTACTTATCATATACACATATATACTTGCTCATCTAAATTCGATCTTTACCAAGGCATTATTCATAAGTTTAGCATACGTACTTGTACTCATCGTAATGTATCATATAACCATACCACTTTAACATGCCCTCTTCGGGACTTTCATCACATTCATTACATTACCCATTGAACACTAGGAATACTATTGGATACACGGAAACTTGCACCTAAGTGCCATATATACATACGTAGCCAAAGCTACCTCATAACATGTATACATCTATAATGAACTCGGACCTCTCAACGAGCTCGAATGTTAAATGGATGCGATGAACTTGGACCTCTCAACGAGCTCGGATGCCACATAGATCACGAACTTGGACCACTCAATAAGTTCAAATTCTCACATATATCACGAACTCTGACTGCTCAGTGAGCTCGAATTTCTAAATTCCTAGTAACATGTCACTTGTATCCTAAACTATTCCTAAGGTTCAAAAGGGATTTTCCTCACTTGCATATAGCATCCTTATCGTACTTGCTTGTCATGTCGTGAACAACGACCATAATATCATTCATACTTATAGATTCACCATTCTCATATTCATGAAATAAACATGGCATTGCACATAATTACATTTAGGCATTTGTCACAATATATAATCATCATATCAACTATATAAATATTCACCACATAATGTTAACACATCAATTAAGTTCAAGCACAAATAATGATATTATTGCATTATTATTGACATACGAACTTACTTGGAATGCGAGCACGGCTATTTATTCCGATTTAGTCCATAATCTCATTCATTCCCAATCTATGCCCGAACCTCATTTTCTTTGATCTATAATATCACATTTAGCTTAATAATTAGTCACATTATTCATATGGGTCCAAAAATCATGTTTTTACAAATTTGCATTTTGACCCCTAAATTTCACATATTTGCACAATTTCACATATTTGCACTTTTCCCCAAGGCTTGTAAAATGATTTTTATCCAATTTCCTTGCATTTTAAGCCTAGCCGAATCATTTTCATAACTATAGCACCCCTTAATTTCCACTAAATCACACTTTTATGACAAATTTTGTAACTTTTGCAAAGCGGTCCTTTTTGACAATTTAACCGAAAATCACTTAGTAAAAGTCGTTTATTACACACCTAACATTCATTTTCTACCATTGGACATCAAAACACATGCATGCCATCCATGGGTAAATTTTTAAACACAAACCCTAGCTCAAAATATGAGTAGAAATGAGTAGATCTTGTACGAGGATTTCAAAAACATAAAAATCATTAAAAACGGGGCTAGAACAGACTTACAATCGAGCTTGGAAGCTTGAAAAATCATAGATATGTCTTCTCCATGCAAGTTTCAACCATGGGGTAGAAGATGGACAAAAATTGGCTTTTAATTTTGTTTTTAATTCATTTTAATTACTAGATTACCAAAATGCCCCTAACTTAAAAGTATTCTATTTCACCCATTTCATGTCCAATTTTGTCCAAAAAATTATCCAATGGTCTAATTACCATTTAAGGGCCTCCAATTTAAAATTTCATAACAATTCTAATTACCATTTAAGGGCCTCCAATTTAAAATTTCATAACAATTAGACACCTCTAACATGTAGAACTCAACTTTTCACTTTTTACAATTTAGTCCTTTTGACCAAATTGAGTGCCCAAACGTCAAAATTTTCAAACGAAATTTTCACGAAATCATCCTGTGAAATTGTAGACCATAAAAATATAATAAAAACAAATTTTACTGTGTCGGGTTTGTGGTCCTAAAATCACTGTTTCAACTAAGCCCTAATTCGGGATGATACAAGGGCTTTAACCCAAAATTTTCAAATATTAAAACAACCAAAATAGGTATAAGATATATAATATAAACATTTTTAATAATGAAATTTCGGCAGAAGCCTTAAATTTAATCTAACAAACTTTCATAAATAGCAGATGAGTTAGTTTCTTTCATAAAATCCCAAAAGCAACACTAGCGATAAACCTCGTTTAAATTAGTTTGGTGAAACATTTAGAAAATACCTCATATACCAACTTCATCAAAGCTTATCCAATCCCTCAAGGGTAACATGCTTTTAAAACAGAGGTTTATAAAGAAGCGTTTTAGTACAAATCTTGATTACAAAACAACAATACACGCCACCCCTCAAAATATATGCAAGTTACAAAACAAACACCAGCGAAGCTCACAGTAGAGGTAGCTCCTTCTGACTGAGTCCCTTCTACAAGCTTTATGACGAAGTACCACCTGGAAAAAGGGAAAGAAATGGAGTAAGTTCAGAAGAACTTAGTGAGCTCTAGAATTAAAAGAGTTCGACCCCTCTCAGACAAATTACAAGAGTAGGGATAATACAACATAAATATAAACATACACACAATTTACTAAGTTGACACTCTATACGCAGGTACATATGGGTGTACTCTTCAACATAGATTTGTGGCGAATACTTATCCGTGGAGGATAGTATCCCTAGACAAACTCTAATACTGGGCGAATACATTTTTTTCTCTACTTTCACAAAAAACTTGTAGCACCCTAAACCCGGCCCAGACGTTATGACCAGATCCGACATGCCACATTGAAGCGTTCAAAACATTTTATATTGTTGATCCAGAAAAACTTACTTAGTGTTTTAAAAGATAATTTCATTATAGGTTAAAGTGAATGGAAGCTGTGCACCAGGTAGGAAACCGGAAAAGAGGTGGTGAGTCCATCGGACTGCTTAAGTACCAAGCTCCCTTCGGATCCAATCCTAGACATGCATACCGCCATTGCTACACCTTAACGTCATGGATATTTCTAGGAAACCGATTTGATTAAGTCATTTTTAGGAAAAGTGATTAATTTTGGAAAATACTTTCATTGCGGAAGGTTTGCTTGTTGTCGTGTTATTTTGAAATCAATTGTTGTTTTTGAAAACGCGCCCTAAAGCTATCCAATTTCAACAGTTAAAATAAGTAATACCTATCTTAGTAATACATATTAAAACCATCAAAAATAATTAAGCGGCCTTATTACATTTAAAAACCCAAAACTTCAAACGTAAATAAAAGGATGTCCAGTTCACCAGAAGAAAATCAAACTTTCAGAACGGGTGGCCACTCCGAATTCCCTCACAGCTCCAAGCCCACTATGGTTGGGGATTTCCTGCGTGGATGAAAATAAAAGGGGTGAGTTTGGGGAAACTCAGTGTGTAAGGAAAACCCATTCAAAGCCCAAGTCAGCTCAAGCCTATTGGGCCTAAGACCATTTAGGTAACAGTGGTACAGGACCAGAGCCCTTTTCAGATTACAATAAACTGGGCCTTAGCCCCTTATTCAGATAACAGTATGGCCTATAGGCCCATTTCAAAATACATGCAACATCAATAACATATGCAAGCCCATTTGGGGAGACTACTCAACCCACTAACCACTACACTTCACCCGTACCAGCCCTACACTCCATGTGGGGAATAGCTCAACCCACCCAGCCTAACACTCCACAGTTGCAGCCCTGCTGCTCAGTTAACAGTAAATTGAGGCAAAGCCTCCAGTACGTGGACAAGCCACTTTCAGTACTTCCTCCGTCAATATCCCAATCCCATGCATCGGATAATAACAACATGGCATGCAGTAAATAACAACAGTCAAACATGCATTTAGGTCAATTTAACCTTAGGGGTATTTCGGTAATTTATCTACTAGGGGTAAAACTGTAAATTTTCCACTTTTAGAGGTATTTCAGTAATTTATCTATTTTAGGGTTTTTCATGCATATTCCTACTTTTCACATACTAACAAAATCACGTACCGAGGGTTCTTACCGAATTGGGCCCGTTGGCCCATCATTCCAATTTTGGCCCATTAAGCCCAAAAATATCGAGGGCACAGAAATCATGCACTTTGCAGTCCAAACATTGCAGCTTACCAAAAACATTAATCGATTTACCTCACGAGCATTCGTACACTCACAAATCTACAAAATACCAGTTTTCGGCATTTCGGCTTTTCGACTTTTGCCGATCCAAACTAAGAAAGAGGGTGTTAGTTACACACCTGTTTGCGATGATATGCTGACGAGATCCACACACGAACCGCCTACAATTGGATTACTAACACGTTAATCTAACTATTCAAATACAAACTACGTATTAACCCCTTACAATATTCGGCCAACCACACCTACAGATCATAGTAAGCTTATAAGAAATCAATAAGTAACTCATTAACAAATTTTTGTCAATGTTTACCACATAATCATAATTTCACTGCAAGCTGTCTTCCTGAGCAAGAGTCACTAAATCATTTATAAATGGAGCTACGAAACTCCAAATCAAGTGCCGTTAATTTTTCCTGAAAATAGACTCATATATCTTATATCCATAAAATTTTCAGAATTTTTGGCATGGCCAATCAATACCAGATTTTTCTTAAAGTTTCCCATGTTTCACTGTTTGACTAATCTGACCACTCTTCATTACGAATCAAATTTATCATTGTACAGAATTCAAAATATGTTCTCGCTTATTCCATTTGAAACTAGACTCATTAAGCTTTAATTACATAATTTATGCAGCTTCTAACTCATCTCCCACAATTTATGGTGATTTTCCAAAGTCACGTTACTGCTGTTGTCACAAGCAGATTTATTACCAAATCACTCTTTCACACCTAACTTGCATGCTTGTTATTTAAACATGTATATCACCGATCAATCATCACATATCTATGATTTTACTTAAGTATAATCTCCATTTCATTATTTTAAAGCACAACATGTTAGCCGATTTTTCCCCTTAGCATCTAAGGCACATGCATGCTCATTTGTTTGGCTCAACTTCACCTATCTTCCATTTTTCATCAAAAGAACATGAAACAACAACCATTTCCTTCATTTTAATTCATGACTAAATGCTCACAACACAACTAAAAACCAAAATATGCTTCAAGAGTTAAGGTAGAATCAAGAAGAACTCATGAACATCAAGATAGAAGTAAACTACCATGAACTTACCTTCAATTTTCTTCCCCAAGTGACCGAACATTCAAGAGCTTTCTCCTCTCCTTTCTCTTCTCTAACTTTCGACTATGATGAACAAAGATGGACAAAACTTTGTTCTTTTCACCCCTTTTTCTTTTAATAAAATTTCATATTTCATCCATTTAATTCTTTAATACAAAAGACATGAAATGCCCATCATGGAACATTTACCTAAACCATTATCATGGAACATTTACCTAACCCATTATCATGGAATATTTACCTAATCTATTATCATGGAACATTTACCTAACCCATTATCAATTTGTACCATGAATTATGGATATCAAGTGCTCATATTGTCTACAACAACATGATGGCTGGCCACTTCATGTAAAATGGGAGGTTTGTCATGCAAATCCTCCTATTTTGCACTCCTATTTATTTGGCCACTTCAATTTAGCCTATAGCATTTTCAAACATTTTCACATAGGTTCTATTTCATAATTTCACCCCCTTTTTCTTATGGAACAAAAATTAACTAAAATTGCTGGGTTCTATCTTAAGCTTGGGCCTTCTAGAGGCCCACTAACATAATTAAACCTATGCCAACATTCACAGAATTCCTGAAAATTGGGGCGTTACAAAACTCTTGACTTAACAGACCAGATACTTTTTGATGGGTGTCGAAACTACTAAATATAAATTCTTACGACAAAAATAACAGTAAATTGAAATATAGAGCAGTAGGGTCGAATCCACAGAGACTGGTTATCTAATTTTGCCTTTCTCGTGACTAGAATTCCTATCGTGATAACAGTCATGCCCGCGACCTGTATGTTGCAATGTTGGAAAATAAAAAAGGGGGTTTTAGTTAATAGAGATAATAATATTGAAAGAAGATAAAAATATATGTATATAAAATAAAGCAAAAACATGATTGCAAAATAAATTAAGCAAAATAAAATAAATTGGTAAATAAAATATTTTTAAATCTTAGCCTTAGCCTTGGTGTACTCTAATTTTCAATCGATCATTGAAATAGATTTTCCCTTCCAAGCGATAAGCCGGTTATAGTAGTCGATCCCATATCACCTGCAAATCGACCCTTGTCAAATTTCCAACCACATGGAACGTACCTATAATTTAAAACTTCGACAGCCTTGCGATCTGAAAAGCCTAACTCGAATTAGCGGCCTCAACCGTGTGGGTCATTTAAATCCAATCACTATCTCCTTTGACGGAATCCAACTAGCTTTCGAATTGAACACGCCAATTTGTTTGCAGGATTTTGAATACAACATGGCCGACTCAACTACCCAACTATAAGCTAAACGATTCCAACCTAACGTGTGCTTTTTGAATTGAAATCAAATCAACTTTTAAGGACGAATTTGTACTATCCCATATACTAGAGAGATAGCGAATACTGAATTGCAAGGTACTTAGTGTGGGTTCATATCTCACGATTACTTTGTCAAAGTGATGAACGGGCTAAGGTTAAAAAGGGCTTAGTTAATCATGAAAGGAATCATGTTTGAAAATAAATGGTTTAAATGGAATTGTGGAAAGTGGGAAAGGGAAGGGCTTGGTAGGCAATTAAACCAATAAAGGTTGAAAGTAAAAGATAAAAAATGAAATAGTAGAATGGAAAATGCAGAGGCGTAGGAAGGAGGGAAAATAAAGAATTTATTAAATGCCAAAGGCCAAAGTGTGTGTTTAGTTGGTTGTAGCCACTAAGTATTTATACACACTTTTAGTGCTAAAATTTAGCTAGATTTTTCCTAAATATTATCACTAAATAAATCAAAATTTTAAAAATTAAATTTAAACTAGAGATTAAATTCAAACTAATTACAGAATTTTAACAATATAAAAAATCCTCCAATCTTTATCTAGCCATTTAAAAAAAAATCTTCAACTCTTCAATCTTTATCTAGTCATCTTTGAATCTTCAATCTTTCAATCAAGCCATCTTCTTTACTTTTTGTTCCAATTTAGCCCCTCTTTGTATGAGTTTGAATTTAGCACACCAACTTCATTCCTGATAAGAAAAACTCAAATTTAATAGCATTTATCTAATAATTAGCCAAAAATGAATATATTTAAAATATGAATTTATCTTGCTATCACATTCTTTTGGAACACGATCTCTACCACACTTACCCTTCACATCTCAAAAATATAGTTAGACTAGTTCTTACACACTACTAAATCTATTTTTCACTAGGGCAGATGCTATATGCCAAGCACAACTACTTATTGAATGCACTATGTATGTACATAGCCTCAGAATGAAGATATATCACTTAACATGCAATATCATCAAACGTTCTTATTCAACGTTTCTCTCTCAAATACAAATACACATAACATACAACATATTCAGAGTTCACATTATCTTTCCTTTTTATTGATTTTCATTGTGCTAACCTCGGATCCCATATTCATGTAACGGAATAGATATCACAATCATTGTTGTTTCGAATACATGCATGTTCCCATGAGTTTAGGGCTCTTTGTCATGGTTAACAACTAACATATCCTACCAAAAGCAGCACCCATATCGCCATAATGGTTAGCAACTAACATGCCCTACCAAAGACCCAACACGCCGTACCAAAGACCCAACACTCACGTTAATTTGGTTAGCAACTAACTTGCCTTACTAGTGGTCTATCATATTTGCCATTCTGGTTATAAACTAACATGCCCTACCAATAGCCCATCACATCTAGATACCGAGTTTACACATCAAGGAATTTGTGCCTGTTTCCAGTCACAAGCATGCACATGTAGATGATTACATGCATAAGCTTACCACATTCCAAGAGATGGTTTTACCTGAGTTCTTAACTTGTAACTATGATAACCAGAATTTAATAGTATACAAAGGCTCAAAGAAACTCAGAGACAACTAACACGATTGGAATACTCACAGAAAACTTCAACAGAGTTGGTTACACCAAAAATATCACTACAATTCACACATTTTTCTTATTATTTGAACACTAGTTGGTTCTTCTCCAGTAAAGGACTTCTTTCTAGACGGGGAAAAGTCAGAATAAGAATAAGGCTAAAGAAAGGAAAAGAAGAACCCCTACAATCAAAGCCTCACCGATATTTATGGCTCACACAGCTCTCACAGCTTACACATGGCTACCATGCAAAGTTGAATCATTACTCTATTGTGCCAATATAATAATTTTTAGGCAAAACCCACTTTAAACATCAATTGCACTCTAGTCAACTTCTAACTAGATCTTAACTAGAACCAACTGAAATTGTACAGTAAACACACATGCTCAAATAGAAGACTATTGGGTCCACAATCCTATAGTCCACCACTGGTGGATACAAGCATAAGGATCTTTCACGCAACACTTACCAAGAGAATCGGCCGATTGGCGGCTTCCCCCAATGACCTCGCCAAGTCATATAGACTTATCCTTCGCCAAAAATAAATCTTTCATCTAAGTCATTACAGACCTACCTAATTAGCCAAATAGTTTGTCAATCATGGCGTGACAACAAACACTTAACACCACACTGGCTGATAGAGCGTAAATCAGCCTTTTTTGGCTTATACTTAATCAATAATCGACCCACACATAACACCAACAATAACTAAGCTAAGCAAGATGTTATAGTCCGATCAACATTTAATCAACACCTAATTAACACCAAGTTAATGTCGGTCAATTTTTTATATTTTTCATTTTTTTTGTAATTTCTAAAATTTTAACTTTACTTTTTAATTTTTTTTGAAATTTTCAAAAAAATATTTTGTTAAATGTTAACTATTTTATTTATGAATTATATATTCAATTTTTTTGAATTTTTATAATTTATGTATATTTCTTATATTTAAAAAAATAATTGTTTAAATTTTAAAAATTTAAGGTTTATGGTTTAAGCTTTAAAGGTGACATGTTTGGCCACATCATCCAATTGTTGAAATCACTACATCAAAACAGGTTTTTCGCGATGTTTCTAGCGGCGTTTGTACAAAAACGCCGTTATAGATTGAACATTAGCGGCGTCGCAAAAAGTAAAGCTGAACACCATCGTTTTATGTTGAGCTTTAGTGTTATTAGCAGCGTTTTTACAAAAGTGCCGCTATAGATCGACCATTAGCGGTGCTTTTTGAAAAACGCCGCAAAATAATTCATCAACACGCCGTCGTTTTCTGTTGTGCCTTAGAGGCATTTAGCGGCGCTTTTTGACCAACGCCGCTATAGATCGTGATTTAGCGGCGATTTTTCAGAAAACGCAACAAAAAACATTTTATCTGTGTATTTATTATTTTAATGGTTTATTTATATTAATTAAAATGCAATTTATTTTTAATTGAATATTTAAATTCTTCAGAAAAAAATAATGACACAGAGAAAAAATTTTAAAATAAAAACATATAAAAATATATGTAAAAAATGAAAAATTTAAAATACTATTATTTAAAATAATTTAAAAACTTTTTGGGTATATGACTGATTGTTTGTCAATTTATATATTAAATGAATTCGTATATAATCGTAAAAGAGATAATATTAATTTAAAATATTGAATTAATTATCATTATAGTTTAAGGTTTATGATTTAGGCCGGGTATGTGGTTTAGGGTTTATGGTTTATGATGAGTTAATATTTTAAGGTTTATGGACTATGGATTTAGGGATTATGGGTTTAAGGTTTAGGGTTTAAGGTTTAAGGTTTAAGGTTTAAGGGTTTCTGGTTTATGAGTTAATATTTTAAGGTTTATGGATTATGGATTATGAATCTAGGGATTATTGTTTATGGTTTAATGGTTGAGGTTTAGGGTTTATGGTTTAGGGGTCAAGAGTTAAGGATAAGGGTTAAGGGTTTAAGGGTTTATGGTTTAGGGGTTTTGGGGATATGGTTAGAGGTGTATGGTTTAGGGGTTTTGGGGATAAGGTTTAGGGTTTAGTGCTTATGATTTATGGGTTAGGGGTTTAGGTGTCTAGGGGTTAAGGCATTAAGGGGACAGGGTTTAGGGTTTAGGATAATTAGTGTTAAAGTATTTTTGGGTATATGACTAATTTTTTTAATTTATATATTAAATATTTCAAATTTTCAAGATTTCAAATTTTATCTAATTCTTTTAAATATTAGTTAAATTTTAAAAAATTATTTATTTAAATGAAAAAAATTAAAATACTATTATTTAAAATAATTTTAAAGTTTTTGGGTATATAACTGATTATTTTTTAATTTATATTGTTTTTATTTATATACTAAATAAATTTAATTTTTAAAGGCATTAGTGGCGTTTTTTTATAAACGCCGCAAAATGTATGCAATCATCATGTTGTAAACTAAACGGCGCCGTTTTGTAGGATTTATTAGTGGCGTTTTTTGTAAAGCACCGCAATAGGGTTTGGATTTAGCGGCGCTAGTGTATAAATGCCGCTAAAGATTAGTTTGTTTAAATGAAAACGTCGTCGTTTTATTAGTTTATTAGTGGCGTTTTGGTAAAACGCCGCAATAAGTTACCCTTTTGCGGCGCTATGATAAAAACGCCGCAAATGTTAAATTATTTTGGGCAAAACAGCGTCGTTTTGCTGTCTTCTTTTTTACCCACACGATAACACTACTACTCTCCCCAGTTCATTTCCCCTCTTTTCCTTAGTCCCAAATCCCTAAAGTTTTATCACCTTTTTTCCCCAATTTAACATCCGAAAATAACCCCTTCTTCCCCAATTTGAAATTCCTAAAATTCACCCTTCCCACTGGCCATTGATTTCTCTTCTATAGAAAATCGAATTAAGAAAGGCAAGGGTTTCAGAAGTTGGCTTTGGGGTTGAAGAAAACAGTTCAAGGTAAGATTTAGGGTATTTACTGATATTTGTGTATTAGTATTAGTTTGGTATGCTGAATGCAATAAAGAGTTGATTTTGTGTTCTAATTAGTAAGAGCTTCATGTTAATCTTGGCGGGGAGGTAGAATACAAGAAACAGGGTAAGAGAGAAACAAATAGGGTCCTACTATTTGGTGTTCGAATTGACATAAAGAGTTAATTTTTGTAAATCTTTCTGCGAAATTTGGTATTCAAACTGGTGTCATATCTGTGTGTACGTTTAATGTGTACTGTGTAGTTTCAGAACACTGACAGAACATAAGGTGAATACCATTAACTCGGCACATGATGATCTTAAATTTTGGGTTTGAATGGTAGTACTTCAATACTGTGGAATCCTCAAACTTGTAGGGTTTATTCTTCATTTCTTTCACACTCTCTAATTGAAGTAGGAACTCGTCTTTCACTAGCTAAACTTGTAGGGTTTACTTCAATGCTGCTTTCATTGCTGCTTCCATTAACTCAGTGTATTTTCTTTATTATTTGTATTATTCAACAGCTAAATAATTTTTTGAATATAAAATGAGATTTTGGAAGAACTTAGTTTCTCTTTTTTTTGGCAGCAACAATGATGCTGTCTTGGAAGAAATGAAGAAAGAATACATGCTTCAGGAAAATCACAGAGGATTTGCAAGAGTCTAAGCTCATTCCCATTTCCTGTGCTGGCCACAGAGTCTTGCAAACAAGTATTTAACGTACAACTTATTTGTTTTAATCCATATGCTTGCCTTGGAACTTCCATCTTTTGCAGTGTTATAGGGCAAATATATATATGCATATTTATATATATGATGGTGCTATCTCCGATAGTTGCAAATACTTTGTGCATTAATTAAATCATGGATCTATCTGGAACTGCAGTTTGAGTTTTTGGGATATCTAAACCAAATGTCATTTTTTAGAGTAGAGTAGATTAACTTATGCAAGTCTTCTTTTCTATGTTGTTTTCTTTTTTCTTTTTCATTCCGTGCATTGTATATAACTCCTCAAAGTCCATTGTTGTCCATCTAAACTCAAGTGCAGCATCAAGGTTCTTTACTACTGTCACATGGGTTTGAATATAAAATGAGATTTTCCGTAACAAACATGCAGTGAAAGTATTTTTTCTTACACCTACTGCACAGGTAGATTTACGAATCCTAAAAGCTGTTGCTATCGAGAGCTCTAAGGATGTATAGATTTAAAACATAAGCCTGGGTTTTTAATGAAAAAGAATCAATATTGGTACTGATATATTTAAAACAATATTATTATAGTTAATGCTTCCTGCTCCTCCTGCAACTATTGGTTCAACTGAAGCTACCATTTAATCTTCGAAGTAATATTTGGTACTGATATTGATAATTTTTTTATATTTGCTTGAACTGAAATATATTTGGTGCTACTCTAATAATCTTACATCTGTTCTAGGTACTATCGAGCACCTAAATTAATATTTGCTGCAACTAAATACACCACAACCATTGACATCTGTTCTAGGTACATGTTTCGTTGCTAAATTACTTAACTTATTTCTATGCATTTTCGCTTTAAATTACTTAACAAATACTAGTTTTTTGACTCCAGCCTCTGTTTGCTGGTGAGAGTGGAGTAGACCAGCTTGTTGAAATTATTAAAGTACGTTTTAGTTCAAAATTCTCATCAATAATAGTTTTATCATGATGATTTTGGAAAAATTAATCTTCTGGGACTCCGATTTTGTATAGATTTAATTCCTGATTTTCTTTTCAAATATTGGATCATTTTACTTACTTTACATTTGCCATCTAGCTTTCTGCCTTATGTTTTCTGTTATCTGCCATTCAGTTTGCCATGATCCTATTTTAGTAAAATTTTATTATCATGTTCTTTTGTACAAGCTAGTTGTGAACAAGATAATATATAGTTTTGAAATGAAATATGGAAGCAAAACTGAATTTGATGCCATAGAAATCATTTCATTCACTAAACAATGCGACTTCCACCTATAAATTTGTTTCAATTACCTAGTAAAGATTTGATTATGTTATTTTATTTTTAATATCAATTATTATTATTCTTATTTTTCATACAAACTTAAATTGGATAATAACACAAATATGGCTTTATTTCTGTAGCTTGCGTGTCTATTAAAATAACAATAATGGCCGATTTTTTCTCCAACCTTATTTTAAATATTTTATTTTATTTTTAAATTACCTAATTAAATTAAATTGTATTTAAAGTTTTATTTTGAATATGTTATTTTATTTTATTTTAATTTAATCACGAAAAATATTTTTTCTACTTTTATTTTATTTTTAAATCACCTAATTAAATTAAATTATATTTAAAGTTTTATTTTAAATATTTATGTTATTTTAATTTAATAACGAAAAATATTTTGTTTACTTTTATTTTATTGTTAAATTACCTAATTAAATTAAATTGTATTTAAAGTTTTATTTTAAATATTTTATTTTATTTTAATTTAATCACGAAAAATATTTTGTTTACTTTTATTTTATTGTTAAATTACCTAATTAAATTAAATTGTATTTAAAGTTTTATTTTAAATATTTTATTTTTTTAATTTAATCACGAAAAATATTTTGTTTACTTTTGTTTTATTGTTAAATTACCTAATTAAATTAAATTGTATTTAAAGTTTTATTTTAAATATTTTATTTTATTTTAATTTAATCACGAAAAATATTTTGTTTACTTTTATTTTATTGTTAAATTACCTAATTAAATTAAATTGTCCTTCTGCATTCGTCTATTTCACTTAAAATGTTTGGGAGGGTGGACCGGAAACTCTTTTACAATGCTGCTAGAGTTTCTGAGAGAGATGTTTCCGTTTGCAAAAATCCCCCAGTCTTGTCAAGATATGAAGAGACTAATAAAAGATTTGGGCCTTGGGTACGATAAAATTCATAGTTGCCCAAATGACTGCATGTTGTGCTGGGGTGGTCAGTGTTTGCGGTAAGTCTCGTTGGATGTATGGGAATACAGAAGATGTGAATGCGAATGAAGGTGAGGCACAATTAAGAAAGAAGCCAGTCAAGGTTTTGCAATATTTTCCCCTAATACCAAGACTTCAAAGGCTTTTCATGTCGTCAAAGACAACCGATTCTATGAGGTGACATAATGAAGAACGGACCGATGATGGATTATTAAGGCATCCTACTGATTCTTTAGCTTGGAAATCGTTTGACAGTAAATTTCCAAGCTTTGCAAGCGATCCTCGGAATGTGAGGCTTGGGCTAGTAGCTGACAGCTTTAATCCTTTTAAAATCATGAGTACTTCCTACAGTACTTGGTCTGTAGTGCTTGTTCCTTACAATTTGTCTTCATGGATTTGCATGAAGCAATCTTCTTTTATATTATCTACGATTATCCCTGGAGAGAAAGGTCCCGGAAATGATATCGACATTTATTTGCAGCCACTTATTGAAGAGTTAAAACAATTATGGTCGGGGGTTGATATATATGATGTGTTAAGAAAGGGGAACTTCAATTTACGTGCAGCTTTGTTGTGGACAATTAATGATTTCCCAGCTTATGCCAATTTATTTGGTTGGAGTACCAAAGGATGTTATGCTTGTCCTTATTGTGTTGTGCAAACATGTTCGAAATGGTTATATAATGGGAAGAAGTTCTGTTATATAAGGCATCGTTGGTGGTTGGATGGAAATCATAGATTTAGATTTCAGAGGACTTTATTTGACAGTACTGAAGAGTTTAGAGAAGCTCCTGAGCAGACCATTGGATCCGAAATCTTGTTCATGTTAAAAGATATGGATTTCAGTTATGGGAAGATGAATTAACCATCCAACATACAAACAAGGAGACGATCGAGGGATGAATCTGATGATGAATTTGATGAAGAGGATGATCCTAATGAGGCAGACTTGTGGAAAAAAAGTATTTTTTTTGAGTTACCTTACTGGGAGCATCACATTTTACGACACAATCTTGATGTCATGCATATTGAGAATAATGTTTGCGAGAACATCATTGGGACAATTTTGAATATCGATGGAAAATTAAAAGACAATCTTCAAAGTCGACTTGATTTAGTTAACATGGGAATTCGGCGTAATCTTCATCCCCAAGTACTTCTGAATGTGAAATATCGGTTGCCGCCTCCAATTTTTGCAATGTCGAAGGAAGGGAAAGAAGTATTTTGCACAGTGTTGAAGGATATAAAGGTCCCAGATGTGTATGTATCAAATATATCTCGATGTATGAGTCTTAAAGATCGAAGACTATATTCTTTAAAATCATATGATTATCACATCTTGATGCAAGATTTACTTCCACTTGCTTTACGGTGCAGTATGTCAAAAAAGGTTACGTCCTGTATAATTGAACTTTCCAATATAATGAAAGCTATTTGTGACAAAGTTTTGGATGTTGAAGAACTTGAGAAAGTACAGGATCGAGCCATTTGACTTTGTGCAATTTGGAGAAGATCTTTCCACCTTCTTTCTTCACTATTATGGTGCACTTGGTAGTCCATCTCCCTCGTGAAGCAATAATTGGAGGACCGATTTTCTATTGATGGATGTATCCTATAGAAAGGTGCTAATTTATTTGTAAAGTATTCATTCATTCACCTCTATACATTTAGTTACAACTTTTGATAATGTTGTATATCGTGTTTAGGTCCTAAGCAAATTGAAGTCCTATTATCGAAAGAAGCGTTATCCAGAAGGATCAATTGCTGAAGGCTACTTGGCAGAGGAGTGTATGACCTTCTGTTCTAGATATTTAGAAGATGTTGAAACAAGATTGAATAGACCAAGTAGAAATGCTGGGCTCAATGATCCCAACTTTGCCGAAACTTATTTATTTCAAAGTTATGGAGAACCAATCGGTAAAGTTGAAATTGCAGAATTAGATGAAAGATCTTGGTACAAGCACATAGATATGTTCTTTTTCACCACGATTCAATTGAACCGTTATGCAAGTAAGTTCTAGAATATGATGAATATTCATTGTTTTTATTTGTTTATTTTCTAACCAATTAAACCTCTTTTTAACATAGTGAGTACAAACAAATCTTGAGATCTCGTTCACGCTCACGAAGGTTACAACAACGAGAGATTAATAAGTTATTCACAGAATCTTTCCATGAATGGTTAAGCCAAATGGTATGCAACTCAACCTTTTATTGACAAATAATAATGTTTTCTCATAGCATTTATATTTACTCAATTTACTTTCGATTCAATAGGTTTGAAGTGGGAAGGATGTTAATGACGAAGTTAAATGGTTTTCCCAAGGCCCGAATAGAGTAGTAAAAAGATATAGTGCCTTCATCATCAATGAATTCAGATTTCGTACAAAATATCGCGAGAGATTGAGGAGAACTCAAAATTGTGGAATAGTTGTTAATTCTTCAATTACAAGTTATGCTAGTGCTAAGGACAGTAATCCCGTTGAGGGAAATGTGGAGTATTACGGACTTCTTACTAATATTATTGAGTTAGATTACTATAGAAAATGGAAAGTTGTCTTATTTCAATGTGATTGGGCTGATGTTAATACTGCTCGTGGAATTAAAAACGATCAATTTGGTTTTACAATGGTAAATTTCTCTCGATTGATTCACATTGGAGAACAATTGATAGACTAGCCGTATGTATTTTCTTCTTAAGTGAAAAAAGTTTTTTACTCGAAAGATCCGACTGATGAGGGTTGGTACGTTGTATTTCGAAACACCCCTAGAGACTTGTTTGACATGGGCAATAAAAGTAGAGATGACATCGTCGAAAGATCAGAAACTTTGCCTTTTCCAGAACAAAACTTAAATGAAAATATCCCTAGTACTAGTATACAATTTCAATGGGTTTGTCAGGATGTGGATGAAGATATTTACAAATTATGATGTAGTAAGATTTTACGATTTTGTATGTAATATTATAATTTCAATCTTGCTCATGTTATATAATTTAACTATTTTATATGTATTATTATTGTTGTAATTTGTTACTAAAATTTCAACTATTTTATGTGTATTGTAGGAAAAATGCGTAGAAGAAGATTATGAGATTTATGTATTGTCCAGAATACTCCAAATTCAGAAGAAGTAAATAGTGAACAGCAGACAGTTATTGGATCTTCAAATGTGCCAGAGACACTTGACGAGCCTGCAGAATTTCAAAGTAATGTTAAGTTTATTTTACATGTGTGTTGACTTTTATTATTGAATTTTTTTCATTTTTAATATAAATAATAACATATCGTTTTTCAGCTGAAAGTGGTGGGACGCGTAGAGGTCGAGGACATACGCTACTTAAAGATTTATACAACTTAAATCCTGTCGAGAGTGTCAAAGTAAGTAGAAACAGTCATGGTCAGCCTGTTGGATCTAAGGCTCGACTTTTAGTAGGCTATTTGGGCATTATAGCACGAAATGCCAATATATTGCCCATCAACTATGAATCATGGCATCACATGGTTGATAGCAAAAAAAATCAAGCTCTCGATAATATTAAGGTAACAAAACATCTAATTGTTATTTATAATACTTTGGTTTAAGTTTCATTTATATTTACATTCTAAACTTGTGTTTTTTTAGGAGATATTTGCTTTAGAGGTCTCGAATGACTATATCAAGAAGGCATTGGGTAAAAAATGGAGAGACCATAAAAGCACTTTGAAGAAGCAATATTTTAAGAAAGACATAAGCCTCGAAGAAAAATTGCGAAATGTCCTGCCGGGAATGCTGAGGTACCAATGGGAAGATGCGGTTAGATTCTGGAATTTAAAGAAAGGAGAGGTATTACGTACTTCCAAATTCTTATAAATTTTTCGGTATATAATGTTTACTATATACGTAATAATAATTACATTATGTAGGACCGTGAGCGAGTTGGAACAAGCAGTAGACAAAAACAAAAATTCACGCACACGCAAGGTCGAGAAGTTTTGCTTCTGTAGCTGAGGCCGAGGTATTACGAATTTATTAATTCTATCAAATATTAATGACTTTCTACTATTAAATAATATTTTTACTACTATATTGTAGGAAGTCTCGTCTGGTCAAAAAGTTAGACGCCTTCAGCTTTTTGAGATTACGCATAGGAAGAAAGATAGATCTCCTATGACATCCGAAGCTGGAGAAATTATGGTATATTTATTTAATAAAATTTGATTTATTATAAACATTTATATGTTTAATTATAATGGTTTAATTCGTCATTAGTAGTTTTAAATAATGTTAAGTTATGTTGCATTCCTTTTTATTATATATTTCGTTTCTAACTTTTTGATTGATTTATTAGGAGAAACTAAAGGAGAAGAAGGCTGAGTATGAAGCGATTGCTTCGACTGATAGTTCTGTTAATCTTGAGAACATTGATAATAGAATTATTACTGAAGTTTTAGGTCCTGAAAGGTATGGTCGAGTTCGATTTCAAGGATCTGGTGTTACCTCGACCCAATATTTTGGATCCAGCTCCCAACAATACGTGCCTTCCGGGAGTCAAGCTCAAGCTGAAGTTCAGAGGTTAAGAGACCAGATAGCTGAGATACAAGCGAGCACAGTTGAGCAAATTGCCGAGGTTGAAAGCAAGTATGAAGAACTCTAACAACAACTTAGAGCGGATGCAACAGCGAGGGAGGCAAAGGCAGCAGCGATGGCAGCAGAGCATAGCAGAAAGTACGATGAGCTCCAGCTACAGCTTCAGTATATGATGCAGATGTTTCAGCAGTCGCAAAAGCCGCCATCTTAGACATTTGTTTTCTCGTTGTAAGAATATTTTTAACATTGTCACATTTAACATTATTGTAAGAATATTTTGAGTTATACTTCATTTATTAATTTACATCATGTATTTTTTATGCTACATTTGCTATTTTTGGTTGGATTCAATGCTATATTTTTTGTTTTTGGTTGGATTTAATGTAGGAAGGGTTGGATATTGGTGAAAAATGTACATTGCAAATCTGCCAAAATTAGTGGCGTTTGTAACAAAATGCGGCTAAAAGCCATGACTTTTAGCGCCGCTTTTCCCACAAACGCAGCTAAAAGCCATGATCTTTTGTGGCGTTTTTTTCAAATAAACGCCGCAAATTTTTGCGGCATTTTCTATAGCAGCGTTTTTTGCTGTGCTTGTGAAAACGGCCCAAAAAGTTCTAGCGGCGCTTTAAAGGCTAAAAAAAATGCTGCTAAAAATCTGTTTTCCTGTAGTGAATCCAATGTTGTTAACTATGGGGTCCAGTTTGTGTACAAATGCAAACCTTAGAGACCAATGTGATCCAAAAAAATCTAGGGGCAAGTTTGAGAATTGTAATAGCCTGAGTTTTCAATGGTATCGGGAAAGGTGGTTTCGAAACCTCATTTTCGTAAACCAAGTCAGTAAGTATTAAATATCAATGTTTATGAAGATAATATAAAAATATATTAAAGTTTGGTTAAGAAATTTTGTCGAATTAATAGTTAATTAAAGTTTATGGACTAAATTGTAAAAGTACAATCACTATAGAGTTTTAATTGTCAAAAGGTTTAAGGATTTAAATGGAAATTAGATGAAGGTTCAAAATGTTAATTAAGCCATTTTGTAATAGGAACTAGTAGAAGATGATGAAATATTCCACTAATTTTGATTAGAGATTAATTAACCTAATTAAAGTATGATTAACTTCATTAAACCAAATTAATTAACATTTAAGCGGTTGGAAAATCAGGTTTGAAAAATATCGATGAAAATAAGTTTATGGCAAAAATCAGAGTTTTAATATTTTTTTCCAAAAGCAAGAACTTGATTGTGATATCTAAAGTAATAAACGCTTAATCAAAATTGTACCATTTCGATTCGTCTAGGATGAATGCTTCGACTGAGTAGTCTTCTTCACTATCCTCAACCTCATGTCTGCTGAGTGTGGGCTTGCTTCGAATACAACTTTTTTCCATAAAATTACCAATAGGACAATTTGTAGTTTTTCTAAACTTTAGGGTCTAGTTGTAAATAAAAAAATATCTTTAGAAAATTTCTAAAATAATTTCTTTAGAGAATTTTTTCTCTACATCTTTCTCTTTAAATTTAAATGTGTGAAAAATAATTACCCATAACTCTCTTTATAAGGAGAGTTTAGAGATTTCAGAGAGTTCAACTATGATTAAACTTAATCACTTTAATATTAAATTAATAATAAAATATTATAAAGACAAGTATTAAATTTATTAAAATATTATTATGTTTGGAATAGTTAATTTGAAATCAAATTATTGGTAGAATCCCACTTGGAGAGTGATTCCTCCACTGCTCAACTACCAAAGTACCACTTGCCCTCCACTAGAATGTCGTCGCTGCCACCGTCAGCACTGTCGTGTCTGACGGTGTCATTAGTCACGGGACCCCGAGTCAGTTCGGTCCGGGCCAGTCAGCCTAGTTTCACATACTAGGTCTGGTTCGCCCAATTTTTAGGTCTCGGTATCAATTTTGGGTTCTTAGGCCAAATTTTCGATCTCAGATCCAATTTTCAAATTCAATTACCTATTGGGCCAATTGTCTTACTTGAATATTAATTTCTAAAAATATCATATTAATTTTAATTAATTTGATTAATTTAATTTTACTTTATCAAAATTAATTTTCTTAAAAATCATTTGGATTTTTCAAAATAAATTTTCAAGAAAATTCTTTAATCAAAGTTTTTAGTTGAACAATTTTCACGATGCCTAATTTAATCCCACATCGAATAAATCGACTAAATCAAATTATTTCCAAAGTCATAGAATTTTCTTCTTATTTAAATGCAGTCTCATCGAGCTTTTGTAGAGCTAGCGGAGGGACCAGTCAGACATATATAATTAGGCTCTAGTAATTGCAATTATGCCTAGAAGCATTGTTCTGATAATTCACAATTATTTAATCATGAAGTATTATTGAAAATTCCTTATTATGTACTTTTTACGAAAGCAATTCATCCAACTGTTTTGTCTAATAACCTCGTCATGTGTTACCATTATATGATATCCTTGATTCCTTTGAGTTAAATCCGTTCATTCAATACAATCATATTTTATCTTATTGTCACCATTGTGTCTTCTTAATGATTAATATGATCACTGCCAAGAAATGTCTGTGATAAATTTCTTGTTTTCAAACAAGCAACCCATAGCCACATTCCATATTTATCAATCCACACAATGTCAATGAGAGGATATCGTTAACTTTTTAATCGATTTATGAAATCCATTGTTGCTAATAAAGCCATGCCATACACAAGTCATGTGCCCAACATACAAGCTATAGGCTCGATTATCTTTGGAGCATAAGCCTCCACTTATATCGAAGCACAGAAGTTACATATGCATGGTCAGTGACTAACTCATGATTTAGGTAAATCACAACATGAACGTCATAAGTGACTACATGTATGTCTCTACCTATGGAGTCAACTATTCCGATAGCCAAGACTAGCCATATCGCCAAATGAAATTATAGATGACATAATAATCCTTTTAAGTATTTGAATCAAATGCTCACTTTGATTCTTTTACGAGATTATAGATTCATTTAGATTATCTACTGAAGTAACTTGTCTTTCTCACAATGTAAACGTTCTTAAAATGCCACTTATCATCAATTTGAACTTAGACAATCAATGAGCTAATATTTGCTTGTCACAATTTTGCTGTGCATGCAAAATATGAAAGACAAAAACACAAAGGACATAATAGTGTGAAATTAAATTTATTTATTTATCCTTCGTTCAAATACATAGAAAACAATTACATGTTTACTACAATATGGACACATTTCCCAACAATCTCCCACTTGCCCTAGTGAAGTAAATGTGTCATGTTTCGCATTCCCATATCTTCGATGTGTTTGTTAAAACTCCTTGTTACAAGAGTATTAGTAAATGGACCTGCAAGGTTACCTTTAGAAGCTACTTCCATCACATCTGATATCTTTTCAGCTATTGCCTCTCATATCAAGTGATACTTGTGGTCAATGTGTTTGGTCCTCTTGTGACTTCTCATTTCCTTGGTATTAGCTATTGCAACACTCTTATCACAAAAAGTGTTATAGCTTTTTCCATACCAAGATTGACTTCAAGATCGGTTAAGAAATTTTAAAGCCAAGCTGTTTCTTTCGTTGCCTTGGAAGTACCTACATACACGGCCTCCATAATAGAGTCAGCAATACAAGTTTGCTTTACACTTATCCATACTATGGCTCCACTACCTAGGGTGAATACATTTCCCAATGTCAATTTCCTTGAATCTTTACAAGTTTGGAAATCTGAGTTTGTGTATCCAATAGGAGTAAGGTTCTCCTCAGAATAAATTCCCAACTACCGAAGCATATGAAACCTTACTCATATACTCTCTTTATTCTTCTGTCTTAGGACAACCATCCAAAGAAAGATGAAAGCCTGATGCATTCGACTCAGTGCCTGGTTTTACATCAGTCATTGTAAACTGTTTCAGTACTTTATCGATATATGAAGCTTGTGATAGAGCTATCATTTTATTCTTTCAATCCTTAAAGATTCGAATTCCAAGAATATAACTAGCTTCACCCAAGTCCTTCAAGCTAAATTGTTAAAATAACCACAGTTTAACCAAGGTCAATTCTCCTACATCATTTCCAATAGGTAGAATACCATCGACATCCTGACCGCCTCCAGACATACTAACCTCCACGGTGAATACTACAACCACAAGATATGAAATAGAGCCGGTGCCCGCAAGTATACGGGTCAAGTTGTAATATAGTTTTACAACGAAATAAGTAAATATTCAGAGGATCGTACCTAGGGGAGGCTAATATTAAATTAACTTTAAGCTGAACGTAAATAGATCTAATTAGAAATTTAAATAAACTATATTACGACAGAACAAAAATGAAGGTTTTTGGTTTTTATAAATAAAAGAATGAAAATAACATAAATAAAAGGAACTTAGAGAACTCAATTATAAACTTGATCAAATCTAGCTATGGGTAATTAGCTTGCTTTGGTGGTCATAACTAATTCCTATTTCAGGTTTCCATTCAATCAAATAGTCATTACCCTAGCAGTATCTCTCGATCTTCCACTAAACTAATGAGTCAACAAGAACTACTTATCTCTCGACCTTATAATCTAGACCGGTTGGGGCCTAAGGGGTTTACGAATAGGTCAAACCAATTTTGGGTTAATTCCCACCTAAATAACTTCCTAGGGCTGTCAAGCCTAGGGTTTAAGTTCTTCCTCTCCCAAACAGCTGATCCGTTAAGAGTACCCTTCATAGTAATTCATCCAACTTGATATAAAAGATATGCATAAAGAATAAGACATCGTAAAGTTAATATAAAAGATATGCATAAAGAATAAGATAAAAGTAGAGTTTAGAGAATCCTGTTTTGTATTCAATAATTGAAGCGTAAAAAATTCTCAAAAGTCTATCTCGTCTACAAAGCAAGTTCTCTGAAGAACAGTAAAAGAAAAGAACTAAAAATAGACCAAAAGCCTAAAAGAAAGAATAGCTGAAAAGTAAATTACAAAGAAAATCTGAAAGTATCCAAAGCTGTCCTCCATAAGTGCTAAATGAGCCTATTTATAAAATTAGGGTTGCTGTCGTCCTCAACCCTAGATCAGCTAACGTTCCCATGTTTAATTTCCATTGTTTGGACAAAAACACCCCTGATTCGTAATTATTCTCATGCAGGGATAGTTTCATGACACCCTAGTGTCTATGTCATGACATCAAATGCAGTATGCTCAAGTTTAAGGTAACTTCAAGGGTGTGTCATGACACCCAAGGCTGTATAGCAATTTTGGCATTCTACTCCCTATGTTTCTATATCAGACTCTCTGTATTGCAATACAGTGACCGACTTTGAGTTCTTATGCCTTTGAATGGTCTCTTGCACATTTACGAAGTACGTTAACTCGCTTTTAGGCCTCATTCTGTCCTTAAGGTCAATAAAAGACTCAAAATACACTTTTTATTGAATTTAAACTAAACTAAGAAAACATAACTAAAACATGCTAAAATTGCTCGTATTCAATCTCTTCAAGTACGATTCGTAGTTTAATTTGCTACACCAAATTATGATAGATCAAACTCCTCCACACTTATGTCATTGCTTGTCCTCAAGCAAAAAAAGAAGAAGAAGTAAAAGACGTACCCTGAGCGAGTATGATAAAAAATTGGTTTGGAGTACATAACTAGACATTTTCATGATTACATTTAATCATGGCATGATATATAAACAACTTACCACTTTCAATATCAAACACCTAAGTTCAGTATATTACAAAGTATACAGGCATTAAGGTTTTCAAATATATGCATCCATCAATAAAGCATACAATTAATTTGATTATCTGCAGAATACAAACAGTTGTAAATGCAATTACTTAATATGATGTCAAATCATGAATAAGTCTACCTAGATCACATAGAGATTTTTGGCTTGTAACATTCTGAGGCTAAAGATAGGTATGAAATTCAAGAACAAGAAGTATCAAAATAGTTTCAAGCACGAAAATAGTTTGGCACATCGTATTGCTCCCTATTCTTCCTTCTTAGTAACGTTTACCTACTCACCACCTTATTTCTTCTTCTCTCACCTTTATTATTTCTCCACATAGGAAGTCTCAACATAATACAACAACTACAACTAGCTCACAAGATTTTGTGCACTATTGATTTAGTTTTTCTATTTTCGTGACTTTGTCACATTTTTTTCTTTTTCGCCACATCTCACTCACAATTCTTTTACTTTTCAAGTACTTTTCTACTCCTTTTCCTTTTCTTTTTGAAATTTTCTTTTGTTGCACGTATTGGCTAACCTATAATCACTATATCACATTGATCCTTCCTATTTCACTATGTTTTTACACAATTCGCCATGATGCATCTACTTAACCCTCAACACGTTTGGCCAGACGTATATAGTTTTGCAGTTCAAGGCTGTGGTAACCATTTTTAAAACCATTTTTAAATTGAGTTTTAAATCGAGTTTTGGAAAATGGGAATCGACTTTAAGAAAAACGAAAACGGGAGTCACCATCAATCTTTTTAGGTGTGATTGGATCACCTTATAAAATGTTTTGTTTTAAAACATTAATTTTGGTCTATGAAAGTCGAGAAAACGGATTCGGGAGTCAGTTACGTACGAGGAAGGGTTAACACCCTCGTAACGCCCAAAAATTGGTACCTAATTGATTATCAAGTGCCTTTAATGTCGAAAATTTGAAAGTTTTAAGATGCAAACCTCTTTTAATTAGAATGTCTCAATTTTGAAAACTAAGGCTCACTTATTTCAAACGAGTCAAAACATCACATCCAGTAAGTTAGGACGCAACATTTTAAAACCTTCGAAACTAAGCTCGTCTTTCGGAAATTTCTATCTCGAAACAACAAAATGCCATATCCAGTAAGTTAGGACACTATGTTTTGAAATCTCGAAATAATTGTTTAAGTTTTGAAAACTCCAAATCACTTAGAAGGGTGCTTGACTATTCGAATTCAACGAGAAAAGTCGCAACCCAGTAAGTTAGGGCACTACCTTTCTCGAAGTTTCCAAACATCAAGCATTGCCTTTTATTTTTTTTTAAAAAAAACCTTGGAATATTATTTTAAATGACATTTTAGGATGACATATTAATGCATCATGAAGCATAGATGTACAAAATATTCTAACATTTCCATACAAACATAAATAATATCATTAAGACAAAACTAAATAACATGAACATACGTTTAATAAAAAAAATCATACTAGGGTAAATATAAGATAATAAACAAATAAAAACATGAGTAAACTAAAAGAAAACACATAAGACATGCAAAAATTATACAACAATATATATCATAAAATAGCACATAAAAGAAATAATTAAACATAGCATATAAAAAAAATGAAACTATGCACAAATAAGATAAATGACATACACTTAAAAAAATGAATAAATAGAACATTTACAAATTATAAAAATATAATGCAATAGTTCAAAACACATGAAATGATAATATAATATATATACGTGCATAGAAAATATATATTTGAAAATAAACTATATAAAAAGGTTAAATATTATAATATATAAAATACATAATCAAATGTATAAAAGATAGGAATAAATATAAATATTTTAAAAACGAAGAAATTAAAATAAAAAAAAGGTTGAAAAACTAAGATAGACGAAGAATAAAATAAGAACAAACTACAGAGAGTAAGAACGCAAGATGGAGAGAAATTTGAGTGAATGCTCTCAAGAATTCTTATTGCTTCCCAAAACTCAAGTGTGTTTACAATGAAGGGAGAGGCCTCTATTTATAGTTGAACCTCCTCAAATCCAATAGTACAGATCAATTACATCAACGGTTAAGATTAAAAGGCATCTACAAATTAAAACTCTAAGATTACAAAATCATATCTTCTAAGATTGCATATCATACCTAAGATTGTAATCATATCTAAGATTGTATCATATCTAAGATTGCATATCATTGAAGATTATATTTCCATATGAGTCAAGCTTGTAGATGGACCTTAAATCTTTTCAAGTAATGGGCCATTCCGATCGGGCCGAATTATATTTGTAATTCTGGACTGAACTTGGACTTCGTTTTTTTTTGGGTTTATTATTTTTGGACTTATTTCTGGGCCCGTGCAAAATTGAGTGTCTACAGCTGCCCCTCTTTGCTCATTGCTGTGTAACAGGAATAGAGCAAATACTATAAAAGGACCAATTTTGTCCGGGCTCACCGAGTCTTGAGTTCTTGATCCTTGATCTTCTTTAAATGACCTCTTAACGGCTTTAATCTGCTTCACTGCAACTCAGGAAGGCGATATCTGCTATCTTTGATATGCTCTCCATCTAATACAGAGACGCCAAATCTGTTATCTTCGATCTGCTCCCCTTCTAATCAGAGACGCCAAATCTGCTTCTTCAATCTGCTCCCCGTCTAATACAGAGATGCCAAATTTGTTATCTCTGATTTGCTCCCCGTCTAATGTAACAGCCCGAACCCGATACCGTCGCCGGAGTCGAACACGAGGTGTTAACAGACTTCAAACCACTTATTCGACATTTCCCAGACAAGCTGCCGATCTGCGTACTAGTCGCTTTAAAAATCATATCTTGAGTTTCACAACTCGAAAATCAGTTTCATGATTTTTCCCTAAAACTAGACTCATATGCCCATCTCCATAATTTTTTCTAGAATTTTTGGTCGGGCCAATTAGTACAGTTTATTAGTCAAAGTCTCCCATGTCACAGGGATCGACTACACTGACCCTTGCGCATTACGAATTGGATATCTCCCTGCACAGAGATTCAATACTGATGTCGTTTGTTTCTATAGAAACTAGACTCAGAGAGGAATCTGTACATATATGGCATGACTCCTAATTATCTCTGGTTAATTTATAATAAATCTCCAAAGTCGTAACAGGGAATCCAGAAACCGTTCTGGCCCTGTCTCACGAGAACCTGAATATCTCTTAACATACTGTCCATATGATCTTTTCGTTACTTCTATATGAAAATAGACTCATCGAGCTTCGAATACATAATTTATTCATCAATTAATTTCACTCCTACTATTTTTAGTGATTTTTCGATCTCGCGTCACTGCTGCTGCCAGCATCTGTTACGAAAGCAACTATGCCTATTTCGTGATTTCTCCTTGATCTAACTAGTAATTCATCATACATATCACCAATTATGATCATGACTAGCCATGCCAAAGGCTAATCATTGTCAAACTTTCCCCTACTACACTATTGCCATATCATGAATTTTAACACCAAAATAATCAACCATGACGTATGGCATAAAAAGGTCGAATTATCAAGATTTGCGACCTAACGTTATGAATCCAAACCCAACCGAACATTTATGCCATTTTCGCATGGCTAAAAGATTACATACCAAAGTTCAAACACAACATAATAGCCTATACATGCTGAAATGTTCTCCTAAGCCAACTAAGAAGAAAGTACCAAAACTTGCTATCCGGTGTGATGACTTCGATGACGGCCCGACCACGCAAAAAGAGACGAGTCCAAGAAACCTAGAATAGGTGACAAGGAAACACCGAGTGAGTTTATAACTCAGTAAGTCATAAGCAATGCACTACCATCCATTAATAACATTATCACAATAGGAAATAAAATGGAACGAGGCTAGTTACTCCATCCATACCGAACCATGCCATGGTTCCTCAGACCTATCGGTTCAATCTCATACCAAATCATGCATTCACATTCCGTATACTCATCAATAGGATATTTGAGGCATTTTCATACATCATTTTATTTTCGTTACAATCATACAACTAAACGGCCTTTCACCTATTCCACGATAAATCTTATGTACGTGACTTCAAGTATATTTGTCACATAGGTTCAAACTTACCAAGCTCAACTCCAAATATAGACATAGCACCTATTAGCCATGAACTCAAGGTACTTACCCGATCCGCTGTCCGTGATCGACTCAATAACGTCGCACACTTAGTGTCCATAATGTTTCAAAAATATATAATAAGTCCGCACACTCAGTGCTATATAATCAACTCGCACACTTAGTGCTATATAATCAAACTCGCACACTTAGTGCTACATAATCAAGCTCGCACACTTAGTGCTACATAGTCAAACTCGCACACTTAGTGCTACATAGTCAAACTCGCACACTTAGTGCTACATAGTCAATTCGCACACTTAGTGCTGCACAATTTAAACCCGCACACTTAGCGCCAATCTCATGGTCATAAATGTTTATACCCGCACATTTAGTGCCGAGATCAACAACTCAATACATCTCACCTCTTTTCTTTTCATTCAACACTTTCATCATCACATACGTACATGCATATATATATTTATTCATTCCATTCAGCATCATTACATAAACGTTATGACCATTTGAATTAATACCAACTATATGCTTAATGACTTACTTGGTGTTGGGTAAGACGGTTCCAATTCGGCTACTCGATGATCTTTTCTTTGCCTTTGCTTGATTCTCCTCCTTTAACTCCTTGAGCTTAATCAATAAATCAACTAGTTTAGCCATCTTGCTAAACATTCATAATTCAATTACACATGCATATGTATGTTTGTATATTCGGCAACCATCCTCACTAATTACCCATTTAGTCTATTATACACATAATTAAAGGTAACATCCCGAATGGGCATACTTGTGTATATATACATATATATGTATATATATACTTCGGAATGGGCATCACAATTAGATTTAACACCACCTTCATACTCAATTAGATGGCCGAATGTATGTATACATGTACAATGTCAACTATAACATCATGTAAATCCACATATAATTACATTTCTTAAGTTCCACATCTTAATGCCCATTATAGCCACTCCCATAGTCTAAATCTAGCAATCGGCAACACCCACCTTTCCACTATGTTAGCCGAATACTCATTCTCTTCCTAGTCCTAAATTCGGCACCTCCAACAAAATAGCTTAACAATTTCAACTTTCATGCTAACATAACAAGCAACTTAACACATCCATATAACTAGCATGCTAATAGCATCAAGGTATCAACTAAAATTTTTTTAAGCTCCTTAGCCGAATCCTAACTCTCCAACAACCCCAAATCCAACCATGGGATAGATAGAATTTAGACTCATCACCCAAAGGTTGTGTAAACTTCCAAAAATATCATTGAACATACCTTGATCTAAAGGACCACCTTGGCCGAATCTTGCTTCCTCTTCTTCCTCTAGTTACGACAATTGCAAAAGAAAGAAAACATGAACACTCCTTCTTCCCTCCTTATTAAGCATTCAAACTCCCTCATTTTCATGCCACAACATCAAACACTCCTCCTAGATACAAGCAATGGCCGAACTCTTTCCAAGTTTTTCTCCCCTTCTTTTTCTTGGTTTTTCGGCTAGGAGATGGCAAGTATGACACCCATTGTTTTTTGTTCACTTTCCTATTATTATCCCCATCATTTGTTAACCAAAAGAAAACATATTAAATTAGAATGAGTGGAGCATCATCACTCCTTGGCCGGCCACCATGTATTTTATGGGCAATTTGACATGCAAAGCCATGCTTCCTCACCCTATTATTACTTACTCCTTATAATTCATCTATCATCTTTTCTAACTTCGTCAACTAGGTCCTTTTTGAATTAATTCACAATCCTAAAGCTAATATTAAGCATTTAATTTCTCATATATTCACTGTCACACAAAAATTTATGCAATTAAAACACAAAAATAAATTTTTGGCTCGGTAATGTGGTCTCGAAACCACATTCTGACCAGGGTCTAATTTGGGTTGTCACATCTAATACAGAGATGCCAAATCTGTCATCTTGGATCTGCTTCAATGTAAACACATGAAGGTCAGATCTGCTATGTCTTCGATCTGCTCCCCATCTAATACAGAGATGCCAAATCATCTTGGATCTGCTTCAATGAAGGTCCAATCTGTTATGTCTTCGATCTGCTCCCTGTCTAATACAGAGATGCCAAATCATCTTGGATCTGCTTCAATGAAGATCAGATCTGCTGTGTCTTCGATCTGCTCCCCGTCTAATACAGAGATGCCAAATCATCTTGGATCTGCTTCAATGAAGGTCCAATCTGTTATGTCTTCGATCTGCTCCCCGTCTAATATAGAGATGCCAAATCATCTTGGATCTGCTTCAATGAAGATCAGATCTGCTGTGTCTTCGATCTGCTCCCCGTCTAATATAGAGATGCCAAATTATCTTGGATCTGCTTCAATGAAGGTCAGATCTACTATGTCTTCGATCTGCTCTCCGTCAAATATGGAGATGCCAAATCTGTTTCTTTGATTTGTTCTGTGACAGTACAGAGATGCCATATCATCTTAGATCTGCTTCAGTGTAAACACGTGAAAGCCAAATCTGCTATGTCTTCGATCTGCTCCTTGTAAACGCAAGGATGCCAAATCATCTTGGATCTACTTCGATGTGAAAACATCCGAAGGTTAGATCTGCTATGTCTTCGATTTGCTATCCGTCGAATATGGAGATGCCAAATCATCTTCTTTGATTTGTTCTCTGACAATACAGAGATGTTAAATCATCTTGGATCTGCTTCAACGTAAACACCTGAAGGTCAAATCTGCTATGCTTTAGCCTGTTACCCTACTGCTTAAAGGGTTAAGGCGCATCAATCTTCATTGTCCCTTGAAGGACATAACCTGTATAATGTGTATGAGTTCATGCCTAATGATTAGGATGCTATGATCGAAGTGAGTCAAATGCTCCTAATTAAACCTGTTATAATGCAAAATGTTTATGAATATGACCCCTATTCCAGACGTCACCACTCATTCTTTCGTCGAAGTTCATCCTTATTTCTCTAGAAGTATCATTCCTACTCAGCCTGTGGGTTTGTACCATTCTTCAAATGCTATGACCCACCAAAAATGTCTGTAAGATGATCCTCTCTTAGGATCAAATCGTTTGATTTGTCCAATCATCATTTTGGACTAAAGAAAGAATTTCCTTGAGTTCTTTCAAACCTCACCTACGTGAATTCTTCGAACAATTGTTCTGTTTTAGTTTCTTGTATTATCTAGAAATTTCCAGAGTAATGAACAAAACTTCATTTGGGAAAATTATTTAGTTCATCTATCATTATTTAATGCAACACACTTTTAAGAATAATGGAAGATGAATTTAATCTTGAGAATAATTAGATTTGAATAAATTTTTCAAAAATACAAAGGAAATTAATCTGAAAGTCTATCTTTGAGAAGAAAAAGAATCTAAAGATAGCGAACAGGATAAAAGTTAGATGCCCTAGATATCGCCGCTTGAGCGTCTATACACCAGCTCCATGAAGATTTTCTTGAGTTCAACATGTGTTTAATAGATCCAAAGTAATTCGTTGATGCCTCGATATGTAACATACTTCACTTCTCGTCGAATCCGGTATAGCAAGGTCACTGCATGACTTACCCAATTTTGAGCTGCCCTTTCGGGTTTTCAACTCAAAACCCCTTTGATCTCAAGGCGCCCTTTGCGGGTTTTCACCTTGGCCTCTCCATTTTTTCTTTTTTCTTTTTCTTTTTTTCTCTTTTTCTTTTCTTTTTTCCTTTTTTTTGAAATAGAAGTCCTAAAGTGCCCTTTGCGGGTTTTCACCTTGGCTTCCCTTCTCCTTCAGACAAAGTACTCCTTGACCGAGTCCGAATTCACTAGATCAGATAAATTCTTCCTATCCATCAGTGCACCTCTAGAGAAAGCCCTCTTTACAACATATGGCCCTTCCCAATTCGGCATCCTTTTGCATGGGAAGGATCTCTTTCAGCACAAGGTTTCCTTTATGAAATTCTTTTGGACGAACCTTCTTTGTCATAAGTCTGTGTCATCCATTCTTGGTACATTTGCTTAAGATGAATACTTTCAAGTTAAGTTTACTAGAGGTATTCAATTCTTGACTCCATCAGCTTGGAGGAAAAATCTTGATTTATAAACCAATGAGAAAGGGATTGCCCCAGCAGCAGTCCTGGCTGTTGTTTGTCAAACCCTACAAAAAAATGGTTCAATGATTCTCAGCAGACAAGAATGAAGTTGCTAACTTTATCCTTCAACCTGGAAGCTGAGGTACAGAGATTACTCCTGGAGCATACATCCCACCATGACTCGATGATGTTTCTAAAGCATCCCTAATCTTCATAAATTGCCCCCAACTGTGAAGCTGCCAAATGAGCGTAGCAAATAGGAGACACAATAAATATGGCTGTGGTGCTCCTTTGATACATATAGGATAGAGAATGAACAAACTCTTGCGGATCATCAGCCGAAAACCCAGCCTGGTCTAAGAGAACATGATAGTGGGACTGCCTCGTGATTCCAATCATTCCAGCATGGGTACCAAGGTAAAAATCATTATTCTTTAGATGACATACTTTGTTGTCAATGACAGTACCATGTAGCACATTGTAAGGAGATCCCTGCTGAAAAAACTTGGTATGATGGTTTTTCGTACAACAATAACCGCAATCTTTAGGGTTTCACTTCTCGTCAAGGAACTTGCAAGCCTCAATAACTTGATCAAAACTTGATTGAATTGAGACTCGCTAACCCCATCCCTGAAAATAATGATTTGATCAGGTTTCCTCTTCCCTGAACTTGTATAGAAGTCTAAGAGAGATTCCTTCATGATACCGTCATCCACCTTGTCAGAAACTGGTTTTGAAGAAAGAATCTATCATTTTAAGCTTCAGAGACTGTGTACAGCCTGATGCCCCATAGCTGGAAATCAATGGCCACTGCCTGGAGCTAACCATCGTAGCTATTGACGACACATCAGACTGCTCAGGAAAGCCAAACAATGCACCCATTCTAAGGATGATGGTTGGAACCTTTGAAACAATTGGAATTGAAGGTGTTTTCCCCAGCGTAAGCATAGAGAGTAGGCGGTAGTTTCTTATGCCAATTTTTACCAGTCTCGGTCATCTTCTATAATTTGTTTTTTTCTTCTTTTTCTTTTCTTTTGGCAACCTTTGTTGTACTGTGGTATGGCGCATTATCTTTGAAAAAACTGCAAACTTTTGGCATTGTGCAGTTATATATAATCTTTTTTTTTTTGAAATGGATGGCTTTTGACTTTGTAATATTGGCATATGAAGCTATCTCCCCCTCTTAATGGAGTAGTTGACGTCCACAAAGATGAGTCATTGTCAGCTTGAAACTTTTGACGAGCTCGGGCCCATAACATACATGCCCCATAAGTTTTGACTCATTTAAATTTGGCATTCATTGTACAACTGATGCGATCCCTTTCCATGGTGGACCAACAGTGCCCCAAAACCTTATGTTTATCCTGGAAATTGCAAATCCTCCTGCATGCATCTTTGGACCACATTTTTGAATTCCCATAATAGTCTCAACAAGGTCTTGTTTTGTCTCCTCAGCTAATTCCAATTTCACAATCTAAGGCTATATTTTCTACCACCACTTCATGGGGTAAAAACCATTTTCAACAAATTCAGAAACAAGTCACAATTTCTGTCACCTTCAAAGTACTGAGATTCCTCTAAACACATATCGTACTCAAAAGGAACTCTGAATCTATAGTATCGTTACCCGTGTCATTGATATCTAGGGATCTATGATAGGCACACAAAAGAATATACAAGGAATAAATGAATTCAAGAATGACTATTTACATGAAATGAAAATTTATAAAGAATGTCAAAGGTCAAAAGAATCAGAATGAAAGAATATTTACTCAGATAAATAATAAAAGTATGTTTTATTGAAAATAAAAATGTCTAAACATGAGCCCACTTCTAAAAAGAAATCTCATTACTCCTAGGCTTTAGAGCAACAAGAGTGTTCTGAATATTACTCCGTAAAATTCCTAAAGATTACAGGAAGTTCTTCTGCAATCCAATTGTTTAAAGAACTTTCCGGTTCGTAAGGGCGAATGCCCTCAAGGTTTCTTTGTTCAGTCCCTTCCTCATGTATGACATTGATGGGATAATTTTCATTTCCAAACACCCCCTTCTCCGGGTAAGCTATCCCTTCTGACACAAAAGTCGGGGATATGTAAGGGAACGTCGTTAATTCCCATTCAACTTCTTTTTCACTCAGCCGTGACCCTCTTCTCTCTCTCTCTCTTTTTCTTTCTCTTTTTAATAACTTTAACTAATTAGGGTCTTTTTATAATTTTGATTGAAAATAATGCAATGAAATGCTATAAGATGCAAATGAATGCAAAAGGTATTGATCTCGATTCAATCTCATTTAGAAAACTTTATTTAGAAAAAGAATATCTTTACATATAAATAGATTACAAATACTCTTTCGCCCTAATGCCTAAAGTTTTAAAAACAAAACAAACTCTTGGCCACGATCAGATTGTAGCTCATATTGGTGCTCAATATGTCAGCCTGTGCTGCCAATGTCTGTAAATAATCAGCTGCCTCCTGAGTTTGAGCTATGACCTCACCTGTGGGGTAATCTGTGCAGCTAAGGGAACTTCCTCCAATACCTGTAAAGTTGTTCTGATTATTTTGAGATAGATTAGCGAATAGGTAGGTATCCCGTTCTGCAGTGTGCTACCTTAAAATAATATCCTATATCCTTAATGTTTCTTGAGAGCTTTCAGATTTTTACCCACGCAGAGCATCCTGCCTCAGTACCTTTGCAGCATAGCTAATCTCTAAAGGTCTTTGTATGATACGGTCTTCTTTAATCGTTTTCTTTCACGCTTACTTGAGCTATCCAGGCCATCGGGGCTTGCATTTCCATTGTTTCTGATAAGTACAACAGTAAACTCAAGCTTGTTGTTTGGTAGTGGTCCTATAGTAAACGAGCTTTTTACCATCATAGGAAAATTTTTTTCCATCCAACTCATTTTTGTAGGTCTCATGCACTCTATCAATCACTTTCCTTCCAATACCCTTACCATCCACATGGCAACCGTCTTCATATCAAAGAGAAATGCCATAATGGTAGAAGTGTCCATCAATACTCCCACACTCACTTTGAATTGCTCATCTATCCTCCTATCAAGCAAATACTGCAAGTCCCCTTAGTTATTGTAGAACAACTGCTTGGCTTCATTACTCTATTGATCCCATATTTCCTTTAACTCTTGGAGATTATTTTGCACCACGCTGATGCGAGTGTAACCCCATAATTCTGATGTGTATCCTTCAATGTTTCCTTTGACCATTTATGGACGTTAGCGTTGCCCTCCATTCTATCAAGAAGTCCGTTCTCCATAATAAAACTTTCTAACTTAGAAATTGACCGTGAATCGATACCTTTTAAATGCAAAATGACATGCACAAAAGAAAGAAAACAGTCAGTATCATATGATATTAATAAACACAAAGATAACCTAAGTATAATTCTATCTATATTGAGCTCTTACAGTTTTTCTATATGTAGTTTGTTTCTAAAGTCCCGAACCAGCAGATTCCTTGATCCTCACCCATTATAGGCTCATTTGAATCGAGTTCAGTTTAGGGGAATACATTTCCCTATGGCTACACGGAGATGAAAATCTCACGAAACCATAGGTATGGATGTATCCCGAAAGTGATCCACTATCCTATACGGAGGTGAATACCTCACGAAGGCGTAGCTTCTCACTCCCACTTAAGGGTGTGACCACAACGGTCATGCAAATGCAATGCGTATCAGAATATAGCAACACATGCAATAATACAAACACATGTAATGCAAAGAGGATTAATTTTAAAATTTTTAATTTCTGACATTAAGACAAGAGATAATCAATTACATGGCTTGACTCTCTTATTAGTCCCTAGTGGAGTCGCCAAGCTGTCGTAACCATTTTTAAAACCATTTTTAAATCGAGTGTTAAATTGAGTTTTGGAAAATGGGAATCGACTTTAAGAAAAACGAAAATGGGAGTCGCCACCAATCTTTTTAGGTGTGATTGGATCACCTTATAAAATGTTTTGTTTTAAAACATTAATTTTGGTCTACGAAAGTCGAGAAAACGGATTCGGGGGTCGGTTACGTACGAGGAAGGGTTAGCACCCTCGTAACTCCCAAAAATTGGTACCTAATTGATTATCAAGTGTCTTTAATGTCGGAAATTTGAAAGTTTTAAGATGCAAACCTCTTTTAATTAGAATGTCTCAATTTTGAAAACTAAGGCTCACTTATTTCAAACGAGTCAAAACATCACATCCAGTAAGTTAGGATGAAACATTTTAAAACCTTCGAAACTAAGCTCGTCTTTCAGAAATTTCTATCTCGAAACAACAAAATGCCATATCCAGTAAGTTAGGACACTATGTTTTGAAATCTCGAAATAATTGTTTAAGTTTTGAAAACTCAAAATCACTTAGAAGGGCGCTTGACTATTCAAATTCAACGAGAAAAGTTGCAACCCAGTAAGTTAGGCACTATCTTTCTCGAAGTTTCCAAACATCAAGCATTGCCTTTTATTTTTTTTTAAAACCTTGGAATATTATTTTAAATGACGTTTTAGGATGACATATTAATGCATCATGAAGCATAGATGTACAAAATATTCTAACATTTCCATACAAACATAAATAATATCATTAAGACAAAACTAAATAACATGAACATACGTTTAATAAAAAAAATCATACTAGGGTAAATATAAGATAATAAACAAATAAAAACATGAGTAAACTAAAAGAAAACACATAAGACATGCAAAAATTATACAACAATATATATCATAAAATAGCACATAAAAGAAATAATTAAACATAGCATATAAAAAAAATGAAACTATGCACAAATAAGATAAATGACATACACTTAAAAAAATGAATAAATAGAACATTTACAAATTATAAAAATATAATGCAATAGTTCAAAATACATGAAATGATAATATAATATATATACGTGCATAGAAAATATATATTTGTAAATAAACTATATAAAAAGGTTAAATATTATAATATATAAAATACATAATCAAATGTATAAAAGATAGGAATAAATATAAATATTTTAAAAATGAAGAAATTAAAATAAAAAAAAGGTTGAAAAACTAAGATAGACGAAGAATAAAATAAGAGCAAACTATAGAGAGTAAGAACGCAAGAGGGAGAGAAATTTGAGTGAATGCTCTCAAGAATTCTTATTGCTTCCCAAAACTCAAGTGTGTTTACAATGAAGGGAGAGGCCTCTATTTATAGTTGAACCTCCTCAAATCCAACAGTACAGATCAATTACATCAACGGTTAAGATTAAAAGGCATCTACAAATTAAATCTTTAAGATTACAAAATCATATCTTCTAAGATTGCATATCATACCTAAGATTGTAATCATATCTAAGATTGTATCATATATAAGATTGCATATCGTTGAAGATTATATTTCCATACGAGTCAAGCTTGTAGATGGACCTTAAATCTTTTCAAGTAATGGGCCATTCCGATCGGGCCGGATTATATTTGTAATTCTGGACTGAACTTGGACTTCGTTTTTTTTTGGTTTATTATTTTTGGACTTATTTCTGGGCCCGGGAAAAATTGAGTGTCTACAAAGACTAAAGAAAAAAGGGTAAATAGAAATTAACGTTTTTAGCTCGGATACCATCAAATGTAACCTCCCCAACCCAACTTAGACAGTATACCTGAGCCAAATAGATTACATTAACCACCGAACTGGTTTGGTCTTTTTCAAATCAAAATTTCACTTTCTAAACTTGCTTTACTTAAGTAAATCTTCTAACAAAAATTATCAAGAATATAGCAATGACAATCTATTAACATACTCTTAATAAATAAATGGATAATTAATTAGACACATATATAAATATAAAATATACTTAATCGCATAAATATATCCCTAACAATATTTTTAAATCATAATCTAACTAATTATAGGATTTCCTAGCAATCCATATCATGCATCCTAAATGGACAACTTGCAAAACCCTATCCCCCAAAACATGGAAGTCATAAACAATAACAAAGTCAATATTGACAACTATAAGGATGAAATAATAATAATGTGCTTTAGATAAAGTCCACGACAAGCTGAGACCCTTCGTGTGTAAAGTTTGTGTCACAGTCCGCTGCATTATCTGAAACGATGAACAATAGGGGAGTATGTAACACCCCTTACCCGTACCAGAGGTCGAGGTAAGGTACGAGGCGTTACCGGACAAATATACAAACATTAAACTAAAATACGGGCCATAAAATTTCATTCATATTTCAAAACGTTCATTCACTTACACATAGTCCCTTATTTGAGTCTACGAAGCCCAAAACATACTTTAGAAAGGGTTCAGGACTAAACCGAGAACTTACGACAATCTTGGAAATTTCATGCTTTAAGGCTCCACACGGGCGTGTCCCAAAGTCGTGTTCCATACACGACTGAGACACATGGTCGTGTCTTTGCCTGTGTATAATATACCTAGGCTATTTTACAAGCTTTGGTCAACCTTAATCTCTTACACACTTATACAAAATCAAAAGCATATAACATGGTATTCATTTAATGATTAAATATTCTCAATTAAACCACAAAAATAGCATTTGTATATCATCATACATGTGTCTCTCATACTCATTTTACCTTGTTTATTATAGTACCACTTATACATTTATACCAAGATTATCATCTTACCAAATATCTTCAGCTTAATCATCAAGCATTCATATTTAAAACTAGATCATATCTTTATAAAATACCACAATTCAGATGCGCAAAATAACATGTTTGCCTGAAACATTTCAATTCAACTCCATACCCAACAAGCATTACATTGAGACTAGTCATATATATACATGTCATGATACATATCATTCTCTTTCTGTTTTCTTATAAGCACATATCATTTATTTCATTATATCAATATTTTATATACCATAGTTTCCATGTATTCCACATATAGTTATTTTCCTCCTCCTCCTCTCCATTCCACATCCTTAATGTATATATCATTCTTGTAAGTACGATTTCACAATTTACTAATAAATGCTCACATCAAACTGTCCACACGAGTCATAGTCACTTACTTATTTATAATTAGAGGTAAAGAGATCCAAATTAAGATCCATAAATTTCCCCTGAAACTAGACTCACATATCTTTCCACCATAAAATTTTCATAATTTTTGGTTTAGCCAATTAGTACAGTTTATTCATTAAAATTTCCCCTGTTTCACATTCTGACAGTTCTGACCTCTCTTCACTAAAAATTAATTATCTTACAGTACAGAACTCAGATAATGTTCTTGTTGATTTATATTGAAACTATACTCATTATGGATTTTAAAAATATAAGTTTAAGCCTCTAATTATTTTTATCCAAATTTTTGTGATTTTCCAAAGTCAGAACAGGGGATCACGTAATCATTCTGAACCAGTCTCACAAAAACATAAATATCTCAAAGTATAGAACTCCTTTTCTTGCTTTGTTTCTTTTATATGAAAATAGACTCATTAATATTTAATTTGATATATTATTCAGTCTCTGATTCAATTTCTACTATTTTTGGTGATTTTTCAAAATGACGTCACTGCTACTGTCCAAAACAGTTTTATTGCTAATTCACTCTTTCACACTTTCTTTGTATTAACCTCATTTTAACATACATATCACAAATCATTTTCACCACATTTCATACATCACAAGTATAGGCCCATGATCACAAGGTCACCATAAAATCATCCTCATGTATGACTTACTTGTTTATAACCTTACCACATCCTGGTCACTTAATGAACACATCATTCACATAACCAAGTTCTTGCACTTATTCATCACAAAACTCACAAAGCAATACATAGAGAGTCTCCCGTTGAACACTTCGAATCAATCCTCGATACTTGGTGGTTTCAGCACATAGCTCCACCCATCATATAGTTCGGCTCTCTTGTACACATGGTGAACACTCAGTACCACCCATGTGACCTAGCCAATTTATCTCATTGTCTACATGGTGTCCTTCACCTGGAACCACGCATGCGACCTAGCTACATATATCCCGTAGCTCTCTTGTCTACATGGTGTACACATAGTATCACCCATGCGATCTAGCTACATCATAATGTCTTGTAGCTCTCTTGTACACATGATGTGCACTCAGCCCCATACATGTGACCTAGCTACATACTATCTGTATCATCCAATCTTTCCGAAGGTTCAACCGGGATTTCTCTCTCTTTTCCAACAATTTCACCAATCAAGTAATTATCCACAAACATATTTCCAATATTATTATAAAATATCATAATTCAAGTAATATTGATGTATTACTTACATATAAACTTACATCTCATTTAATATCGAGGCAATAACATTAAATTACACATTGCCTTATTAAAAATCATATGAACTTACAATTTCCCATAATATCCATAATCATAGAAATCACATTTATGTATGATAATTAAATGCACTTCATGTACCATAGACATATTTTTAAATCAACCATAATCATTTAATTTAACATAATTCAATTAATTCACTAAATTTAACTTTCAAATATAAATTACAACATTATTGCTGTATTATTATCATACCAACTTACATACTTTCAACATCTCGAAAATCATAATAAATATATCAATTTTAAATTGAAACATGCATAAATTAATGCTTATTATACATATGAACTTACCTCGATACTAAAACGACCATTTTACCAACTTTCCCAATTTTCGATTTTCTCTCATTCTAGGTTCAAATCTCGTTTTCCGGGATCTAAAACATCATATTTTACTTATTTAATTAATTTACTATTCAAAAAAGTCCTTAACTCAAACTTTGGAAAAATTACAATTTTGCCCCTAAACTTTTGCATATTTACACTTTTGCCCCTAGGCTCGGGAATTAAACTTCATCTCTTACTCTTATGTTTTATGACATGATGATCACTTTTCCCTTCTATGGCAACATCAAATTCTCACTCTAACATATACTTATGACTATTAGGTATTTTTATCGATTAAGCCCTTTTACTCGTTTTCAATCAAAATCGAGTAGCACAAGTTGTCTAACATAATTTAAAACCTCATATTCTATCATAACACATTTCACCTATGGGTATTTTTCCAAATATGAACCCTAGCTTAAATTATTGCTAGAATAAGCTTAATCAAATTACCGGGATTCCAAAAACGTAAAGAACTTGAAAAACGGGGTTAGAACGGACTTACTATTGAGCTTGGAAAGCTTGAAAACCCTAGCCATGGCTTCCCCCATGCTAATTTCAGCCTTCATGAAAAAGATGAGTCAATTTTGGCTTTACTTTCCCTTTTTATTTCTTTTAATTACCAAATGACCAAAATGCCCTTCCTTACTAAACTTTTAAAAATTCCATCCATGTCCAATTTTTGTCCATCACTTAGAAATTGGTAAAATTATATTTAAGACCTCCTAATTAATATTTCAAAGCAATTTCATACTAGAAACTTCTAGAATGCAAGTTTTGCAACTTATTCAATTTAGTCCCTAACTTCTAATTAAGCACTTTATGCATAGAATTTCTTCACGAAATTTTCACACAATCATGGAATCATATCATAGACCTCAAAATAATCATAAAATAATTATTTCTATCTCGGATTTTGTGGTCCCGAAACTTCTGTTCCAACTAGACCCAATTTTGGGCTATTACAGAGTGAGCTTTAGAGGCTCAGTGGGAAACCCTTTACAATAAATCTAATCAATGTCCGAACAGGCATGTTAATCGTAATAATCATATTTACATAATAAACTTAATAATACGATAATTTAGTTACTATCACTCTAGATAAGCAAAACAATCAAAATTTGGTTGAATTCAATTTAGTAACACAATTATAGAGTCACAGTCTCATTCACGATAGATATATGCACACTTATCAGTTTGGACAATTCATCATGTACTTTTCAATGACTATGCATAGTATGCCAGGTAACATTCATTAAGCGTATCAATTAACATTCATAAATCCTACCATCGACTAGTAGCTCTTCAAATAGGGATTTCCCCAGAACCCCCTCAACCTTTTAAATTCGCTCATACATATGGGTGCAGACAAGCTGTTGTTTGGTTGACAATCCATAACTCCTCATAGATAAAAGCTATCAGAGAAAATCGTGGATACTCCATACATAACATCGCAATTGGAACCTACTAATATATGAGTGCACAATGGTCACACTTATATGCAGTATATGTAACACCCTTACCCGTACTCGATGCTGAAATAGGGTACGAGGCATTACCAGACTTATACACAAGCAATCATACAAAATTGAGACGTAAATTTCCATCCAAATTTAAAATTTTTCACATACATTCATATCGTCCCTAAAATGAACCTACAAGGTCCAAAACATGCATTGGAAGTGGTTCGGGACTAAACGGAGAACTCTAGAAAATTTAACAACACTTAGAAAATTTTTCTAAAATAGGGGTCACACGCCCGTGTAGCTTGGGACACGCCTGCGTGGTCACACAAGCCTGTGTCTAGACCCCGTGTAACTCTCTGTTTGTCACCCAAGAGCAAATTGAAGTCACACGACCATGGCACACGCCCATATCTCACCCGTGTCCTTCACACGGCTGAAACACACAGCCGTGTCTCATACCCGTGTGCTCAATACTGAGTGTTCTATTTTGCAACAATTTAGGTGTAGAGGAAACAGACTGGATCACACGCCTATGGGGCTAATTGTTTGTCATACACAGCCTAGATACACGCCCGTGTGTCTACCCGTATGGACAATAATAAGGCTATTTACCAAGCCATTTGCCACCCTTATTCACACATAAACTTGCCCCAAGTCAAAGGCACAAAACAATACATACTTGGACGACCAAAACATCCATATTCATAGTTAAAACATATCAACACAATGTCTTTATCTAACGCATCCACTACATTTATTAAGCCCTAAATCAAACATACAAATTTCACATTCATTAGACTTCATTCAATTGCTTTCTAGTTACCAAATTATACTCAAATTCCTCATCTCATCAATAGGTCACATTTTCAAAAATTACACAATCATGCCATAAATAACATTTCCAAAATATTTCACCAAGCATACCATGATCATATCACCATAGACATTGACACATATATGAATATATTTAGGCTTGCAACCATGTTAGCCAATATAAGCCAACTTACATGGCCAAATAGCAAAATAAGCCTTTGACGATTTTACAAGCCATTGCATTGCCTAAAATCATATGACGCATATAACAAAATGAGCAAGTCCCTATACATGCCATAACTAAAAATACTTGAATTCAACAATACCCAAAACGATAGCTTCATAGTGTGATTGGAACTCCGGTGATCTCTAACCTGAGCTAGCTTGACGACACTATAAAACATAGGAAATGAAGTGTAATGCCCAAAAAATCCTGAACTTTCTTTTTATGATGGTTTTGATAAAAGGTGTGCTTGATATTCCTAGTCAAGTGTTATTTAAGTGATAATAGGCCTTGGTTAAGTTTTGAGTTCGAACTTTGGGGTGAAAAAAATTATAGTTTAATAATTAAAAGAACCTTGATGGCAAGTAGCTTGGGTTTTAAATAAATGAAGGAGGAACTGGATACAAGGAGCCTTGTGTTGGAGTGGTAAGTAGCATCACATGTGGGGCTTAGAGGTGGCGTCACATGCATGGCAAGGAGGTTTGGGGTTCGAATCCTTCCTTGCTCAAAAAAAGGATTTATTTTTTTACTCAATAAATGGCCAGTAGTGGCGTTGGATGTGAACTCTGAAGGGAGTGATCAGAGGAGAAATTTAAGGAAGCGATTAAGGAGTTATCAGGGAGAAAAGTTAGGAGATAGAGGGTGCAGAGAAGTGGAGCCGAATAGGGAATTTGGGGATAGGTGAATTCTACTATAGTATATATAGGTGCCGATTTTGGGGATTCTAGGGTAATGCCGAAATTGCTTCTCTTCCTTTAGCTGAATTCCTCTTTTTTTTTGTGTTGCTGAAACACTTTTCTCTCTAAGTGCTCAGAAGCCGAATTCCTTGTTCCTTGCTTCTCGATTTTCCATTCTTTCTTTTCTCAAATTCTCTTTTGATTTACCTTTGGTTTTAACCAATTCCTTCTTCTCTTCTTCTTATTTGTGCCGAATAACCCCTTTCACCATACAAATCTCAAAAGCCGAATACCTCTTTGGCTGAAGACCCTTTGTGCTGCCACTACTCATTCTACTTCGCCCGATTCTTGTGTAAGTGCTTTGCTCTTTTAGTCGATTTTCCTGGTACCGATTTCTTCTCTCCTTCACTCTTTCTAAATCAATTTTGGTAGGGGATTAGTATCGAATCTCAGATTTTATATCTATGCTGAATTGCTCCTTAGGCATTTTTGGGGTTTGGGTAAGTGTTCCTCTTTTATTGGTCAAGGTAGGCCGAATGGTCATGGATGTTTTAAGAGTGACTTAAGATGATTGTGAGTCACTTGTTGGTTAGTTCTTAATGATTAAGAGTGATGCAGATTTAAGGAATACTACTGATTAGTGATCAAGGAAGGTCTGTAAGGCTTGTCGTTCAAGGTAAGGCAAATGTGAGATTTTTGACTTTTAGTGGTCGTATTTGATAAGTGTGTGATTAATTGTGAGTGATATCATTCGTAGGTTCATGGCTAAGGAGATCGCAACACATTTAGTACCATGTGTGTACATACACTGCACACACACAGTAGATCGGTAAATCTCGAAATGCTAGAAAGTCGAAATGCCGAAAAGTCAAAAGTTTGGCTACAATAGTCTTGCGAGTGCACGAACACTCGTAAGGGGGAAATCGATACGTTTACAGAGGCCCCATGAGAGATCTCATGGATCTGGGCCGTACTTAGGCCATCTGGGCCGTACTTAGGCCATCTGGGCTAGAATGGGCTAAATAGGCCCGACGGGTCGTGAGCCCAAAATAAGTAAATTTGTTGATTTGACAATAAGTGATGAACTAGTCATGTTGGTTACATGGCTTGGAATTGATTCGGGCCAGATGGGCCATATGAATGTGATTTAGGCCTAATGGGCCGTATGAATGAGATTGGACCTAGTGGGCCATATCCATGTATGTAGACTTGTTTGGGCTTGGTAAGGGGTTTTGGGCCTAGTCCTGATAACTGCTCAATCAGGCACAAAACTTAAATAATTAATTAATAGTGACCATGGACAAGTCATAAGGTTAGGGTGTGGCAATAGGTATATGCATGTCTAGGATTGGATCTAGGGAAAGCTTGGTACTTAAGTGGTCTTATGACCTACCTCCTCTTCTCTGGAATCCTACCTGGTGCATAGTATCTGTTCACTTTAGCCAACGAGGACTTGTGAACGGGCCAAGGAAGGTAATTAGACCCATGATAATGAGAAATGACCGAAATGCCCTTAAAGGCAAAAATGACTAAAATACCCCTATGTGTTAAATGTAGGATTCAGGTATATTGCATGTATATGTGCTGCATTCATATTGTCCTGTGTTGCATATGGGTTGGGAATTATGGAACGGAGGAAGAATTGAGGATCGTATGGTTGCTTGACGACTGTAGGGTTGGAAGGGATACAGAGTGTAGGGTTGGAAGGGATACGGAGTGCAAGGTTGGATTGGTATTTATGCATTGCATAAACTGATTCTAATTGTAACATGGGCTGAAGCCCAACTGAGGCTACTATGGGCTAAGGCCCAAGTGCCACCGTTATTGTAATGGGCTTAGGCCCAAATTGATGTCATACATGCTTTACGATTGATGAGGTTTGTACACACTGAGTTTTCATAAACTCACCCCCTCTTTTATTTTTCTCAGGTGATCCTCAATAGGTGGTTCAACGGTTGGAGGGACTCCGAGGTGGCCAGCTGGCAAGACGACTTGGACTTGTTTTATTAAGCCTATAATTTCTAGTATTTAAAGTTATTTCAGTCCGGAATGTAATAAGGCCTTTCCTCTGGTTATTATTCAAATTAGGATTATATTTATTATTATTATGATTTATATTTGCTAGAAATAGAACATGGTTTTCCCTAAACCATAATTGTTTTTTTTATACTACGTTTTCGCAACTCAATTTTTAAATGACAAGTTTTCTTAGATCATCTGTTTTAAATAAAGTTTCCGCAATTGAAAAGAGATTTTACAAAGTAATTATTATCATACAAGAAGGAATTGTTGTTTTAAAATACATATCGCTTTGAAAGCAACAAAATACAAGCTAGGATTTTACTCAAGGTTTTTATTTTAAAGAAGGGCTTTCAATGAAAACAAGGTTTTCGAGAAAACTCTTCAATGTGACACGCTAGATCTGGCCATAACATCTGGGCCAGGTTTGGAGTGTTATATTTAATGGTATCAGAGCCAAATTACAAAACTCAGGCTGTGAAGTGGGCCTTATTATTTGGGTTTTTAAAAAAAAATAAAGAATTAGATCACAATGTTCTGGAAAAAAATCTTGCTGTGCGGCACACTGAGTCTCCAACGTCGAACCAAGTAAGTTCTTTTATTATTAAGCTTGTTTAATTTGATAGACTGTAGGTAGTTAGTGGGCTACTTTAAATGATTATACTAAGGCTTTTAGTTAGAGTGGAACTGAAGCCCATAGGTTCTTGAAATGTAGAAGATTTACGACAATAACTTTCTTTTAATACTTTCATAAAACATCAGTTTAATTATTGAAACTAAATAAAAATATAACACCCCGTACCCGAGACCGTTGCCGGAATCGAACACGAGGTGTTAACGGACTTAATTCATTACTTAAACAGCTCATACAATTCATTTTAAAATTTTCCAGACAAGCTGGCTAACTGCATCACAGTCGCTTTAAAAATCATATCTCGAGTTCCAAAACTTGAAATCCAATTCTGTAAATTTTTCATGAAACTAGACTCATACATATATCTACTAATTTTTTTCTAGAATTTTTGGTTGGGCCAATTAGTACAGTTTATTAGTTGAAGTTTCCCCCATTTCAGGGTTCTACTACTCTGACCTCTGTGTATTACGAATCAGATATCTCCCTGTATAAAGCTTCAATGACTATGCCATTTGTCTCTAATAAAACTAGACTCAACAATGAATCTGTACATATAAATCATGACTTTTAATTATCTTTGTAAAATTTATGGTTAATTTCCAAATTCATAACAGGGGATCCAGAAATCGCTCTGGCCCTGTTTCACAAAAATTTAAACATATCATAAAATATAGCTCATATACCTGTTTTGTTTCTTCCATATGAAAATAGACTCATCAAGCTTCGATTCCATAACTTATTCATTATTTAATTAGATTTATACTATTTTTAGTGATTTTTCAAATTCATGTCACTACTGCTGTCTGAATCTATTTTGTGATAAATTTTACCTATTTCATGGTTTCCATGGATTAGCTAGCAATTTGACATACATAGCACCAAATATGATCATGATTAGCCATTCCAATGGCTAATCATTACCAAGCATTTTCATACCTCTCAATAACCATATCATAAGACCATATATACAAAATGATTATAATGCTATACTCAAAATATATATGCCATTTTCGCATGGCTATACGAATATATATACATTACCAAAAGATACTTAATTAACAACAAAGGTCGGTCCTATACATGCCATTATCAAAGTTCAACTAAAAGAGTACCAAAAAGGGGCTTAGATAGTGTGGATGACTTCGACTTTGACACTTCTGAGTCCGATAGCTGACGAACAAAATCTATAATACAGAGAATTTAAGCAACAGAGTAAGCGTTTTCATTACTAGAACTCAGAGAATTTAACCCGGTTATAATAACCCGCACGAATGCCTTCGGGACTTAACCCAATTATAATAACTAGCACAATTGCCTTCGGATCTTAGTCCGAATATAGTAACTAGCACAAATGCCTTCAGATCTGAGTCCGGATATCATCCAAATAATCATGCACATATATCAATATATCATAACACATCTGTATTTCATTTTCATTACTAGAACTCAAGCACAAGACACTTATCAACCATTCCCATTTTCGGCTCAATAGCCACATACAAAGAGCATGGTTTCAATTTGCTTTATAACATGATCTCTATACACATTCGGCTACCAGTCATAAGTATAAACTAATTACCTCGATACATAATTCAAGTAGAATCATTATATCACCGTTTATTTGTTATGCTTATATGTCGTGATTTAATCAAATCATAAACTAAGTTCCATTACTCAAAGACTTACCTCGGATGTTGTCGAACTATTTCAACGGCTATTCGATCACTTTTTCCTTTCCCCTATCCAACTTTGATCCTCTAAGCTTTTGAGCTAAATCAAACAATTTACTTCCCAAATCAAACATAGTCATACGGCATCCATATACATTTTAGAACCAATTCACTTGAATTAATTGCCCACTTAAGTCTCTCATCATTTCATTTTCAAATTTGTATATTTGGTAAGTCACATTAAACAATTATACATATAGCTTTAATATATTTTATACTAGCCGAAATGTACCATCAAGATATACTTTACTCAAATAATTTACCTTGGCCGAACATGTACAATGTTTTGTAGCTTAATAATTATAATATACATCATGTATTTATAATATTTATGTGGCCAATTATCCATGGTCATACACACACACAATCAAAAATAAATACCAAAATTTTCATATCCTTTATGCCCTAAGCCGAATACACTTGTCATGTTCACCTACATTTTTCAACAATTCCTTCTTAATCAAACGCATATTTGGCTAGAACCATGGAAATTTTTAGCAATTTTTTAATTTAACACCTAATCGATTATAACACATTTAAGCATTCTTTTCATTTTATTAACTCAAACCACATACATTACTCAAGTACAACATTTTCATATTCGGCATTAGCATCAAACATAATAGCCAATTCTTCCCATTTTGAATCTATGCATCTATTTGATCATAGTTTGTTCAAGCACTCATACAACAAGATTCATCCAATTTAACAAGAAACAAAAACCTTATTTCTCCATAGCTACTATGGCCGAAAGTTCTAGACATCTCAATACCGAAATTTCTAACATGGGTTACCTAAAGAACTTGGTGATTAGTTCAAATTTATCTAACATTTCAAAAATTTACATGAATTTCGTACCTCAATGAAGACCTAAATGACCGAATGGCTCCTTTCTCCCCAACTCTTCTTCTCTTTCTGTTTTTTTGGAAAGAAACAAGGTGAATACTTTGTTGTTTTCACCCACCTACTATTTTATTTCTTTATTTTATTACATTCATTCATGATAATATGGCATTTAACTAAATAAAGCTTATAAAAATTATCATATTTTATAATATAATAGTAACATGGCCGGCCAATAACTAGAAATGGGTAAATTAACATGCAAAACCATTTCTTTAAACACATGCATTATTAAACCATTAAAAATTAACCAATCACATTTCAAAAGTATCACATATAAGTCCTATTGAATAAATTCACATGCAAATGACAAAATCAAAGCTTGAAACTTTCACACTTGTATTTACTCACTTCATAAACATGAAATATAACTTATAATTATTTTTATAGCTCGGTTTTGTGGTCCCGAAACCACTTTCCAACTAGGGTCAAATTAGGGCTGTCACAACTCTCCCCCACTTAAAGAATTTTCGTCCCCGAAAATCTTACCAGTGAATAAATTCGGGTATCGATCTTTCATAGAGTTCTCAGTTTCCCAGGTAGCTTCTTCGATCCCGTGTTTGAGTCATAACACCTTTACTAAAGGAACCTTTTTGTTTCGCAACTCTTTCACCTCACGAGCGAGGATACGAATCGGTTCTTCTTCATAACTCAAGTCAGATTGAATTTCAACCTCTGATGGACTAATTATGTGCGAAGGATCAGATCTATAACGTCGAAGCATCGAGACATGAAAAACATTGTGAATCTTTTCAAGTTCAGGGGGTAAAATCAATCTGTAAGCGACTAGCCCAATTCTATCGGATATCTCATACGACCCGATAAACCTCGGACTCAATTTGCCTTTACGGCCAAATCTGAGCACTTTTTCCAAGGTGAAACTTTAAGAAACACTTTATCTCCGACCTGGTATTCAATGTCTTTTCGTTTCAAATCCGCATACGACTTCTGACGATCTGCAGCTGCTTTCAGACTTTCCCTGATTACCTTTACTTTCTGCTCAGCATCTTTAATCAAATCAACCCCGAAGATTTTACTTTTCCTAAGCTCGGTCCAAAACAACGGTGTACGGCATTTACGACCATACAAAGCCTCGTAAGGTGCCATCTTAATACTTGATTGAAAACTATTGTTGTAAGCGAATTCAATCAAAGGTAAATACCGTTCCCATGAACCACTAAACTCAAGAATGCAACATCTCAACATATCCTCGAGTATCTAAATTATCCGCTCAGATTGACCATCAGTCTGGGGGTGAAAAGCGGTGCTAAAATGCAACTTGGTACCCAAAGCTTCTTGTAATTTCTTCCAAAATCGCGATGTGAATCTCAGATCTCTATTAGACACAATAGAAGTAGGTATTCCATGTAACCTTACAATCTGAGATACATATATTTCAGCTAGTTTGTTAAGGGAATAATCCGTACGTACAGGAATAAAATGAGCCGACTTTGTCAGTCTATCAACAACAACCCAGATCGCATCTTTCTTGCTTGATGACAATGGCAACCCAGATACAAAATCCATCGTGACTTGATCCCACTTCCATTCTGGTATCATGATCGGCTGAAGTAATCCTGAAGGCACTTGATGTTCCGCTTTCACTTGTTGACATATCAAACACTTCGAAACAAAGTCAGAAATGTCTCGTTTCATACCATGCCACCAAAACTGACATCTCAGGTCGTTGTACATTTTCGTACTCCCCGGGTGAATTGACATACGGCTACAATGTGCTTCATTCAGAATCATCAAAATAAGTTCTGAATTTCTTGGAACACACAATCGACTTCTGAACCTCAAACAATCGTCATCATCTATTTGAAACTTTGACTCCATATTCGAAATACATTCAGCCCGTTTTGCAACCAATTCATCATCGATTTTCTGAGCTTCACGAATTTGATGAATCAATAATGGTTTGGCCTCTAATTCTGCTACTAACACATTATCGGATAGAACAGACAAGTGTACATTCATCGCTCGTAAAGCAAAAAGTGATTTACGACTTAAATCATCTGCAACCACATTAGCCTTTCGCGGGTGATAGTCAATGACAAGCTCATAATCTTTTAACAACTCAAGCCAACGTCTTTGTCGCAGATTCAAATCTCTTTGAGTCATCAAATATTTGAGACTTTTGTGATCCGAAAATACATGGCACTTCTCACCAAATAAGAATGTCGCTATATTTTCAAAGTGAATACGATGGCAGCTAATTCGAGATCATGGGTTGGATAATTTTTCTCATGTGGCTTCAATTGCCTCGACGCATAAGCTACAAATCGACCTTCTTGCATCAATACACAACCCAACCCAAGTAAGGATGCATCACTGTAAATGACAAACTCTTTGCCTGATTCGGGCTGCACTAGTACTGGAGCTTCAGTCAAATAAGTTTTTAGTTGATCGAAAATTTTCTGACATTTTTCTGTCCATTCAAACTTAACATCTTTCTGAAGTAGTTTCGTCATTGGTGTGGCTATCATCGAGAAACCCTTTACAAACCGTCTGTAGTAATCGACAAGTCCCAAAAAGCTCCGAACCTCAGTAATATTTCTCAGAGGCTTCCAGTTAAGTATGGCTGAAATTTTGCTCGGATCAACTCGAATACCCGATGCAGATACCACATGACCCAAAAAGCTAACTTCTCTCAACCAGAACTCACATTTACTGAACTTAGCATATAACTGCTTATCCCGTAAAATCTGCAACACTAATCTCAGGTGCTCAGCATGTTTGGTTTCATCTCTCAAATAGACCAAAATGTCATCAATAAACACAACTACAAACCGATCCAAATACTGTCTGAAGATCCGATTCATCAAATCCATAAATACCGCAGGGGCATTAGTGAGTCCAAACGGCATCACTAAGAACTCATAGTGATCGTATCTCGTTCTAAAAGCAGTTTTGGGTATATCTGAATTTCGAACTCGCAACTGATAATAACCCAATCTCAAATCTATCTTTGAAAACACTGAGGCTCCCTTTTGTTGATCAAACAAATCATCAATACGCGGTAACGGATATTTATTCTTTATTGTCACTTTATTCAGCTGACGATAGTCACTGCACAACCTCATGGTTCCGTCCTTCTTTTTCACAAACAATACTGGTGCACCCCAAGGTGAGAAATTCGGTCGAGCGAAACCTCTATCCATCAACTCTTGCAACTGAGCTTTCAATTCCTTTAATTCTGTTGGTGCCATACGATACAGAGCTATCGAAATCGGTATAGTCCCAGGTACAAGTTCGATGCCAAACTCTACCTCCCGAACAGGTGGTAACCCCGGTAATTCTTCGGGAAAAAACATCCAGATATTCACAAACCACTGGTACCGATTCAAGTTTCTTTTCTGATTCTTTATTATCAAGTACGTATGCAAGATACGCTTCACACCCCTTTCTCACATATTTTTGAGCTAACATCGAGGATATTATTGTTGGCAATCCATTCAAAACAGTAGACTCAACTCGGATTATCTCATTATTTGCACACCTCAAATCAATAGTCTTACTTTTGCAATTCACAACTGCATCATGTACGGTCAACCAATCCAAACCGAGAATAACATCAAATTCATCAAACGGTAAAAGCATCAAGTCAGCCAGAAAACAGGAGCCTCAGATTATTAAGGGGCATTTCTTACACACCTTGTCGACAAGCACATAACGACCCAAGGGATTCGACACTCTAATAACAAACTCAGTAGACTCAACAGGTAAAGTCTTACTGGATGCTAAAGTCTCACATACATAAGAATGAGTAGATCCAGGGTCAATCAAAGCAATCACATTAGTATCAAAGAGAGTGAAAGTACCAGTAATAACATCAGGCGAAGAAGCATCCTCCCGTGCACGTATAGCATAAGCTCTAGAAGGAACACGAGCCTCAGATCTGGTGATAACATCTTTAGACCCTCTCTGACCGCTGCTAGCGTTCCCTGTATTCCTAGGTGGCCTACCTCGTACTGTAGTAGCACCCAGTTTCCCACTCTGATTTACATTCTGTTCAGACAGTTTCGGACAATCTTTGATAAAGTGGTCGGCTGATCCGCACTTATAACAGGAGCGGTCATGGAATCTACAACTCCTCGAATGCCATTTACCGCAATACTGGCACTCTGTCCTGTCCCGACGATCATTTCCAACACTGGCAACCGAAGTGACGTGCGTACTCACAGGGGTTCGATCACGATCTCGTCTGGAAAAGCCCGAGGTGTCTTTCGATCGGCCTGGATCATTTCTAAATTTCTTTGATGGTTGTTGAAAGGGCTTTCTCGAAGATCTCTTACGAAACTCTCTTGCTTCCACTTCAGCTTTTCTTTTCTCCTTACTAAGCTCTTCGGCTTTGCAAGCTCGCTCGACAAGTACTACAAATTCTCTAATTTCAAGAATGCCAACATACAGTTTTATATCTTCGTTCAACCCGTCCTCGAAGCTTTTACACATGATAGCCTCGGACGAAACATATTCTCGAGCGTATCTACTAAGTCTGACAAACTTTCGCTCATAATCAGTAACTGCCATAGAACCCTGCTTAAGCTCAAGAAATTCTTTCTGTTTCTGATCGATGAATCTTTGACTGATATATTTCTTGCAAAACTCAGTTTGAAAGAATTCCTAAGTAACCCGTTCTCTCGGCACGACAGAAACCAAAGTATTCCACCAATAGTAGGCAGAATCACGTAACAGAGATATAGCACATTTTAAACATTCATCAGGTGCGCACGATAATTCATCAAACACACGAACGGTATTATCAAGCCAAAACTCAGCCTGCTCAGCATCATCACTGTCAGTAGCCTTGAACTCAGTAGCCCCATGCTTCCGAATCCTATCAACGGGGGTTTGTTCAACCTCAACGGGTCAACTACAGGAGATATTACAGGTGCAGGGTTTGTATTCTTTGGGGGTGAAGGTTGTGCAACAGCCGGATTAGTTCGAACATATTGGGTAAACCAGTTGTTCATCATAGCATAGAAGGCTTGTTTTGCCTCATCATTTTGATTACTTGCATTAAATTGAGAGTCAATCGGTGCTGTCTCGTACGCGGGAGCAGGCGCTACACTCTCAATATCGTTAGCTACTGCTCGATCAGGATCAGAATCCATTTCTATACGAAAACACATTTTTATCTATCAGAAATCACCACACTATCATATTAACACATAATGGCATGTATAGCTAGACCCATACTTATTATGGTAGTCCTAGAATAGACTAAACCGTAGCTTTGATACCAATAAAATGTAACACCCCGTACCCGAGACCGTTGCCGGAATCGAACACGAGGTGTTAACGGACTTAATTCATTACTTAAACAGCTCATACAATTCATTTTAAAATTTTCCAGACAAGCTGGCTAACTGCATCACAGTCGCTTTAAAAATCATATCTCGAGTTCCAAAACTTGAAATCCAATTCTGTAAATTTTTCATGAAATTAGACTCATACATATATCTACTAATTTTTTTCTAGAATTTTTGGTTGGGCCAATTAGTACAGTTTATTAGTTGAAGTTTCCCCCATTTCAGGGTTCTACTACTCTAACCTCTGTGTATTACAAATCAGATATCTCCCTGTATAAAGCTTCAATGACTATGCCGTTTGTCTCTAATAAAACTAGACTCAACAATGAATCTGTACATATAAATCATGACTTTTAATTATCTTTGTAAAATTTATGGTTAATTTCCAAAGTCATAACAGGGGATCCAGAAATCGCTCTGGCCCTGTTTCACAAAAATTTAAACATCTCATAAAATATAGCTCATATACCTGTTTTGTTTCTTCCATATGAAAATAGACTCATCAAACTTCGATTCCATAACTTATTCATTATTTAATTCGATTTCTACTATTTTTAGTGATTTTTCAAATTCATGTCACTACTACTGTCTGAATCTATTTTGTGATAAATTTTACCTATTTCATGGTTTCCACGGATTAGCTAGCAATTTGACATACATAGCACCAAATATGATCATGATTAGCCATTCCAATGGCTAATCATTACCAAGCATTTTCATACCTCTCAATAACCATATCATAAGACCATATATACAAAATGATTATAATGCTATACTCAAAATATATATGCCATTTTCGCATGGCTATACGAATATATATACATTACCAAAAGATACTAAATTAACAACAAAGGTCAGTCCTATACATGCCATTATCAAAGTTCAACTAAAAGAGTACCAAAAAGGGGCTTAGATAGTGTGGATGACTTCGACTTTGACACTTCCGAGTTCGATAGCTGACGAACAAAATCTATAATACAGAGAATTTAAGCAACAGAGTAAGCGTTTCGATGCTTAGCAAGCTTATAAGTAAGGAAATCATTTGAAACAAAAACATAAAAGAAATAGCATTCATAAGGATAAATAATTGTCTATGCACAAGATCACATATTCATTTTAATTTACACTTCTATCAGTATGTTTACACATTCGAAGTCAAACTTAACTAAATTTCATTTGAATCAATTTCATGTAACTCGAGTGAGCTATAGACTTCATATAACCCTAAGGAATGACCGGGAGAGCATTATTCGATTACATAATCACAACTTATACTGTACCACATTTTTTTCCAATGTATATACGATCCATACCTGGTCATATTAGGGATTATGAGCACATTAATCGGAATTATTACGACAAAATCGCGCCTTTCCAAACATAATTACTTTCGGAATTTGGCTCGGATGTAACAACCAGCACGAATGCCTTCGGGACTTAACCCGGTTATAATAGCCCGCACGAATGCCTTAGGGACTTAACCTAGTTATAATAACTAGCACAATTGCCTTCGGATCTTATTCCGGATATAGTAACTAGCACAAATGCCTTCGGATCTGAGTCCGGATATCATCCGAATAATCATGCACATATATCAATATATCATAACACATCTGTATTTCATTTTCATTACTAGAACTCAAGCACAAGACACTTATCAACCATTCCCATTTTCGGCTCAATAGCCACTTACAAAGAGCATGATTTCGATTTGCTTTATAACATGATCTCTATACACATTCGGCTACCAGTCATAAGTATAAACTAATTACCTCGATACATAATTCAAGTAGAATCATTATATCACCGTTTATTTGTTATGCTTATATGTCGTGATTTAATCAAATCATAAACTAAGTTCCATTACTCAAAGACTTACCTCGGATGTTGTCGAACGATTTCAACGGCTATTCGATCACTTTTTCCTTTCCCCTATCCAACTTTGATCCTCTAAGCTCTTGAGCTAAATCAAACAATTTACTTCCCAAATCAAACATAGTCATACGGCATCCATATACATTTTAGAACCAATTCACTTTAATTAATTGCCAACTTAAGTCTCTCATCATTTCATTTTCAAATTTGTATATTTGGTAAGTCACATTAAACAATTATACATATAGCTTTAATACATTTTATACTAGCCGAAATGTACCATCAAGATATACTTTACTCAAATAATTTACCTTGGCCGAACATGTACAATGTTTTGTAGCTTAATAATTATAATATACATCATGTATTTATAATATTTATGCGGCCAATTATCCATGGTCATACACACACACAATCAAAAATAAATACCAAAATTTTCATATCCTTTATGCCCTAAGCCGAATACACTTGTCATGTTCACCTACATTTTTCAACAATTTCTTCTTAATCAAACGCATATTTGGCTAGAACCATGGAAATTTTTAGCAATTTTTTAATTTAACACCTAATCGATTTTAACACATTTAAGCATTCTTTTCATTTTATTAACTCAAACCACATACATTACTCAAGTACAACATTTTCATATTCGACATTAGCATCAAACGTAATAGACAATTCTTCCCACTTTGAATCTATGCATCTATTTGATCATAGTTTGTTCAAGCACTCATACAACAAGATTCATCTAATTTAACAAGAAACAAAAACCTTATTTCTCCATAGCTACTATGGCCGAAAGTTCTAGACATCTCAATACCGAAATTTCTAACATGGGTTACCTAAAGAACTTGGTGATTAGTTCAAATTTATCTAACATTTCAAAAATTTACATGAATTTCATACCTCAATGAAGACCTAAATGACCGAATGGCTCCTTTCTCCCCAACTCTTCTTCTCTTTCGGTTTTTTGGAAAGAAACAAGGTGAATACTTTGTTGTTTTCACCCACCTACTATTTTATTTCTTTATTTTATTACATTCATTCATGATAATATGGCATTTAACTAAATAAAGCTTATAAAAATTATCATATTTTATAATATAATAGTAACATGGCCGGCCACTAACTAGAAATGGGTAAATTAACATGCAAAACCATTCCTTTAAACACATGCATTATTAAACCATTAAAAATTAACCAATCACATTTCAAAAGTATCACATATAAGTCCTATTGAATAAATTCACATGCAAATGACCAAATCAAAGCTTGAAACTTTCACACTTGTATTTACTCACTTCATAAACATGAAATATAACTTATAATTATTTTTATAGCTCAGTTTTGTGGTCCCGAAACCACTTTCCGACTAGGGTCAAATTAGGGCTATCACAAAAACTTCATAAAATTTCTAATCCAGATAGTACGTGAATCAACGATGAGTGCTAGAAGAGGTGCAAGAGGCCATGGTTGAGGCCGCAGAAGTGTTAGGGCTGAACCGTCGGCATCGAGCCATGTATCTAATATTGGAGTAGAAGAGGCTCCGGCCTCACCCGTGGCTGAGACTGGACTATATGATCGGGCCGCGGGGAATGATGCATTGTCGCAGGTAATGCTGAAGATTTTGGAAAGGGTCATAGGGCCCAAAAATGGCATGGGAAATCAGGGTCAATTCCGGAGCGACTTCGATTAGATGAGGATGAGATATTTAAGGGCGTGGCTGGTGTGGCTCCGAACGTGGTTGAATACTGGTTGAGGGCCACTGAAAGGATAACGGAGGACTTGGATTGTTCACTTGAACAAAAGTTGAAAGGGGCAGTATCACTGCTTAGGGAAGAAGCTTACCAGTGGTGGCTGACAGTGAAAGAGGGCACCCAACCTGAGTAGGTCACTTGGGAGTTCTTCAAAATTACGTTTCAAGGGAAGTATGTACGTACGAGTTATGTGGATGCTAGAAGGAAGGAGTTCCTGAACTTGACCCAAGGAGACTAACTTGTGGCAGAGTATGAGGCAGAATTTCTATGCCTTAGTATGTATGCAAGAGTTATGGTGGCAACGGACTATAAGCGTTACGTTAGGTTTGAGGATGGTCTTAGGGATAGCCTTAGAGTATTGATAGCTCCACAAAGGGAGTGAGTCTTCTCGGAGTTGGTAGGGAAAACAAAGATGGCAGAGGAGGTGAAGCACGCTAAGCGCCTGAATCGGGAAAAAGAAAGGGGTAAGAATAAAAAGGAGGCTGAGACTCCTGGTGTTGGATAGAGGCCTGGGGCTAGGGCCAGAGTTACTGGGCCAATTAGAGCAGGGCCCCCTGCTGTCAATCCAGGGGTGCCGCCTTGTGCTACTTGTGGAAAAAAGTCATGTAGGAGAGTGCTGGAGGAGAACAAGAGCCTGTCTGAGTTGTGGTTCCATGGAGCATCGTCTCAGAGAATGTCTCAGAAGACCAGATCAGAGGCAAGTCTTTGGTAAAGGTAATGGACAGCCATCGAGGGGTGGTCAGCAGCAGCCTGGAGGCCGGGGGTGGAAATAATTTGGCCCGTGGAGCACCGGGCAGAGGTACTGGTCATGTTTAGGCGAGACAGCCAGCATTGGTCTATACAGCACATCGTCGAGAGGACGGAGATGCTCCAGAGGTGAATACTGGTGTGTACTTCACCCATAGTGTGCTATTTACTTATTTTGGAATTAGAGTGTGTAGCAGGAGTGTGGTGTGGTAGTCTGTGTTATGCAGCTGTATTGATAGTTGGAAATTTCGAGGACGAAATTTCTTTTAGGGGTAGAGTTGTAACGCCCCAGAAATCCTGAACATTCTTTTTATGATGGTTTTGATAAAAGGTGTGCTTGATATTCCTAGTCAAGTGTTATTTATGTGATAATAGGCCTTGGTTAAGTTTTGAGTTTGAACTTTGGGGTGAAAAAAGTTTTAGTTTAATAATTAAAAGAACCTTGATGGTAAGTATCTTGGGTTTTAAATAAATGAATGAGGAACTAGACACAAGGAGCCTTCTGTTAGAGTGGCAAGTAACGTCACATGTGGGGCTTAGAGGTGGTGTCACATGCATGGCAAGGAGGTTTGGGGTTCGAATCCCTCCTTGCTCAAAAGAAGGATTTATTTTTTTACTCAATAAATGGCTAGTAGTGGCGTTGGATGTGAACTCTAAAGGGAGTGATCAGAGGAGAAATTTAAGAAAGGGATTAAGGAGTTATCAGGGAGAAAAGTTAGGAGATGAGGGGTGCAGAGAAGTGGAGCCGAATAGGGAATTTGGGGATAGGTGAATTCGGCTATAGTATATATAGGTGTCGATTTTGGGGATTCTAGGGTAATGCCGAAATTGCTTCTCTTCCTTTAGCCGAATTCCTCTTTTTTTGTGTTGCCGAAACACTTTTCTCTCTAAGTGCTTAGAAGCTGAATTCCTTGTTCCTTGCTTGCCGATTTTCCATTTTTTCTCTTCTCAAATTCTCTTTTGATTCACCTTTGGTTTTATCTGATTCCTTCTACTCTTCTTCTTATTTGTGCCAAATAACCCCTTTCACCATACAAATCTCAAAAGCCGAATACCTTTTTGGCTGAAGACCCTTTGTGCCGCCACTACGCCCTCTACTTCACCCGATTCTTGTGTAAGTGCTTTGCTCTTTCAGTCAATTTTCCTGGATCGATTTCTTCTCTCCCTCACTCTTTCTAAATTGATTTTGGTAGGGGATTAGTATCGAATCTCGGATTTTAGATCTATGCCGAATTGCTCCTTAGGCTTTTTGGGGTTTGGGTAAGTGTTCCTCTTTTATTGGTTAAGGTTGGCCGAATGGTCATGTATGTTTTAAGAGTGACTTAAGATGATTGTGAGTCACTTGTTGGTTAGTTCTTAATAATTAAGATTGATGTAGATTTAAGGAATACTCGTGATTAGTGATCAAGGAAGGTATGTAAGGCTTGTCGTTCAAGGTAAGGCAAATGTGAGATGCTCGGCTTTTGGTGATCATATTTGATAAGTGTGTTATTAATCGTTGAGTGATATTGTTTGTAGGTTTGTGGCTAAGGAGATCGCAGCACATTTAGTACCAGGTGTGTACATACATTACACACATACAGTAGATCGGCAAATCCCGAAATGCTGAAAAGTCGAAATGTCGAAAAGCTGAAAGTTTGGCTACGATAGTCTTGCGAGTGCGCGAACACTCATAAAGGGAAAATCGATACATTGATAGAGGCCCCATGAGCGATCTCATGGATCTGGGCCGTACTTAGGCCATCTGTGTCGGAATAGGCTAAATGGGCCCGACGGGCCTTGGGCCCAAAATAAGCGTATTTGTTGATTTGATAATAAGTGATAAACTAGTCATGTTAGTTACATGGCTTGGAATTGATTCGGGCCAGATGGGCCATATGAATGTGATTTGGGCCTAATGGGCCGTATGAATGAGATTGGGCCTAGTGGGCCATATGTATGTATGTAGACTTGTTTGGGCTTTGTAAGGGGTTTTGGGCCTAATTCTGATAACTTCTCAATCAGGCATAAAACTTAAATAATTAATTACTTGTGACCATGGACAAGTCATAAGGTTAAGGTGTGGAAATGGGTATATGCATGTCTAGGATTGGATCTAAGGAGAGCTTGGTACTTAAGCGGTCTTATTGACCCACCTCATCTTCTCTGGAATCCTACCTGGTGCATAGTATCTGTTCACTTTAGCCAACGAGGGCTGGTTAACGGGCCAAGGTAGGTAATTAGACCTGTGATTATGAGAAATGACCAAAATACCCTTAAGGGCGAAAATGACTAAAATACCCCTATGTGTTAAATGTAGGATTCAGGTATATGCATGTATATGTGCTACATTCATATTTCCCTGTGTTGCATATGGGTTGGGAATTATGGAACGGAGGAAGAATTGAGGATCGCATGGTTGCTTAACAACTGTGGATCCACTGATGGCTTTAAGCCGATTATGTGATTGGCAGCTCTGCTGCGATATTGGTTAGTGCCGCAACCGGTACTACATCAGGAGTGTAGGGATGGGTGGGTCCATTAAATCCCCACCGGAGTGTAGGGTTGGACAGGATACGAAGTGCAAGGTTGGATTGGTATTTGTGCATTGCATAAACTGATTCTGATTGTGACATGGGCTCAGGCCTAATTGAGGCTACCATGGGCTAAGGCCCAAGTGCCACCGTTATTGTATTGGGCTTATGCCCAAATTGATATGATACATGCTTTACGATTGATGAGGTTTGTACACACTGAGTTTTCGTAAACTCACTCCCCTATTTTATTTTTCTCAAGTGATCCTTAGTAGGTGGTTCGACGGTTGGAGAGACTCCGAGGTGGCCAGTTAGCAAGACGTATTGGACTTGTTTTCTTAATTCTATAATTTCTAGTATTTAAAGTTATTTCAGTCTGGAATGTAGTAAGGCATTTCCTCTAGTTATTATTCAAATTAGGATTATATTTATTATTATTATGATTTATATTTGCTAGAAATAGAACATGGTTTTCCTTAAACCATAACTGTTTTTTTATACTACGTTTCCGCAACTCAATTTTTAAATGACATGTTTTCTTAGATCATCTGTTTTAAATAAAGTTTCTGCAATTGAAAAGAGATTTTACAAAGTAATTATTATCATACAAGAAGGAATAGTTGTTTTAAAATACACCTCGCTTTGAAAGCAACAAAATACAAGCTGGGATTTTACTTAAGGTTTTTATTTTAAAGAAAGGTTTTTCAATGAAAGCAAGGTTTTCAATAAAACTCTTCAATGTGACACGCTGGATCTGGCCATAACGTCCAGGTCGAGTTTGGGGTGTTACAGGAAGGGGATAAGCTATATAGCTTAGTAAGTTCATATGAACATAATATGCAACTCTTACCAATCATTTACCAAATCTAATAATATAAACACAAGATAATATAAACTGCATTAAAACTCACAATTATAACTTATTTAGTCACATTGTTTGTTTTATCAATTTGCAAGCATAAATTAACATGTCTTGACATTAGCCTGATAACCGAAACCTCTCCATTATAACCGTTTACCAAAATCAACCAATCATGTCAAACCTCATAATAAACATGCACATTAATAATGAGTGTTCACTTTTTAAGCATATATTCTAACATTTTTCAATTGTTTAAAGCCTATATCTTCTTCTCATAATCATTTTAATAGACAATTATGCCAATCTTTCCTTTTTCTTATATCTGATGAATCACAATTTGTGTGAATCAAACATGCTAGATCATAACTCAATTTGGCCCAAAAGCTAATTACACGATCGCCTACCAAATTTACCATATATTTCGTACATCACAAGTATAGATCAATAATCACAAGCCTTTCGCAAAAACATTCTCATGGAAACCATGAACTCACAATATTATGAAGTCAATGCTTATAAACTTTATGTACATATATAAACTTTATGTACATACCTGTACAAATTTGTAATACTTACATGGTCTTCCTCTTCTTCGACATACCCATTAAATTATCCGTTGAACCACTTGGAATACTAAAGGATACTCGGGAATCTCGTACACACAGTACCGTACCCAAGCCATATCCCAGGTATGGTCTTACATGTAATCTCGTATCGTTGCCAATAGCCCAGCTATGGTTTTACACGAAGTCTCATATCAATGCCATATCCCAGATATGGTCTTACACGTAATCTCAGTAACACTAATGTCATGATATTTGTATCCTATCCATTCCTAAGGTTCAACCAGGACTTTCGTTGTATCGAATCTCTATCGGTCATCTCCGTAGTATCATACTCAATAGCATTCACATTTCATTTCAATAATATAGCATTTACGACAATTATATCAATTAAGCATTTATACATATATAATTTAATGCTTATTAAACATATGAACTTACTTCAGCATAAAAATGGCGAAAAGAACCTAATCATCAAATACTCGTTTTTCTCCCGTTCTAGTTTTGAACCTCATTTTTCTTGATCTGTAATATCACATTTAACTTATTTAATCATTATACTATTCAAATCAGCCCAAAATCACATAATGACAAAAATTATATTTTTGCCTCTAAAGTTTCACATTTTTACATTTTAATCCCTAGGCTTGTAAAATGAAATGTACTCAAATTCTTCAACACCCATGCCTAGAAAAAACTTATACATGCTTATAGTAGCCCACATTTTTCTTTTATTCACATTTTAACACCCATTTTACAACTTTTTTACAAATAGGTTCTTTTAGGCATTTTCATCGAAAATCACTTAGCAAAAGTCATTTTTCAAACATCGAACTTGCATAATCTACCTTTAAACATCAAAATACATAATTATCCATCATGGGTAAAATTTTAGACTTTTATTATGTCTTAAATTAGTGGTAGAAATAGATAGAACATGTTACAAGGATTTCAAAACATAAAAATCATTAAAAGCGGGGCTAGAACAGACTTACAATCGAGCTTGGAAGCTTGAAAAACCCTAGCCATGATTTCTTCTCGTAAAATTCAGCTATGGGAGGAGGATGGACAAAAATTGGCTTTTAATTTGGATTTTTAATTCACTTAATTACAAAATTACTAAAATGCCCTTAATGAAAAACTTTAGAAACATACCTAACCGTGTCTATTTTTGTCCAACAACTTAACCAATGGTATAATTACCTTTTAAGGACCTCCAATTTAAAATTTTATAGCAATTAGACACCTCTAGCATATAGAACTCAAGTTTTGCACTTTTTACAATTTAGTCCTTCTGACTAAATTGAGTGCCCAAACGTCAAAATTTTCGAATAAAATTTTTACGAAATCATTCCATAAAACTATAGATCATAAAAATATAATAAAATTGAATTTTCCTGCTCTGGGTTTGTGGTCCTGAAATCACTGTTCCGACTAGACCCAAAATTGGATAGTTACAACTCTCCTCTCTTAGAGGTTTTCATCCCCGAAAATCTTACCAGAAAAGAGATTAGGGTAATGTTCTTGTATTTTCCTCTATCTCATCAAAGAGTCCTATTCGAGGGCAATACTTCCAGAAACACTCTGTCATCGATCTGGAATCCCATACCTTAAATTTTCAAATCTGTACACTACTTATGTTAGTTTGAAATTGCTTTTAACTTTCATGAATCACTTTCGCCTTTTTCCCTTAGAATCAAAAATCAATTTCACCTCGTATATCTCTTTCCAATCATCTTTGAACTCTGAAACACAATGTCGGAGCATATTGTCAAAAATCTGAATTACTCCCTGAGTGAACAAACGAGCTACTATTGAGTCTTGTACAACATTTTCTATATAAACTTTGGATAATTTGTTGTGCGAATTCTATCTTAGAGTAATAATAACGAAAATCAGAATCATAAGTCATCCACACTGTACTCGTTTAGTTTACCACTTACTATCACAGTCTTGAGGTTCTCAATCTTGCAAAGAAAACATCGCTTTAGCCTTTTAATTTAGCTAGATTCAGACTTCCATCAAATAAGATTAATCTTGTAACCAACACTGATCAAATGAACGAAGGTTTTCCATTCAAGCAGGTGCAACTATATTTACTTCCTCAAAGCTTAATCGTTAACTATTCAAGATCTGTCAATAGTTCAAGCCATCAATGTTGTCTTAATTTTAGATTTTTTTCTATAACATTAGATACTTTAAACTCTTGTAATCAAGAAGCATATGACGTTTTTCGTCGAACAAACGATGTCATCAACTCTCAACACAGACATAATGTGGCCGAATCTAAATGACCCATCGGACAATTCTTTTAATGAGATTTTAATCATCAGAAAGCATAAACTTTCACTTCACATTCTTGTATTAAAACACATTCCAATCTGTTCGATAGTGCATTATTGAAAAATCACTAATTCTTTACTCAATTCAAGCAGAACCTAGAACCAATGCTTTGGTTAATAACACCTTCAATTGTTTTCAACTTTATTAACATGCAACGAACCATTCAAACTTTTACAAATCTGATAACTTTATCAATCGGAACAACTTTAACTCATAACAACATCATCCAATTAGAAAAAATCTAATAGGTATACCTCTGATCATACTTTCTAAAATATGAATTCTTCCTTCAAACTGTTTGTCTATTCACCCATAAATGTACAAGATTTTATTTTCTTACCTGAGGATAAACTTAAATGCATGTAACTCAATTTACCTTTCAACTAACCAGCTCGCTCAGATAAAAACAATTGAGTCATTCTCAACTATCAAATAATAACCTATCAAAATACTCCTTTCTTCATGCTGTTAAAGTACTCAAACATACAATCTTTTATAATTCCCTTAACATGCTAATCAAAGATCTTTACAACTGTATTAGCTCAAGAAAACAAAATATCCTGATTGAACTCATTGACCTTAATCAAACTTACCTAAGAAAAGAAAACCATCTGTAACACCCCAAACCTGGCTGGATGTTACGGCCGAATCTGGCGATGTCACACTGAAGTGTTTTTCGAAATCTAAGACTTGTCGTTTAAAAGCCATTTCTTTAACTTGCCTCTTCGTGTAGGTTGAAAAGCCGTTTCAAAGCCTTATTGTTTATTCATAATGTGGTTGTACTTATAAAGGTTGCTTTTAATAAAACGTTATTAATTTTAGAAATGGTTTGTTAATCGTGGCAGTTTTGAAAACGAGCTATATATCTATGGTGGTCTTGAAAATGTTTTGACTTTTTGGAAACTCACGTTTTCCTATCACTAGCAGTTGTAAACCAAAGTAACTAAAAACCCAAATTAAAAATATAAAATTAAAGAGGCCTTATTACATAATAAAACCTAAAATAAAATCTCAATTATAATATTAAGAGAAAACTTCGTTGAGTGGCCACCTCTAAGTCCTCTGTCGCTTCGATCCGTCTAAGCCTGGGGATTTCCTACACAGTTAATAGATGGGTGAGTTTACAAAACTCAGTGTGTGAAATCCCATAAAAGCATACAGTCGGAGTAAGCACAACTTGGGTCTAAGCCCTCAGTTTCAGTTAGGGCCTTAGCCCATTCTAGTAATAGTAGCAGTCTGGGCCTGAGCCTATTACAATCACGGTATTAGTGAGGCCCAAGCCCCAAAGAAAATCAGCACAGTATGCAATCAGAAAATCCTACCCAATCAAGCCTCTACACACCATCTCCGTACCAACCCTACACACCATGTGGGGATTAAATCGACCCACCCATCTCTACACACCAAGTCATATCGGTTACGACACTAAATCAGTATTGCAGCAAAGCTGCCAGTATAGTAGGCTTAAAGCCATCAGTAGGTCCACAGTCGTCTTGCGCGACTTGTGCGACCATATCAGTACAGTACACTTCCTCCAAAATCATATATCCCACCCCATGCAATGCAACATAATATCATACATGGATGCAACATACATATAACATGACATGCTCAAATACAGTTATAAAAATTGTAGAAAAAATCTGTTATTTTACCTTACCAGGGTATTACAGTTATTTTACCCTATAGGGATATTTCGGTGATTTTATCACATGAGGGCTCAGGTACGCTTACTGACCTAACAGAAGGTCACAGTTGTCTCGGGCGACCTGTGCAACCTTTACAGTCAACCAGTGAAAATGGGCCCAAGGCCCATTATGTGGCCCATGTGGGCCCACACGCTTGTATGGCCCACATAGCCCAAATTGGCCCTAGCTGTGTGGTTCACACAACATAGCTCAATAGTAACCACACTTTTGTGTGATTGCTTCCGTGTGGGGCCCACAGGCCTATTGGGCCTACATGGCCTAGTTCGGCCCAAAATGGCCCAATAACAATTTGGCCTATGAAGACGTTCATGGCTATCTCAATGATCACACAGCTATGTTTTGTCAGATGGCCTGCCACACGGGCACCTACACGCCCGTGAGGTATCGACAACCCACTTTCCGGGTTTTTAGCCTTTTGGCTTTTCGGCTTTCCAGCCTTTGCAGTTTCACATCAATGGCAATGTTACACACACTTGTTTACTAGAACCCGCCGAAATCCACGACCCCTAACCTATATTCAATCAAGACCCTTGTTTAGTCCTATAATCAATCAAGGTTAAACACCCCCAGTTAAAAACTCATTTCAAAGGCATACAAAAACTCGCCTTGATTGAATGAGTGTGGTATCAGTCCACCCAAAACGCTGACAAAGATTGCTAACAACAACCTCCTTGATGGTTATCTGTATAAAAAGGGGATTTAATATTCAAGATTGCTTATACATATGAGTTGAATCCATGTATCAGCCTATAGTAAACACAAACCCCAAACAAGGGAAAATCATATTCGGCCAATACCAATCGAACCCAACATATTCCAGTTTAGATTGAATCACCACGAACAGTATTACCTTCGGTCAAGAACGGATGAAAAGGTTCCAATCGTTTTCGCAACGCTAGAGAACTCCTCCACTCTTCGCGAATTACTTAAGACCCGAAAGAACATCATAACAAAAGAAAAAGAAGATAAGAATTGTCATCTAGAGAAATAGAAGAGAAAAGCCGAAAGAACAGAGATACCTAAACATACCAATCAATATTCAGCCAATTGAAACTGTTGAGTGAAAAGGAAGAGAGGTTAGAATCGAGAGAGAAAAGAGATGGTATCCACCATGGCTTGAGAGAGTGGGAGAATAGAAGAGAATCGACAATGAATGACAATCAATATTTGGCTAACAAGAGAGGTAAGATTCGGCTACCCAAAACCAAAAATAAGTAAAGGCAAAGTACTAATTACTTTAAGGAGAAAAGTGAGGGAGAGAAAAGAGGTTGGTCAAGCAAAGCATAATATTGGAGAGAAAAAACCCAATTACCCGAATGGACACTAATGATATTCGGCTACCAACCACACAATACTCAAAAGGGAGAAAATGAAAACAAGTGATAAATGCTTCTAAAATGGAGAGCAAAATTCAAACCCTATTTTGGCACAAGAGTGAAGGTCCTATGACCGAATTTGCACAATGGGGAAATCCCACTTTTGGCCAACTACTACTATCCCCAAGTTCCACTCCTTAAATCTGTCCTACAATTTCTCAACCTACCGATTTGAATCTCTTTCAAACTCCTCCACAAATTCGGCTAGCAACAAACTTATTCAAACTTATTCAAACTCTTAGTGTTTCGGTCAAACACAACTTCCTCTTAAAGCCACCAACAAAAATAAATCACTCCCTTGCACATTGTAGGATTCGAGCTTCAAACCTCCTAGAAGCACTCCACATGCCATTTCCCCTAGAGCAGTAGGCATTTTATGACATGTTTTACCCATATTTAATTAAAAGCCTACTATCTAGAGACAATGCTTATTCCTTTAAAAACAAAACTTTTTTGCACTTGCTCAGGCTTGAACCCAAGACTTCTTAGACACATCCCAACATGCTTAACCACTGAAATAAATACAAATTTGTGTCACTTCCTTGCATAATTAAATACTTATCTGCAGTCTTCTAATTGCACCCACTCAAGACTTAAAACTTTTAGGCGACAAAATTTCGGGGTGTTACACCATCATACAATTTGAGCTTGAACTTCCACTATCTATACCTTTTTTGATGTCAATTCCTTTCACGAAGATTAGAGAAATCCTGATACCAGAATCACCACGTTCCTATGATCGAAACAGAAATGCACTCATAATAGACATAGTTATCACAAGCCGAAGAACACACTTTAAAGATGAGCCATGATTGATAATTTACGAAATAAGGATGATAAGAAAACCGAGATAAAGAAATCCAAGATGCGATACCATACTGGAAGTCTGAAATCATAATTCATAAGAAAGTAATAAAGATCTTGATGATTTCTCAGAGAAAACTAGAAGAAAAAAAATGCTTACATGCTCTGGAATCAATTGTAACGAGATAATATATCTTCCAAATATATATATATATATATATAAAACAAAACTACATCCAGTAGAAACAGAAGAATAGCCTCACATAAATTTTCACCATCAACTTTTATTCCAAACATAATAGAATAGAACCCCAAAGTGAGAGAGATAAGATATGCTGATCATCAACCAACCAGACCAACAGTGCTTTCATTTAACATTATAATCAGCTAGCATTCTCATATGATAAGAATTTCATTAGAAAACAAACAATCACATATATCTTTGAGGATAAATGGGTATATGAAATACCCAGGAGAGATCATCATAATATTTTCAATTTCAACTGTTACACTCAAACATATTTACGATTCAAATATTATTTCTCTAACTAATTCTGTCATCACTAATCCCGTATTATTCCATTCACTAACGAAAATCAATCCAGAAGAAATTCTAGCAAATACATACCTTAGACATCATACCTGAATGAGTCGATTAGCCGAGATTAACTTTTTATTTAATCGTGACATTGCGAAATCTGAATGATCTTTAGATTAACCTGACATCTTTTCCAAAACTGTATTCACTTGCTAAACTATTCTCAACTTTGACCACATTATTAGTTATTCCGTTACTAAACTCTTTAGTCTCTCACTTGTAAGCTCATTCAACATGAATCTTGTGAAATTTTGTCATAAAATACCGTATTGGTAAGGGGGTGAGGTCGTAAAGCTTCTAACTCAACTCTCTATTATTAACACATGTGACTTAACATTCATCATCATCATAATATCATCACAGTTGTATAATTCACTTCAGGCAAATTAACATACATATTTATGTTACACGAAGTTTCCGAGTATATTATTCAAACAAGTGCACTTATACATACATTCTATAACTTTTGAATAAATTTACATTCACTTAATCAAACAAGTTAGGCACATAACATCATATGAATGACAAACAAACATGGATGAGCTTATCACAATGTAAACTTTTATTTTGTTTCATAAAATTACCATAATCCATTGAAACACAACGTTCAATCGGAATAATGACATTTTACCCATATTTCTCAACATATGGTTATTTCATTTTGTACATCATCACATACATATCATGAACTCTTATTCATACAGTTCCAAGTTTCAACTTATCATAAACACATTTTCAAATATCTTAGTATCACTTTTAGCGTCTTTGAAAGTAGCTCGGTTGGAAAGCATCTCTGTCTAAACAAAACAATTTCATCAGAGTTGGGAGATATCACATATCATAGATTATATATGTCATGTATAGCTAGACTCTCACACATGCTAAGTTAGTCCAAGAATCGACTAAACCATAGCTATGATACCACTAAATGTAACACCCGTTACTCGTATTTGACGTAGGAATAGGGTATGAGGCATTACCGAACTTATACATAAGCAATCATACAAAACCAAGACGTAAATTTCCATCCAAATTTAAAACTTTTCACATACATTCATATCATCCCTACAATGAATTTATGAGGCCCAAAACATGCATTGGAAGCGGTTCGAGACTAAACCGGGAACTTTATAAAATTTAACAACACTTACAAATTTTTTGCTAAAACAGAGGTCACACGCTTGTGTAGCTTGGGACATGCCCGTATGGGCAGACCGTGTTGTCACACATGCCAGTGTCCAGACCCCATGTAACTCTTTTTTGTCACCCAAGAGCAAATTGAAGTCACACAACCATGGCACACCCCCATGTCTCAAAGTCGTGTCCTTCACATGGATGAGACACACGATCGTGTCTCATACCCATGTGCTCGATATTGAGCATTCTGTTTTGCAACAATTTAGGTGCAGGGGACACACGGCCGAATCACATGCCCATGACGCTGACCGTGAGTCACACACGACCTAGACACACGCCCATGTGTCTACTCGTGTGGACAATAATAAGGCTATTTACCAAGCCATTTTCCACCCTTATTCACACATAAACTTACCTTAATTCAACGGCACAAAACAATACATACTTGGAAGACCAAAGCGTCCACATTCATGATTAAAACATATCAACTCAATGTCTTTATCTAACACAATCACTACATTTATTAAGCCCTAAATCAAACATACAAATTCAACATTCATTAGACCTCATTCAATTTCTTTCTAGTTACCAAATTATACTCAAATTCCTCATCTCATCAATAGGCCACATTTCCGAAAATTACACAATCATGCCATAAATCACATTTCCAAACATTTCACATTCACCAAGCATACCATGATCAGATCACCATAGACATTGACACTTATATGAATATACTTAGGCTTACAATCATGTTAGCCAATATAAGCCTACTTACATGGACAAATAGCAAAACAAGCCATTGACGATTACAAGCTGTTGCATTGACTAAAATCATATTATGCATATAATAAAATAACCGAGTTCTTATACATGCTAGAACTCAAAATACTTGAATTCATCAATACCCAAAATGATAGCTTGATAGTGTGATAGGATCTCCGACGATCTCCAACCCGAGCAAGCTTGACGGCACTATAAAACATGGGAAAGGAAGGGGTAAGCTATATAGCGTAGTAAGTCCGTATGAACATAATAAGCAACTCTTACCAATCATTTACCAAATCCAGTGATATAAACACAAGATAATATAAATTGTATTAAAACTCACAGTTATAACTTATTCAGTCACATTGTTTGTTCTATCAATTTGGAAACATAATTTAACATGCCTTGACATTAGTCTAATAGCCGAAATCTCTCCATTATAACTGTTTACCACAATCAATCAATCATTCAAACCTCATAATAAACATGCATATTAATTATGAGTGTTCACTTTTTAAGCATATATTCTAACATCTTTCAATTGTTTAAGGCCTATATCTTTTTCCCATAATCATTTTAATAGGCAATTATGCCAATCTTTCCTTTTTCTCATATCTGATACATCACAATTTGTGTAACACCCTTTACCCATATCCGATCCAGGACAAGGTACGAGGAATTACCAAACTTGTACTCATACATTCATGCAAAAAGTCGGGCTATAAAATTTTTTTTCTTTAAAACAACTTCATTCATACATGCACAATTGTACTTAATATGGGCCTACGAGGCCCAAACAACCATCGAAAAAGAATTGGGACTAAATTGAGAACTTTTAGAAAAGTTTGAGAAATTTTCCCTAGTACAGAGCCACACGCCCTTGTGAGACAAGGGACACGCCCGTGTCTTTTCGACACGTCTGTGTCCTTCAGCCGCGTAACTCTCTAACTATGACCTCAGCACCAATTTAGGGTCACACGACCGCATCAAATGCTTGTGTGGTCAATTAAAATGAAATGAATTTTTCATAAAAAGGTGCAAACTTCACACGGCCAGAGTACATGCCCATGTGGGTAGGCCGTGTCCCTCACACGACCAAGACACATGCCCGTGTCTTAGCCTGTATGTTTACTACTGAGAATATTGACTTGCAAAAATAGGGTACAGGGGACACACGACCATTCCACATGCCTGTGAGATAGACCGTGTGTCACACACGGCCTAGACACATGCCCGTATGTCTACCCGTCTGGACAATTTGTAGGCTATTTTCCAAGCCAATTGCCACCCTTAATCACTCATGCACTTAAGCAAATTTCACAACATGCAACATGTCATACCCAGACACTTAATACTCAACACCATAGCACTTTCACATCTTTATAATTTCATCCTATTGCACGTTCCCTTAATCACACCATTTGGAAGCATTTTATACAAATTTCAAGCAAATCAACTTAATTATCAAAATTTCAAGTTGCACATTTATAATTGTTGTCATATTAGGTTATTAAACCATTCTTTATCTCCTAGTATTTAATCCATACATCTTCATACATCCATCAAGCAATTGTATTCCACATCATCAAGACAATATCTCATCATATATCCATCACACAACCACATAGAACATCATCAATGTATCAATACATGCATGCATGAACAATTAGATATTACAACCCAAGAATCAATCATGAGCCATATCACATGGCTATTGCAAAATGAATCATCAACATCATAGGCCTTCACGATTTGGCCAACTAGCATGACACATACCACAAAATGACCAAGTCCCCTATACATGCCATACTTAAAATAACAAATTCACTATACCCAATGTTCTTTTGATAGTATGATCAAATGCTCCGACAACTTTTGATCCCCGAGCTAGCTTGGCGGAACTACAAAGGATGGAAAAGAGAGGGGAGTAAGCATTTAAGCTTAGTAAGTCCACATACAAATAATATTCAATATTAATAAACTATAATCATGCAAGACATAATAGCATAACCACCAAGACTATTCATCATTCAAGCATTCTAGCTCATTTATCAAGTGTTCATATACATATATATATGAATATACTTTCTCGTCACATACGATTCTTTAACAAGGCATCCCTTATGAGTATAACGTACGTACATGTACATATACGTAGCATATCAAATAATTTTACCTTTATTACCATGCCATATTGGGACTATCATCGCATCATTTATTATAATACCCGTTGAACACTCGAAATACTATTGGATACACAGAGACTTGCACATAAGTGCCACATAAACATACGTAGCCAAAGCTACCTCATATCATGCAACGCTCACCATGGAGGTACTCACGGTTTTACTCATATAAGCTATCAATCAAGGTGTTACTATACGGGCTGCTCACAAAAGCTGTCAGGTATCCAACCACTTAAGGATTACCTAGCCACCAGTAGGACACACAAGACCATTGGCTGGACCTCCATTACATGTATCGTATCCATTATGAACTCAGACCACTCAACGGGCTTGGAGGCCACATATATCACGAACCTAGACCACTCAACGAGTTCGGACTTCTTAATTCCTAGTGACATGTCACTTGTGTCCTAAACTATTCCTAAGGTTGAAATGGTTTTTTCTCACTTGCACATTGCACCTCTATTGCACTTGTTGGTGACATCATGGATAGCGACCATAATATCATCCATGTTTACAATAACACCATTAAACATAGCATACATAATAGCAATAAAATAATTATCACATAACGTTAACACAACATAAAATTCCACATTGTCACATTATTTACACATGTACTTACCTCGGTACAATAATGATGGTAATCGAGCCTAATCGTCGTATACTTTATGCTTCCCTTGATCAAGACCCGGTTCACATTTTTCTTGATTTATAATGCCAAATTTAAATTTTTTATTAATCACATTACGCAAATCAATCCATAATTCATGCTTTGGTAAAATGACCCTTTTACCCCTATCTTTCCATTTATTTACGATTTAGTCCTTAGGCTCGTAAAATGAAATGCATGCATTTTCTTGATTATCTAAGCCTAGCCGAACCTTTACTATGCTCATATCAGCCCATATTTTTCTTTATTACACATTGTTACTACTCAGTTTTACAATTTTTACAAACAAGTCCCCTTTTTAGGTGCTTTCACTAAAAATCACCTAGTAAAAGATGTTTATCATGCATCAAACATTCATATTCCTCCATTAGTAAAAAAATACATGCAGGTTACACATGGGTCAAATTTCATACATGAACCCTAGCTCAAAATATTTCTAGAAATGGGTAGATCATGCTTCAAAGATTTCAAAAATACAAAGAACATTAAAAACGGGGCTAGGGAGAACTTACAATCAAGCTTGGAAATGTTGAACAAAACCCTAGCTATGGCTATTGAGAAATTCGGCTAGCACATGGAGAAGATGGACACATTTTTGCTTTGATTTCCCCTTTTTATTCTTTTAATTACCAAATGACCAAAATGCCTATAGGATTTTTCTTTCAAAATTTTCCTATGCATGTCCATTTTTGTCCAAAATTATAGAAATTGGTCAAATTGCTAATTAGGTCCCTCTAATTCATAATCTAAAGCAATTTCATGCTTAAAACTTCTAGAATGCAAGTTTTGCATCTTATTCAATTTGGTCTCTAAAGTTCAATTAGACATTTTATGCATAGAATTTCTTCACGAAACTTTCACATAAGCATACATTCATATCATAGACCTTATAAGAATTATATAATAATTATTTCTATCTTAAATTTGTGGTCTCAAAACCACTTTTCAAACTAGGCCCTAATTTAGGATGTTACAACTCTCCCCCCTTTAGGGATTTTTGTCCCCAAATATCTTACCAGTAAAAAGGTTTGGGTACTATTTCCTTATAGCCTCCTTGGGCTCCCATGTAGCCTCTTCAACCCCATGTCTTTGCCATAAAACTTTCACAAGAGCAACACTTTTGTTTCTCAATTTCCTGACTTCTCGAGCCAAGATCTTAATAGGTTTCTCACCATAAGTCATATCCGGTCTGATTTCAACCTCTGTCAATACAATCACATGTGAAGGACCTGATATATATCGGCACAACATAGAAACATGAAACACATCGTGAATTTTTTCTAACTCAGTCGGCAAAGCCAATCGATAAGCAACAAGCCCTATCCTTTTGGTAATCTCATACGGTCCTATATAATGAGGACTCAACTTGCCTTTTCCACTCACCGACTTGATACTCAATTTCTTTCCTTTTTAAATCCACATACGACTTTTGTCTATCCGATGCCGCTCTCAAACAATCACGAATTACTTTCACCATTTCCTCGGTTTCCTTAATCAAATCTATTCCATGAATCTTATTCTCCTTAAGCTCAGTGCAATACAATGGTGTACGAAATATACGTCCATACAATGCTTCATAAGGCGCCATTTTCAAACTCGTCTGATAACTTTTTTTATAGGCAAATTCAACCAAAGGTAAGTACTTTTCCCAACTACCTTGGAATTCAAGAACACAACATCTGAGCATATTTTCAAGTATTTGAATTACTCTTTCGGATTTTACATCAGTCTGTGGATGAAAAGCGGTACTAAAATTCAGCTTTGTACCTAAAGCTTCTTGTAACTTCTGCCAAAATTGCAAAGTGAACCTCGGATCTTTATTTGAAATAATCGATAAAGGTACTCCATGAAGTCTCACAATCTCTGAAATATACAATTCGACTAACTTATCAAGTGAATAATCAACACGAACCGGTATAAAATGAGCCAATTTAGTTAATCTATCAACTACAACCCATACGACATCTTTCTTTCTTGGCGTCAACAGCAAGCCTGTCACAAAGTCCATAGTAATTTGGTCCCATTTCCATTCGGGAACTAAAATAGGCTGGAGTAAACCTGAAGGTACCTGGTGTTCGGCTTTTACTTGTTGACAAATCAAGCACCTCGATACAAACTCGGATATATCCCTTTTCATGTCATTACACCAATACACTTTCTTTAAATCATTGTACATTTTCGTGCTACCCGGGTGAACTGACATACCTCCGTTATGAGCCTTATGCAAAATATTCCAAATCAACTCAAAATTCTTTGGAACACAGATCCTTCCAGGAACTTTAGACAACCATAAGAATCTCTCTGAAAATCTGATTCACTGCCTAGCTCACATTGAGCTTTCTTAGCTTGTAACTCTTTATCAACTTCCTGAGCATCACAAACCTATTGAAGAAAAGTCGGTCTAGCTCTTAACTCTGCTAGAATTGTACCATTATGAGATAGGGTTAGTCGTGCTTTCATAGCTCTCAAAGAAAATAAAGACTTTATGCTCAAGGCATCAGCAACCACGTTACCCTTACCAGGGTGATAATCAATCACAACTTCATAGTCTTTTAACAATTACAGCCATCTTCGTTGCCTCAAATTCAAGTCCTTTTGAGTCATCAAGTACTTAAGACTTTTATGGTCTGTATAGACATGGCATTACTCTTCGAATAGGTAATGTTGCCAAATCTTCAAAGCAAATTCAATAGCGGCTAATTCTAGATCGTGCGTAGGATAGGTTTTCACATGGGGCTTCAATTGCCTCGAAGCATAAGCTACTAACTTGCCTTCTTGCATAAGCACACAACCTAGTCCACTCAAGGACGCATCACTGTAAATCACAAACTCTTTCCCTGATTCCAGTTGCACTAACACTGGTGCCTCGGTCAATAACATTTTCAACTTCTCAAAAATCTGTTGGCACTTCTCTGTCCATTCAAACTTAACATCCTTTTGTAATAACCTTGTCATTAGAGTGACAATTATCGAAAATCCCTTCAGAAACCGCTTACAGTATCCGGCTAAACCCAAAAAGCTCCTAACTTCTGTTACATTCCTTAGTGGCTTCCATTCGACAATAGTAGAAATCTTACTGGGATCAACTCATATACCATCTCCTGAAACAATGTGGCCTAAGAACTCGGCCTCTCGAAGCTAAAACTCACTTTTACTAAACTTGGCATATAACTATTTATCCCTCAAAGTCTGCAACACTATTCTTAAGTGCTCAGCATGGTCTGCCTTATCTCTAGAATAAATCAGAATATCATTGATGAACACCACAACAAACTTATCCAAATATGATTGAAATATTCAGTTCATTAAATCCATAAACACAGCAGGAGCATTCATTAATCCAAATGGAATAATAAGAAACTCGTAGTGGCCATACCTTGTTTTAAAGGAAGTCTTAGGCACATTTGACTCCTTAACTCGTAACTGGTAATATCCAGACCTCAGGTCTATCTTAGAGAACCATGTCGCTCTTTTAAGCTAGTCAAACAAGTCATTAATCATTGGAAGAGAATACTTATTTTTTATTGTCACCTTATTGAGTTGCCGGTAGTCAATGCATAATCTCATAGAACCATCCTTCTTTTTTACGAATAATACGAGAGCACCCCATGGCGAAAAGCTCGGTATCATAAAACCTTTGTTAGAAAATTCCTGCAATTGTGACTTCAATTCTTTTAGCTTAGTTGGGGACATCCTATATGGAGTAATAGAGATAGGTCTTGTCCCTAGCATTAGCTCAATATCGAATTCAACTTCTCTAATTGGAGGCAAACCTGACAATTCCTCTAGGAATACATCTGTATACTCATATACAACTGGCACTGATTCGATTTTCGATTCAGATTCCTTTGTATTTAGTATGTATGCCAAATAAGCTTCATACCCTTTCCTCATGCATCTCTAAGCAGTCATTGAAGAAATTACCATTGGTGACTTATCTGCATCATCTGATTCAACATGAAGAATCTCACCATTTTCACATTTCAATTCCATAACTTTCTGTCTACAATTCACTATAGCACCATGTAGTGCCAACCAATTTATACCCTGTATGACATCAAATTCATCAAAAGGTAACAACATCAAGTTGGCCGGAAAACAATGACCTTTAACCATCAAAAGGCATTTCTTACATACTTTATCAACTATCACATACTTTCCTAACGGGTTTGACACCTTAATCATAAATTCTGTAGACTTGATAGTTATATTCATACTAGATGCCAATTTCATACACACATACGAATGAGTAGAGCCAGGGTTTATCAAAGCAATGACATTAGTATCATAGAGAGAAAAATTACCAGTGATCACAACAGGAGAAGTTGCGTCTTCGCGTACGAATATGGCATAGACCCTAGTCGTAGCCCTAGCTTCAGATCTCACTACTGTATCTTGTGTCACATTCTTACTACTGGACCTATTCCCGGCATTTCTTGAGTATCTTCCCCTAGAAGCTGCGCCACTCGGTATTGGACTCTAAAATCTTTCTTTCTTCATCATCTCGGGACAATACTTAATAAAGTGGTCTTGAGAACCACATATAAAACAAGGTCCTTCGCTCACCCTACAGTTGCCAGAATGATGTCTACCACATTGTTGGCATTCGGCCTTGGAAGGTTTAGTGTTACCCACACTTGCCTTGGACGTAGCCTGAGATCTAAAACCTGAATTCAGCTTTCTACGATTCCCGTATGAGTGTCCAGCTGACACATGTGAACGAGAGTATATCTCTCTAGGTTTCTTAGATTGAGATAGCAACGAATTATTCTAATATCTCTTTATTGTGTCTCTAGCCTCAGACTCAGCTTTCTTCTTTTCTTTGACCAATTCTTCGACTTTACAAGCCAACTCAATGAGTACCACAAATTCTTTCAACTCAAGAGTACCCACTAATGTCTTAATATCCTCATTAAGTCCATCTTCAAATCTTTTGCACATCTTAGCTTCGGAGGATACACACTCCCGAGCATATTTGCTGAGTCTGACGAATTCTCTCTCATACTCACTAACTGTCATATGACCTTGTTTCAAATCTAGAAATTCCTTACGCTTCTGATCGATGAACCTTTCACTAATGTATTTCTTTCGAAATTCCTCTTGAAAGAATTCCCAAGTAACCCTCTCCGGTGGCACCATAGATATCAGCGTTCTCCACCAGTGATACACTGCATCTCTCAACAAAGAAATGGCACACTTTAGGTACTCCTCGGGTGGACAGGATAGTTCATTAAATACCTGCATCAAGTTCTCTAACCAGAACTCTGCTCTCTCAGGGTTGTCATTAGCATTCCTTAAATTCCTCAGCACCTTGCTTTCAAATTTTATCAATTGGTGTTCTAGAGAATCTCATAAAATCTATACCTTGAGGCATCACGGGTGCGGGTTGAGGATTTGAGGAAGGTGAGGGAGGTTGAGTGTTCGGGTTCTTTCGAAAGAACTCCATATACCATGCATTCATCATGTAGAGAAAGGCTTCTCTGCCTTCTTCTCCACTACTGATAGTTTTGGGTCTACTCTCGGATGGCACTGCTCCTTCAACTGGAGCAGGCGCGTTACTTTCTACGTCATCTGCCACTGCTCTGTCGGGATCTATTTGCTATAGGAAAACATATTTTAATATTGTTAGGAGTCATCACACTATCATTATAATATATGTATGACATATATATCTGACTCAAATACGCTAGGTTAGTCTAAGAATCGACTAAACCATAGCTCTGATACCATTAAATTTAACACCTCTTACCCGTATCCGACGCTGGGATAGGGTACGAGGTATTACCAAACTTGTACTCATACATTCATGCAAAAAGTTGGGCTATAAATTTTTTTCTTTAAAACAACTTCATTCATACATACACAATTGTACTTAATATGGGCCTACGAGGCCTAAACAACCATCGAAAAAGAATCAGGACTAAATTGGGAACTTTTAGAAAAGTTTGAGAAATTTTCCCTAGTACAGGCCACAAGCCTGTGTGAGACAGGGGACACGCCGGTGTCCTCCTGACACGCCAATGTCCTCCAACCGTGTAACCCTTTCACTATGACGTTAACACCAATTTAGGGTCACACGACCGTATCACACGCCTGTGTGGCCAGACTATTTGGTCAATTAAAATTAAATGAATTTTTCATAAAATGGTGTAGACTTCATACGGCCAGAGTACACGCCCATGTGGGTAGGCCGTGTCCTTTACACGGCCAAGATACACGCTCGTGTCTTAGCCCGTATGTTTACTACTAAGCATATTGACTTGCAAAAATAGGGTACAGGGGACACACAACCATTCTACACGCTCGTGGGACAAACCGTGTGTCATACACGGCCTAGACACATGCCCGTGTGTCTACCCGTGTGGATAATTTGTAGGCTATTTTCCAAGCCAATTGCCACCCTTAATCACTCAGTACTCAAGCAAATTTCATAACATGCTACATGTCATACTTAGACACTTAATACTCAACACCATAGCACTTTCACATCTTTATAATTTCATCCTATTGCACCTTCCCTTAATCACACCATTTGGAAGCATTTTATACAAATTTCATGCAAATCAACTTAATTATCAAAATTTCAAGTTGCACATTTATAAATATTGTCATCTTAGGTTATTAAACCATTCTTTATCTCCTAGTATTTAATCCATACATCTTCATACATCCATCAAGCAATCGTATTCCACATCATCAAGACAATATCTCATCATATATCCATCACACAACCACATAGAACATCATCAATGCATCAACACATGCATGTATGAACAATTAGGTATTACAACCAAAGAATCAATCGTGAGCCTTATCACATGGCTATTACAAAATGAATCATCAACATCATAGGCCTTCGCGATTTGGCCAAATAGCATGACATATACCACAAAATGACCAAGTCCCCTATACATGCCATACTCAAAATAACAAATTCACTATTCCCAATGTTCTTTTAATAGTGTGATCGAATGCTCCAACAACTTTCGATCTCCGAGCTAGCTTGGTAGAACTACAAAGGATGGAAAAGAAAGGGGAGTAAACATTTAAGCTTAGTAAGTCCACATGCAAATAATATGCAATATTAATAAACCATAATCATGCAAGACATAATAGCATAACCACCAAGATTATTCATCATTCAAGCATTCTAGCTCATTTATGAAGTGTTCATATATATATATGAATATACTTTCTCGTCAGATACCACCCTTTAACAAGGCATTCCTTATGAGTATAACGTACGTACCTGTACATATCCGTAGCATATCAAATACATTTACCTTCATTACCATGCCATCTTGGGACTTTCATTGCATCACTTATTATAATACCTGTTGAACACTTAGAATACTATTGGATACACGGAGACTTGCACATAAGTGCCACAGAAACATACATAGCCGAAGCTACCTCATATCATGCAATGCTCACCATGGAGTTACTCACGAGCTTACTCATATAGGCTATCGATCAAGGTGTAACTACATGGTCTGCTCACAAAAGCTGTCAGGTATCTGACCACTCAAGGATTACCTAGCCACCGGTAGGACACACAAGACTATTGCCCGGACCTTAATCACATGTATCGCATCCATTATGAACTCAAACCACTCAACGAGCTCGGGTGCTCACATCCATAATGAACTTGGACCACTCAACGAGCTCAGATGTCACATATATCATGAACCCGGACCACTCAACGAGTTCAAACTTCTTAATTTCTAGTGATGTAACAGCCTGATTTAGGGCCTAGTTGAAATAATAGTCCCGGGACCACAAATTTGGAGTGAATAAATTATTTTATAATTATTTTGATGTTATAGCATGATTATATGAATGCATGGAAAATTTGGTGAGTTAATTTTGACGTTCGTGAGCTCAATTGAGAAAAAGGACTAAATCGCATAAAATGCAAAAGTCCTATTTTGATAGCTAAAAGTGCCAAATAGCTAGAGAACCTAAATTGGGGGTCTTTAAATGAAATTAGACCCCAAGATAGTTCATGGCCAGCCATAGGAGGTAATTTGGTAAAAAAAGTCCAAGTTTGGTGGGTTTGGTGGCTAATTTGATTAAAATAGGAATAAAATAAAAGAAAGATGACATCATCCTATTTCCCATTTCTTCTCCACTGATTTTTTAGCCATTTTTGGGGGTCTTGATCTTCAAAAATTTCAAAAACTTATTCCTCTTACACGTAAGTGATTTACATACTTTTTGTTGATGATTTTTGCATTTTTGAGACCCTTGAAGCATGAGCTTTCAAATGAGGGTACTATTTTTGCAAAATGATCAAGAGCGTAGGGTTTTTCCATGAAAGGATTTGTAATGTTTGCTGAGTTTTTATGGAAGAAAATAGGTCTTGGGTGTGTTATGAACAACTTTTGTGAAAGGTGTTAGCATGAAACACCTAAAAGGACTATTTTACATGAGTTGTAAAATAGATGTTAAGTATGTGAAATAGTAGGAATTTGGAGTTGCTATAAGAGTAAAAAGTGTTTAGCTAGGCTTAAGATATGAAGAAATTTGATAAAAATTGATTTTCGGGCCTAGGGGTAAAATGGTCATTTTGTCAAAGTCTAGGGTCAAAATGGTCATTTTACCAAAGATATGAATTTTTGATTTCTTAATTTTATTTAGTGACTAAATAAGTGCATTTTTCTATTATAGATCAAGAAATACCGAATCCGAACCTAGACTGGGGGAAAGCCAAGCAAATCAACTAAATTGACTAGTCGCCACATTTTGTAATCGAGGTAAGTTGTATGTAAATAATACAACTACATTGCTTATGTATGTGTTGAATTGTATTTGAATTATTATAGCATGAATTGCTTGATTTTGGAAATGAGGTAATATGATGAGAATAGAGATAATAGAATTCCCAAATGAACCTTAGGAAATAAATCGGATATTCATGCCATAACATATGGGTTATTGTGAGCTGGTGTAAGACATGTTTGGGACATGCATCGGCCACATTATGAGAGCCAGTGTAATACCATGTTTGGGACATGGCATCAGCATTGAGATGAGTGCTAGTGTAAGACATGTCTAGGACATGCATCGGCCTCGAGACGTAAGCTAGTATAAGACATGTCTGGGACATGCATCGGCTACGAGATGTGTCAGTGGAAGACCATGTCTAGGACATGGAATCGGCACAGATATACTAGAACTTATGTAAGACCATGTCTGGGACATGGCGTTGATGTTTGACCCTATATTGGAGGCTAAATGAGTATCTGATAATGTTCCAAATGGTTCAACAGTGAAAGTATGATTTAAAGTTAACTAGGAAAGTATAACCGTGTTGTGATTGGTACCGGTACCTATATGGTATGTATGAAATGTGAGCTCAATATATGCTATTGAGGCGTAATGAATATTGATGAGTAAGTTTTGCTTATGTCGCTTGTGTATTATGATATCTGTTGATGAATGGTAAAGATGTGTTGTATATTTATTTATGTGCAACTTACTAAGCTTTATGCTTACTCCCTTTCCTTTTCCATTTTCTTATAGTGCCGCCTATCTTGCTCAAAGATGAACGGAAGTCAGAGATATCGATCACACTATCAATCGAAGCTTTCGGTATAGTTTGATTTATATTTTTGAATATGGAATGTATAAGGCTTAGACTTTGCTATTTTTGTGTCATTGAAAGCTGGCCAAATGTGTTGGCTCGGGTTGGGAACCCTTCATTTTGTATTAAGCCTTGAATGATGGCTAATATTCATTTTGATTTATATGCAAAGATGTTATTCTCATAGATGAGTAAAACGCACAAATGGAATGTTGTTTATTGTGGCTAATTTGGTTGCTTGGGATAGTCTTATCTTGATTGTGGTTACTACTATGCAGGTTGTGTAAATAAGGGTGGTAAATAGGCTTGGTAAATAGCCTTATATTGTCCACACGGGTAGACACATAGGTATGTGTCTAGACCGTGTGTGACACACGGTCTGCCCCATGGGCGTGTGGTCCGATCGTGTGTCCCCTGCACGTAAAAAATTTCAAGTTAGTATGCATGATAGTAAACATATGGGCAGAGACACAGCCATGTGTCTCAGCCGTGTGATGGACATGGCCTAGCACAAGAGCATGTGCCTTGTCCGTGTGGCATTTTAGGGATGCTGACGTCAGAAACAGAATGTCCATGTTTTTACACACGGGCTTGGACACGAGCGTGTCATGGCTATGTGAACCATACGGGACAGGGACACGGGCGTGTGCCAGGCCGTGTGAAAACCCCTGTAGGTGTGCATTTAGAATTAATTCCACACAGGTAGAGGACACGAGCGTATCCTTATATTACCTAGGCCGTGTGAGCCACATGGGCCACCAGCACGCCCATGTTGAAATAGCCATATGGGCGTGTTGTCCATCTACATGGGCGTGTGCCTTGTTTCAAAGTCATATTTTCTATAAATAGTTTAAGGGCCCGGGTTGATCCAAAATAGTTCCCAATGGTCGATTAGGGACTCGTAGGCCCATAACAAGAGGTTTAAAGTAGAAATTGAAAAAATTTTAAATTGGACCGAGTCTGGGTGACTTGTGAAAGTTTATGTGCATGAGAACGAGTAAGGAAATGCCTAGTATTCTGCTCTGGCGTAGGTTACGGATATAGGGTGTTACAAGTGACATGTCACTTGTATTCTAAACTATTCCTAAGGTTCAAACGGGGTTTTTCTCACTTGCACATTGCACCTCTACTGCACTTCCTCGTGACATCGTGGATAGCTTATTATTCATGCTTACAATAGCACCATTAAACATAGCATACATAATAACAATAAAATAATTATCACATAATGTTAACACCACATTGTCACATTATTTACACATGTACTTACCTCGGTACAAAAATGATGGTAATCAAGCCTAATCATCGTATACTTTATTCTTCCCTCGATCACGACCCGATTCATGTTTTTCATTGATCTATAATGCCAAATTTAACTTGTTTATTAATCACATTATGCAAATCGATCCATAATTCATGCTTTGGTAAAATGAACTTTTTACCTCTATCTTTCCATTTATTTAAGATTTAGTCCCTAGGCTCGTAAAATGAAATACATGTTCTTTCTCTTCTTTGACATACCAATTAAATTACCCGTTGAACCACTTGAAATACTAAAGGATATTTAGGAATCTCGTACACACAGTACCGTACCCATGCGATATCCCAGATATGGTCTTACATATAATCTCGTATCGATGCCAATAGCCCAACTATGGTCTTACACGAAGTCTCATATCGATGTCTTATTCCAATTTAAAATTTCATAGCAATTAGACACTTCTAGCATGTAGAACTCATGTTTTGCACTTTTTACAATTTAGTCCTTTTGACTAAATTGAGTGCCTAAACGTCAAAATTTTCGAACGAAATTTTCATGAAATCATTCCGTAAAATTGTAAACCATAAAAATATAATAAAAATAATTTTTTCTATGTCAAATTTGTGGTCTCGAAACCACTGTTCTGACTAGACCCAAAATTGGGTTGTTACAATATAAACTGTTGTTTCTTCCATGCATATACAAAACAAGCAGATCTTATAATTTGATCATTCAGTGATAATTCAACATTTCATCTTATAGTAGAAACATATCAATGTGCGAAACATTTACTCTGCATGCATATAATTTAATATGTATATATAATCATTCAAAAAATTAAACATTCATTCCTAAGGAATAAATCATTCAAAAATTTAAACATCCCATGTGTGATGTGAAAGGGTACAGGTGTAGGAGCCACACGGTTGCGCGTTTAGCCGTGTGCGGGGCTCTGGCACATGTGTGTGCGAAGGTGAAAGGGTTTCTAGGCCGTGTGCGAAGTGTAGATATAAGGGGAAAATAGGGGACATGGTTGCGTGATGGACCATGTGTTCCTGGGCAGTTTCGAGTTTTGACACGAATTTTTGTAAAAATTCATCCACCTTACTTTCTCAGGATCTCAAGTGACCACCCCAAGTTCAAGTTCAATCCAAACACCTATTAGGGTCTTTCAATTGACCAAATGCACTGATTATTGATGGGTTTTCAAGATTTGAGGGGGTTTCGACAAAAACATCAGAGATTCAATAATGGGTTGATTAATTTGTTAAAGCTTGTTGTTACCTAAAATTGAAAAGTCCTAATTGGCAAGGAACAAAATACTTACTGATTTTTTACATGAATTTGATTAGTAAGCGGTGCAAGATCCAATAATTTTGATGAAGAGGATGGATTAGGGCTTGATTGTAAAGATTCAAGAATTGAAAGAAATTTCCATAAGCAAGATTTGAGAATAAGGTTGTAACAAAAGGTCTTCTTGAGATTATATGAATATTAGAGTAGAGGTAGGGTTTTTATTTGCTAAAATAACAAATAGGAATTTTAATTGAATTATGAAGGGACTTTTAGAGACTTGGGTTGAGTAAATGTTTAAGGTCTAATGGTAAATAGCCTATTTGTAAAGAAAAACATAAATGTAAGATGCCTAATGCAGGTTGATTCTTTTGAAAGTGTGGGGGAAAAATAAAATTAAAATGCAATCTTTGAGGCTTAATCCTTGGTTCTCTACACTTTCTACCAAGTTTTTAACCACTAGGCTAGGATTTAGTTCTTGTTAATTTCTAAAAATATAACCTTTTATTATTTGGGATGTTACAGCTCTCTTCTCCTTAAAGAAATTTGGTCATCAAAATTTTTACCTGTTTCGAATAAGTAAGGGTATTTTTGACAAAGTCTTCCATTTCCTACGTAGCTTCCTCAACTCCATGGTTTTGCTACAACACTTTCACTAAAGAGATTGTTTCCTTCGTAGAACTTTCACATTTTTTTCAAGAATTCTAATGGGTTCTTCTTCGAAGGAAAAATTGGGTCATACCTCAATTTCTTCGATGGGCACAATATGGATGGATCATAATGGCAACGTCTTAGCATGGAAACTTGAAAGACGTCATGGATACGATCTAGTTTAGGTGGTAACTCAAGTTGATAAGCTACAGGACCAACTTTTCTAATGATCTGGTATGACTTTATGAAGTGAAGATTGAGCCTTTTCAATCGAACCTTAACACCTTTTTCCATGGGGATACTTTTAAGAAGACTTGATCTCCCATGTTGTACTCGATATCTTTCTTTTAAGGTCGGCATAAAATTTTTTCTATCGGAAGCTACTTTCAATCTCTTTTGAATCAACTATGTTCTTTCTTCAAATTCCTTAACCAAACCGGGACCTAGGATTTTTCTTTCTCCTAATTCAGTCTAACATAAAGGGGTTCTACACTTTCGTCCATACAATGCTTCATGTGGAGCCATTCAGATGCTTCTTTGAAAACTGTTGTTATACGCAAATTTGACTAAGGGTAAATGATCTCCCTAACTGCCTCGAAAATTACCTGCTCAGATTGACCGTCAAACTGCAGATGGAAAGCAGTGCTAAAATATAAATGAGTTCCCAATGATTCTTGAAGTTTCTTTTAGAACTGAAATGTAAAATAGGGATCTCGATTTGAAATAATGGACATGGATACCCCATGTAATCTTACTATTTCAGAGATGTATAATTTTGCTAACCTTTGTAGGGAATAATTTTTGCATACTATTAGAAAGTGTGCTAACTTAGTTAACTGATCCACTATTACCCAAATTGAATCTCTAATAGTGGGTTTTAAGGGTAACCCACTACCAAAGTCCATCATTATGCACTCTCACTTCTATTGTGGGATTTTAATTTGTTGCAATAAACGATAAGGAAATTGGTGCTCCACTTTCACTTGCTGACAAGTCAAACATTTGGCCACAAAATCTATTCTATCTCGTTTAAAACCTGGCCACTAGTATAACTCTTTTAGATCTTGATACATCTTCGTTCCTTTAGTATGCATGCATAAGGGCTAGTATGCGCTTTTTGAAGTATAGTTTGCCTTAATTCTTCATCTTTCAGTACACAAAACCTTGTTTAGAAACACAATACTCCCTTATCATTCGACGTGAAATCTTCAATTTTTCCCTATTCTATTTGCTTAACGTGGGGCAATAAGGTTAAATCTAAAGGTTGCTTGGCTTTGATCTTTTCAATAGGGCTAACAAACTTCCATTTCATGTAAACTTAACCTTGCAAACATTGCTCTTAATTTAGTTATTGGTTTTCAGGTTAGGGCATTTGCTATAACATTAGCTTTCCCTGGATGGTAATCAATCACACCATCATAATCTTTCAACAACTCTAACCATATCCATTATCTAAGGTTTAATTCTTTTTGGGTAAAGAGGTATTTGAGGCTTTTATGATCGGTATAGATGTAACATTTCTCTCCGTACAGGTAGTGTCTCTAGATTTTTAAAGCAAAGACTACTGTGACCAATTTTAAATCATGGGTTGGGTAATTGCATTCAAAATTTTTCAACTATCTTGATGCATAGGCTACTACCTTACTATCTTGCATTAACACATATCCTAGGTCAATTTAAGACGCATTAGTGTACATCGCAAACTCTTTCCCAGATTCAAGTTGAATTAATACAGATGCTTGAGTTAAAACAATTTTAAACTTCAAGAAGCTAGTTTGTTGCTCTTCTGTCCACTTAAAAGGAACATCGACTTTAAGTAGTTTAGTAAGAGGGGTGACTATTAGGGAGAATCCTTCAAAGAATCTGCGATAATACCTGCTAAGCCCAAAAAACTACAAATTTTAGAAACATTTTTGGGTTTTTTCCATTCAATGATTGTTTCATTTTCTTAGGATCTACTCGAATACCTTTGGCGGATACCACATGTCCCCAAAACATAACTTCTTTAAGCAAGAATTCACATTTACTCAGCTTGGCATAGAGTTTCTTGTCACGGAGGATTTGTATGACTTTTCTAAGGTGTTCATCATGTTCAATATGATCTAGGAAGGGTTGAAATACATGGTTCATAAGGTCCATAAAAGAAGTTGGGGCATTAGTTAAATCGAACAGTATTACAATGAACTCATAATGATCGTAACGGGTTCTAAAGGTGGTTTTTGGTACATCTTCTTCTTTAACCTTAAGTTGGTAATTCTCTGATATTAGGTTTATCTTTGAAAACACTGTGGCTCCTCGAAACTGATCAAACAGTTTATCTATTCTAGGTAAAAGGTATTTGTTTTTGGTGGTAAGTTTTTTTATTTGACGGTAATCAATGCAAAATCTAAGGGTTCCATCTTTCGTTTTCATTAAAAGGACTAGGGCTCCCTATGGTGACACTCTAGGTCTAATAAACCCATGATCCAAAAGTTCCTGAAGTTGGATTTTCATTTTGTGTAATTATTTTGGGACCATGCAATAAGGAGCTATAGATACAGGATTGGTTCCGGGCATAAGTTCAATTATGAACTCCATTTCATGATCTGGGGGTATTCCTGGCAATTCTTCAAGAAATATATCGGGAAGGTCTTTAACAGTTTGGATATTGTCTAAGGCATTGCTATTAACATTCCCATCTAACACATAGGCTAAGTAAGCTTCCTACCCTTTTTTAATTAACTATTCAACAACCATGGTTGCCACCAGATTAGATAGATAACTTCTACGTCCCCAAAACATGACAACTTCTTTACCCTGGTTGTTTGTAACTTTACCTTTTTTGTAGCACAATTTAAGTTCACCTTAAGTTAAACTAACCAATCCAATCCCAGTATTAAATCAAACTCTCGAAAAGGTAATTCTATAATATCAACAAGAAATACAACCCCTTGAACCTTTAACGAACAACTTTTATAAATTCTATTAATGATGACAAATTGTCCCAAAGTGCTTAACACTATTACAATCATGATAGTCTCTTCTACCCTAACACTTAACTTTTCTGACATTTTACAAGATACATAAGAGTGGGTGGAACCTATATCAATTAGAACAAAATAGGGGGTGAAGTTAATAATGAATGCGTCTGATATAACATCGGCATAATTCTTTTCATCATGACCTCTTACGGCGTAGACTAGGGCAAGTTTCTGGCCTTGGTTTGGTTGGCATTGACATTCTTGTTTCAATTTTGGCCCTAGCCCCTAGAAGGTGGTTGGGTCAGATTCTAGTTCTGGACTGGAGCTTGATTCAACCCCGCTCGCTATGGATAATTTCTAATAAGGTGGTCCATCGACCCACATACAAAACAAGTGCCTTTCTTTCTCCAGCACTCACCCAGATGGCGCCTATCACAGTAATCACAGATGGGTTTTTCATTTTTATCATCCACTTCAGCTCCCTTTTATTGTGGTTTATTTTCTCTGGTTCGTTTGACAAGTCGGGTGTCCGAACCAGAATTACCTGAATATCTTTTAACTGAACTTTTACTTTTCTCCCATTCAATACGAGTTGCCTTTTTAATGTCCTCAGCAATATTAGTTTTCTCCACCAAACTTTCAAATACCCTTTCCTGATGAGTGGCAACCTGTATATGAATATCACTACGCAGCCCATTCTCAAACCACACACTCTTAACCTGTTTAGCAATTATCATTTTCTGGGCATAATAACTAAGTCTTAGAAACTCAGCCTCATATTCAGGTACTGACTTATTATCTTGTTTCAGCTCAAGAACTTCAAGTCTACGGGCCTCCACATATCTTGCACCCACAAACTTTCTCTAGAAATCTTTCAGAAAATATTCCATAGTGATACATTTAGCCCGAGTATCCCTTTCAACTGCCTGTCACCAATGATAGCCCTCTTCCCTTAATAAAGGCACTGTACCCTTTAATTTATGTTCCAGTGTACACTCTAGATCCTCTAAAATCTATTTAGTCAACTCCAACCAATACTCAACTATAGTACGAGTCGTACCAGAAACCCCCTTGAAAGTTTTTGCCCCATTTGACTGGAGACTCTCCACTATAGTAGCGCAGCTCCCTGATCCTCTTCGACCACCAGCAACTCATTCTAAAACCCTTAGTATTGCCTGGGTTACCACATCATCATCGTTTTCCCAACTGTTTTCCATACCTCCACCTCCATTTGTTGTGGAGTTCTCAACATAATCATCCTCATAATTAGGGTCCCCTCCTTGAACAGTGGGCAGTTCTACAGGTGCGATCCTATGTGGTCTACAACTACCATGCTTGCATTGGGTACTCATTCTAGATGCAAGTGTTTGGATAAACTAAAGTTATCTACAATTTTCCATCTAAGGTTCATACGTATTAGCTTCAAATTATAACTGCAATCCCAAAGTTTTAGTTTATCAATAGTTTTATTCATAAGTTCATGCTACAACTAAAGTATATCTAAAGTTCAAAAATTTAATTCAATTCATCATAAACGATCAAGATCTCATTCATTCATCATAAGCAATTTAAGATTCTCAATTTAATTTATTTCTTTATCATACTAAGCATCAAATAGACTATTGCAGAATTGACATTAGAGTCTCAAGCTTGTTTCCCTGCAACCGAAGAGTTAGTTTTAACAAATTCTCATGGTACGAATTTCCCAAAATACCATTTCTATATAATATGTATGCATGCATGCATTTTTCTAAATTTTTTACGATCCAATTTTTGGGAAACCTAGGCTCTAATACCATAAAATATAAGCACCCCAACCTGGCCTAGACGGTAGACCCGAGCCGAAGAGATTACATTAACCACCGAAGTGGTTCAGTCTTTTTCAAATCAATTTTTCACTTTCTAAACTTGTTTTACTCAAGTGAATCTTCTAACAAAAATTATCAAGAATATAGCATGACAATCTATTAACATACTCTTAATAAATAAATTGGTAATTAATTAGACACATATATAATATAAACTATACTTAATCGCATCAATATATCCCTATTAATATTTTTAAATAACAATCCAACTAATTATAGGATTTCCTAACAATTGATATCAAGCATCCTAAATGGACAACTTGTAAACCCTATCCCCCAATCCATGGAATTCATAAACAATAATAATATCAATATCGACAACTATAAGGACGAAATAATAATTTGCTTTAGATAAAGTCCACGACAAGCTGAGACCCTCCGTGTGTAAAGTCTGCGTCCTAGTCCGTTGGATTATTTGAAACGATGAAAAATAGGGGAATGAGCTTTATAGGCTTAGTGGGAAACCCTTTACAATACATCTAATCAATGTTCAAATAGGCATGTTAATCGTAATATTCATATTTACATAATAAACTTAATAATATGATAATTTAATTTCTATCACTCTAGATAAGCAAAACAATCAACATTTGGTTGAATTAAATTTAGTAACACAATAGAATCACAATATCATTCACAACAGATATATACACACTTATCAATTTAGACAATTCATCATGTACTTTTCAATGAGTATGCATAGTATGTCATATAACATTTGTTAAGCATAACAATTAGCATTTATAAATCCTACCGTCGACCACTAACTCTCCAAATAGGGAGTTCCCCATGACCCCCTCTACCTTTTTACTCCCCTCATACATATGGGTGTAGATAAATTGCCATTTGGTTGAGGATCCATAACTCCTCACGAATAAAAGTTGGTAGAGAAAATCATGGATACTCCATACATAAGGTCGCAGTTGGAAGTCACTAATCTTTGAGTACACAGTGGACACACTTATTTGCAGTATAAACTGTCATTTCTTCCACCTTTCATAACTTTCCCCCCATGCATATACAAAATAATAAGAACTTATAATTCGACCATTGAATGATTGTTCAACATTCCATCTTATATCAGAAACATATCAATGAGCGAAACATTTACTTGGCAAGAATATCATTTAATATGTATATATAATCATTCACAAATTTAAACGTTCATTCCTAAGCAGTCATACTCTATTGGTAGCATGGTTCACTAATGGATTTACGTTAGCAATCATAATTATGTAAGTTATAAAATTATTCATCCACATGTTTAGCCATTCTATTCCTAACCAGTACCTAATTGTATTATCTAGTTCTCTAGATCCCATTAAAAAACTAATCATGGACTGAATTGCATAAAATAAGTAAAGATAAGGAAAAACTAAAATTTCTAGGTTTCAGGGGCCACACGGCCATGTGTCCAGCCCATATGCATGGCCCTAGGCCTTATGCAATGCGAAGGGGTGCAGGTGTAGAAGCCACATGATTGTGTGTCCAGGCCATATGCAATTGTTCCACACGGCCGTGTACTCGGCCATGTACGAGGCTCTGCCTTGTGTATGCGCGAAGGGGGAAGGGTGTAGGAGCCACACGGCCATGTGTTCAGGCCGACGCGAATACAAGGGGAATGTAACACCCCTACCCCGTATTCATCAACAAAACAGGGCTATGGAGTATTATCGAAATTTACAGAATATTTACAAATAATTCATGGCTTTTACTACTAATTTCCTGAGATTGTTCATATCATCCCTTAAATGGACCCTCGAGGGCCAATATGAGTATTAGAATCAAGTCCGAACTAAATCGAGAACTCATAGAATTTTTGGCAAAATTTCTAAAATTTTTACTAGGTGTAGGGCTCACACGCCCGTGTGGTCTAGGGACACGCCCGTGTGACCCTAAGACAGGCCCGTGCTACAGACTGTGTTCGAACCCGTGTAACTCTCTGACTTGTGCCACACGGCCAGCCACACGCCCGTGTGAGTAGGTCGTGTGATCAATTTAATTTTCAAAAATTAGGTGCAGGGTTCACACGGCCAAGACACACGCCCGTGTCTTTGCCCGTGTGCTCAATTCTAAGTATTTTATTTCTTAATTTTAAGATACAGGGGACACACATCCTAGCCACAAGCCAAGGTACCAGGTCGTGTGTCACACAGGGTCTAGACACACGCTTATGTGTCTACCTGTGTGGACAAAATAAAGCCATTTCTAGCTTCATTTTTTGCCCAAAATTTTACCAATATCCTGCACCAAAACTTACATCCAAATACCAACCAATTCAAGCATTAATTTCAAGCAAATTCTAACATCTAATAGATATATCATTCCATATATGATTATGTTGATAATCTTACCTTAGTTTAAACTAAACATTAAACATCACTTGACCATCCATACTTAACATATATGTATTTATCATGACATAATGATTTATAAGTACCAAAACAAACCATTACTAGCCATTCCAATGGCTAAATTACAAATAACATATTCAAGCCATCTAAGGTCAAGTTAACCTATACATGCCATTATACCAAAATAAGTTTACAATTTATACCAAAATAAGCTTGTGGATAGTGTGATGATGCTCCAACCGTTCACTAAACTTCGCGAGCTTCCGAGCACTATAAAACAAAGAAAAGTAAACCTAGTAAGCATATTATGCTTAGTAAGTTCATATAACTGGAATTAAACTTACCAATTCATTTATTAAAATTAAGTATATAATAACATGGTTCCATCAACTTGGCAAAATTGCCTAAACACATGCATTCAATCAAACATGTTAGTCACAAAATTTTCATATACTTCAAGTAAACACAGATGAGCTCATCATGCTATATTCTTTCAAGACATTATTCATTTCATCTCATAATTCTCATATCATGTCAAGCATTTTGTCCGTTGAATCATTGAAATTCTGATGGGTACTCAAATAGTACACTCAAGGTGTACAATTCAATAACCCTTCAATTCATATTTAGAAGTACCCATTAAGGCATTTAATCAGAAAGCACACTCTCGAGCCACATATCATATAACAGGATTACTTGTCCAATCTAAATCCTGTTTCCAACATATGCTCAAGGGGGATTATATTAGGATTACCAGTCCAAGCTAAATCCTTTTTATAATGAGGTCAACAGGATTACTTGTCCGAGCTAAATCCCTTCAGCAACAAATGCAGGACCTCATTCAATAGGGGAATTCACATCTGTCCATCGAAATCCAATATTCAAACAGAACTTAACCCTTTTCAAACCATATCAAGCATGTATTCAATTCTTATATTATAACATCCTATTAATTCACATAAATATAAATCACATTCTATACAAATGCAACATTCAATTAAACATATTTACAGGCTTAATTAAGTTACACGAACTTACCTTGACACTCGCATATATAGATCTACTAATCCGAAACTTTCTCCTTTCCTCGATCTAACTTTGCATTTGAGTTTTTCGAATCCATATAAATGAATTTAATCATAAATTTATCACATTTCATATTCAATTGGACTCAATTTATATCCTAGCAAAATTATCATTTTGCCCCTAAACTTTTCATAATCCTAATTTCGTCCCTAGGCTGAGAAAATGAAATTCATGCTATTAACTCCCTATTCCAAGGCTAACCAAAATTTTAATATACCATTTACAGAACATGTATTCCATACATTTCAAAATTTTTCTTCAATTTTCAAAACTTTACAAATTAGTCCGTAAATCATGTTTTCATGAAAACTCACTTTGTAAAAGACGTTTATCTATCAACAACCTTTCATTTTCCACCATAAATTTTAAATTTTCAGCATATTCATCCATGGAATAATTTCTATACTTTGATAACTTTTCAAATTAATTCCCCAAATAGATAGAGTAAACTGTCCTAATTTCAAAAATATAAAAATTACTAAAAGTGGGACAAGAAAACTTACCCAATTAAGCTTGATTAGTTTCTTCTCTCTCCCCTAGGGTTTCCATGCAAATTTTAGGGAAGATGATATAAAATAAGATGATATTTCTATTTAATTTAATTATCATCTTTAATTTTATCACTTTCCAATTTAGTCCTTAGCCTTTTCTAATTTTTCCATGGATGAATCATCAAAAATATCTAGTAACTTTTGATTAATGGTCTAATTACCATATAAGGACCTCAAGTTTTGAATTTCATAGCTATTCTATCTTTCTAGATATTAGAATCCAACTTTTGCATTTTATGTAATTTGGTCCTTTCCATAATTAAGTACCTAATCAATAAAATTTTCCTATCAGAATTTTCACATGATATTCCTATTTAAATGCAAATCATGAAAAAATATAAAAATAATTTTTCTTTCGAGTTCGGATTTGTGGTCCTGAAACCACTGTTTTGATTTCACTGAAAATGGGTTATTACAGGGAAAACATGGGACATGGCTGTGTGACCCATGCAGGCGGGTCACATGCCCATGTGGTAGACCGTGTATACCTGGAAAGTTTCAAATTTTGACCCAATTTTTTGTAAAAAGTTACCAACCGTACTTTACCAGGATCTCAAGTGACCACCCCACGTTCAAGCTCAATCCAAGCTCCTACAAGGGTCTTTTAATTGACCGAACATGACGATTATTGATAGGTTTACAAGATTTGAGGGGTTTTTTGACAAAAAATGTTAAAGATTCAATAATGAGTTCATTAATCTATTAAAGCTCATTGTTACCTAAAATTGAAAAGTCCTAATTGACAGGGAACAAAATATTTACTGATTTTTTACAGTAATTTGATGAGTAAGTGACGCAAGATCCAATTATTTTGATGAAGATGATGGATTAGGGCTTGATTGCAAAGATTCAGGAATTCAAAGAAATTTCCACCAATAAGGTTTTCTTGGGATTATATGAAGATAAGAGTAGAGGAAGGGTTTTTATTTGCTAAAATAACAAATAGGAATTTTAATTATATTAGGAAGGGACTTTTAAAGACTTGGGTTGAATAAATGTTTGAGGTCTAAAGGGAAATAGCCTATTTGTAAAGAAAACATCAATGTAAGATACCTAACGTGGGTTGAGTCTTTTGGAAGTGTGGGGAAAAAATAAAATTAGAATGCAATCTATGAGGCTTGATCCTTGGTTCTCTACACCTTCTACCAAGCTTTTAACCACTAGACTAGGATTTTGTTCTTGTTAACATCTAAAAATATAATATTTTATTATTTGGGATGTTACAAGACATCTACAGTCGTGCAGTTCAGGACCAAAGAAAAAGGGTAATTACAAATTAACGTTTTTAGGTTGGGTTTTGTATGAAGGTTCAACAAGAAGCGTTTTCTGGCTCAAAATAGCTACTAAGGATGAATAAATAGGGTTAGCTTTTTGGCTATGGGTGTATACCAAACAATGCCTTAGGTCATCCCTAAGTATCTCAATATTCACTAATTTAATCAATCAAACAATCACAAATTCAACTTTTTATCATATATATTTTGCATTGCTTGTTTCCCTGTATTCTCTATATCATTTGGTATATTCAATTACTCAATACCTATTTACAGTGTAATATATAGAACTTAGTAGTCTAATAATAAAAATTTAAAATCATTCACTATCATGCCAAATTTATAATAAACATAATCAACCTATATATATGCTCTTAACCAATCAATTATATTTCTATAGGCTCAAGTACACATTTAACAATAAAAAATTAAAAGAAAAGGTTTAAACTAATAACAAATTTCCTATGTTACCCCCCACACTTTAGATAACACATTATCCTCAATGTGTAACCCTTGAAAGATATAGAAAGAAGTTACCCGATTGATCATGACATTGCTTAAATATACTGGTGGGGTTCTTCCTTCATTTTTCATTGCTAGCTTGAAAAAATGTCGTGCTCCTATCATGTGGGGTTCTTACACAGAAAACTTAAAGTAGAAAAACAAATATAAAAGTTTACGATTAATCCTACTCATAAAATGATAAAAAAAAATTATCCCAAATTTTAATACAATCCCACAATAAAAATTAAAGATTTAGTCATCCTCCTCATCATCAAAATCCATCTTCTCATTCCCTTTTCCTTCCTTATCCTTACTTTCTTTCTGTACCTCACTCTTTTGCTCTTCTTCTTCATGCTCCAGATACGTTGGGCCAAACATATCTTGTAGATAATTAGGTATTCTCATGTTGTTTCAGCTTGCAAATTCTTGAAGAACAGGGCCTGTTTCTTTCATCCGTTTAACCATTTCGTCGATTTGTGCACTACTGCTCTCACTACTTTTCTTTTGAGCGAGGCCGAGACATCCATCTTTTTTTTTCTCCTTTAGTTCCAATCTATGATATGCTTTCGGTTGAGTTCTACGTACTGAGTGTACATAGAATCACCTATTAAGCTCTTTGCTGGGTGCATGAACTGCTCGTTCTCTTCCATTGGAACCTCTGCACTCTTACAAAGTGCCGCCACAAGATAGGGAAAAGAATCTCGACCTTTGGCCACTAACGCAATGCTTCATACTTTGATGGACCCATTGATCTATGCATATTTGTTTCTTCTATAAAATGCATCCACATTTCATCCACATTTTAGCTATTGGAAACATTATAGCTTGATTGAAATTGGTCGGTAGTCCAGTATTTGGTCAAAGGTTCCTTTCACCTCGATTTTTATTTAAGTATTTAATAATTCTTTACATATTAACATCTTGAAATCCCATTAGATAAGTGTTTTCTAAATAGTCAGAGTCATAATATGGAGCATAGTAATATTTACAAATCTTTTTCAAGGAGAAGGGCACATCCTTACCTTGCACTATTACCATTTTTCGCATGACACCATTTGGTCTCCGGGTGTTCTCGTCTTTAAGAGCAGCATAAAATTCTTGCACAAGAGGAATAACAACATTTTCATTTGGGATCATGCAGAAACACTCCCATCTATGATACCAAATTGAAGACAAAATTTCAGTGCAAAGAACCATCGATGGTTCGAATCCCCTTTCCTGAATAAAGGTTTTTCCTTGAAGCTCAAGGAAATACTTTTCAGTATTTTGGTTTCAAAATTTTAAAGATACTAAACCTAAGGTGGTTCTTTTACATTAGTTTTCTACTCTTCCTAGGAGGCATATTCAATATTAAAACTTAGAAAAACCTAATAAATTCAAACAATGTATTTCAAAAGTAACGAAACAGTAAAATTTGAAGTTTTGAACTTTTAACCGTGTCTTTGAAGTCTTACTTGTTTCTTTCAAGGTGTTGTTGTGACCTCCTGTATGAATGCTTAATGTATAACCTCACTAAAATAAAGAAGAAAAGATTGCAACAAAATAAAAGAAAAGGGTAGAAGAAGGGAAAATTGGGGTTTGAAGAATTTTGAGATAATTTGAGGGAGTTTAGAAGTTAAGGGAGTTTTAGGTTTAAGTTAAAGGAGTTTTTAGATTTTAAAGGAGGTATTTGATGGTTAAAAATCAGGTACAATTAAGTTAAAAGTCGATGGGTTGCACAATCAGGTCGAGTTCGTCCCTTCAAAAAATTGCAGTGATGTTGCAACATAGGGGTCCTATGTCACGACACCCCTGGCAAGATTCTGATGTCTTGACATCGGGGTTTGATCTTGCAATACCTTCTGTGATTTTGGAATCCTTGGTAGATTTTCCTCTTTTTCACGACATAAAGGACCTGTGTTGCGACTTCTAGATGATTTTCTCAATTCTTTTGAATCTGGGCGCAGTGTTGTGACACAGAGGTGACGTGTTGCGGCGCCGACTCTTTTTTAGCCCAAATTTCTTACTTTCAAAGTGTCTTAGTTTCTATTTAAAAAAAAATTAATAAGAATTAAGTATAAACTATCGATTAGTTATAAATACAATAATGTACATAAAAATAAAATTCAATTAAGAATGTTAAGTCTTGTAGCCAGATTCGTCCATCAGCTCGATTAATTTATATGTGGACCCTTCTCAAGTTGTGGTTTTGTCAGAATGGTCCATCATCCATCATGCCACTCCACCTTCCTTCGCTAATCTCTCTCTCTAAACTTACATTTTTGACCTGCACTTATCATGAAGAACACTTTCCCTAGTTCAAGGTAGTTAGGGATTTTTACATATATTTCTCATTTTACTGGTGACCAAATTTAAAGATGTCTGTCTCACCATTGATCCTCATTTTTAACTCATTTTTTCAAGTCAATGGTGGACCTTGATGTTGTTAAAAATTACCTACCCAGCAGAATGGGTATTTCACAGTCTTGCTCAAAATATTAAATTATAAAATCAGTCAGGATGATAAAACTCCTCACTTTAACCAATATATCTTCAAGTACCCACTTCAGTTGTACTGAGGTCCTGTTAGCTAACTACAGTGTAATCTGGGTATTTTTAAGCTCCCCTAACTAGAGTTTTTCATAAATAGGTAAGAGCATTAAATTCATATTGACTCCTAAATCACATAGAGCCTTACTAAAATGGATGTCCCCTATCTCTATGGGTATTGTGAAACTCCTCAGGTCTTTTAGTTTTGAGGGTATCTATTTTGAAATAATCGCACTACATGAGGTGCTTACCCTAACTTGCACTCCTATTTTTATTTTCCTACGCCTAGCCATAATTTCTTTTAAATACTTCATGTACTTAGGAACTTTCTCAATTACATCTACTAAGGGCAAGTTAACATTTAGAGATTTAAATAAGTTCAGAAAGCTTACAAACTCTTCCTCGTCTCGTCTCTATTTTTCTTCTAACTATGAAAGGAACGATACCCTCTTCAGTGCAGATTCTCCGAATGGCTTATCTTCCAGCTCAACTATCAACTTGGTTACTTTTTCTAGTTCTAGCTTAACCTCAAATTCCTGAGAATCTTTATGAAGATCATTTGTATCCCCCTTTTCTTCCTCTTGAGTTGGGCTTTCTGGGCTACTCAATACTTTGGTCGAATGAAGTGCACTCGCTTTTACATGCTCTTTTCCTTCTCTTCAAGGATTATTCTCTGTGTTGCTCGAGATTCCTATGTCAATTTGCCTTATTATGTATCCCATCATGCTCATCAATTGGCTCGTTTGATCTTCTAGCTTAGTCAATGTTTTTGTAGTATTGGTGCACTCAACTGCACTTGTTTTACTTCAGTTCTGATCGACTGCATCTCCCCTTTAATCTGATCCAGGTGTTAACCACATACAGTATGGTTATTTGGTTTGGCCCTTTCCTGAGGCATCTATAAATAAGGAGGTTGCTAATTAGCATTTTTAATTGGTTGCACACTGTTACCTCCTCCTTGGTTTTCGCCCCATCTCAAGTTTGGGGAATCTCTCTAGCTAGGATTATAAGTGTTTAAATAAGGGTTTCAACCTCTATTCCTGATGTAGTTGACATCCTTAGTTGGATTATTAATGAAATGGAAGAGAGGTTTGTCCCTTCCATATACTTAATGATGGACTAGATGAGGACTCCATGCGGTTGAGCCTATCCACACTTTGTTAGTATATTTATCTATCATAATTTAATGTAGTAGATTAAACTAGTTTTCATACTTAAGGAGCTTGAATACAAGCATTTTTATTACATTTTTGTTAAATTTCTTTAGTTTTACTTAAATTTAATAAAATGTGCAAATTGAGTCTTTTATTAACCTTAAGGGCTGAATGAGGCCTAAGGGAGAGCTAACGTACTTTGTAAGTGTGCATGAGACCATTAGAAGGCCTTTTAGGTCAAAATTGAGCGCTATGTCACAATACAAGAGGTCTAATGTCGCAACATAGAGAACACGATGAAGAAAGCTCAAGTCTGCCTTTAATGTCATGACACAGACTAAGGGTGTCGTGACATACCCTTAAAGATGGATACACAGGAGCATATTGGTTTCTATGTCACGACATAAGTCCTATTGTGTCACGACATCGACTCAGGGACATAAATTAAACAAGAAAAAGGGGCATTTTGGTTCGTACAATTGAACCTAAAGCTCAAGAATGTCAGCTGACCTAGGGTTAACGAAAATGGCCACATGAAGGCTATAAATAGGCTCCTTTGACAGATGTTATAGACACCTTCTCATTAACCTAGTTTATTTCTTTAGATTTAGTTTCATTTTCTTTCTTAGGTTTCTAGAGTTTAGTTTATTTTTTTATTGTTTTCTTTTAAGAGATTTGGATTGTGGAATCATTCAACTTTGTGGATTTATGCTTAATATCAATACAAGTAGGCTCTTCCATTTATTCTATCTTGTCGATTTAATTAGCATGCTTTCTCTTTACATAGATTAAATATTGTTTAAGAATTCCATGAGGAACTAATCCTTCTATGGAGGATTAGCAAGTAGAGGTATGATTTGTTAACTGTTTTGTAGGGTTACACAACGGGTCAGCAATTTGAGGAAGGGAGAACGTGAAAAGAACCCTATGCCTGACAACCCCAATAAGTCATGAAGGTGGGAATTGACCCAAAATTGGTATTACCCATCTGTGAACACCTTAACCAAACCAGTTTGGACTATGAGGTTGGAAGATAAGTAGTTCTTGTTGACTCGTCATGTTAATGGAAGATTAGAAGATCTTACTAGGGTAGTGACTAGTTGATTGACAAGGAACCAGTGATTACAATGGATGGAGATTACCGAAGCAAGCTAATCACCCATAATTAGATTTGATTTATTCCTCCTTTTTAATCTCTTAAATCTTATCTTTGTATGTTGTTTTATTTTTATTATTATAAATAAAAAACCCTAAAACCCTTTATTTTATGTTCTTCGTACTATAACTGAATGGAACAAACTAATCAGATCTTTTAGTGTTTAGGTTAGAATTGATCTAGTGCTCACCTCACTTGGTTATGATACTTGGAGTACTCACCCACTTCGTTGTAAAACTATATTACAATTAGATTCGTATACTTGTAAATACCGTCTGGTAATTATATATTTTAATGCAATATTCACATTCTAGACGTTAGTACATCTTGAGGTAGTCATATCTATCATCTTTCTATATAGCTTTTACCGTAGATGGTTTCTGGTCATATCTATAGCACTCAGTTGGCCACTAACAAGAATTCATTGTCATATTTCTATCAATTGATACACATATTTGTATGTTTTGTTCATTAGGAATCCTCCTGTGGCTTTATCTAGTCCTGAATGTGCGTGCACATCTAACCCATTATAGAAAATTTGTTGTCTCAACCACTCAGGCAATCCATGATGTGAGCATCTCCGTATCAATGTTTTAAAATGCTTCCAAGCTTCGTGAAAGCTTTCTTCTTCTAATTTCTTCAACATTGTGATCTCTATCATCAGTTGAACTGTCTTACTAATAGGAAAGAACTTTTGTAGGCATTTTCCTACAAGTTCATCCCATGTCGTGATGGATCTTGGTGCTTGCGAATCTAACCAAGAAAAGACGTTATCGATTAAGGAGAAGGGGAACTACCAAAGATGAATAGCATCATCAGTAACCTCATTATATTTAAATGTATCACAAAGCTGAAGGAATCACTTTAAATGTTGATTTGGGTTCCCCGTCATTATGCCTCTAAATTGCAAATTGTTCTGGATCATATGGATCATGGTCGATTTTATTTCAAAAATGTTAGCCGTGATGGCCGGCCATGTGATTCTTTCTTGAACCATCTCTAGATTTGGTAATGTTTAGTCCCTTAGGGTTTTTTCATCACGCACCATAGGTATGTTTGCGGGTAGCTGTGGTGGTGGTGGTGATATGTCCTATGGGTTATTGTTGTTAATCTCATCAAGCAACGGATTATCATGTGGTAAATTACCTGCAACAAGTGGTTGGTTTTGCCTCTATTGTTGCTACCGACAATTCCTACAGATTATTTTCTTTGGACTAGTGGCTGGCTCTATAGGCGTGCCCCTACTATGATTCATACACTGAAATCAGAAAGAAATAGTAAAAATAAAATAAAATTCATATTTATAATTTATAAATTTCCTTATTACTCTATTAGAGCGTAAAAATTAAAATCAACTCAGTAACATTGCCTCTCCGGCAACAATGTTAACAACTTGACCACCTCCGGATGTACTAGCATCCAGAGTGAATACTGCAACTATAAGATATAAAATAGAGTTGGTGTCTGCAAGTATACAGGTCAAGTTGTAATATAGTTTTACAACAGAGTAGGTGAGTATTCTTAGGATCGTACCAAGGGGCGCTAATACTAAATTAAATTTAAGCTGAATGTAAATAGATCTAATTAGTAATTTAAAAAAACTATACTATGACAGAACATAAATGAAGGTTTTTGGTTTTTATAAATAAAATAATAAAAATAACATAAATCAAAGGAACTTACTAAACTTAATTATAAACTTGATCAAATCTAGTTGTGGGAGATTACCTTACTTTGGTGGTTATAACTAATTCTTATTTCGGGTTTCTATTCAATAAAATAGTCATTACCCTAGTAGGATCTCTCAATCTTCCACTAAACTAATAAGTCGACAAGAACTACTTATCTCTTAACCTCACAGACCAGATCGGTTTGGGGCTAAGGTGTTCACAGATAGGCCATACCAATTTTGGGTTACTTCCCACCTAAATAACTTCCTAGGGTTGTCAAGCCTAGGGTTTAAGTTCTTCCTTTCCCAAACTACTAATCCATTAAGAGAACCTTACATAGTAATCAGTTAATCACACCTCCATTCACTAATCCCCTATAAGAGTATTAGTTTCGCATGGAATCAATAAACAGCGTAAACTTGACAGAAAAGGTATGCATAAAGAATATGACAAGAATAGAGTTTAGAGAATCCTATTTTGTATTCAATAACTGAAGCACCGAAAATCCTCAAGAATCAATTTCGTCTATAAAGCAAGTTTTTAGAAGAATTAAAAATAAAACTAAAGCCTAAAAGTAAAAAATAATTGAAAAGTAAATTAAAAAGAAAATCTGAAATTATCTAAAGCTGTCCTCTGTAAGTGCTAAAAGAGCCTATTTATAGAATTAGAGTAGTCGTCATCCTCAACCCTAGATCAACTGACATTCTCGTGTTTAATTTCCATTGTGCAGACCAAAACACCCCTAATTCGTAATTATTCTCGTACATGGCTTGTGTCGCGACACCCTAGTGTCCGTATCGTGACATTGAAGGTAGTATGCTAAGGTCCTGGTAACTTCAGGGGTGTGTCCTGACATCTCTTGGTTAGGTCGTGACACCGAAGGTAGTCTAGCAATTATAGCATTCTACTCGTTATATTGTGACATCAAACTCCTCGTGTTGCAACACAGTGACGAACTTTGTGTTCTTATGCCTTTGAATGGTCTCTTGCACACTTACTAAGTATGTTAGCTCGCCTTTAGGTCTCATTCAACCCCTAAGGTCAATAAAAGACTCAAAATACATTTTTTATTGAATTTAAACTAAACTAAGAAAACATAACTAAAACATACTAAAATTTATCGTATTTAGGCTCCTCAAGTACAAAAACTAGTTTAACTTGTTATATCGAATCACAATAGATCATATACAAAACGAGGAAGACCACCTTTTGGTCCTTTACACGCCTATAAACACAAGGTTAATCACATTTTTCTCAAACCCAAAAATCTTGGTCATTTGATCAAATCTTACATTCCATGAGTGGGATGTCTACTTAAGTCCATAAATGGATCTTATCATTTTGCAAACTTTTTTCTCATTTCCTTTAACAACATAGCCAATGGGTTGAGACATATAAATGGTCTGGTCAAGATAGTCATTCAAGAATGTTGTCATGACATCTTCTTTCTAGGTATCATAATTGAGAGTAGCGAAAATGGATAAAAGTATGCGAATAGACTTGAGCATGACTACCAAAGAGAAAGTCTTATCATAATCAATGCCTTCTTTCTATGTGTAACCTTTCCCTACAAGTTTAGCTTTATGTGCTTCCACCTTCCCTTCTATATTTCTTTTCTTCTTGTAGATTCATTTACACTCTATGGGTTTAATCCCAATCAACAAGTCTACAAGTTCTCATACCATATTGGATTCCATAGAATCCATCTCAGTATACATGACCTGTGTCAAAGTTTGGAATTAATGTCCTACATAGCCTCCTCGTAAGTAAGTGGATCATCATCCTCATGATTGACTTCAGTATTATAAATACTGCCATCATAGATGGTGAAGTCTGCTTTCTTAGAAACTCTCCCACTATGATAGATTTCCTTATATGATTGATCGTTTGTAGATCTTTCTATAACTTTTTTGAGAATTGAACTTGGTGAGTATTCTACAACTCCTGAAAGTTCCTCGAGTACCACTTTACTTCGAGGCTTAAATTTATCCATGTAACTTTTGTCAAGGAATGTAGCATGAGTAGAAACTTTGATCGTATTATCTTTTGGATTGTAGAATAATTCACACTTTGTGCCTTTTGGATATCCTACAAACATGCACAATTCTAAAGTGGTTTAGAGTAGGTTTTTTTCCATTCCACAGTTCATAAGGTGTCTTACAAGCAATTTGGTTGGCACATCATTTAGAATATAGCTGATTGTATTGCATATCCCCATAAGGAAGTATAGAGTTGTGAATAGCTTAACATTGAACGAACCATGTCGAGCAAAATTTTGTTCCTTCTTTCAACTACGCCATTCTATTGTGGAGTGCCTGACACAGTCAATTGGGATAAAATCTCATTCTCTATGAGGTATTCTAAGTATTCCCTACCTTAGTCAAATCGAAGATTTTTTATAGATAAATCAAATTATTTTTCCACTTCCGTACGAAACTCTTGAAATTTATCAAATGTTTCACTTTTGCGATGCATTAGATACACATCCATATTGAGAATATTCATTGATGAAAGCCATGTAATAATCATAATCTCCTTGGGCACTGATGCTCATGGGACCACATACATCGATGTGCACAAGTTCTAAAGGTTGGTTGGCCCTTGTACCTTTCGTATTAAAAGATCTCTTTGTCATTTTACCTTTCAAGCAAGATTCACATTGTGGAAGACTAACTTCCTTAAGCATACTGAAGAGAGCATCTTTCAAGAGTCTAGTGATTCTTTCTTGGTTAATATGACCAAGTTTTAAGTGCCATAGGTACCCCTCATTAGAGTGAGAAGTTTTAAGGTTCTTATTCACCATTTTAGTTTGAAGCATCGAGTAGCTATTTAGTTTGATAAAGTAGAGATTGTTTCCCATCCATCCATTATAGATTAAAGAACGATTTCTGTGAATAGAAATCCCTTTATTGAATGTAACAGAATAACCATCATTAAATTAAGATGCTACAGAAATTAAGTTCCTCTTAAAATGAGGTACATAAAACATGTCCTTTAAAATAATCTTCCTAAAATTATCAAAATGAAAAATAACTTCTCCCACTGCTTCGGCTGAAACATAGCTCCCATTTTTGGTTCTCAATGAAAGGCTCTTGCCATGCAGAATTCTCGTTTCATTAAACCCCTGTAAAGAAACACACACATGGTTAGTGGTTCTAGAATCAATAACCCAATTGTCAATTGATTCTTCCACAAAGCAACTTCAACCACAAACAGTTCAATACATTTACCCTTTTCGGCTAGGTAATCCAAGCACTTCCTACATTTTGATCTGAAGTGTCCTTTCCTATTGCAGAAGAAATATTTGATCTTTTTAGGGTTTTTTGACTTCTTAGCCTTCTTCCTATCCACACGAGGTGGAATCGAAGGCTTAGTCAATTTATTCTTTCCCTGAACTTTTTGCTTTCCCTTAAAGGATGAGGAGCCCGCAAGTAAGTTTGATTTAGGTTTCTCCTGAATTGGCTTACCACCATTCAACATCAATTTATAGGATTGTAATTCCTTCATGAGCTAAGTGAAGGTAAGCGTCTTGTTCCCCAAGTTGTAAGCGGCCATAAAGCCAGTGAACTCCTTAGTTAAGAATTTGAACATTATTTCCATCTGAGTGTTCACGTCTAGTTTAGCCCCATTATCCCTCACTTTCAAAAAGAATCTCGTAAGCTTAAACATATGTTCTTTGATTGGAGTGTTGGCTTTTTGTTGAGAGTTCATCAAATTTGTAATTGCAGATTGTTGAGCCAATGCAACTTGGCCTCCAAGCAAATCCTCCAAATTTGTCATGATATCTTTGGCAGTATGAAAATTCTTGTATTGCTTTTACAACACATTACTCACGTTGACTAACATATAACATCAAGCAATCAAGTCAGAATTTCTCTAGGGATTTCTCGCTTTGGGCTGAGCTTCTAGTGGGCAAGGTTCATCAAGGACGAATTGATGTTTCTCATAGTTGAAAACTATCAACAAGTTCCATTTCCATTATCAAAAGTTATCCCTATTCAATTTATTCTTAATAAAGATGCTAATAAGAGGAGTAAGAGACATATTTGAACTAAAAAACAATAAAGATTCACTAATTATTATCTTTGTGTTAAGAAATATTTTCATTTTAGCAACATATGAAGAATATAGTATGATGCATTCGTCTTGTATTAAAACCTTGAAAAAAATTTTCTATTTCTACGATCATTCTCACATCCATCAATCATATCACTTTGGGGTCCCATGATTAAATAGCAAGAACATAGATTACATCCAATCAGTTCGTGAATCTTAATTATCAAGACTCCACACGGACCAACGATTGTTTGATGTTTGACCATCATCTCTAGCTTAAATATAATTTCTTGGGAAACTATTTAATAAGAGATGATCTTGAGTGTGTAACAATTGAATCAACACCTATCATGAACATGCTTTCATTTGTGAGTCAACTTGGGACAATCTCACTGAGAGTCACGTATGGCTAGTTATTCTTAAAAGAAAATCCCATCTAGTGAACCCACATGATAAAGTTTACCTTAGGGTACAACCAGGGTAGGAACTGGCTCAAAACTTTATCATGATATCACTTAGGGACCATAAATGGATGTTGTAGGTCTTGTTCAAGGACCTTCTCCCACTCAATATTTTAAAAACATGCAAGGTTTTTATCCCAGATTTCAAGAATGATCATACAATAGTTCTAGTGACATTCTTACCTAAGCTATATGAAATGTTTCCAATATATGCATGGTATGCTATGAAAGTTTTATAACATTCACATTAATTTATTCACAAGAATAAATCAATCATAAAAGCAAACAATTTTGATTCTCCAAAGTTTTTCTTTAAAGGGAAAAATCGAATAAGTGAATGTGAATTGTGCACCAGGTGGGGTCCCAGGAAAGGGAGGTGAGTAATATTGGACCATTTAAAAACCAATTCTTTCATTGCCAGAGCAATCCTAGACATGTACCTTCTTATTGTCACACTTCTCACAACAATCGAATAACCTAAAGAAGTGAACGAAACAATACAACACATGTATTTTTTCATTACCAAACTTCTTTTTTTTAATCAATCAACTGTGAATCATCTTATACACATATATCAAAATTATAATATAACATAATATAAAAATTATAAAAAAATATATAAAACAGATATATAAGGAGATGGGTAATTAAAATAAAATTGTCAGCCAAGGTTTCCATGGTTTTATTTCTTGAAAAAAAACAAAATTACATAAAATTTCACCATAAGGTATTCTTTAGGTCTTCAACTGTCATCGCTCCATCTTTTCCTCATCATTGATTCCTTTTGGAAAAATTACATTTAAGTACTATGTATATTTCTGGCTCACAAGAATTCTATAAATTTAAAAACAAACAGTCCTACATGGAGATGATAGTCTGCGATCTATTTCCTAAAAACCACAACCTTGACAAAAACTAACATTTAGACAATTTAATCCATAAATCAAAATCTAACAAAAATCACTTCAAAAAATGATAATACTCTGAAATGACATATTTTTATGTATTAATTACATATTTTTTTGAGTATGATCCTACTAATTTGACTATTTATGGTTTTTTATCAAGTAGGGATTAAATTGAAGAAAAAAGGAAATTTGGGGCCAAAAAATGTGATTTTGAAGACAAAATGGGCCAACATGCGAAATAGGAAAGAAGTGGCACCGAAAATACAAAGTGTGGAAAACTTGGGGGAAAAATTAAAAGAAGAGATTTATAAACATAAGACTCTATTTAATTTTGAATTTTATTAGAATTATTATTATTATTATTTAGATTTAATTATAGCTTTTATCGTCATTTATCCTTTAGAGTTTAAATAGGAACAAACTAAGTTTTCCATGAACTATAAATAGGAATGAAGTGACACATATTGACACTCATCTTTTCTATAAAAGCTCCCTCTTCTAAAATGCTCTAGCTTTTTGTTCCTTTTATTTATTCAATAAAATTCCATTTTATTAAACTTATTTCTTTTTTCCCGGAAAGCATGAGCCACTAAACTCATCTAGCCAAAAGTTGTTGAGATTCCTCAAATAAGGTGCATGAGGCTTAGAATCTGCACATAGCCTTCTCAACGAGTATTCATCGTTTCTCTGCATTACAGGACTAACTCTTTCGTCCATGTCTTTCCAAAAGTGATCTTTTCATCTTATGCAAAAGCGGCCGCTTTGTATGTTTTAGGAAGGTTGCACAGTCGGCTCATTAGCTTACTGTGTCAGTGGTTGTTGAGCCTAAGAGACAAAATGGCGTGGCATTCGCCATTGAGAAATGATGATCTAGTGTAAGACGGCCCCATACAAGTGATGATTAGCTAGAGTTAGGTTCCTCTAAATCGTAACGCTAAAATGTAAGTGGAGCTGGTGGTCGTAGGTGTCCTCTTCCACTATAACTGGCTTATTTTATCATGAGAAAGATCACCTAAAAGCCTAGGATTGAACCCCAAGGAAGATCAAGATAACCGGAGACTGGAATCTCTCAATCAAAGAATCTTTTCCCTCAATTCTATTTATTTTTACAATTTCAATTTCAATTTATACATACAATTTCAATTTCAATTTATACAATCTTAATTCATCCATATTTTTAATTTTGTCTTTTTTATTTTTTTTAGGTACACCGTTTTCCTTGGGCACGACTGTGCTCGGGATCTCGAGGAACAAGAAGTTATGCAAATCCAGTCCCTAAGGATTTAACCCTACTTCCCTTATCTATTCTTTTCGTTATTTTATAGGGATAGGTTATTTTTGGTGCTTCCAATGACACACCACAAAACAACTAAATATCGCAATCAAAGCTTCAAACACATATTTATCAACAAGAACATTCAAGATTCATCAATGGCAACTTCTAAAATTTTTAACAGTTTCAAAAACAAAGGTAGGGCTAGCTAGACCTAGTTGCAACAATCTTAAAAACATAAAAATTACAAGAAACAAAATTAAAACAAGCTTACATGTAAATAAGTTATTCTAGCCAAACCAAAAGCTCTTCAACAATGGTGTTTTCTCTTAATTTTGGTGAAACCATGTACTAATGAAGATGATAGTACTATTTTTATCATTTTTCTTAAGTTACAATTATTAATTTACCATTTTGTCCCTTAATAAAAACTTCACTTAAATTAATTACCACCTATTACCGTCCATTACATATATAGTGATGGTCTAATTACCTTATAAGTCCTTGCTCATATAAGTTAAACTATTATAACACCCAAATGCAATAATTAACACATTTTGCGTCTTTTTCAATTTAGTCATTTTTCTTTAATTAGCTAACTAAACATTAAAATTTCTTAATCAAACTAAAATATGACCTTAATGACTCCGTAAATATTATATAAATAACATTTATGAGTTGACACAATGGAATTTTGGGTCCCGAAACCACTATTTTGTCACCAATGAAAAACGGGTTGTTACAACTTTTCCCCTCTTAGAAAATTTCGTCCCCGAAATTGTTACCTTAGAATAGATTTGGATATTGTGATTTCATCGATTCCAAGATTTCTCGAGTAGCTTATTCAGCATCATGCCAATGCCATAAAATTTTCACTGACGATACTCGTTTATTCCAAAGTTCTTTGACTTCTCAAGCCAAATTTTTCACTTGTTCTTCAGAATACGTCAAATTTGGCTTCAACTTCACTGTGAGGAATCATGTGTGTTGGATTAGATCTATACCTTCTTAGCATTGAAACATGAAATACATTATGAATTTTCTCGAGTTCGAGAGATAAAGCTAATCTGTAAGCTATAGGGCTGACTCTTTCAATAATCTCGCATGGTCCGGTAAATCTCAAACTCAACTTTCCTTTCTTGCCAAAACGTAACAGTTATTGAACCTAGGGTTAGACGTTGTTAGTCTCGAGAGGGATAATAATATAACTTATGGATTTCTACGGATCAAGTCAAATGAATAAATCGTCTGATTTAGAGTCAAATAACAAGTGAAGTTTAGGTGGATTTTTCCTTAGGTATTGTCTTAATTTAATCGTTTTCCCAAAAGTAATTTCCCAATTCTATTTTCTGTGATTTCTTAGTTTAGTTAATTAGTTAGATAAATAAAACCTTTTTATTTTTTAGGCTAGATAATAAAAAGAAAGTTAATACTAGTACTTTTAGTTCCTTTGGGTTTGATAATCTGATCTTGCTAAAGCTATACTACTGTTCGATAGGTACACTTTCCTTCATCGTGATAATATTTAGTTTCAAGGACGATTCATTATAAATATTTAAAACCTGTCACAAATATCACGTATCAAGTTTTTGGCGCCGTTGCTGGGGAACTAAGATTTAGGAACACTTGATTTTTATTACTTTAGCCATTTACTTTTACTGCAATTTAAATTTTATTCTAATTTTTGTTACTAATTCTTCTTTTTCCCTTTTTCTGGCAGGTTCTTATAGTTTATGACTAGAAGAAACCCGTCATGACTATTACTTTTTGACAGTAAGATCGATCGCACAGTTCACAAAAACCAAAGAGAAATAAGGTGAAGCTTAAGATACACAGAAAACGAGCAAGAGGACGATATTCAAACCACAACCGAGGGGATGGCTGAAAACCAAGAAAATCCGCTACCTCCTACAATTGCTGTTAATCAAAATCCTGCTCTACGCACTATGTATGATTATGCTAAACCTAATTTAACAGGAACTAAGTCATGTATAGTTAGACCTACTATTGCTGCAAATAATTTTAAACTAAAACCTCACACAATTCAAATGATACAACAGTTTGTTCAGTTTGATGGTTTGCAAGACGAGGATCCCAACGCTCACTTGGCAAATTTCCTAGAATATTGTGATACCTTTAATATTAATGGCGTTTCTGATGACGCCATTCACCTTTGGTTGTTTCCCTTTTCGTTAAGGAATAAGGCTAAACAATGGTTGAACTCATTACCACGAGGGTCAATCACTACTTGGGAACAAATGACTGAAAAATTTTTATTAAAATATTTTCCACCGGCTAAAATAGCCAAATTACGTAATGATACCTCTTCTTTTGTGCAGATGGGTTTAGAAACACTCTACGATGCATGGGAGAGATACAAGGACCTTTTAAGAAGGTGCACTCACCATGGGTTACCACTTCGGCTACAGGTTCAAACGTTCCATAATGGCCTAAATCCTTTGACTCAGCAGATGATTGATGCAGCTGCTGGCGGAACCATCAATAATAAAACACCTGAAGATGCCTAAGAATTTATAGAGGAGATGTCACTGAATAACTATCAGTAGCAAGTCATGTGGACAAAGCCAACAAAAACAGTCAGTGTTTATAACATCAATTCGGTCACCATGCTCTCTAGTTAGGTAGAACTCTTGAATAAGAAAATTGATGGTTTTCTTAGTTCTTCACAGGTTCACCTAGTAATGCAGTGCGAAGCAAATGGAGGTGGATCGAGCAATTCAGAATACCCACCTTATGGCCACAACATGGAGAACGAGCAGTTAAATTACATGGGTAATAATCCTCGATCTCAAAACAATCCTTATAGAAATACTTACAATGCAGGTTGGAGGAATCACCCAAATTTTTCATGGGGAGGCGAAGGAAATCAGAAACCACCACCCCCTCCAGGCTTTCAGCAACCACCATACCAGTAGGAGAAAAAGCCAAACCTTGAGGAGATGCTAACCATGTAACGCCCTAATTTTTGGGTTTTCTATGTTTTTGTGATTTTTAAAATTTGTGTGTGTTCTGGTTGGTTAAAATATATACTTTAGTAGGTTAGTGGGCCTTTGGAAGGCCTAAACTTAAGTTAAATCCGTGGTAGTCTTCAGAATTTTAATTTTATGAACAGGTGATGCAATTGGCGTTTGGGCTTTTAAGAGTAAAGGGGTAAAAGATGACACAAAAAGGAGTGTGGTGTAGTGGCAAGGTGGCGCCATTTAGGGGACAAGGAAGTGACGCCATAGAGGAAGCAAAGGGTCCAAGGTTCAAGTCTTGGCTCTTGCAATACATTTTGGTTTTTCTTTTCAATAAATCTGGAAGCAAGTAGGTGCGCTTTAAAGTTTAATGTGTTGGATTTATGACACAAATGAGTTGATGGCCTAGTGGTGGTGGCGTGAGTTGGCATGTGAGAGGACTTTGGTTCGAATCCCTTGGCACCCAAAGGTTGATTATTTTGCTATGTTGGGACTGCAAGAGTTGGTGCTAGTTTTAAACTCTGGTGATGGAGGGATCCCACATCGGGAAGCTAACATAATAGTAGATGGAGAGCTGGCTTTAAATAGAGCAAACCATGAGGAGAGTAGGCATACCCTTCTTGGTTGATCCCTTTCGCTTTGTGATGTGCTCGTTTGGGTTGGGCGTCAGCTAAGAGTGTTTGGAGCGCAGATTAACTACAGTCTCCTAACAGGATTATCGCGTGAGAGATATCGTCATCAATCATCATCAACCAGGTGTGTAAACGACACCCTCTCTTAGACTGAATCGGTAAAAGTCGAAATACCGAAACGTTGGTATTTTTTAAACTCGCTAGCGTGCGAGCGCTCGTGAGATAGTTGTTAATGAATATGGTGCATTTGGATGATTAGAGTGCAGAGTGTGCATTTTCGTGCACAACGGTATTTTTGGGCTTAATGGGCCGAAAACGGGCCAATGGGCCAATGGGCCCACTTTGGTAAAAAGATGAGGTAAGTACTTCTGATTACTTGGTAAACGTTAGAATGAGCATAAAACCTTAGCAATAGGTAATAATTACTGAAATACCCTTATGCATACAAAATTACGATTTTACCCCTAGGGTTATTTTTTTTCTAAAAAGCATGATGTTCTGTTTCTATATACGTATGCCATGACATATTATTTCTATTGCATGGGACATGGGTTTATATTGATGGAGGAAGCATTCTGGCAGCCTCGCTGAAATCTGGTGGCCTCGCCACATATATCTGTTCTGGTGACTTCGTCACAATATCTGGCAGCCTCGCTGCAATCTGGTGGCTTCGCCATACACACACACACATATATATATCTGTTCTGGTGGCCTAGCCACAATATCTATATCTGGTGACTTCGTCACAATATCTGGCAGCCTCGCTGCAATTTCTGTGGTGTGTAGCGGTTAGGTGGGTCGAGTAGTCTCCCCACATGGTGTAAGGCTGGTACGGGAGTGTTATGGATGGCTCTGGGTTGGGATTTCTGCATTCATGATATATTTGTTCTGTATCTGCTATGGACCTATGGTTTCCTTCTGATTTCTGTACTGGGCCAAGGCCCAGATAAGTCTGACTCTGAGATTTGATCTATTTTGGGCTATGGTTGGGTTATGTTACACACTGAGTTTACCGAACTCACCCTTTATTTTCATCTCTGCAGGAAATCCCCAACCATGTGAGGGATTCGGAGTGGCCACATCATCTGCAAAGTTGGTTTTTCTAAGTTAGTTTATTTTTATTATTTTTATATTCTGATTTAATTTTGGGTTTTAAGTTTTAATAAGGCCACTATTTAAATTTCTTTTTTCCTCTATGGTTTTATTTTCTGATTATATTTATACTGTGACGAAACTGCTAGTGTTAGGCTGCGCAGGTTTTCAAAATTAATGAACGTTTTCAAGACTCAACAAGCACAAAAAATGGATAGCCTAAAGATTGATAAACCGACTTTTCATTCAATCGCTATTTTTACAAAGACCACCCCAATCACTTAAACCAGCGAATGCATACTAAGTCGTAAGTCCATGTGACACGTCAGATCTGGCCATAACGTCTGGGCCGGGTTTGGGGTGTTACAAACCAAATTCATCTCGGTGTCAGAGACTCATTTTTAGAATACCAAGACGACACTCAATAATCAACAAGAATCGACCCAAGGGCTCGAAACTCAAATTGGACAGCTGGCTAAGATGATTTCAGAAAGAGCACCAGAAAATCTACCTAGTAACACCGAACCCAATCCAAAAGCACATGTGAAAGCAGTTACACTGAGGAGTGGGAAAGTGTTAGCTGAATCAGAAAAGAAGCCACAACAAGAAGTTGACAGAAGCAAAGGAGAGGAGGTAAAACCCGAAAGCAATGACAATCCAATGCCGAAGGAATATAAACCACCAATCCCATACCCAAAAAAGTTGAAGAAACACCGCAGGGATGCACAATTTGGTAAATTCCTTCAACTTTTTAAACAACTACATATTAACTTACCTTTTGTTGAAGCTATATCATAGATACCTACATACGCAAAATTTTTAAAGGAGCTCCTAACAAACAAAAGGAAGTTTGAGGACTTATCTATAGTGGAACTTAACGAGGAATGCTTGGCTATACTCCAAAACAAACTGCCAACCAAACTAAAAGATCCAGGAAGTTTTACTATACCTTGCTTAATTTGTAGTTTTAACGTTGATAAGGCACTAGCTAATTTAGGTGCTAGCATTAATTTGATGCCATATAAAATGTTTAAATAACTTGGTCTTGGGGAACCTAAACCCACTAGGATGAGTATTCAACTAGCTAATAGATCTGTTAAATATCCTAGGGGCATTATAGAGGACATACTGGTAAAAGTAGATAAATTTATATTCCCTGTTGACTCCGTGGTGCTTGATATGGATGAAAATGATAAAGTGCCTTTAATCTTAGGGCATCCATTTTTAGCCACTGCTAGGGTTGTTATTGATGTGGTAGATGGTAAAATGGTACTTAGAGTAGGTGGCGAAGAAATCGTGTTTAAAATTTATGATGCCATGAGATTTTCTAGGGAATAGAATGACTCATGTTATTTTATTGACTCTATTGATCATGCTGCTCAAGATTCTTTTCAGCAAATCATACATAAGGACACGTTGGAACTGTGTCATGCACAAGGAGAGGAGATAGATGACGATGATTTCGAGACAAGTAAAATAAAAGCTAAATTGAACTTCAATAAATCTTCCCAAAGACAAGTAGAATATGAGGACATTAAAGGGAATGATGATTTTAAGCAAAAACCCTCTATTGAAGAACCTCCCAAATTGGAACTCAAACAATTACCAAATCACTTGGAATACGCATTCTTTGGAAATAATTCTACATTACCAGTTATTATTGCGTCTAACTTGCAACCCAAGGAGAAAGAGGAATTAATTCAAGTATTAAAAGAACATAAAAAGGCCATAGCTTGGAAAATTTCTGACATTAAAGGGATCAGCCCTTCTTTTTGCACCCACAAAATTTTAATGGAAGATGAATATAAACCATGTGTGCAAGCTTAAAGGTGACTGAACCCTAACATGAAGGAAGTTGTTAAAGCTGAGGTAATTAAACTTCTAGATGCTGGAATTATTTATCCTATTTCTGACAGTTCTTGGGTAAGTCCAGTGCAGGTTGTTTCTAAGAAATGAGGCATGACTGTGGTAGCCAATGAGAAGAATAAACGAATCCCAACTAGGACAGTCACAGGTTGGAGAGTTTGCATTGACTATAGGAAGCTAAATTATGCCACGAGAAAAGATCACTTCCCCTTGCCATTCATTGACCAAATGTTGGAAAGACTATCAGGACACATGTACTACTGCTTCTTAGACGGACTATCTGGCTATTTTAAAATCCCAATAGCTCCTGAAGATCAGGAAAAAACGGCATTCACATGTCCATACGGTACATTTGCTTATCAAAGAATGCCCTTTGGATTATGTAATCTCCTGCTACGTTCTAGCGCTGCATGATGGCCATCTTTGACGAACTCGTAGAAGATATCATGGAGGTATTTATGGACGACTTCTCGGTATTTAGTAACTCTTTCCATCTTTTCCTTAAAAATTTAAAATGAATTCTAATAAGATGTGAGGAAACGTACCTAGTACTTAACTGGGAAAAATGTCACTTTATGATTCAAGAAGGTATTGTGCTAAGACATAAAATTTCTAGTAAAGGGATTGAGGTTGATAAATCTAAAGTCGAAATCATTGAAAAATTACCTCCTCCTAGTTCGGAGAAGTTTTTTAGGACATGCTGGGTTTTATAGAAGAATTATTAAAGATTTTTCTAAAATAGCTAAGCCTTTGACCAAATTACTAGAAAAAGATATGCCCTTTAATTTTGATCAGGAATGTTTAGAAGCATTTAATACTCTAAAAGATAAATTGATTAATGCTCAAATTATAATAGCACTTGATTGGAATTTACCTTTTGAACTAATGTGTGATGCGAGTGACTTTGCAGTAGGTGTAGTTTTGTGATAGCAAAGGGACAAGCACTTTCAACCTATTTATTATGCTAGAAAAACTTTGACGGCCGCAAAGGAGAACTACACCACCACAGAGAAAGAATTGTTAGTTGTGGTTTTTGTATTCAATAAATTTAGGTCATATCTAATATTGTCTAAAGTTTTCGTTTATACTGACCATTCTGCCCTTCGCTACCAATTAACTAAGACTGATGAAAAACCTCGACTCATTCGATGGATTTTGTTATTGCAGGAATTCGACTTGGAAATTTAAGATAAGACAGGAGCAGAAAATCTCGCAGTTGATCATTTATCCAGGCTTGAAAATTCAAGTACTAAAGAGCTAGATGAAGTGGAAATAAATGATTCATTCCTTGAAGAACAATTTTTTCCTATTTCTGACTCGAAGGTACCTTGGTTTGCAGACATCACGAATTTTTTAGCCACTAATGTTATCCCAAAAGGGTTGACACATCAGCAAAAGAAATGATTCTTTACTGATGTGAAAAACGACTTTTGGGAAGATCCTTTTGTTTTCCGTATATGTGCAGATCAAGCCATTTGGCGATGCGTCACAAGAACAGAAGCATTAAAAATCTTGGAACATTGCCACTTAGGACCAGCTGGAGGACATTACGGTGGAAATAAGACCACACATAAAATACGTGAATCAAGTTTTTATTAGCCCACCTTATTCAAAGATGCCAACAGGTATGTTATTTCTTGTGACAAATGCCAAAGGACAGGTAATATATCTAACCGTGATGAAATGTGTCTGACATATATGCTTTCATGTGAAATATTTGATGTTTGGGGTATCAACTTCATGGGTCCATTCCCTAATTCATTTGGAAATAAATACATCTTAGTAGCTATCGATTATATGTCTAAATGGGTTGAAGCCAAAGCTCTACCTACAAATGATGCTAGAGTAGTGGTACGTTTCCTTAAAAAACTTTTCTCTCGATTTGGAACACCTAGATTAATCATCAGTGATAGGGGGACTTATTTCTGTAATGCCCAATTTGAAAAGACCCTCAAGAAATATGGAGTTTACCACCGAACAACTACCCCTTACCATCCTCAAACTAGTGGCCAAGTCAAAGTGGCAAATCGAGAACTTAAACATATCCTAGAAAAGACGGTAGGATTAAACAGGAAAGATTGGTCAATGAAAGTAGATGACGCATTATGAGGTTATAGAATCGCCTTTAAAACCCCCATAGGAACATCACCATACAAACTCGTTTATAGAAAAAGTTGTCATCTACCATTTGAGTTACAACACAAAGCATTTTGGGCTATAAAATTTCTAAACTTTGATCCCAAACTTGCAGGTGAAAATAGGTTGATGCAGTTAAACGAGTTAAACGAATGGTGAACCTATGCAAATGAAAATTCAAGACTATACAAGGAAGCAACGAAACGATGCCATAATGCTCGGATGAAACAAAATAAACAATTTGAAGTTGGAGATCTTGTACTATTATATAACTCGAGACTCAAATTGTTCCCTGGGAAGCTTAAATCACGATGGTTAGGTCCGTTCTTAGTCAAAACAGTTTTCCCATACGGCACCGTAGAAATAAATCACCCATCGCAAGGTACTTTCAAAGTAAATGGACATCGCCTCAAACCTTACAACGGTGAGCAATTTAAAGATGATAGAGAGGAGCTACGGCTCCACGAATCTCCTTAAGTATACTCACACGGTAAAGTCTAGCTTAGACTTTAAATAAGCGCTTCTCAGGAGGCAACCCGAGCAATAACAATATTACTTTCTTTAAATTTTAAGTTTTTAAAATCTAACATACTAACCAAATCATTGAACACAGGCTTTTCAGAACCATACGGCTAGGCACACGAGCGTGCCGTAGGCCGTGCACATACCACAGGATGTAACACGGCTGTGCGATACGGCCGTGTGAAAACAGGGCAAAAATTTCTTCCCCAACAATGGATGCGATAAGTACCCACGGCCGTGCGACATGGCTGTGGGCGAAACTTCCAAAATAACACGGGTGTGCAAAACACCCGTGTTTTGAAACCATGGGTAAACCTTTCAATTTAACATGGGCGTGCACCTGCATACACAGGCATGGGAGAAGGGAACGGAGATCGACACGGCCGTGCAACATGGTCGTGTACACCAATGCGTCTAATTTCGAAAACTACGAAACACACAGGCTGAGATTAAAGCACACGGGTGTGCCCCATGGCCGTGTGCCCCAATTTCTCTATAAATACCTATTATTTATTTTATTTTATTTTTATCAGAAATTAATTTTTTTATTCATTTTATTTCCTTTTAATACTATTTCATCTTGAGTTTTTACAATTTTTATTCTTCGGCTATTCATTACGAGTAATTCTACTTCAGTATTCCTCTTAAACAGTTCATGATTTTATCACAATCAGAAAGAGCTCCAAAGCTCATCCTCGCATAGGAACTAAAAACTCCCCCGGGAAAGGACTTATGGACTAATAAACCTCTACCACCACTGGAGTATCCTCCTCCACTCTCACGTCGATTATCCCCCAAAACTCCAGTTCAAGGAATTCATTCATCATTCAGGAAGTTTCACTTCTCTCCCTATCTTATGATTATAAATTTATCTTTTTCATTATTTCTATCTTTGTACATTGAGGGCAATGTACATCTTAAGTGTGGGGGGTCTTTTATATCATCATTAGAAATCCCTGAATTGTATCTTATTCTCTTGTAAATCACTTATATCACTATTAGAATGAATTTTAATTAATTTATGATTTTTATCGATATGTCTTGAATTAAAACATAGGCATTTATGCATTGAGTGTTTAAACTTTAAGACATCAGGGAATCAAGCATGATAAGTTGATTTTTGAAGAATTAAAAAATTTTACGTTGTTTTTCCCAAGTTTAGGTATTATCTTGAGTTGAAATTCATAGGTTTAAACATCAAAAAGCCAAAATTTTTGTCAGATTTTGAGCCTTTAGAGCATCTATCATTTCTTTCATGCTCACTTTTATTGTTGCTTTGAGTGCGTCAGTATTGAATTGTTATTCTAGAACTTGCTTGATTATGCATGTCAAGACCACACCATTTGAGTTGATATGTCAAAATGATAAAGGCACTTAGGTTTAACCCACTCACTCCACAAAAGCCTACCTTCATAATTAACCCTTAGTGAACCCTTTTGAGCCTAACAAGTCTTTAATTGGTTTACCCTCAATATTAACCCATAAACCATTATTATTGAAATCCCCTAATTTGATCTCTATTTTTGTAGAGATTTGATTTGAACTAATTGCTTAGCTATGTTTTGCTCTTCTATGTAGCTGACTTGTTCTTAAAAAAAATTTCATACTTACATATTAGTAGTAAATCGGTATTGTTAAGCCACAGTATCTAAATTCCATCTTCTGAGAAGAAGCTCACTTGTACTTAATTTATGTTTAATTACTTTTTCTAGTTAGGAAATTTTTCAATTCAACCCCGATTCTAACCTTTTCCTTCAGCTTGCGACCACACCCCCTAACCAAAGCCACGTTACAATCCTTTAAAGACCTTTTGATTGATGTTCATCTCAATATATAGTGGTGGAGATTTGATTTTCATGCAAGCATATGGTAATAACTTTTCATTATTGATTATTGAGTGCTTCATGTATTATCCTTAAACACCTCGAGTGATTTGAGTGAATCTTTAGTGAGGATGTGAAAATCTGTGATATTTTGAGTCGAAGGTAATTACTTAGATGAAGGGAGACACCTATGCTTTCATGATAAAATACTCAACTTGGAATGTTTGAAACTTTGATGTTCTTTCAGTCAAATTCTCAATGGAAGATTACTTATGGATTATTTTGAGATAGTATCGATAGAAATTATAAGTTGAGAGGAATTTATTTTGATTATGAGTTGAGGATTTTGCTTGAGGACAAGCAAATGCTTAAGTGTGGGGGTATTTGATAAAATTTTATGCATATTTCTATCCCATGCTTAGCACATTTTATGGATGATTTTTCCTTAAAATTAGTGAATTCGATGCTCCTAATGCCTTAATTTCAAATTTTATACTTAGGTGAGCATAGGAGAGTGAAAGGAATGAGAAATGGGCTAAAAACGGAGAAAATGGGCTAACTTATGAAATCAACACGGCCTGGACCTCCTCACATGGGCAGACCACACGCCCGTGTCAATTTGCCAGAATTGAAGTACGACTCACACGGATGGACCACACGCCCGTGCCTATTTAACAGGCTTGACCACGACCTGAAGTAATCGCACACGGGCGTGTCCCTGTCGAGCCCAAATTGAGTCCAATTCAGAAAAAGCCAATTTTGAGGGTTCTTAGGCATTCTAAAGCCTATAAATACACCTTAGAGGAGGAGGAAAAGAGGAGAGAGAGAAGGAAGCAGGGAACTACTCAAGGAAAGTTGATTGATCCATGTTAGAAGCCGAATTCATCATCAAGACTGAAGATCTCCCCTCAATTTCCCTTCAGGAGGTTTGGGTTTTTCTTTATGTTTTGTATTCATTATTCTTATGAGATGTTTACCTTTTTAGTTATGAACTAAAACCCCTAAATACCTAAGGGGAATGAAACCTAAGACAGATCTTGTTATTATTATCTGAATTGTATGATAAATATTTGACTTGTTCTTAATTATGTGTTCTTAATTCTTGTCTTGATATTCCAGGATATTGATTCAAGTTAAGCTCTTATTCAGAGGAGGAATAGACTCTGTGTAAGAGTACATTTTTCATGATTAACCAGAGTTGATTGCGCGCCTAGAGATAGGGTGACAAGATTTTGCCAGATTAGGGTGAAACCTAATAAGGGGATCCATAGATCGAGTTGCAACCCTAGGGAGTTAATTAGAAAGGGATTTCAATTATTCAACCTAGGGTTAGATGTTGTTAGTCTCGAGAGGGATAATAATATAACTTAGGGATTTCTACGGATCAAGTCAAATGAATAAATCGTCCAATTCAGAGTCAAATAACAAATGAAGTCTAGGTGGATTTTTCCTTAGGTATTGTCTTAATTCAATCATTTTTTCAAAAGTAATTCTCTAATTCTATTTTCTGTGATTTCTTAGTTTAATTAATTAGTTAGATAAATAAAACGCTTTTATTTTTTAGGCTAGATAATTAAAAGAAAGTTAATACTAGTACTTTTAGTTCCTTTGGGTTCGATAATCCGGTCTTGCTAAAGTTATACTACTATTCGATAGGTACACTTGCCTTCATCGTGATAATAGTTTATTTTAAGAATGATTCATTATAAATATTTAAAACCTATCACGAATATCACATATCACAAACCTGAATCATTCGGGACACAAATCCTATCACGATAATGCAACGTGCCATCATCATCAATACAGTATTCAGTAATTAAATCATCTTTAACCAATTTTCGTTTCAATATCAACTTTGGATTATCGTTTTGTATGTCCCGAATTCATTGTCGAAATAGGGGTTTAGTCTTCGATTTCACCAATACAGAACCATCGGCATTCAAAGCCAAATGAGGGTTCAACACTCGAAACGTAAATAATGATGACTTTCTGCTAAGTGCATCTGCAACCACATTAGCCTTTCCCAGATGGTAATCAATAAATAAATCATAATCTTTCAGTAGTTCTAACCAACGTCGCTACCTCAGATTCAACTCCTTTTGGGTTATTAAGTATTTTCAGCTTTTGTGATCAGTATACACATGATGTAACACCCCTAGCCCGTGTACGTTGTCGGAATAGGGTTATAGGGTATTACCAGAACTTTTAGAACATTTTCAAATAAATCATGTCAATCACTGTCCATTTTTTGAGATTATTCAAAACTTCCCTTAAATGAACCCTCGAGGCCCAAAATAAGCAATGAAATCGAGTCAGGACTTAATCGAAAACTCTAAAAAAATTTTGCGAGTTTCCAAAAATTTACCAAGGTGCAGGGCTTACACGCCCGTGTGGTCCAAGGGACACGCCCATGTGACCCTAGGACACGCCAGTGCTACAGGCCGTGTTTGACCCCGTGTAACTCTCTGACTTGTGCCACATGACCAATCACATGCCGTGTGAGTAGGCCGTGTCATTAGTTAAATATTTAGAAATTTGGTAAAGGATTCACACAGCCAGGACACACACTCGTGTTCTAATCCGTATAACACACACAGCTGAGACACATGCTCGTGTCTCTACTCATGTGCTCAATTCTAAGCATTTTGTCTTCTCAAATTTAAGATACAGGGGACACACAGCCTAACCACACACCCATGTACCAGGCCATGTGTCACACACGATCTAGACACACGCCCGTGTGTCTGCCAGTGTGGACAAAATAAAGCCACTTCTAGCTTCATTTCTCACCCAAAATTTTTACTAAGTTCCTACACCAAACTTACATCCAAACACTAACTAATCCAAGTATTGAATTCAAGCAATTTATAACATCTAATATGATATATTGTTACATGCATTCATGTTTTTAATCTTACATTTTATAAGCATACTCATTTAACCTTTCACAATCAATCAATAATAAATACTTATGCTATCTCCATAGAATAAACTCAATACATATATACATATATCAAAACATAATTATCACAAGCCATTCCAATGGCTAGATTACAATAATCATTTGCATTTACATGAAAGTATGGCTAATTTAACCTATACATGCCATTATAACCATAATTGATTTACCATATGTACCGAAATAGGCCAATGGATAGTGTGAGTGATCTCTGCCAAGCTTCCATTCCAACGAGTTTCCGATTTACTATAAAATAGGGAAATAAAACTAAGTAAGCATTACATGTTTTGTAAGTTCGTATAACATGGTACTTAACTTACCATTCATTCTATTTTGAGGTAACTATGCAAGGCATATTCAATCAATTTGACCTCAAGCCCTACACATATCCTCATTGCCCTCGTTAGTCATATATTCTATAATAACATCAAAACATATGTGGGCTCAACAGCGTTCAAGTTTCCAAGCACATATGCTTTCCACAACATGTATTCATTTAATCGTCTCTTTATATTACAAGTATAATTTCATATAATTCATCTTGAGTTTAGATTATTTCATATCGGAACTTTACTCATATTACTTGAAATATCAATGTCACACGAGTAATAGCACACTGAAAGTGTACAAGTCTATAATCAAGGATGAACATATTCATCAAATGAATTCCATGTACAAATATCATCTCATGTTTTCATATATCAATGGTCATGTATCAACATTTTCATGTATTTCAGACAAATACGTGTAATAATTCATTTCTTATTCATACCTTCTCATATCAAGATTTTTATCCGTTGAATTTTATTCAGAATATCGATGGATACACAGGTAGTACACTCGAGGTGTACAATTCAAGATCCGTCAATTCATGTCCAATGGTACCCATAAGGTACTATCTTAGAGAGTACAATCTCGAGCCACACATGTATACAACAGGATTACCAGCCTAGGCTAAATCCTTTTTATGACATATGCTCTAAAGAGCTTGATCTGGACTACCCATCCGGGCTAAATCCAATCTGTAACATATGCTCGAGAGGACTTATTTCAGAATTACCCGTCCGCAACAAATGTAGGACCTCATTCATTTCGGGAAATCACATATCCATCAATTTTTCATTTATTCAAATGGGATTTAACATTTTTCAAGTATTATCAGGCATGTGATTATTTCATACATCTATAACATTCATATAATTCAAATAAACACATTCCACATTCATTTCAAGCATATAAGTAACATTTTTCTTATTTTTCATTTATCGGGCATTATTATTGATCGGGCTTTGTCAGATACATTTACAATGCCATATGTATACAATATTTATACAATTCACAAACACAACATTTAATTCAACCATATAAACATACATAATTTAGTTGTACGAACTTACCTCGACAAATGTTTGTGTACATAAAATCTACTAATCTGACATTTTCCTCTTATTCTCGTTCTAGCTCCGAATTTGGTCTATCCGAATCTATACGAGTAAATTTAACATCAACTTATCACATTTCATATTCAAGTGGACTCAATTTACATCCTAGGCAAATTACCATTTTGCCCCTAACTTTTCTATAAATTCCAATTTCATCCTTAGGCTCGGAAAATGAAGTTTATGCAATTTACTCCCTATTCCAAGCCCAACCGAAATTTCAACATAAAATTTACATCACATATTTTCTATAAATTCAAAATTTTTCATCAATTTTCACAACTTCACATTTCAATTACTAAATCATGTTTTCATCGAAAATCACTTTGTAAAAGTTGTTTATCTATCAACAACCTTTCATTTTCTACCATAAATTTTAATTTTTAGCATATTCCTCCGTGACCTAATTTCCATACCTTGATAACTTTTCAAATTGATCCTCCAAATAGATAGATTAAGTTACCACGATTTCAAAAAATATCAAAATTACTAAAAATGAGATAAGAAAACTTATCCAATTTGGCCAAGAAAGCTTGCTTTCTCTTTCCTAGGGTTTCCATGGAATATTTGGGGTTGAATATTATATAAAATGATTTTTATTTCCATTTAATAAATTATCATCTTTTAATTATTTTGATTTCCAATTTAGTCCTTAGCCTAATTCTAATTTTCCATGGATGAATCATCCAAAAATATCTACTAACTTTTCATTAATGGTCTAATTACCATATAATAACCTTAAGTTTTGAATTCCATAGCTATTTAATCCTTCTAGCTACTAGAATTCAACTTTTTCATTTCATGCGATTTGGTCTTTCCCGTAATTAAGCACATAATCGGTAAAATTTTCTTATCAGAATTTTCACATGACATTTCAAACATAATACGTACCATGTAATAAAATAAAAAAAATAATTTTATTTTCAACTCGAATTTGAGGTCTCGAGACCGCTATTCCGATTTCACCAAAAATGGGCTGTTACACATGACATTTCTTGTTGTATAAATAATGTCTCCAAATCTTCAAAGCAAAGACAATCGCGGCCAGCTCAAGATCTGAGTAGGATAACTCTTATCGTGCGACTTTCACTATCGAGAAGCATAAGCTACTACTTTGCCTAATTGCATTAACACACAACTTAAACCATTGAGAGACGCAGCACTGTAAACCACATATGCCGTTCCAGATTCAAGCTGAGTTAACACTAGAGCTTTTGTTAACATGCTTTTCAGTTGATCAAAACTTTGTTGAAACTTATCAAACCAAGAAAATTTGACATTTTTCTATAATAACCCGATCATATGAGACGCAATGATCGAGAAATTTTTAACGAATCGCCGATAGTATCCAACTAACCCCAAGAAACTTCAAACTTCAAAAATGTTCTTTGGAATATTCCATTCAAAAACCACAAATATTTTATTCAGACCAATCCTAATTCAATTCGCAAATATGTGATGTCCCAGAAAATCTACTTCTCATAGCCAGAATTATCTGACTCTTTCAATGAATAAATCAAAATGTCGTCAATGAATACTATAAAAAATCGATTGAAACACTCGATTCATCAAATCCATGAATGCTACAAGGGAATTAGTCAAACTAAATGGCATCACCAAAAATTCATAGTGACCATATCTAGTTCTGAATGCAGTTTTGGGTACATATTGCTCTTTAACTCGCAGCTGACAATATCCATATCTCAAGTCAATCTTTAAAAACACTATAGCTCCTTTTAACTGATCGAAAAAATCATCAATACGAGGTAACAGGTATTTATTCTTAATGGTGGCTCTATTCATCTATCGATAATCTATGCATAGTCTCATTGACCCATCTTTCTTCTTCACGAACAAAACTGGAGCACCCTAAGGTGAGACGCTCAGTTGAATAAATCTGCGATCTAACAACTCTTGCAACTGCATTTTTAACTCTTTCAGTTCTGTAACAGCTATCCTATACAGTGTTATTGAAATTGGAGCTCTTTCAGTTGAAAACTTTACTTTTCGAGTTTGTGGCAACCCGGGCAGTTCCTCAGGAAAAACACTAGCATACTCTTTGACATTGGTTCTTGTTCAATTTTTGACTCAGCCACCTTCGAATCAAGAATGTAAGCTAAATAGGCTTTCATCATTTTCTAATCAGCTTTTGAGCTGACAGTGCTGAAATTACATCATATATACAATCGACCCCATCTGCCCTAACACAAACAAATTATCCATTTGGACATTTCAAACTAACTTACTTCCTTTGGAAACTCACTATTGCATCATGCTCAGACAACTAATCCATTCCCAAAATGATATCAAAATCATCAAAAGGAAACAACATCAAATTAACGGGAAATTCATAACCCCTAACTTTCAGTGGACATGTTTTCCATATCTGGTTAACTAAAACACACTGACCTAGTGAATTCAACAGGTAATTTCTTTTTGTCTACTAATGCAGGGCATATATACAAGTAAGTTGATCCAGGATCAATCAATGCATATACATTAATATCAAAGAGAGAAAATGTACCTACAATAACATTTGGGGCGGTAGCTTCCTCCCGAGCTCTGATTGCATAGGCTTTAGCTGGTGTTCTAGCTTCAGACTATTCATTCATCTCGTTATCTTCCCTTAACCAGGAGTAGTGTTCCTAGGATCATCTACCTCTCTGTAAAGTTCCTTCAGGCTTCATTAATTGATTGCCAAAATAATTTTTCTTTTTCAGACAATCACGAAGGAAATGGTCAGTAGATCCACATCGGAAACAAGCTCCCGACTTTGATCAACACTCACCAAAATGTCTTTTATTGCATTCATCACAAACAGGAATGGTTCTCTCAACATTTTTTACACCTCCAACACTGGCCGCTAGAGAATTAACAGACTGGAAAATTAACAAACTCTGAAGGAGCAGCTGATCGACTTATGTCATTTCTAAATTTCTTTGATAAAGACGTTTGAGTAGGCTTGAATGACCCTCTTTTATTAAAATCCAAAAGTTTTGAATTTGATTGTCGTTTATTTTTCAAATTTGTTTAACTTTCTGAGCCCTTTCTAAAAGTTCTACAAACTCCCGTAACATTAGTGTTGCTACAGACATATGGATACCATGATTCAACTCGTCTTCAAATCTAATACACATTTCCTCCTCATTAGCTACTATATTATGGGCATACTTACTTAACTGCACAAATTCCCGTTCATACTCAGCTATAGTCTGATTTCCTTATTTTAACTCAAGAAATTCTTTCTTTTTCTTGTCTATAAACAGTCAGCTAACATACTTCTTCTTGAATTCAGTCTGGAAGAAATCCCACTTAATACGATCACTCGATGTCATTATGCTCAAAGTGTCCCACCATAAATAAGCTTCATCTTTTAGTAACGACACAGCACATCTAAAAAAGTCATTTGGAGTGCACATCTATTCCACGAAGACTTTATTTGTATTCATTAGCCAATACTCAAATTTTTTCGGATCATCATCCACCTTACCTCTGAATTCTTAAGCTCCATATTTCTAAATTTTATCTATTGATACTCGGGTAACCATCATTGGTACATGATTTTGAGGACCCAAGGGTGCCGGAGGAGGCATATTAGGGGGTGGAAGTGGCGGAGTTGTTAGATTTGCTTGTTTGAATTCATTGAACTAATGGTTCATCATTCCAAGGAATACACTTACTTTAGGATTCAAAGCTTGAACATTACTTTTTGCTTCGTTAACTGTAGCTCAGTTCGATTTAGCTGACATCTTGAATCTATAAGAAAATATAATATTAGAATGGATCAAAAGCATCACACTATCATAGGGTACATGTTGCATGTATATATACTAACTCTACTCCGCGACGTTAGTCCTACAATCAATATAACTATAGGTCTGATACCACTAAATGTAACACTCTTAACCTGTATCAGTCGCCAGATTAAGATTACAAAGTATTACCGTACAATCGAAAACATTTAAACATATCATATATCAATCATACATGCACATTCCGCCCCTAAATCGATCCCTCAAGGCCCTATAATTATCTTAGAAATGATTCGGAACTAAATTGAAAACTTTTGGAAAGTTTAAGAAAAGTTCACAAAAATTTAGAAACAAAGGTCACACGCCCGTGTCTCAGGCCGTGTAACCTTCGAACTAGGGACACATGGCTGTGTCCCAGCTCGTGCCCTTGCCCATGTAACTCTCTGAGTTGCCTCACACGCCTGTGTGCCATGCCGTGTATTAGGCCATGTAACTTACTGTCTTGAACCCTTTGAAACCTTCAGATGACACACGACTGTGTCGCCATGCCATGTGTCTCATACGGCTGAGTCACACGCTCGTGTCCTATGCCGTGTGAACCCAAAATTTACCTATAGTCTAGCCATTCCACAAGCAATTCACACCTAACCTATCTAACCATTTAAACATGCAACCAATAAACATAAACATCATTCACCACTACACAAACATGCCATTTTACTGTCCTAAAATCAACCAACCAATGTGCCATTCATAGACACCACAATTATATCAAAACATCAACAACTAAAACATGTCAACATTGATTCATTTCTTGCATGGTAACTTAGTTCAATCATATACCAAAACAGACCACAAGTATTCACTTTCATAACATTCTAATTATACCAAAAAGAAACCTATTTATAAGCATGATAAAATACCTATTGACATAGTTTAGTAAATTATCAAATTATACCAAAACAACCTATTTAGCCACATATACATGCCACTACCCTAAGAAACACAAAAACTACCAACTTTGATGGATAGTGTAAGTCGGTTGATTGATCCTTCCAAAGTGTTGGCAACAGAACTCTACAAAACAATCCACAAGAACTGATAAGTTTACATAACTTAGTAAGATCATAGTATTTCATTCAATCTAACAGAATTAGATACAATTCATATCCTATTAGATTTCAGGGTTATTTAGAGTATAAACAACTCACGTAAAAGCGTTCAGGGGTACCGAAGTACAAACAGGGGCACGCATATGCAAACATTCAATAATTAATTATCGACCTTTAACTAAGTAACTATAATATAAAAGTATAAATAGCAATTCATTTACTTATTGATCAACTTTAAAAAACATGCAAGGGCTAGTCCGCTATTTTCCCTTTTCCTCGATTATTGTCTTTTTTATCCAAATTTAGATCTATATAATAATTAAATACAAGACATTAAATTCATACATATTCCACATTCCATTCAATGCATATGACCCTTAAATTTTCATTAATTACATATTTTCCCTAAGCTTTTATAACTTTTGCAATTTAATCTTTTAACCCGATATTCATCAAATTTGACCATTTTCTAAGAATCAAATTACAACCGAATTTTCTAGGCTCTTAAACAGTCCCTATTATACATTAAATTAGCTACTAATCCTTGAAATTTTGACATTTAAATAATTTAATCCTTAAATCAAAATCTAACAAAAATCACTTTACAAAACAACTAAATATCCCAATTAAAGCTTCAAACACATATTTATCAACAAGAACGTTTAAGATTCATCAATGACAACTTCTAAAATTTTTAACAGTTTTAAAAACAAAGGTATGGGCTAGCTGAACCTAGTTGCAACGATCTCAAAAACATAAAAATTACAAGAAACGGAATTAAAACAAGCTTACATGCAAAGAAGTTGTGCTAGTCGAACCAAAAGCTCTTTAACAATGGTGTTTTCTCTTAATTTTGGTGAAACCATGTCCTAATGAAGATGATAGTATTATTTTTTATCATTTTTCTTAAGTTACAATTATTAATTTACCATTTTGTCCCTTAATAAAAACTTCACTTAAGTTAATTACCACCTATTACCGTCCATTACATATATAATGATGGTCTAATTACCATATAAGTCTTTCCTCATATAAGTTAAACTATTATAACATCCAAATGCAATAATTAACACATTTTGCGTTTTTTTCAATTTAGTCATTTTTCTTTAATTAGTTAGCTAAACATTAAAATTTCTTAACCAAACTGAAATACGACCTTAATAACTCCGTAAATATTATATAAATAATTTTTACAAGCCGAGACGATGGAAATTCGGGTCCTGAAACCGCTATTCCATCACCACTGAAAAAATAGGTTGTTATAACCTCTCTTCTTCAAATAAAGAGTTAGCTCGTTTTCACTTCTATTGAACCAATTGTCCCGGAAGAATGAATCAATCTTACTAGACTAGGCACATGGGGTTTGCTTCAGTCTGTAAACATGTTTTATTTTAACTTGTAAACTTTATTTTCATTACCACAGACAAAAAAATTGGTGGTTACAAGATATAGACCTCTCCACTAGATCACCATTCAGAAAAGAAGATTTCACATCAAATTGATACACAAATAATTACAATTGAGTAGCCAATACCAAATTGATTCTCACAGTTTTAAAATGAGCAACTTAACAAATGATTCTTTTTGCTGCTCCAAAGTGTTGTTTTGTCGAACTCTGCATAAATCTAGACACAACACTAGCACAAAAAGCAATATCGAGTTTAGTGTGTGTAAGATAATTCAAACCACCAATTAGACTTCTGAGCAATGTTTAACTAGCTTCGTGTTGTAAATTTTCTATTAAAATTTTCAATTTCACCCCTGTACCAAAATGATGTGCAAAACTGTTTTCTTTCCTTAATGCAAATTTGAAAATACACATGTCATAAGCCTCACTTAACGACTTAGAATCTTTAATATAGGCACTAATAACAGATCTGTCTTCATGGACTGCGCATAGTTTTTTAATGATAGAAAGGGCATCACCTTCAATCACCATGCTCTTAATCCCTAAATCTAGGCCCATTTGCACCACTTGGAGACATTCAAGTGTTTCCACAGCAAAAGGAGAAGGTATGTGGGAATTAAATATCATCCTCAAACCCAAAACCATCCATTCTAAATTTTAACCCACTAAAACCAAACTTGACTTCATTGTATGGTTTCGAAATGCAGCATCAAAGTTTATTTTGATAAGATTTGGCTTTGATGGATGCCATCTTTCCAGCACCACTCTTCGATCAGGTAATTGCAGACTAATGGCATCTAAGTTTTTGATGGATGACTGTATAATATGAACTGATTCCTGCAAAGATTGCTTTATCCTATCATGCAAATCATTATTCTTTGTTGTCCAAATGACCCAAAGCACACATAGCATTATTCTACATTTCTTAGTTAAGATAGAAAAAACCATAGAAACCAACCAATCTCTAAATCTAGACTGTGAAACCTCTTGAGACGACTGAATATCTAACTGATGCCATATATCTTTAACAATGATACAATCTTGAAAGACATGTTCTACAGTTTCATTACTATTTGACAATCAAGGGCAAACTGCTGAACTTCTGAGCCTTCTCTAATATAGGTTACTAAAAGTTGGAATGTAATTGTTGAATATCCTCGAATTCATAATTTTTTATTTTTTCTGGAAAAATTTGTCTTCCACAATTTATTGTAAGCTGAAGTGTAATCAATAGGGTAGAATCTAGTCTCAATAGTATTAGTTCATTGTACTAAGGTTTTGTAGCCACTTCTCACCGTGTATTCGCTGGTCACTTCTCCTCACTAGACCAGTGTATTTTCTTGAGGGTGCAGAGGAGGGGAATGCATAGAATACATTCTGCCTCTTCAAAAGAGAAAATGTTGGTAATGAGATCCTCCCTCCAATGCCTTCACCTTTGGTCAATTAGATCAAATATTGTATTTAGATGCATGTTTCTAACATTATTATGTATCTTGAAATTTGTAGACCCTGGTATTCAAGCATCATTCCATATTGAAATATTGGCCCCTATTCCCATTTGCCAACATATACCAATTTGAAGCAACCCTTTTGTGGCCCAAATGCTCTTCCAGATATATAATAGGTAATTTCCTAAACTCAACCTCATGAAAGTGGTATTCGGATAGTATCTTACTTTTAACATACATACCAATAGGGAATTTAGATAATCAAATAATCGCCACCCTTTCTTAGCAAGAATAGCCAAATTAAATTTTGTTAAATTTCTAAATCCCAAACCACCATCCTCTTTCAGGTCATATAATTTATTCCACTTGCACCAATGTATCCCTTTTTACCTTTAAAATCCTACCACCAAAGTTGCTAATAATGTGCTCCTTATCAACACAAACAATGTTAGGTAGCAAAAAATAGGATATCAAGTAAGTTGGTATGGCTTGCAAAATGCTTTTTTTTTATATAAAAAGCTCTTTACCACCTTGAGAGAAAGGCTTAACACACCAAGTATTAATACGCTTGAAAATTCTATCTTTCAAAAGCTGGAAAGCCATTCTATTCTTTTTACCCACCATATTTGGAAGCCCCAGATACTTCTCCAAATCCGATGAAAATTGAACCTGCGTCATTTGAGAGACTGAATATCTAACATGCTCCAAAATATTTGAACTAAAACTATGAAAGATTTATCCAAGTTAATGCATTGGCCTAAACACAATTCATATTCTTTTAGGACATTTTGTAAAATTCCAACAATCCTTTCAGTCGCTTCCCCAAACAAAATGCAATCATCTACAAATAGTAAATAGGTAATCGTTGATTCTTGGCGATACTTTTCCTCTGTAACACCCTGGTCTAATCACCGGACCTAAGCTACAAGATGCCATAATAGATCATAAAACATATAACAGCTGAAAACACATTTTAAATTTAAATATTTCATACAACATCACGAATAATCATGTTTCACATCAATTGTAACCAAACTAGATATCAAACAGACATACAAAAGCTTTGAAATAAAACCGGGAACATGTAAGGACTTCATTGTAAGCTAAATGAAAAGTATAGAAATTTCAAATAATAAGGGTCACATGGTCGTATACCCAGGCTGTATGTGCCAAATTAGCACAGTCGTGTTTCCAAGCCTTGTGACAACTGAAACCATGTGAAAGAGATTCACACGGCCATATCCTTAGACCATGTAACAAACTGAGACTGTGTACCCTGTTCCAAACGAGCATGTACTAAGACCGTGTAACAAACTAAAGTTGTGTTAACCTACAACCTTCCAATTACTAATTACTAAAGAGCACACGACCATGTCAAAAGCCATGTGAGAAACACAACCGTATGTATACCTGTGTACACCAAAATTTGCATTTACAATCAAGTTATCTAAACCCAACTTTTACCTAGGCCATATACATGCAACAACCAACTCTTAAACTTGTTCCAAGTGCACAAAAATCACATTCAAATACATGTTTCAATCCTATTTCTAACCAATATGCCTCAAGGAACCTCTATCACATTCAACTCAGAATGAATCATTTTAATTCATTTAAACATTTTACATCAAACATTCATTCCATTTAACAATTCATCCTTATACCTTCCTTCACATGAATGACATAGCATTAACCTTTAAACACATTTCATAATCTAGCATTACATTACCATTAAAAAGATACATAACCAATTATATTATCAAATCTATAACAACAATTAAATCATATTAAGCATTCCTATCGAACAACAAGTAACAGTAAACATGCAGACATTTATGTTGGGGTGTGAATTAGATTAATAACAAAGAATCTATTTAAACACTAATGAATTGGTTCAAACAGAAAAACAATTGATTCAAACAGAAAGTCAATCAATTTAAAATAAACATAGTTGATTTAAATAAAAAGACAATCAATTTAAAAGAAGTATATTCCAACATTTTTCACAACCATATCAATAACAACAATGAATAGATTCAAATAGAAAAATAATCAATTCAAACAGAAGACAATCAATTTAAACATTTGCTTATATACATACATCATCATTCATTTGATTCACAACTATTTGTCCTATCATTATAAACACAACAAAACTAATTTCCAACCATTATCTAAAACATTCAAAATAAAAACCCTAGGTACATTCCAATTTACACAACCAAAATGAAATACAAACTTTAGGGATTTTAAGGCTTCAATTGGATGCTGAAATGAGACAAAAACTTATAGCTACAGACCTGACCTGCGCATAAAAAGTAAAACCCCACAATAAGCAAAGCCTTATATTGATAAATGCCAAAAGTAACATGTTTTAGCCTCATTCTTAATGCATTTTTGAATGTTTATTCTATGTAAAATGGTGAACTTTATGCTCCTAATCCTTTAAATTTATGTTTCTATACCTAGGAGAGCATTTGGGAGCAAAAAGAGTGAAAAATGAGAAAATATCGAAAAATCAGAGCAAGTTTCAGGAGCCACACGGGCTAGACACACAACCGTGTGAGCTACACGGCCATGTGCTAGACCGTGTGGATTTTGTGAACTTCACTCTAGAAACGCAAACAAAAATGCAATTTTTAGGTTTTTGGGGCATTCTAAGACCTATATATACCAAATATAAGAAAAGGGGTGTAACGCCCCCACGCCCGAGACCATCAACGGAGTCGAGCTTGAGGGGTTACCAAACATAATTTATCAAATTAAGAACTTCAAATCATTTGTTTCTACATTCACAGCTTTCTAGCTACTCGCGTCACAGTTACAAGAAAAATCATATCTTGAGTTACAAAACTCGAAATCAAGATCCGTAAATTTTCCCTGAATCTAGACTCATATATCTATTTACCAATTTTTTTCTAGAATTTTTTTATTGGGCCAATTAGTACAGTTTATTAATTAAAGTATCCCCTGTTTCAGGGTTCGACTGCTCTGACCTCTGTGTATTACGAATCAGATATATCTCTATAAAAAATTTAAATGACTATGAGGTTTGTTTCTATTAAAACTAGACTCAATAAGGAATCTGTACATATAAATAAAAACTTATAATTATTTTAGTAAAATTTATTATGAATTTTTAAAGTCAGAACAGGGGATCCAGAAATCACTCTGGCCCTGTTTCGTAAAAGTTTAAATATCTCATAAAATGTAATTTATATTCCTGTTTTGTTCAATCCATATGAAAATAGACTCATTAATATTCAATTTCATAACTTACTCATCATTTAGTTCTATTTATACTATTTTTAGTGATTTTTCAAATTCATGTCATTGCTGCAGCAATATTCTGTTTTAAGGCAAGTTTCATCTTTCCATAAATTTTCATGAACTAGATAACCTGTTAAACTTCCATGATATCAAACATGACCTAAATTAGCCATCAACATGACTTATCAATATCAAACATTTTCTCAACCAAACATGGCCATATCATAAAATTATTTACACAAAATAGGTATATTGCTATACATGCCATACTTAAGTAGTTGTACAAGCCATTTACCAAGATAAAAGTCCTTAGGATAGTGTGATCGAACTTTCGACCTGTCCCAATTCCTGAGCCGGCTTGTTCAAAACTACAGTGAATAAAAAAGGAAGGAGTAAGCATAAATGTTTAGTAAGTTCATATGTAAATAATAAGTAACATAACAATACAAATATACCAAACAACTTTAGCATGGTACCACCAAAACATATATCACATCTTTAAACATCATTCATCATCTTACCACCTTATCGTTGTTGTATCTATTTTCAACCCGAGGGTTAAGAACATACCTGTCCAAAGTGTCCATTTCACAACACTTACCCAAAACGTCACTTATATCTTAAGTGCTCTTCCATTAAACTAGAAATTTCACCCGTTGAACACATCGGAATATAACTCGGATACATGGATAATTTGCACATAAGTGCCACATATGTAATCAAGAAATCATGTAACCCGCCCCTAAGTGAACTCGGACTCAACTCAACGAGCTCGGGCGTTCGCATCCATAAATGAACTCGGACTCAACTCAACGAGTTCGGATGCCTAGTTACATCTCACGAACTCGGACTCAACTCAACGAGTTCGGACATTTGCATCCATAAGTGAACTCGGACTCAACTCAACGAGTTCGGATGCTCAACCATCCTAGTGACATGTCACTTGTATCCTAATCTATTCCTAAGGTTCAAACGGGCTTTTTCCTTCGATCTCACATTTGCCGTCTTCCATGGAATATCGGAACCGATACTTGGTAGCAATTCATATTTATCAAGTAGTAAACATAATTTGCATATTACTTAACATTAACCACAAAGCATAATATTTCACGATTAAAAATCAGCATATCATATAATTAACATTAATAACTTAAAAATAACATTTATGCTACATTATTTACACATGAACTTACCTTGGTACCAAAATATAAAGAATTTGCAATTTAGTCCACAATCTTTTCTTTTCCTCGATCATGACTTGAATCTCGTTTTTCTTGATCTATATACCAAATTAATCTTATTTAATACATACATTTATCAAAACAGCATTTAATACGAACTTTAAAAAAATTACACTTTTTCCCCTAAACTTTTGCATAATTACACTTTTGCCCCTAGGCTCGGGAATTAAACTTTATTCCTTATTCTTATGTTTTATAACATGCTGATCACTTTTCCCTTCTATGGCAACATCAAATTCTCTCTCTAACATATACTTGTGACTATTAGGTATTTTTGCCGATTAAGCCCTTTTACTCGTTTTCACTAAAAACCGAGTAGCACAAGTTGTCTAACATAAATTAAAACCCCATATTCTATCATAAAACATCAAAATACACAAATTTCACCTATGGATATTTTTCCAAATATAAACCCTAGGTTGAATTATTGCTAGCATAAGCTTAATCGAGCTTCCGGGATTCCAAAAACATAAAGAACATTAAAAACGGGGCTTGGAATCACTTACTATGGAGCTTGGAAGCTTGAAACAAACCCTAGCTATGGAGAACCCTTGAAATTTCGGCCTAATGAAGAAGATGGACAAAAATTGGCTTTTAATTTTGTTTTTAATTCATTTTAATAACTAAATGACCAAAATACCCTTACTACTAAACTTTCCAAAAATTCCTTCCATGTCCTAATTTTTTCCATGAACTTAAAATTGGTCAAATTGCTATTTAAGACCTCCTCATTAATATTCCAAAACAATTTCATACTAAAAACTTCTAGAATGCAAGTTTTGCAACTTATTCGATTTAGTCCCTATTTTCAATTTAAGCACTTTAGGCATAGAATTTCATCACGAAATTTTCACACAATCATGCAATCATATCATAAGCATCAAAATCATTGTAAAATAATTATTTCTATCTCGGATTTGTGGTCACGAAACCCCTATTCCGATTAAGCCCTAATTCAGGATATTACAACTCTCCCCCCTTTTAAGGATTTTCGTCCTCAAAAATCTTACCGATAAACAGGTGTGGGTATTGGTTTCTCATAGTTTCTTCAGGTTTACATGTAGTCTCTTCTACCCCATGCTTTTGCCACAACACTTTTACAAGTCCAACACTTTTATTTCTTAGTTGTTTGACTTCTCGAGCTAAAATCTTAATCGGTTCTTCTTCATAAGTCATATCCGGTCGCAGTTCAATTTCTGTAGGTGAAATTATATGTGAAGGATCCGAATGATACCGACGTAACATAGATACGTGAAACACATCATGAATCTTCTCTAATTCGGGTGGTAACACTAGCCGATATGCTACCGGTCCAACTTTTTCAATTATTTCATACGGTCCAATAAAACGCGGACTTAACTTGCCCTTTCGTCCAAATCTAAGGACTTTCTTCCATGGAGACACTTTCAAAAATACCTTATCACCAACTTGAAACTCCATTTCCTTTCGTTTCAAATCCGCATAAGATTTCTGTCTATCTGAAGCAGCTTTCAAACAATCTCGAATCACTTTCACCTTTTCTTCGGTTTCTTTTATTAAATCAACTCCATAAATCTGATTTTCCTTGAGTTCAGTCCAATACAATGGCGTCCGAAATTTACGACCATATAATGCTTCATAAGGTGCCATCTTCAAACTTGTCTGATAACTATTATTATAAGCAAATTCTACCAACGTTAAATACTTTTCCCAACTACCTTGAAATTCCAATACACAACATCTGAGCATGTCTTCAAGAATCTGAATTATTCTCTCTGATTGTCCATCAGTTTGTGGATGAAAGGCAGTGCTGAAATTTAACTTTGTACCTAATGCTTCTTGCAACTTTTGCCAAAACCGTGAGGTAAACCTCGAATCTCTATCCGAAATGATTGACAAAGGTATCCCATGAAGTCTAACAATCTCTCGGATATGTAATTCAGCCAACTTATTAAGAGAATAATCTGTACGTACCGGAATAAAATGAGTCGATTTAGTCAGTCTGTCAACTATTGCCCAGATGGCATTTTTCTTCCCTGGAGTTAACGGCAACCCTGATATAAAATCCATAGTAATCCGATCCCATTTCCATTCAGGAACCATAATAGGCTGGAGTAATCCCGAAGGTACTTGGTGTTCAGCTTTCACTTGCTGGCAAACTAAGCACTTTGATACAAACTCGGAAATATCTCTTTTCATTCCACTCCACCAGTATATTTTCTTCAAGTCATTATACATCTTCGTACTGCCCGGATGAACCGCTAAACAACCATTATGTGCTTCATGCAAAATCTTTTGAATCAACTCATCATTTTTCGGTACACAAATCTGATTTTTAAACATCAAACAACCATCAGAACCGATTCTGAAATCTGATCCCGTATCAGCTTCACACTGTTTTCTTTTGGCTAGCAAATCTTGATCATTTTTTTGAGCTTCAGAAATCTCTTGTAAAAACATCGGTCTTGCTCTTAACTCTGCTAGAATCGAACCGTCATTTGAAATTTTCAACTGAGTGTTCATAACTCTCAAAGCAAAAAACAACTTTCTGCTTAAAGCATCGGCAACCACATTCGCTTTTCCTGGATGATAATCGATAACAAGCTCGTAATCTTTCAATAACTCCAACCATCTTCGCTGTCTCAAATTCAAGTCTTTTTGTGACATCAAGTATTTAAGACTTTTGTGATCGGTGTATACTCGGCACTTTTCACCATACAAATAATGTCGCCAAATCTTCAAAGCAAATACCACCGCAGCCAATTCCAAATCGTGAGTAGGATAATTCTTCTCATGAGGTTTTAACTGTCTCGAAGCATAAGCCACCAATTTTCCTTCTTGCATGAGTACACACCCCAAACCATTTAGAGAAGCATCACTATACACCACAAATTCTTTACCTGATTTGGGTTGTATCAACACTGGTGCTTCAGTTAATAACTTTTTCAATTCTTCGAAACTCTGTTGACATTCTTCCGTCCATTCAAATTTAACATCCTTTCGGAGTAGCCTAGTCATAGGAGCAGCAATTATAGAAAATCCATTTATGAACCGCCGATAATACCCACCTAGCCCCAAGAAACTTCTAACTTCAGTTACGTTTTTCGGTGGTTTCCAATCAACAATGGCTGAAATTTTACTAGGATCAACCCGTATACCATCACCTGAAACAATATGACCCAAAAATCCAACTTCCCGGAGCCAAAATTCACTTTTACTAAACTTAGCATACAGCTGCTTATCTCTCAAAGTTTGTAAAACTATCCTCAAATGCTCAGCATGCTCTGTCTCATCTTTTGAATAAATTAAAATATCATCTATAAACACCACAACAAATCTGTCCAAGTATGGCCGAAATATGCGATTCATTAAATCCATAAACACAGCAGGAGCATTTGTCAACCCGAATGGCATAACTAAAAATTCATAATGACCGTACCTTGTTCTAAAAGCAGTTTTAGGCACATCTGACTCTTTTACTCGCAGCTGATAATACGCAGATCTCAAGTCAATCTTTGAAAACCATGTCGCTCCTTTTAGCTGATCAAAAAAATCATCAATTCTCGGCAACGGATACTTGTTTTTGATTGTCACCTTGTTTTGTAACACCCCTATCCCGTAACCGTCGCCGGAATAGGTAAGGGGCATTACCGGACTTGTAACTCATGTCAGAACAGTAAAATTTTAAACTTTTTCTTGAAATAAAGATCATTCATTTAAATAAGTACTAAACACAGCCAGGGATAAAATTTAAACTTCCCTAAGTAAACATTCGAAAGATGCCATTTTCGCATGGTTTATATACATTAACCAAAAATATTCTTCCGCCACTAGTCTATTCTATACATGCCATAAGATAATCAAAACGTAGCGGTACCAAACAATGGATAGTGATAGTGTGACTAGTTGCTGATGATCCCCGAGCCTGTAGCTTCCAAATGAGATCTATAAAACAGAGGAAACAGAGTAAGCGGAGTAAGCATTACAATGCTTAGTAAGTTTTAAGCAGTGTCAACAGATAACAATCAAATTATAACATAGTTGTTCGTATTTTTTTATTTCACTCTTCCTTCGGGCATACCATCCCTTTACCGAATATGCACATCTCATCATATACAATAGGCAGATAAACTTTCACATAAAAGTGAGCTCATGTGACATAGATATATCGTATGATTTCACATAACCTCTCACACTGATCCGATGTCACATAATCATAGGAATAGTCTCATAGATTGCTCTCGTATGCATCACATAACTACCTTATGATTTAGTGCAAATCAAGCTCACATATAAACCTGGAGTACATACCTGTTTAACCTTTCGCATTGAATATATTTATAAGCAATTCTTATTATGAAGTCTTACCCGGACAAAATCCCCACACGTAGTCATCGGGTCTTTAGAGCTCGGATATAGTACGAGCACGAAGCTTACGGACATTAATCAGTGATAATATTCTCGCATAAAGCCTGCGGGGTTTTAACCCTGATATAGTACTGACACAAATGCCCTTCGGGACTTATCACATTTATACACTTTCACATCCATCACGTTGGCCACTCGGCCCTGTCACATATATACACTTTCACATTCATCACATCGGCCATTAGGCCTTATCACATATATACACTTTCACATTCATCACATCGGCCATTAGGCCTTATCACATATATACACTTTCACATTCATCACATCAGCCATTAGGCCTTATCACATATATATACACTTTCACATTTATTCAAATATACTTCACATACCACCTATACTATCATGTACAGACTTGGTCTTGGCCGAATCTACATCCATCACTTTCCAATGAATAATTCAATTTTACGCCATACTATCATTTCATATTCGAATACTCATAAGCTTACAATATCACGATTTAGAATTCAAGTATGGGTTTAATCAATAGCTTATGAGCAACTAAAACAAGTTTTATCCATGTTTACAACAAAATCACATACTCACTACGAGCTGTTTTCCTGAGCAATGGTCACTAAATTATTTATAACCGGAGCTACAAAACTCCAAATCACTTGCCATTAATTTTTCCTGAATATAGACTCGTATATCTTCCATCCATAAAATTTCCAGAATTTTATGTTTGGCCAATCAATACCAGATTTTTCTTAAAGTTTTCCCTGTTTCACTGTTTGACTAATCTGACCACTCTTCACTTCGAATCAATTTTCTCATTTTACAGAATTCAAAATGTGTTGTATTTGATTTAATTTTAAACTAGACTCAATAAGGAGTCTAAGAATATAAATTTTATCTTATAACCATTTTTTACAATTTATAATGATTTTCTAAAAACAGAACAGAGGATTACAGTGTCATTCTGCGCTGTCTCACACAACTTTAAGTATCTCATTATCAGAAATCCCTTTGCTTACACGGTTTCTTTTATAAGAAACTAGACTCATTAAGCTTTAATTTCATGTCTCATTCAGCCTCTAATTCGAATCCATAAATTTATGGTGATTTTTTAAAGTCACATTACTGCTGCTGTCCTAAGCAGACAATTTCAAATTACCCTTAAATTCCCAAGCTCAAACACTTAAGAACTTACCATTTGAGCTTAGAACATATCATGGCCACATCATATCTTATTAAATCAACTCATCATGTCCTATTATAATTGAATTTACTCAACATTTAATCACTTAAAACTTACCTCGGATGTTAACGAATTATCACGAATCGACTATTCAGCTACTTCCTCTTTCCCTTATCCGAAATTTGTGCCCCTTTTTTGTCCTTGAGCTTAATTAAACAAATTCAACTTATCACATCTCTATTATTCAACAAAAATCACATTCGGCACATTAAAAAAAAACATTGATAAGTCTCAAAACACAAGCAACACTTATCAAAGTCATGTAATTTACGCACTTTACAAGGCACTACTACATTTATAATCTTACTTTCATACAACCATTCTTCTTTGACCGAATGCTTCCACACTCATGTCTTCATTAACAACCTCTGAAACTACAATTTATTCACATCCTTATTTATGTTACATTCGGCTATCATAATAAAAATATATAAATAGTTACACAATAACCACTTTAGCCGATTACTACAATTAAAACAGTCACAAAGACTCAATTAGGTTCCACCCAAACATGCTTCAAACACTTTTCAATCAATTAGCCTACCCAAATACTCATTTTATAACATACACATTTCATTTGAGGCCATTCAACAACAATTCACTATCCTTTAGACCAAAACCGAATGCTCCTTTATGGATTTAGGCTACCAACAAATAGCATAAATTCCATCCTTATGACATTTTACCTATGGCGAATGCTATACTAATATTTTTAAAGAAATATCAATTGGCATATTCACCTTACCACTTCTCAAAATTACAAACAATTCATGTCATCAATTTGGGAGTATATTCGGCATTCAAATAACACATAATAAATTTCTCTAAAAAAAATCTATAAATTAGCCTCCATTGCCGAATTTACTAATACATTACCCCTTTAGCCTAAAGTCATTTTAGCATATAATGCACAAACATTATACCACCACCATTAAATACATGACATAACCGAATCAACAAAATCATGAGCAACGTGTCAAATATAATTCACACTTATCATTACACTTTGGTCAATTTATCAAAATCATTAATAATCATCATTTGATGAAATCACCATAACCAACTTAACAATATAAACAAGCCATTTAAACCCCCAATTTATCAACTTTGACAATTTAAAACTCACCTAATGACTAATTACAAATTAAAGCTTCAAGCAATCAAATTTAACTCATCAAGAACTTGGCCGAATACACATTCTTTGACCAAAATCGAAATTCAACGTGGGGTTTATAAGGGATTGCATCTAGCTCATAAATTAAGTTCACAATTTCCTATTCATGTGAAATTTAACCTCATGGAGTCTATTAAGTACTCTTAATCCCTTTTCTAACAACAAATTTCAAACATAGGATTTTCTATACAAAACCGTACATGCTTCCATAAAAAAAATCTAAGAGAATAACTCATGGTTTAAGATAGAACTAAGATACAAACTCAATTTCACAAGTTTTCAACAAAAAAAATGACATAAACTCATACCTCAATCTATGCTAATGGCCAAATGTGTCTTGAGCCTTTTTTCCCTTCTTTCTCTTTTCTACTCACGGCAATGGAGAAGAAGAAAAGACCCAACTTTGTTTTTTCACCCTTTTAATTATTTAATTCCTCTTATAACTTATGACATATAATAGCTTGATTTATTATAAAACTATTTGATATTATTTAACTAAAATATAACATACAAAATGCCAAAATGTGTCATTCATGCCCATCCTTGCCGTCCACTACCAAGAAAAAGGAATGTTTGACATGCAAGTCCCTCATGCTTCAAACCATGCAATTTTTAGCCACTACCAATTAACCTATGACATTTTCAAGATTTTTCACATAAGCCCCTTTTTATTTATTCATTTAACATTTAATTTATTAATATAAAAGGCATATATTTTGTATCCCATACTCCTTATTTTATTGTTCCTAACATCCATCACTAACAAAACATGTTTGTGACATGTTTCCACTCATAGCATGGCCGGCCACTATGCCTTAATTTGGGTAAATTGACATGCAAACCCATCATTTTCACAATATGCATTAATAGGCCACTTTGCATTTGCCTAGCACATTTCTAAATTTTCTCACATAAGTCCTATTTGATAAAATTCACTTACAATTAACAAAATTCAAACATGAAATTTTCACACATGCACATGTACATATAATGAGCATCAATTATGACGGTTAATTATTTTTATGACTCGGTTTAGTGGTCCCGAAACCACTTCCCGACTAGGGTCAAATTAGGGGTGTCACAACTCTTCCCCCCTTTAGGGATTTTCGTCCCCGAAAATTTCTACCGATGCATAGTTTAGGATAACGTCCTCTTATTGAAATATATTCATATAAACATTAGCTCATCGATGGCAATTGTAATTCATTATTGATTTCGCATCGATCTATAAAATCATTTTCTTATCTTAAAACAAATACATAAACAGTTCTACAAGTATGCACATATATCTCATTTTCTTGATTTCATAAGTAATATTCACTTAATTTAATTCACAATTGCTTCTCAAACACATATTAAGCACATATTAATATGTATAATTCACATCATCAACCCACATATTTGTAACCCATGTTTTCATTCATAAATAAGCTGTAACCTAACCGAAAGTACACATATACTCAAACATCCCAATAAATATCCTTTATAACTTTATCACATCTCAATATTCAACTTAACTCATTTCCAAAAGAAAAGTCAACTTCCACGTACCTGAACATTTAGCTCATTTAGCACATTCAATCGTAGTTAACGTTACCCGTATACAGTCGAATAGGCATAAAGCCTAATATAATACCCTGGCATGAGATTTATTCTAGCGCATAACTCGTATATCCAAAATTATCAACATTCATCAAAAATTCTTTCAAACTTTCGAATGTCGAAACTTAATCAAAATAATTTCTTGAACAAGATTAACAAAATAGTGTCCATTCAGCAATAGCACATATAGCTCTTACAATGCCATATCCTAGATATGGTCTTACATATTCTCACATATCGAGCCGATGCCATGTCCCAGACATGGTCTTACACACTATCTCAAATCAATGCCTTCGTCCCAAACGAGGTCTTACATGAATTCCACTTCACACACTTAGTGCCCATTGATCGATCTCGCACTCATAGTGCTCGGTTAAAGGAATTCGCACACACACAGTGCCTCTAATTATTCACATACATAGTGCTCTTATTCATTCGTTAATACACATTGATATGACTTAACCAAGTCTATAAACATCATGTATGTACACTTTTAAACATATCATCTCATTTAAATTTGAATTCGTATAGTAATGAATACTTAAACTTTGCTCAAATTACCGGCACGAAGCCTACTAGGCATGAAGGCCCGAATACACGTCACCAGCATGATTGCTCTTCGGGACCTAGCCCGGACATAACACCAGCACAAATGCTCTTCGGGGTTTAGCACGGATATATCACTAGCACGAATGCTCTTCGAAACTTAGCCCGGATACATCACTAGCATGAATGCTCTTCGGGACTTAGCCCGAATTTAGTAACTCGCACCAATGCCTTCGGATCTTAGTCCGGATATGGTCACTTAGCACAAAGCCTTCGGGACTTAGCCCGGACATCATTCGAACAACCATGCACATTTAACAATAAATCATGACACATTCGTAATTCATTTTCATTAGCAAAACTCAAACACAAGACACTTATCATTCTTGCAATTTCGGCTCAATAGCCACACACAAAGAGCATGATTTTGATTTGCTTAAAACATGATCTAATCAAATCATAATTTAAGCTCTATTACTCAAGAACTTACCCCTTTCCGCTGTCCGAAATCGACTTGGTAAGGTCGCACCCTTAATATAAATAATTGATAGAAAATATATATATAGTGGGTTCGCACACATAGTGTAATAATCAACCACGCACACTTAGTGCCATGTACTTTAAACTCGCACACTTAGTGCCATGCATTTCAAGCCCGCACACTTAGTGCCAATCTCACAACCGTGAACACTTATTCCCCGCACACTTAGTGCCAATCTCACAACCGTGAACACTTATTGCCCGCACACTTAGTGCCAATCTCACAACCGTGAACACTTATTGCCCGCACACTTAGTGCTGAAAACCAACCACTCTATACGCTTCACTGCCTTTTTACATTCGACAATTTCGTCTCTACACACACATACACATATAGCAATACACATTAGTATATCATTTACATTACTTGAATACAAACACAACATGCTTATCGACCATTCAACTTCCAGTTCCATAGCCACATACAAAAATCACATTTATAGTCATAACACTCATTCAAAATTGCATCACTTATACCCTTATAATTCAATCCAAATCGAAATTCAAATACGAGTACATGATACGTACCTGATCAACTTAATAATTTAGGCATATCTAAATGAAGTTATATCGCAAATTCTCATAGTCAGAAGCTTGCTACAGCTCGATCGGGATCAAGATTCATTACAATACAGCAAACACATTTTAATAGCCAAAAATCATCACACTATCATTTTATCACTTTATGGCATGTATAAATAGACTCACGCGTGCTACGTTAGTCCTAGAATCGACTAAACCTGGCTCTGATACCAATAAAATGTAACACCCCTATCCCGTAACCGTCGCCGGAATAGGTAAGGGGCATTACCGGACTTGTAACTCATGTCAGAACAGTAAAATTTTAAACTTTTTCTTGAAATAAAGATCATTCATTTAAATAAGTACTAAACACAGCCAGGGATAAAATTTAAACTTCCCTAAGTAAACATTCGAAAGATGCCATTTTCGCATGGCTTATATACATTAACCAAAAATATTCTTCCGCCACTAGTCTATTCTATACATGCCATAAGATAATCCAAAACGTAGCGGTACCAAACAATGGATAGTGATAGTGTGACTAGTTGCTGATGATCCCCGAGCCTGTAGCTTCCAAATGAGATCTATAAAACAGAGGAAACAGAGTAAACGGAGTAAGCATTACAATGCTTAGTAAGTTTTAAGCAGTGTCAACAGATAACAATCAAATTATAACATAGTTGTTCATATTTTTTTATTTCACTCTTCCTTCGGGCATACCATCCCTTTACCGAATATGCACATCTCATCATATACAATAGGCAGATAAACTTTCACATAAAAGTGAGCTCATGTGACATAGATATATCGTATGATTTCACATAACCTCTCACACTGATCCGATGTCACATAATCATAGGAATAGTCTCATAGATTGCTCTCGTATGCATCACATAACTACCTTATGATTTAGTGCAAATCAAGCTCACATATAAACTTGGAGTACATACCTGTTTAACATTTCGCATTGAATATATTTATAAGCAATTCTTATTATGAAGTCTTACCCGGACAAAATCCCCACACGTAGTCATCGGGTCTTTAGAGCTCGGATATAGTACGAGCACGAAGCTTACGGACATTAATCAGTGATAATATTCTCGCATAAAGCCTGCGGGGTTTTAACCCGGATATAGTACTGACACAAATGCCCTTCGGGACTTATCACATTTATACACTTTCACATCCATCACGTTGGCCACTCGGCCCTGTCACATATATACACTTTCACATTCATCACATCGGCCATTAGGCCTTATCACATATATACACTTTCACATTCATCACATCGGCCATTAGGCCTTATCACATATATATACACTTTCACATTTATTCAAATATACTTCACATACCACCTATACTATCATGTACAGACTTGGTCTTGGCCGAATCTACATCCATCACTTTCCAATGAATAATTCAATTTTACGCCATACTATCATTTCATATTCGAATACTCATAAGCTTACAATATCACGATTTAGAATTCAAGTATGGGTTTAATCAATAGCTTATGAGCAACTAAAACAAGTTTTATCCATGTTTACAACAAAATCACATATTCACTACGAGCTGTTTTCCTTAGCAATGGTCACTAAATTATTTATAACCGGAGCTACAAAACTCCAAATCACTTGCCGTTAATTTTTCCTGAATATAGACTCGTATATCCTCCATCCATAAAATTTCCAGAATTTTAGGTTTGGCCAATCAATACCAGATTTTTCTTAAATTTTCCCCTGTTTCACTGTTTGACTAATCTGACCACTCTTCACTTCGAATCAATTTTCTCATTTTACAGAAATCAAAATGTGTTGTATTTGATTTCATTTTAAACTAGACTCAATAAGGAGTCTAAGAATATAAATTTTATCTTATAACCATTTTTGTACAATTTATAATGATTTTCTAAAAACAGAACAGAGGATTACAGTGTCATTCTGCGCTGTCTCACACAACTTTAAGTATCTCATTATCGGAAATCCCTTTGCTTACACGGTTTCTTTTATAAGAAACTAGACTCATTAAGCTTTAATTTCATGTCTCATTCAGCCTCTAATTCGAATCCATAAATTTATGGTGATTTTCTAAAGTCACGTTACTGCTGCTGTCCTAAGCAGACAATTTCAAATTACCCTTAAATTCCCAAGCTCAAACACTTAAGAACTTACCATTTGAGCTTAGAACATATCATGGCCACATCATATCTTATTAAATCAACTCATCATGTCCTATTATAATTGAATTTACTCAATGTTTAATCACTTAAAACTTACCTCAGATGTTAACGAATTATCACGAATCGACTATTCAGCTACTTCCTCTTTCCCTTATCCGAAATTTGTGCCCCTTTTTTGTCCTTGAGCTTAATTAAACAAATTCAACTTATCACATCTCTATTATTCAACAAAAATCACATTCGGCACATTAAAAAAAAACATTGATAAGTCTCAAAACACAAGCAACACTTATCAAAGTCATGTAATTTACGCACTTTACAAGGCACTACTACATTTATAATCTTACTTTCATACAACCATTCTTCTTTGACCGAATGCTTCCACACTCATGTCTTCATTAACAACCTCTGAAACTACAATTTATTCACATCCTTATTTATGTTACATTCGGCTATCATAATAAAAATATATAAATAGTTACACAATAACCACTTTAGCCGATTACTACAATTAAAACAGTCACAAAGACTCAATTAGGTTCCACCCAAACATGCTTCAAACACTTTTCAATCAATTAGCCTACCCAAATACTCATTTTATAACATACACATTTCATTTGAGGCCATTCAACAACAATTCACTATCCTTTAGACCAAAACCGAATGCTCCTTTATGGATTTAGGCTACCAACAAATAGCATAAATTCCATCCTTATGACATTTTACCTATGGCGAATGCTATACTAATATTTTTAAAGAAATATCAATTGGCATATTCACCTTACCACTTCTCAAAATTACAAACAATTCATGTCATCAATTTGGGAGTATATTCGGCATTCAAATAACACATAATAAATTTCTCTAAAAAAAATCTATAAATTAGCCTCCATTGCCGAATTTACTAATACATTACCCCTTTAGCCTAAAGTCATTTTAGCATATAATGCACAAACATTATACCACCACCATTAAATACATGACATAACCGAATCAACAAAATCATGAGCAACGTGTCAAATATAATTCACACTTATCATTACACTTTGGTCAATTTATCAAAATCATTAATAATCATCATTTGATGAAATCACCATAACCAACTTAACAATATAAACAAGCCATTTAAACCCCCAATTTATCAACTTTGACAATTTTAAAACTCACCTAATGACTAATTACAAATTAAAGCTTCAAGCAATCAAATTTAACTCATCAAGAACTTGGCCGAATACACATTCTTTGACCAAAATCGAAATTCAACGTGGGGTTTATAAGGGATTGCATCTAGCTCATAAATTAAGTTCACAATTTCCTATTCATGTGAAATTTAACCTCATGGAGTCTATTAAGTACTCTTAATCCCTTTTCTAACAACAAATTTCAAACATAGGATTTTCTATACAAAACCGTACATGCTTCCATAAAAAAATCTAAGAGAATAACTCATGGTTTAAGATAGAACTAAGATACAAACTCAATTTCACAAGTTTTCAACAAAAAAAATGACATAAACTCATACCTTAGAATCAATCTATGCTAATGGCCAAATGTGTCTTGAGCCTTTTTTCCCTTCTTTCTCTTTTCTACTCACGGCAATGGAGAAGAAGAAAAGACCCAACTTTGTTTTTTTCACCCTTTTAATTATTTAATTCCTCTTATAACTTATGACATATAATAGCTTGATTTATTATAAAACTATTTGATATTATTTAACTAAAATATAACATACAAAATGCCAAAATGTGTCATTCATGCCCATCCTTGCCGTCCACTACCAAGAAAAAGGAATGTTTGACATGCAAGTCCCTCATGCTTCAAACCATGCAATTTTTAGCCACTACCAATTAACCTATGACATTTTCAAGATTTTTCACATAAGCCCCCTTTTATTTATTCATTTAACATTTAATTTATTAATATAAAAGGCATATATTTTGTATCCCATACTCCTTATTTTATTGTTCCTAACATCCATCACTAACAAAACATGTTTGTGACATGTTTCCACTCATAGCATGGCCGGCCACTATGCCTTAATTTGGGTAAATTGACATGCAAACCCATCATTTTCACAATATGCATTAATAGGCCACTTTGCATTTGCCTAGCACATTTCTAAATTTTCTCACATAAGTCCTATTTGATAAAATTCACTTACAATTAACAAAATTCAAACATGAAATTTTCACACATGCACATGTACATATAATGAGCATCAATTATGACGGTTAATTATTTTTATGACTCGGTTTAGTGGTCCCGAAACCATTTCCCGACTAGGGTCAAATTAGGGGTGTCACATGTTTAACTGTCGATAATCAACACATAATCTCATAGAACAATCCTTCTTTTTCACAAATAACACGGGAGCACCCCAAGGTGAAAAACTCGGTCTCACAAAGCCTTTATCAGTCAACTCTTGCAACTGTGACTTTAATTCTTTCAACTCTGTTGGTGCCATTCTATATGGAGCAATCGAGATCGGAGCTGTTCTCGGTATTAAATCAATACCAAATTCTACTTCCCTGACTGGAGGCAAACCCGGCAATTCTTCTGGAAATACGTCCGCAAATTCACACACAACCGGCACTGATTCAACTTTCTTTTCAACTTCTTTTGTATTAATTACATACGCCAAATAAGCTTCATAACCCTTTCTCAAATATCTCTGAGCCGACATCGAAGAAATCATACTAGATAATGCCTCTGATTTGTCTGGCTCAACCCGCAGAATTTCACCACTTTCACACTTTAATTCTATAACCTTTTCTTTGCAATTTATTATAGCATCATGCAATGTCAACCAATCCATACCCAAAATAACATCAAATTCATCAAACGGCAACAACATCAAGTCGGCCGAAAAGTAATGACCCTGAATCATTAAAGGGCATTTCTTGCTTACTTTATCAACTATCACGCATTTGCCTAACGGGTTCGACACTCTAATCATAAATTCTGTGTTCTCAACAGGTATATTCATACTAGACACCAGTTTAATGCATACGTATGAATGAGTAGAACCAGGATCAATCAAAGCAATAACATTAATATCATAAAGAGAAAATGTACCGGTAATCACATCGGGTGAGGAAGCATCTTCACGCGCTTTAATAGCATAAGTTCTAGCCGGAGCTCTTCCCTCAGATCTAACTGCTGCATCTCTGGCTACATTCTTATTGCTTGTTTCACTTCCAGCTTTTCTCGGATACCTTCCCCTCGAGTTTGCACCACTAGCTTTTACACTCTGAAATTTTTCTTTCTCAGCTCTCTCTGGGCAGTCTCTAATAAAATGATCCGGAGAACCACATCGAAAACATTCATTTGCTCTGCACGGACCAAAATGATTTCTCCCACACCGCTGGCACTCGGGTTTAACAAATCTCGAGTTCCCTACACTGGCTGCAGAAGTATTCTGAGATTTAGGACCCATATTCTGCTTCTTAAATTTTCCATATGATTGCCCAGCTGAAACTTGGGAACGAGGATTCATATTTCTTGACTTTCCGGGTTGCTGTGAAGGTGCCTTACTCATTGGCCTTTTCTTCCAATTTCGTGTCTCAGCCTCTACCTTCCTCTTCTCTTTAAGTAGTTCTTCAGCCTTACAAGCTCGATCAACTAGGACTACCATTTCTTTCAGTTCAAGGATCCCGACAAATACTTTAATGGCTTCGTTGAGCCCGTCTTCAAATCGTTGGCACATCTTAGCTTCTGTAGGAACATATTCCCTGGCATACTTACTCAATCGAACAAACTCTCTTTCATATTCTGAGACTGTCATATTACCTTGCTTCAGCTCAAGAAACTCTTTACATTTCTGATCAATAAATCTTTCACTAATATATTTCTTCCGAAACTCTTCTTGAAAGAATTCCTAGGTTACCCTCTCTTTCGGTACCACCGAAATCAAAGTCTTCCACCAATTATAGGCTGAATCTCAACAAAGATGTAGCACATTTCAAACATTCTTCAGGTGTACAAGATAATTCATCAAATACCCGGATAGAATTTTCAAGCCAGAACTCTGCTTTCTCTGCATCATCATCAATATTTGCTCTAAATTCTTCAGCCCCTTGTTTACGAATTCTATCAACGGGGGTTCTATGAAATTTTATCATATCCACTCCTTGAGGCATTGGAGGCATAGGTTGAGGAATTGGGGGAGGTGGGGGAGGTCGTACATTTGGGTTCGTACGAACGAACTCAGTGTACCATGCACTCATCATTTGGAGAAAGGCTTCCCGATCCCTTTCTCCTCCTCCCTGACCAACAGTAGGAGGTGGGTTTTCAGTCGGCGCTGCCCCTTCAGCCGGAGCTGGCGCATTACTCTCTACTTCATCTGCCACAGCTGGATCGGGATCCATTTACTATATAAAAATCATTTAAAAAGGTCAGAAGTCGTCACACTATCACAATTCATACATATGGCATGTATAGCAAAATCCGTACATACAACACGTAGTCCGAGAATCGACTAAACCTGCTCTGATACCACTAAATGTAACGCCCTCATGCCCGAGACCATCACCGGAGTCGAGCTTGAGGGGTTACCGAACATAATTTATCAATTTAAGAACTTCAAATCATTTGTTTCTACATTCACAGCTTTCTAGCTACTCGCGTCACAGTTACAAGAAAAATCATATCTCGAGTTACAAAACTCGAAATCAAGATCCGTAAATTTTCCCTGAATCTAGACTCATATATCTATTTACTAAATTTTTTCTGTAATTTTTTTATTGGGCCAATTAGTACAGTTTATTAATTAAAGTATCCCCTATTTTAGGGCTCGACTGCTCTGACCTCTGTGTATTACGAATCAGATATATCTCTATAAAAATTTTAAATGACTATTAGGTTTGTTTCTACTAAAACTAGACTCAATAAGGAATCTGTACATATAAATAAAAACTTCTAATTATTTTATTAAAATTTATTATGAATTTTTAAAGTCAGAACAGGGGATCCAGAAATCACTCTGGCCCTGTTTCGTAAAAGTTTAAATATCTCATAAAATATAATTTATATTCTTGTTTTGCTTAATCCATATGAAAATAGACTCATTAAGCTTAAATTTCATAACTTACTCATCATTTAGTTCTATTTATACTATTTTTAGTGATTTTTCAAATTCATGTCATTGCTGCAGCAATATTCTATTTTAAGGCAAGTTTCATCTTTCCATAAATTTTTATGAACTAGATAACCTGTTAAACTTCCATGATATCAAACATGACCTAAATTAGCCATCACCATGACTTATCAATATCAAACATTTTCTCAACCAAACATGGCCATATCATAAAATTATTTACACAAAATAGGTATATTGCTATACATGCCATACTTAAGTAGTTGTACAAGCCATTTACCAAGATAAAAGTCCTTTGGATAGTGTGATCGAACTTTCGACCTGTCCCAATTCCTGAGCCGGCTTGTTCAAAACTTCAGTGAATAAAAAAGGAAGGAGTAAGCATAAATGCTTAGTAAGTTCATATGTAAATAATAAGTAACATGACAATACAAATATACCAAACAACTTTAGCATGGTACCACCAAAACATATATCACATCTTTAAACATCATTCATCATCTTACCACCTTATCGTTGTTGTATCTATTTTCAACCTGAGGGTTAAGAACATACCTGTCCAAAGTGTCCATTTCACAACACTTACCCAAAACGTCACTTATATCTTAAGTGCTCTTCCATTAAACTAGAAATTTCACCCGTTGAACACATCGGAATATAACTCGGATACATGGATAATTTGCACATAAGTGCCACATATGTAATCAAGAAATCATGTAACCCGCCCCTAAGTGAACTCGGACTCAACTCAACGAGCTCGGACGATCGCATCCATAAAGGAACTCAGACTCAACTCAACAAGTTCGGATGCCTAGTTACATCTCACGAACTCGGACTCAACTCAACGAGTTCAGACATTTGCATCCATAAGTGAACTCGGACTCAACTCAACGAGTTCGGATGCTCAACCATCCTAGTGACATGTCACTTGTATCCTAATCTATTCTTAAGGTTCAAACGGGCTTTTTCCCTCGATCTCACATTTGCCGTCTTCCATGGAATATCGGAACCGATACTTGGTATCAATTCATATTTATCAAGTAGTAAATATAATTTGCATATTACTCAACATTAACCACAAAGCATAATATGTGACAACCCAAATTAGACCCTGGTCGGAATGTGGTTTCGAGACCACATTACCGAGCCAAAAATTTATTTTCGTGTTTTAATTGCATAAATTGTTGTGTGACAGTGAATATATGAGAAATTAAATGCTTAATATTAGCATTAGGATTGTGAATTCATTCAAAAAGGACCTAGTTGACGAAGTTAGGAAAGATGATAGATGAATTATAAGGATTAATTAATAATAGGTTGAGGAAGCATGGCTTTGCATGTCAAATTGCCCATAAAATTCATGGTGGCCGGCCAAGGAGTGATAATGCTCCACTCATTCTAATTTAATATGTTTCTTTGGTGAACAAATGATGGGGATAATAATAGAAAAGGGAACAAAAAAAAATGGGTGTCATACTTGCCATCTCCTAGCCGAAAAACCAAGAAGAAGAAGGGGAGAAAAGAACTTGGAAGGAATTCGGCCATTGCTTGTGCCTAGGGAGAGTGTTTGATGTTGTGGCATGAAAAATGAGGGAGTTTGAATGCTTAATAAGGAGGGAAGAAGGAGTGTTCATATTTTCTTTCTTTTGCAATTGTTCTAACTAGAGGAAGAAGAGGAAGCAAGATTCGGCCAAGGTGGTCCTTTATACCAAGGTATGTTCAATGATATTTTTGGAAGCTTACCCTACCTTTGGGGTGATGAGTCTAGATTCTATCTATTCCATGGTTGGATTTGGGGTTGTTGGAGAGTTAGGATTCGGCTAAGGAGTTTAAAAATAAAAGCTAGTTGATACCTTGATGCTATTAGCATGCTAGTTATATGGTTGTGTTAAGTTGCTTGTTATGTTAGCATGAAAGTTGAAAATTGTTAAGCTATTTTGTTGGAGGTGCCGAACTTAGGACTAGGAAGAGAATGAGTATTCGGCTAACATAGTGGAAAGGTGGTGTTGCCGATTGCTAGATTTAGACTAGGGGAGTGTCTGTAATGGGCATTAAGATGTGAAAATATGCTAGATTAGGAAAACTCGATTAAGTGTTCATGAGATGAAATTAGGTGTTTAAATGATGTTATAGTTGACATTGTACATGTATACATGCATTTCGGCCATGGTCTTTGCTTGAATTTGAGATTTGTAATGTGATTTTCCTAAATTGTCTATGAATTTTTGGTTGTTGATTCCATGGTAATGGTATATTGAATCCATGAAAATTTAGTAAGGTTGCATTCGGCAACTTGCTTGGAATTAAAAATTGATGTCTAAGCTTAGGTGATTTCGATGATGATATATATATATTCATAAGTATATTTAGTTGATTCGGCTTTGGTAGTTGCATGAGGCTATTGGCCGAATATACTAACATACATATACATGTGAAATTGGATTGTAAATATTTAGCAAGGTGGTTAAACTAGTTAAATTATTGATTTAGCTCAAGGAGTTAAAGGAGGTGAATCGAGCAAAGGCAAAGAAAAGGTTATCGAGTAGCCGAGTTGGAACCGTCTTACCCAACACGAGGTAAGTCATTAAGCATGTAGTTGGTATTATTTCAATGGTCATAACGTTATGGATTGATGCTGAATGGAATGAATAAATATACATATATATATATATGCGTGTACGTATGTGATGATGAAAGTGTTGAATGAAAGAAAAGAGGTAAGATGTATTGAGTTGTTGATCTCGGCACTAAACGTGCGGGATAACCATTTATGACCATGAGATTGGCACTAAGTGCGCGGGATTAAATTGTACAGCACTAAGTGTGCGATTCGACTATGTTGCACTAAGTGTGCGAAATGAATATGATGCACTAAGTGTGCGAATTGACCATGCGGCACTAAGTGTGCGAGGTTGACTATGTAGCACTAAGTGTGCGATTTGATTACGTAGCACTAAGTGTGCGAGTTGATTATATAGCACTGAGTGTGCGGGCTCAATATACATTCGTGAATCATTATGGACACTATGTGTGCGACACTATTGAGTCGATCGCGGACAGCGGATCGGGTAAGTGTCTTGAGTACATGGCTAATATGTGCTATGCTTATACTTGGTGTTGAGCTCGGTAAGTTGAACCTATGTGACAAATATACTTGAAGTCACGTACATAAAAATTATCATAGAATGGGTGAAAGGCCGTTTAGTTGTATGTTTGTAACGAAAATAAAATGATTTATGAAAATGCCTCGAATATCCTATTGATGAGTATGTGGATTGTGAATGCATAAATTGGTATGAAATTGAATCGATAGGTTGGAGGAACTATGGTATGGTTCGGTATGGATGGAGTAAATTGTCTCATTCCATTTTGTTTCCTCTTGTGATAATGTTATTGATGTATAGTAGTGCATTGCTTATGACTTACTGAGTTATAAACTCACCCGGTGTTTCCTTGTCACCCATTATAGGTTGCTTGGACTCATCTATTTTTGCGGGGTCGGGCCGTCATCGAAGTCATCACACCGGATAGCAAGTTTTGGTATTTTCTTCTTAGTTGGCTTAGAAGAACATTTTGGCATGTATAAGCTATTACGTTGTGTTTGAATTTTGGCATGTAAACTTTAAGCCATGCGAAAAGGGCACGAATGTTCGATTGAGTTGGATCAAGGGTAGGCATGAAATGGACCTAGTTACTTTCGTAACAGATGCTGGCAGCAGCAGTGTCATGAGATTGAAAAATCACTAAAAATAGTAGGAGTGGAATTAATTGATGAATAAATTATGTAATCGAAGCTCGATGAGTCTGCTTTCATGAGGAAGTAACGAAAAGATCATATGGGCAGTATATTAAGAGATAATCAGATTTTTGTGGGACAGGGCCAGAACGGTTTCTGGATTCCCTGCTCCGACTTTGGAATTTCATTAAAAATTAACCAGAGATAATTAGGGGTCGTACCATATATGTACAGATTCCTCTCTGAGTCTAGTTTTCATAGAAACAAACGGCATCAGTATTGGAGCCCCGTGCAGGGAGATATCCAAGTCGTAATGGGCAAAGGTTAGTGTAGTCGACCCCTGCAACTTGGGAGACTTTGACTAATAAACTGTACTAATTGGCCCGACCAAAAATTCTAGAAAAAATACATAGATGGGCACATGAGTCTAGTTTCGGGGAAAAATTACGAAACTGATTTTCAAGTTACGAAACTCAAGATATGATTTTTAAAACGACTAGTACACAGATTGGGCAGTGTCTGGAAAATAAATTTTGTAAGGGGTTAAAGCCAGTTAACACCTCGTGTTCGTCTCCGGTGTCGGTTTCGGGTTCGGGGTGTTACATAATATTTCACGATTAAAAATCAGCATATCATATAATTAACATTAATAACTTAAAAATAACATTTATGCTACATTGTTTACACATGAACTTACCTTGGTACCAAAATATAAAGATTTTGCAATTTAGTCCACAATCTTTTCTTTTCCTCGATCACGACTTGAATCTCGTTTTTCTTGATCTATAATACCAAATTAATCTTATTTAATACATACATTTATCAAAGCAGCATTTAATATGAACTTTAAAAATTACACTTTTGCCCCTAAACTTTTGCATAATTACACTTTTACCCCTAGGCTCGGGAATTAAACTTTATTCCTTATTCTTATGTTTTATAACATGCTGATCACTTTTCCCTTCTATGGCAACATCAAATTCTCTCTCTAACATATACTTGTGACTATTAGGTATTTTTGCCGATTAAGCCCTTTTACTCGTTTTCACTAAAAACCGAGTAGCACAAGTCGTCTAACATAATTTAAAACCACATATTCTATCATAAAACATCAAAATACACAAATTTCACTTATGGGTATTTGTCCAAATATAAACCCTAGGTTGAATTATTGCTAGCATAAGCTTAATCGAGCTTCCAGGATTCCAAAAACGTAAAGAACATTAAAAACGGGGCTTGGAATCACTTACTATGGAGCTTGGAAGCTTGAAACAAACCCTAGCTATGGAGAACCCTTGAAATTTCGGCCTAATGAAGAAGATGGACAAAAATTGGCTTTTAATTTTGTTTTTAATTCATTTTAATAACTAAATGACCAAAATACCCTTACTACTAAACTTTCCAAAAATTCCTTCCATGTCCTAATTTTTTCCATGAACTTAAAATTGGTCAAATTGCTATTTAAGACCTCCTCATTAATATTCCAAAACAATTTCATACTAAAAACTTCTAGAATGCAAGTTTTGCAACTTATTCGATTTAGTCCCTACTTTCAATTTAAACACTTTAGGCATAGAATTTCATCACGAAATTTTCACACAATCATGCAATCATATCATAAACATCAAAATCATTGTAAAATAATTATTTCTATCTCAAATTTGTGGTCACGAAACCACTATTCCGATTAAGCCCTAATTCAGGATATTACAAGGGGAGTAACTCGTCAGAGAATATTGAAGAAAACAACTCGAAAAACACCATTGAAGCCAACTCTGAAGCAAATTTTCATCAAGATTGAAGATCACCTTTCGATATCTTTGAAGTTTATTATGAGTTTCTTTATTTCTTGTGGTTCTACTATCTTTGAGATGTTTTTATTTATGATTCTGAACTAATTTTCTAAATACCTAAGGAGATGAACCCTATGATGAATTATGTCTTTTGATTTCTGTTTTACATAATAAATACTTGAATCTTGTTTTCAATTATGTGTGCTTAATTCTTGGTTTAATATTTCTAGACTATTAATCCATGTTTGATGTGCTTGAATTAGAAGAGGAATAAACCTATTTAAGAGTAGGTCTAGCATAATGGAGTGGAATTGCATGCAATCCTAGAAATAGGACGATATAAATATACCATATTAGAGTCAAATATAATAGGGGGATCCATAGATCGAGTTAATGCGACAATAGGGATTTTAATTAGAAAATTTTTTTAATAAATCAACCTAGAGCCAGTTGTTCTTAGTCCTAAAAAGAGATATTAGAATAATTTAGGGATTTCTACTAATCAAGATACTAAGTGAAGAAATTGCGTAATATAGATTGATAATGACAGATGAAGTTTAGGTGAATTCTTTCCTGGGTATTGTTTCACTTCTTGGTTGTTAATAGATTATTTTCTTGATTTGTTCTTTGTCGTGTTCATTAGTTAATTTTATTTTTAATCAATCACTCCAATTTGTAGGTTAAATAATGGAAAGATAGTAATTAGTAGTACTTTTAGTCCTCATGGGAATGATAACTTTGCTCACCGTAGCTATATTATTAATTGATAGATGCACTTGCCTTAGTCAGATTTTTATTTGGTTGCATGGAGGTCATATATCTTTATACATTAAGATTAAGCATTTAGATTAATGGAAGAGTTCTATGCCATTAAGTTTCAATATGATTTTGATAATCAACTTCTTTTCTTTTTCTTTTCAATATTCACGAACATTCTTTTGCATTTTGCTTCTGCTACAATTTCTGGACTTGTAAATCCATCTTTGTTTACTTCTTGATGTCATCTCAGATTACTTGGCACAATGAGTGCCATCCAGGGCTGCCCGACACCAATGGCTTAACACCTCAGATTGCTTGACAACGATGGTTTCATAATTCATTTATGTCGTCCTGGATTGCCCGACAATGATGACCTGCCACCTAGGGATGCCTAGCGACAATGGCTTACCATCCTGGATTGCCCAGCAATGATGGTTTCATAAGTCATTTATGTCATCCCAGATTGCCCAGCAACAATGACCTACCACCCCAGTTTTCCTGGCGACGATTGCTTTGTTAAGTCTAGTCCATTGATACCTTGATCGCCTTCACCTCTTATTGTACGACTAAAGTGAATACATCTTCATATCCCAATTTCTATATTCTTAATGCTTTTGTCCAAATCGTACTCAATAGCAATATAATCCAACTCTATAATCAAGTATCTACCCGTTTTTGTACTTATCTTGATATTCAATTATAAATATCCCAAATCATTTCACTTATCACTAAATAGTTTATCATAGCAGTATGCGTTATATAATATCACAAAAATACAAAAATTAAACAAGTGTTAGGCCATAGAAACACTTACCGAAACTTGAACTACTCCCCACCAATTTTCGCTTTCCCTGTTCCTTTTGATGCTCCCACGTCATCTTTAGCTATGAATATTAATACAACTATAGCATTACTTTCCACTCAATTCACAATCAATTGTAAAGTCATACATATTTTGAAATTTATTCAGTTTAGTCCCTAAATTTGAGACTAGCAAAATATTCAATTTAAAACTCAAATATTCAAGTTCATTCCTTTATATTCCTTTTAAGACCTCATATTTCTCATTTTTAGCACAAATTTTGTAGTTTTTCATTTTAGTCCCTGTTGCACAAAACTACAAATTAACTTCGCAATTTAGTCATTTTTCACTCCTAAGCTTAAAATATATCCATTTAATATGTAAAACTTCAAGGATTCATCAACGACAGCATTCTAAAACTTAACAGTTTGAAAAATAACACAGGGGTCAGCTAGATTAAGCTCCCGAGATTCCAAATATATAAAAATTACAAGGAAATCACTAAATTGAACTAACCAAATTAAAGCTTTAAATTAGAATCCCTAAAGTCAAACTTTTTTATTTTTTCTTCTTGTTTTCAGGTTGCATGAATGAAAATGAATAGGAAATTGTTTTGTTTCTCCACTTTCTATATTTTATTCCTTTTTTATTCATGTTTTATTTATAATATTAATTACACTATTTTTTTACAATATAAATGTACACTTTAGTTAAAAACTGGCTACCATAATACAGATGGTATATTTACCTAAATAGTACCTATCCTTATCTCTAATTATTAAATTCCTTAGTGTTCAAACTTTTACCACTTTTACAATTTAGTCATTGTACCATAATTAAACTCTAAGTCAACAAAATTACTTATCCAAAATTCAATTCATCTATTATATAACCCCGTAAATATCTAAGAAAATATTTACGAATCTTTTTATAGAAACAGGGTCTTAAAATCACCTTTTTTGACACCACTGACTTTTGGATCGTTACATGCTCCCGGCAATAAACCTTCCTCTTTTTCTAATTGCATAAGCGACAATAGACTTTCAATGTAAATTAAAAATAGATAGGGACTAAGTAGGTTTCCCTATCTATGTCCTCTTGTCGGCTTAAAAGAATCACCTACCTTCTCGTTTATTAGTACCAAATCAGAAACTGTAGTAATACAATCCATAATAAATTCCACCCACAAAACCACAAAACCTATTTTGATCATCATGCTCCAAAGGAAAAACCATTCAACTCTATCATAGGCTTTACTTGTAACGCCCTCACCCAACTCGATCCTTGAGTTCGGGTATAGAGTGTCACAATTGAACCAGTTTAGTCTAACATCAAACTTTAATAAGAATGTTCACCAAAAGACTTTATTTCGAATATTTCTTACAACAGGAAACTTAAACCAAACATAATTTGACTAACTTGAAAAATTCAAATTCTAAGAAAACTACTTAGTTACAATATATCCATCCCCGAGGCAAAGCCTTTGAAGGTACCTCTTTTATGTGCAAGACATCTTAGTGACGATGTTCCTTGGTTTTACAAGGTCTGGCTTGACCCCTCCTCAAGTTCCTTATTCACCAAACGAGTCCTGCAAACATAGGCCAAAAATCCTGAAAGCTCAAAAGAACTTAGTTTCTTTGTTAATATAAATATATAACTAAGTCCCTATCATGCTAAGATATAAACTAAAAAGGAAACAAACATGTTATCTCCCTATTTTACTTAGGCATTCATGCTTTATCTAGAGTGTCAGACTCTAATATGACTTTCACATTTCTTTATTAGTGGATAGATCGCTAAACGATCATTACCTAGTCAAGCTTATGACCAGTCGATTGGTTTAGCAATTTCTAGATGTTTCATCATACTTATGGATTCTTACTTTTACCTTGCATATTCTACCTTCTTTCCCTCTTTCCACACATTTCTAGTCATGAACAACCATTTGTCTTAATCTCGACTCGTAGACTTATAATTTCGAAGCTTGGCGAGTTGTTGCCCACATCGTCATCCTTGAATGTAAGTCTGATTGTACACTCTATCCTTAATAGAACTCCCATTACATGGTACCCTTTAACTTATTCTCTTATCTCATAATAGTTCAGGTGTATTTACTAACATTCCACCCTTAGGCCACTAATAAAAACCCACACCACACTGGCATATTTAACCCTATTTCATCTTTTCTACTTCTACCCTTCACTAAGGTTGAAATGTTGTTTGGATTACTCCCTTTTAATCCATCCTATTTGCGATACCTTGCTTTTAAGGTATATCATGTATGTCTATAGTGGATCGTTTTAGCTTAGAGTATTAAGCAGACTATTATCTAAGCAACCATTTGAGTTTACGATCTCTCTTATATGATGGTTCCCTACGGAACTAACTTTATGGCGAGTATACTTGTTAGAGTATGCCAAAAGACCAACCATGAATTGTTGTAATGACATACTCATTTTACCTTATTTGTTAATATAAGGCAATGCCATTGTTATTTCAATTTCTTTTTCTGTGTATATATAAAACAAATTGATTAATAATAAAGTCCTGAGAATAATATGATTATTCTTAACATGTCCTTAGTCAAGTTTTATTGTTGGCTTGGACAATAATAATGCATTAAGACTAATTGTAGTTGATTGATGACAAAGTGTTGTCATTGACATAAGAATGTTAAAATCAATACACAAGTATGTGTTAGAGAACAACATACTAGACTGACCCGCCATAAGTATGTTTCTTAGATTATTAGGTAATAGTCACAAACATTACTCATAGTGATAATTATATATATAATCCTCAGACTTGAGATCATCATTGTCCCAAAATCATGAGTTGTATATTTTAATATAGCCAAACGTCTACTGTAAAAAGCTGAAATATAAAGACTGGTGTTGGATATACCACAATCCATGTAGTGGGATATGATTGATCAAGATCGAATTTATCCCTCCTACATAATGAGAGTAATATCTTGGGTCACATGATGGAGTAAGAACAAAAATGTATGGTCATACTCAAATAAGTTGATATGAGATATCACACTTATTTGTTTAACATAGTCTACTCAGAATATCAAGAAATATGAGATTGGACTATACAACTGTGACTATACTTCTGTCCAATCTAGATACAAACTATGATTATACTTTTGTCCAATCTAGATACAAAGGGCAAAAAGATATAATACATGAAATGTTTATCACAGAAAGGTTATGTCGAATCACAACTTCTTATAACTTGGGTAGCAATGATGCATTGCTAGATGCCACTCATTGCTTGTAACATTATAAATGTTCTATTATTACTACCAACATTACAAAAATCTATAAGGTCACAACCTATGGTTAAAGAGAAGAGACTTCACGCCAATAGAATGGGAGTATACCTCCTTACATACAACTATGGCGAATAAGTATCACGTGGTGGATAGTATCACCTGGCGGACAGTATTTTCCATGGGACAACATCCTTTGGTGGATACGATTCGCTACTTCTTTCCAGAGTTCATATTTATAAAATTTATTATTCTTTTAAAAAGAATACAATTTACATATATTCCATGATTTTCTCTGAAAAGTAAAAGGGAATTATTTCATTTTTAATATGCATGATATTATTAAAAGGAATACAATCCCAGATTATGTTGAGGAGAGTAAGAAAATCAAACTAGGTCTAGCATCCAAAAGTTTGGATACTCTCTGAAAAGTTCAAAAGAGTTTTTTATTCATGATTGACTATGTGGACTACGTAGAGGCTGAGACACTTTTTTATGGCTAGGATTGACATCATGCAAATTATTTCAACCAACAACGTTATTCATCATTTCCAGTTTTAAAAGGTATATCTTCAACCCTATTTCAACCTGATTCATTCCTCATACATGGATCCATGGTTGACGATCGCCAGAATAATTTTTTCGTTGTGCCACGGGGTACATAGGCGATCCAGCAATACTCGCAATAGATTATCCTCAAAAAGGAATAGTCTTGACAGACATAACTGTCACTTGGATAATCCTTATTAGTACCTCTTTCTATCATTAGGTTCTAACTAACCCCTCTTTAAAGATTAAACTATCCAGACTACATACATTTGAACATCCCCGTATAACTACGATTTCAATGAAGCCTTATATTGGAAGTGAATCTCTCGTTACTCTTCCAAGACCTTCCTCTAACATACAAAGTTTCTTTGAGCACTTCCTGACGGTTCTTAGTGGCGGATCCTTATCTGTGATCCTCGGATAAATCCTCTTTCATTTGCCTATATACAAAAATATTGGTATCACGTCATTCCCATATCTGATTCTTGCTGGGTTACCACCATATTCCCTACTAGCTTTCATGTTTACTGTTTTCGCAAACTTTTTTCCCATTTCTATTACTTTTTCTTTTTTTGGAAAATTCCTAAACCTCATTGGTTTGCTATCGCTTATCAACACTTGCATTTTTCCTTTAACCCTTTTTCCTTGTTTGCATGATCTTTCATGAGTATCGTCCTGATAAAATACCTTGTTTTTATTTTCCTAGCAGACTACCTCACATTCATTTCCTGGTTGACTCCATATGTTGCCATAGTTGAGATATGGTTTTACACATCATACCCCATGTTTAATGTCCTAGAAAACTCACTATGTTGTCATAGCTGAGCTATGGTCTTACACATTATACACCATGTTTAATGTCCTGGAGGACTCTCTCTGTTGCCACAGTCGACCTATGGTCTTACATAATATACCACATGATTAATGTCCTGTAGACTCTCTATATTGATATAGTCAAGCTATGGTCTTACACAATATACCCTATGTTTAATGTATTGGAAAACTCTCTATGTTTTCATAGCCGAGCTATGGTCTTATACATTAACCCTGTTACAGCCCATCCATTCTGCCTCACTTCTAACCTTGATGCTCGAACACCATAGTGTTTCCTCCGCAACGCTCGGAGCTTCGTACATCATGGTTTGTGCTTAGTAAAATACGGATTGGGGTAAATGGAACCTCTATTTCCAAAATGATCCGCTCAATCCTCCATATCGCCAAATCCTAACTTTATCTAACCCGTCAATAATTTTCTCCCCATACTCTACTGTTATAAACATGCAATATATGCATTTCATAAACATTTTATCATGGGGTACACTATTTTTTAGGCATGGAATCATAACCATTTCATGCATATCAGAATACATTTGCGGATACTATATACCTACACAATCTTATACATGTAAAGTCTTCTCCATCAATAGAAATCATGCATTATCACAGAACTCTCTCTAAACTCAACACAGATTCATGCCAGCTACATAACATCCCTAGAGTGGAGTATAGAAGCTCACCAAATACATCTTTGCTCATCAGCTTAGCTTTTCCAACACCAAAGCTTCCATTCTACTAGTGGCTAAGCATTACAACCAAATTCATAAGTTAAACTCAACATTCCAACAAAAAAACTTCATTTCTAGAAACATGCAAACCCACCTCAAAGGTTCTAAAAATTCTTAACTCATTTTTCTCAAAATTTACGAACACTAGAAGACTTAGAAGTTTACCGATATTCTTGCTTATCTATCCTCTTGACTCAATCTTTAAGACTTTTGCTCCATGCAAAGCTCTTTTATCTTCTTCTTCTTTAGAGTAATTGAAGAAGATGATGGAGAGAACAAAATAGGTTGAGAAGAATTTACCTCAAGAATTTATTTCCCTATTATTTATAGCCCTTCATGCTCAATTATCAACCCTATAAGAACTGTACATTGACAATCATTTTTTCTTCCACTAAGAAACTGGTTGGTCTTAATCCAACTGAACTAGAATTGGAACTCAACTATGACCAAATCAAACACTGAATTTTCCTGATTTTTTCAGTAGAAGTCATCAACTCTTACGACTTTTTCAATTTAACCTCCCAATTATTCCTAAATTCTAAACTTAAAGAAAATTTGGTGCCACATTACTTATATCAAGCTTGAGTCCAAATGAGCCTTTTCTCCTCGTCCTTCATTGCTTAAAAGAATTAAGAATTACACAGGCAAGCAACACATTATCAGTAATCAATCTTCCCAGGATAAAGGCGTTTTAGGCTTCATCTATGCAAACATCCATCACTTTTTGGAAACGATTAGCAATAGCTTGCGAGATAATTTTATTAAGTGCCATACGTAGACTAATGGGTCAAAATGCAACAAATTATCAGGATGTGTAACTTTTGGGATGAGTACAATCTGAATAGAATTAATAGATTCTAAAGAAATACCTTTATTAAGGACACCAAGGAAAAATGATCCAACATCATGACCCACTATGTCAATACTTCTAAAAGAAAAATGCTAGTAAACCATCAACACTTGACACTTTCATTGATGTCATTTTCTTCAAAGCCATATAAGCTTCCTCCATTTTATATTCAACTATAAGGGATTGGTTCATACTATCTTAAATACATCTTTTCACTCCTACCAAGATACAGTCAGGGCTCTTAACTCCTTGGCTAGAAAAAAAAGGCATGAAAAATATTCTTTTGCGATATTGGCTATATCATCTTTGTCTGAAATAAGCTGGCCATCACTGTTTTGCAGCCCCCTAATATAATTTAACATCTTTAAGAAGCAAATATGTGGAAAAAAGAAGCATTACAGTTCCCCAACCTTAGTAAATTTACTTATGCCTCTTACTCCCAATATAAATCTTCTTTTTTTATCTCCATATTAAGGTGTAGCTTTGTGTCAATCAAATCTCCAATAATATCATCACTTCGTTCCTCATTGTTTAACTATGCAATTCTCTCATGAAGCCTTCTTAATACCCCGGTCATTTTTTCCCTAAGTTTTAAACTTGAACCTGCCTTTTAAAAACCTTTGTTCCTTTTGGTTTGTTGATATGAACAGTACACAATGATTAGAAAAAGAGTGTGGCAAATGTTTAAGTAAGAAATTAGTAAAATCCAAACACCATGTCAGATTTGCAACACCCCGACCCAAGGTCTAGTGTATCCCAAATCCTCCAATTGGCAATCAACTAAAATATTTCAAAATGCCTACATTCTCCCTTCATTCAGTGGCAAACTTCATTTCTTCTCAAAATAATATAAGGTCTCCTTAAAGTATCCACAAACCAGCCAAGGTAAACTTTGGTCCTGACCAAGCCTTTTTAATAGGTTCTACGAATCTTCTTGAAAATGGACATTAGGTGAACCATAAAATCTAGTTAATCGCCAATTCATTTTTTTCATCGTCCTAAAGCTCTACGTCAATATGGCTCTTCGAAAAACTCCTAAGGATAACGGTGTTACTCGTATTCTAACCCATACTAAGCCCACCTCGAGCGCCTTCAGCTACAACATCAATTCCACTATGAAATTTAGATCTCCTGCATACTCTTTCCATTCATTTTGAATTTAGTTTTGTCTTTATAAAAAAGTCGATTTGGGGATGATAAATCTTCAACATATGTTGAAGTCTTATTATAAACCATGAACTCCCCAATCCATGGACATTCTAGCACATTAGTTTCATTATTTTCGGTCGGCCCACCTAATGGCGGCTGCTGATATATGTTGGTGACTAGGTGATACACGTTCGTCATTATGCACCATTGAATCTGGAACAGTAGAAACATTTAGTGCCTTTATGGAAACTTGTGGTCTTTTCCTTTCCTCAATATCCTCCAAAGGAATTCCCTTAAAATCCTAATCCATCATATTCAACTTGCCCCCACTTGAGGATTCCACATCTTGACCACCTGTCAACATTGAATTTTCTTCCAAATTAAATCCCAGTATATGATTAAATTTTTACTTCAAATCTGCTTGTTGTCCAAACAAAGAATCACTCACTTGATTTTGCCTTCCAAGATTATTACCCAAAAAAATCGCATTGTCATCTTCTCAAAGCCAGACACTAGTCACGGTGGTAGCCCTCCTTGCCAGTACTCTCAAAGATAAGTCACATCCAAGCTCCAATTCCTTTCTACAGACTATCAACCTAATTGGACAGAAATTGTCACCATGCCCGAAACATCCACATATGAAACAAAACAAAGCATATCAAAATCATGCGTAAATATGATTTGAGGAAGAAATTATTTTTTTCGGCACTTTAGGGGCATTCTAACATCAATCCTAACCTAAATTTGCAGATAGCTTTTATTACCTCGATTGATTTTCTTTGCATCATATTCAACAAACTAGCCAATAAAGTTTCCAAATTATTTAGTAACGCCCTCAAAGAATAAGTGTAACACCCCTTACCCGAGTCCAAGGCTGGGACTGGGTACGAGGCATTACCATACTTAATCACATGCATACAATCTTTTTCGAGTCACCAAGACTTGATCAAACTTAAAGCTCTTTCGAACTTTGTTTAAACTCTTTAATGCCGGCCTACGAGGCCCCAAACTTTCATTGGAAACCATTTGGAACCAACTCGGGTCCTTAAATCGACTAAATAAAAATAACTCTTAAAACAGGGCATACACCCGTGTGGAAGGGCAACACGCCCATGTGGTCATTATAACATGGCCGTGCTGATAGCCCGTGTGACACTCATGGCCTAAGCATCTAGGGACACGCCGTGTCCCATGCCCGTGTGAATTAAATTCTAAATTTGAACCTACAGGGGTTTTCACATGGCCTGACACACGCCCGTGTCTATGGCCCGTCCCTCACACGTCCATGACACACCCGTGTCTTAGCCCGTGTCTAAAAACCTTGACATTCTATTTCTAATGTCAGCACCGACTTTGGGGCACACAGCCAAGGCATATGCCCGTGGCCAGAGACCGTGTCCTCCACACGGTTGAGACACACGATCGTGTCTCTACCCTTGTGTTTACTACCATGCATTCTGACTTGCAAATTTTACATGCAGGGGACACACGGCCAAACGACATGCCCATGGGGCTAACCATGTGTCACACACGGCCTAAACACATGCCCATGTGTCTACCCGTATGGACAACATAAGGCTATCTACCAAGCCTTTGCCACCCTGAAACAAAATCTAACACCAACCAATCTATCAAGTCTAATTTAATATGATTTTTCACCCAAACAACCATAGCTAAGGCCTATGTACATTTCGTATATTCAACCATGCCTATAATTTCACATTCATGAAAGGCTAGCTTGCATTCACATAATAACTTTCAATATTAGCCATTTTCCATGGCCTTATACAAAATGAATCAAATTCTAAAGTAAGCCAACATATTGGCCAATTAACAATGACACAAAACTCAAAAGTCAGAGTCCTATACATGCCATCGATGCCTCTAATGTCAGTTGATCCACGAGCTAATTAAGCAGTATTATAAGAAAATGGAAGGAAACGGGGTAAGCATAAAGCTTAGTAAGTTGCATGATAATAAGCAACAACTACTTATTATAAAGCAATATGCTCATAACCTTTCATAGTTTATTCATGAGTATCATAATTAAATGCAAGTACAACTTACTCATCACATCAAATGCAACTCATATTGCATACATTGAGCCCATATCTCATACATTTTAATTAGGTACCTGTACCACTCATCACATGATCATAACTTTTCTCATTTCGATATAAATCATAAACCTTTTGTTGAACCATTTGGAATACTAGCGGATACTCAATAGCCCTAACATGGGTTAAGATGCCGACGCCATGTCCCAGACATGGTCTTACACTGGCTTTCATGTAGCGAGTCGATGCCTTGTCCCAGACAGGTCTTACACTGACACACCACAAGCTGACGCCATGTCCCAGACAAGTCTTACACTAGCTTGTATATCGCGAGACCGATGCATGTCCCAGACATGTCTTACACTAGCACACATATCACCCATTATCATGGTACAAATATCCAAGTCTATTCTTAGCAACTGGATTTTGGAGCTAGTCGGAATAGTGGTCTCGGGACCACAAATTTGAAGTTAGAGAAATTATTTTCTTATCAAAATAGAGTCATAGCATGGTTATTATAGTGCATGAAAATTTTAGTGGATTAATTTTAGAGTTTATGAGCCCAATTGTGAAAAAGGACTAAATCGCATAAAGTGCAAAAGTCTTAAATTGATATCTAAAGGTGTTGAATAGTTAGATAACCAAAATTTGGGGTCTTAAAAAGGCAAATAGACCCTTTAAAGAAGGCATAGCCAGCCATAGAGTCAATGAGGAGACAAAATTGTCAAAATTAGGTGAGTTGGTGACAAATTTTGACTAAATTAAAAATAAAATAGAGGGAAAAGATATCATCCTTTTCCCATCTTATTCTCCATCAAATTTTCAGAAAAAATTATGGGTTTGAGAGCTTAAAAATTTCAGCAACTTGAAGCACTCACAAGTAAGTGATTTCCATACCCTTTGTTGATGATTTTTGTATTTTTTAGACCCTTGTAGCATGCGCTTTCAAATGAGGGGTATATCTTGCAAAATGGTTGAAGATATAGGGTTTTTCCATGAGAGTGTTTAGAATGTTTTCTAAAATTTTATGGAAGAATATGAGTCTTAGTTGTGTAATAGACAACTTTTGTGAAAGGTGTTACCATGAAAACACCTAAAGGGACTATTTTGCACAAGTTCTAAAATGAATGATAAATGTGTGAAATAGAGAGAATTTGGGGTTGTTATAATAGTAAAAAGAGTTCATATATGATTAAAATGCAAAGAAATTCAATAAAAATCAATTTTCGAGCATAGGGGTAAAATGGTCATTATGCCAAAGTCTAGGGGCAAAATGGTCATTTTATCAAAGATGTGAATTTTTAATTGCTTAAATTTATTTTGTGATTAAATGAGTATGTTTTGCTATTATAGATCAAGAAATACTGAATTCGAGCCTAGACCGGGGGAAAGCTAAGCAAATCGACTAAATTGACTAGTCGCCACATTTTGTAATTCGAGGTAAGTTGTATGTAAATAACACAACTACATTGTTAATGTATGTATTCAATTGTATTAAGTTAATATAGCATGAATTGTTGGTTGTGTAACGTCCCCCTACCCGAGACCGTTGCCGGAGTCAAGCAGGAGACATTACAAAACTTATCTTAGCACTTAAACAGTTTTCGTAGTAAACTATCCATCTGCGTCACGGTCGCTAAAAAAATCATATCTCGAATTATGAAACTTAAAATCCAATTCCGTAAATTTTCCCTGAAACTAGACTCATATATCTACTTACTAATTTTTTTTTCTAGAATTTTTGGTCAGGCCAATTAGTACAGTTTATTAGAAAAAGTTTCCCCTGTTTCAGGGTTCAGCTACTCTGACCCTTGTGTACTACGAATCAAATTTCTTCCTGTACAGAAATCCAATAACCATTCCATTTGTTTAAATTAAAAATAGACTCAATAAGGAATCCATACATATAAATTTTGAGTCCTAATTCTTAATACACAATTTATGGTGAATTTCTAAAATCAAAACAGGGAATCCAAAAATTGCTCTAACCCTGTTTCACCAAAACGTAAATATCTCATAAAATAAAACTCTTTTACCTATTTTGTTTCTTCCATATAAAAATAGATTCATTAAGCTTCAATTAAATATTTTATTCATCATTGAATTCACTTTATACTATTTTTGGTATATTTTCAAAGTTGGACTACTGTTACTGTCCAAATCTATTTTAGTATAAAATGTTGATAACTAAGTTTATAACATCTTCATTTCTTCTCTCTACAATATTTACCAACACTTCCTCTTATTACTCTTCACTAACATATCAAAACATACCATGCTTAAGGTTTTGGTAACATTTACAAAGCATACCAAAATATCACTTAACAACTTAGATACTTTCAAAATGACCAAAAGGCATCTTAGGTACAATGCCATTTTCCAAAAAGATAGAAACTTCACCAATTTGAGTTCGGGGATCGGCTTGTATGCTGAGTCCTTATACTTTCGTACCTAGCCTGCGTATGGAAACAAACCGTACGCTGAGAATACTCTCAGTGGTATTTCTATAAACAATAGCTTAATCAACTTTAAAACATGGTAATTCAAACACATTATTGCTATTATTCAATATCAATCAATACTTTAATAATCTTTACTTTATTTACCCTTATTAACATAACTCAGACACTAACAGATACACGGATCCAACCCACACTCCGGAATAAGCACATAGTGCTTCATCGGAACAAATCCGGAACTTTAACATTATAGTACACAAAGTACTTCATCGGAACAAATCCGGAACTTTAACAGTAGTCGACACATAGTGTCTCATCGACTCAATGTCGAAATATCCCAATACTTCCAATTCCTATGACATGTCAACTATATCCGACTAGCCCGACACTGTTAATAGGGTATTCAAAATCACATTCATTTCAATATGATAAAAATACTTACCTCATTCACATTTTCATACAATATAAATATCAAATATAGCAATAACGATTAAGCTCGGTTTATAGAAATACAAACCACTATTTATCGAATTTAATCGATATCTTTGTTCACTTTCTCTTTTCCCTTCTTTGATAACGTATCCAGTGCTACGTTTGCTACTAACAATCATCAATTAAAAATCATCAATATACTAATTCATAAAACACATTTTCACTTTCTATCAAACTTTTACAAAAATTCCAATTTCGTCCTTTTTCCATTACTAATCTTTTTTCTTTAACTTAAGCTTCATATTCTCTTTTAATCAACTCATTAACAATTTCTAACTCATAAAATTCATTATAAAACATAAATTTTCAGCTCTATTCAACTTAATCCCTATTTAAACCTAACTTAGAATTCTTTTAATAAATCACTCAATTTTCACTTCTAACTTTAATTTCTATCAATTTAACCCATAAAACCTCAATTTATTCAACTAAATCAATATCTAAAAATTTTCTATTTTTCTTCATTTTAACCTCATACATGTAGAACTTTGAATTAGGCATCCATAAACATAAAAATTATAAGAAAATAAGCTAAAACATCTTACCAATCAAGCTTTAGGGCCTTAATCCTCAAATTTCCCTTTTCTATTTCTTTCTTTCTTTCTTTCTTTCTTTCTCACATTTGCTCTCTGTAACTCTTTCTATCTTTCTTTCTTTCTTTTAACTTACTCATAAATCTATATTCAATATAATAATATTAATAATATAATGTTATTCTAATAAAATAACTTAATCTATAAGAAAAACTACTTTAACACATTTAATATCTTTACCAACTATTACACATGTTATATCATACATTCACACACATGGCACTTAGGGTCTAATTGCTAGATTAGTCCCTTTACTAATCTTTAATCTATAATTAAACTTTTATACCGTATGCAATTTAGTCCTTTAAACTAAATTCAAGCTACTTCACTTAATTAAACACTAAATAACCATTCAACTATAATTCATAAATATTTCTAATAAATATTCATGAATTAATTTCACGGAAACAATACTCAAGACTCAATTTCCGATACCATAACTTTCGGTTCATTACAGGTTGTGAAATTGAGAATGTATAATGATAATTGAGATAGTGGAAATTTCATTATATCCTTAAAAAGTAAATCAGATATTCATGCCATGACGTTTGGGTAATTTCTTTGTGGGCTAGTGTAAGACATGTCTGGGACATGCATCGGCCACATTATGAGAGCCAGTGTAAGACCATGTCTGGGACATGGCATCGGCAATGAGATGAGAGCTAGTGTAAGACATGTCTGGGACATGCATCAGCTACGAGATGATAGTCAATGTAAAACCATGTCTGGGACATGGCATTGGCAGCTTACCCATGTTTGAGGCTTAATGAATATTTGGTAGTGTTCTAAATGGTTCAACGGTGAACGTTATGTTCATAAGCTAATGAGAAAAGTATAACCATGTGGTGAATGGTACAAATACCTAATTGGTACGTATGAGATATGAGATCAGTATATATAATAGGTGACTTGTATGGATGGTATTGAGTAAGTTACACTTATGCTTACTTTAGTGTTATGAGCATGTTGATTATGGATAAATTGTTGTTGTATACTTATTTATATACAACTTACTAAGCTTTATGCTTACTCCCTTTGCTTTCCATTTCCTTACAGTGCCGCCTAACTAGCTCAAGGATTCCAGAAGTCAGAGATATCGATCACACTATCAACCAAAGCATTCGATATAGTTGGATTTATATTTTTGAATATGGCATGTATAAGACTTAGACTTCATTATTTTGTGCTTGGCCAAATGTGTTGCCTTGGGTTGGAAACCCTTTAATTTGTATTAAGCATTGAATGATAGTTAATATTCATTTTGAATTTATGACAGATGCGTTACCATGGTTAAATGAATGCCTATTATGGTTGAATTGGTTATATGAATTGTGCTTGTGTTGGTATTGGTTGGTATGTGTACGAAACTAAGTATGTAAGGGGGCAATAAGGCTTCGTAAATAGCCTTATATTGTCCACACGAGTAGGCACACGGGCGTGTGTCTAGGTCGTGTGTCAACACGGGCGTGTGTCTAGGCCGTGTGTGACACACGGGCGTGTGTCTAGGCCGTGTGTGACACACGGCCTGCCCCATGGGCGTGTGGCCTGGCAGTGTGTCCTCTGCACATAAAAGTTTAAAGTCAGTATGCATGGTAATAAACACACGGGCAGAGACACGGTCGTGTGTCTTAGCCGTGTGGAAGGCACAGCCTAGCACACGGGGGTGTGCCTTGTCGTGTGACATTATGAGCATGCTGATGTCAGAAACAGAATGTCCATATTTTTGCACATGAGCTAGGACACGGTCATGTCATGGCCGTGTAAGGGACACAGGCCAATGACATGGGCGTGTGTTTGGCCGTGTAAAAACCCCTGTAGGTGCGAATTAGAAATTAATTCTACACGGGTGTGGGACACAGGCGTGTCCCAGAGTGTTTAGGCCGTATGAGTCATACAGGCCATCAACACGACCATGTCAAAATATTCACATGGGCGTGTTACCCTTCCACACAGTCGTGTGTCCCTGTGTTAAGTGACATTTTTCTATAGTTGGAAAAAGGGCCCGAAATGGCCCCGAATGATTTACGATGTGTGTTTTGGGCCTCGTAAGCCCATATTCAGGTTATGTTAATAAGTTTTAAAATTGAACAGAGTTTCGGTAACTCGAAATGAATGAAAGCTTGAGTTTAAAGTTGGGTAACGCCTCGTATTTCGTCACGGTATGGGATACGGGTATAGGGTGTTATATATTCCAAATGTTCAACGAAAGTCTTTACAACGTAAATTTCTCAACATGTATTCTCATATTCAAAATCAAGACAATTTAGGCCATATCAACTCAAGTACACATCATAAAGATATAGTTGTATTTTTTCCCCGGTCTAAGCCCGGATTTTGTAATTCTTGATCTATACTGATGAAAATTCACACATTTAATCATTTTATTAATCTAGGTACTCAAAAATTTAAACTTTCACAAAATGACCATTTTACCCTTAAACTCGAAAATCAATTTTTATCGAATTTCCTTGCTAGCCAAGCCTAGACAATCATTTATTACTCTTATGACAACCCCAAATTCCTAATATTTCACAACATTATTATTTATTTTACAAATTTTACAAAATGGTCCTCTTAGGGTTTTTATGAGAAGTCCCTTCACAAAAGTTGCTTATTTCATAACCATGATTCATTTTCTTCCATAAAATTTTAGAAAACAACATGAACACTCTCATGGTAAAACCCTAGACTTTCAACCATTTTACAAAATAGTTCCCTCATTTGAAAACTAAGGCAACAAGGGTTCTAAAAATACAAAAATCATCAAGAAAGACCATCAAAATCACTTACTTGAGAGGGTTACAAGTTGCTGAAATTTTCAAGCTTTCAAACCCCAAAAATGGCTGAATTTTTGGTGGAGAAAGAATGGTGAAAAGAGATGATATCATCTTTCATTTATTTTATTTCTATTTTAGTCAAATAAGCTACCAAAACCCACCTAATTTGACTTTTTGACCATTCTTGTCCCCATGGCCGACCAAGCACTCTTTTTAGGGTCTATTTTCCCTTTAAAGACCCCCAATTTTGGTTCTATAGCTATTTGACACCCTTAACTATCAAAATAGGACTTTTGCACTTTATACGATTTAGTCCTTTTTCGCGATTAAGCTCTCGAACGCTAAAATTAATTTACCAAATTTGTCATGCACCTTTATAATCATGTCATCAAATATAAAATAATATTAAAATAATGTCTACGACTTCAGAATAGTGGTTCCGTAACCACTGTTCCGACTAGCCCTAAAATCGTTCTGTTACAATAAGCCTGGGGAATATCATGAATTTGGGCCACAAAAAATGAACAAACCAGAGGCACTAGTAGCAGGTCCTCAACTTCCTCCATTCGGTGAAAAACTAGAAGATGATTGTTAAAGGTCCAAGGAGCGCCATTTATTACTCGATCAATATCCAACTCATGATAGAACTTAAATAAATATCGTTTCTCACCGAGATCAGAAATCAAAACACCAACCAGAGGGTGCCATAGTTTCACCATGGTACTCCTCATCACTGAAAAATGGACAACACTCGTCGTAAGAAAACAGCAAACAAGACTATACTCATATATTGGCTTTTGCGAATCAAATCCTCCTTTTAATACCCAAGCCTCATCTTCACCTTCATCTATATATAGATTTGCCATTTCGCTCTGTTAAAGCTAAACGCCGATAATGGCAATCTAGAATGATCACAAAGCAATAAGAAAAGAAAAAAAAATACACAGATTTTACGTAAAAACCCTTTCAAGAAAAAACCATAAGTAGAGGAGGAGAAATTCACTAATGTAGAAAATTGAATGATACAAGAGGAGTTTCAACTACATCTATTTAAAGGTTAAAAAACCTTATTCTAATCAATGTCAAATAGAAAAACTGTAGTTCTATACGGATTCTACTTGTGCCACATGATCCGTATTGTGGAAGCCCTACACAGATCCCCTTGTTTTACCAATTTATTTTATTTCTTTAACTAGAATTTGAATCACACAACTATAACACTCTCCATAGAGAAGGTAAGAATCAACCGGATTACAAAACAAACAAAAACTTTTTGACAAAGACAACTTTTTAGAAAAAGATGAAAACAATGCCACTAAGAGTAAACAAATGAGAGAAAATGTGACATTAGGTAGACCGAGCTTACAATTTGAATGTGCTTTCAATAGTAAACATCTCTCGTGATATTTAAATAAATATATTTTCTCAAATCGAGTCGAGTGAGATGGAATTCGAATCGAATATATTTGTTCGAGTTAAATTAAAAAATGGCTTTGGTTCCTTGTAGCCACTACCACCCACCACAATCAAATTTGTCTTCATCCCCTAATAATTTATTTATTAATGTTTTATATACAGGTTAGCTTCTTTGCTCAGTTGTTTCAATTATCTTCTGGTTCTTGTCACCATATATTTTGAAATTAAAAAATATATTAAATATAAAAAATGTGATTTTTTTAATACATGTTATTTTTAAAGATAAAATGTGAAATAACCAACAAAAAATTTTAACTAAATATTTTATATCATCAATAATTCAATTTTAACATAAATTGATAAAAAAAATTAGCATTGTTAAACAATTCAATAATATAAATAGTATAAAATGTGAAATTTAATTCAATAATATAAATATTAGACATAAATTTGAAAAAAAATGGATTTAAGAGAGTTTTGGGAGAAAGCAGAAGGGAAAAAAGTTTTGGGAGGTTTAGAAAAGTAAAAATTTTGGAGGAAAAGTATCGAGGGTTTTGAGAAAAGTAAAATATTTGAAGGGAAGTAAGTTTTGAGGAAGATAAAAGGAAAAAGGTTTGTAGAGTTTAAGAAAATAAAAAGAGTTTGGCTTTTGAAAGAGGAGTTTGAGGGGAAGGGAAGTAAAAAAGTTTAATATTTAATTCATTCTAATTATTCAAATTATTTAAATTTGAAAATTTAACTCTAGTTCGGCCATTTTACCCAAAAAGCCCGTTTTTTAAACATTAATAACAGAATTGGGCCGTTTATTGGGTTATTTACCGGATTAGGCCGTTTTCTCCGAAAATGCTCTGACGTCAGAGCGCTTTAGTGTCCACGTCAACAAAACGCTTCCCTGGGGGAGTGTTTTGTCCACGTTAGCAAAAAAACGTGTCCTTGGGGCGCGCTTTGCTAACGTGGACAAAACGCTCTCCCAGGGAAACGTTTTGCCCATGTAACGATTCAAAATTTGACCGCTGGCTTCCAACGATCCAAAAAAACACTATAAAAAGCCCCAAATCATTTTTTCACACAAATCTCTCACAATTTCTATAATTCTCTCAAAATTCCTTTCCCTTCATTTATTTTTCACACAATTCTCTCATAACTCTCAACATTCTTTCAATATTTTCAAAATTCTATCAAATTTCATTGAAATTTTCTCAAAATTCTATCAAATTTCTTTGTTCAAAATTTTTTTGAATTTAATTTTTTTTAAATTAAAAAAATCCGATCGTGTTAGCAATGGTCGAAGAATTAATCTGTCTCGATAATAAGCACATCTCCGTTGATCAAATGACAATGGTAATTGATAATTTTAAATTTTCAATTCTATTCGATATTTTTTTAATTTATGCAAATTTAATTAAATTTGCAATACTACTTGATATTTTATTCATTTATGTAATTATAATTAAAATTTCAATACTGCTTGATTTTTTTTTCATTTATGATGTTTGCATTAATTAATTTATTCAATTGTAATTAATTTTTTTTTATAAACTTTTATAATAGTCTGTAGATCGGGTGTTGCAATGCTACATCCGTAATATGTTTGGTCCTCCATTGCCGTTGATCGAGAATTACTTGTGGGAAGCGGGATTTTGGCACGTGGCCACGATAGGCTGAGGGTGCAAGTTGGACCCGAAACTAAACAGTGCATTGATAGAGAGGTGGAGACCCGAGACGCACACTTTTCATCTTCCATGCGGGGAGTGTACTATCACTCTGGAATACGAGCATTTGCAATTGGGATTGCCGGTGGATGGGTACACAGTCACTGGGTCTGCATCATCTACTGACTGGGGAGTCGTATGTTATGAGCTTTTGGATGCTATACCAGATAATATTAGTGGAGGTCGGATCGAGATGGGCTGGTTACGAGACACATTCCCGGAGCCGGATAATGATTCGACTGAACTCGAAAGAATACGATATGCTCGAGCATACATTCTTGAGATGATTGGAGGTTATCTGATGTCGGACTTGTCATGAAACCTCGTACATCTGAGATGGCTGTTGAAAGTCGTAGATTTTAGAACAACTACCGAATTAAATTGGGGGTCTGTTGTGTTGGCAACATTGTACAAGGAAATGTGTGGGGCGACGCAACCGAACAAAGCCAAAATAGGAGGTTGCCTATCACTACTGTAATCATGGGCACGATTTCGCTTTCCATTTTTACGTCATCGAGTGGACCACCCATATACATTTCCACTCATAACGAGGTAAATTTTATATTAGATTTTACACTTATTACGTAGATTTAGAATATAATTGTATGCTAAGAATTTATTTAATTATGTGGAACCATTCGGTGAGTAATGTTAGAATACCTACCTCTCTCGAAGATATACGGCTTCTATTAGACCAACGATCGGAAGTACAAGTATTAAATAAAATATATATATACATAATAAAATAGTCGTTTCGTATTTAGTATTTAGTATTATGTATTATGTATATAAGTAATATTTTGATCATGTTCATATAGTTTCAATGGACACCATATGAGGATCCGGCAATTCGGGCAATAATTCCGGATGAATTTTGTCAAAATCCAAATGCTTGGCATGTGAAGGTCCCATTGGTGAACTATGCTACCGTGGAGATGCACCAGTCAGATAGAGTATTGCGGCAATTTGGATTCCAGCAACCGATTCCCATGGCACCCAAGGTGTTTGATGATGAGACAAAGTTGACTTACGGCAACTGCATACAGATTGGCCGAGATTTTGGTCACACTATATCGAAATGTGGGAAAATTAGTATGATTACATACCTACTCGGGGACCGATCATCGTTCCAGAGTTAGCGTGCATACCAGAATACATGCCATGGTTTAGGATCCATTGCAAGCCATATTTATTATCGGAAGAGGAAAGGTGATGGCAAATTCGTGCCCAAAGGGAATGACGGGGCCCTTTAAATCCAAGAAGAAAAGACGACGACGTAGGCCCATCAACAGCGCACACACAATCACCAGGCCCAACAGTTCAACCGACGACACCCACATCACAGCCTTTTTAGATTATGCTAGGTGCGAATCCTAGCCCTTATATGTATCCTAACCTTTATATGTTTCCTTTTCCTAGTCCTATGGCAGGTTGGAATCCATGGCCCGATTCATCTTCGTTCCCGATTACTCTAAGTCAACCACCGATCTATAGGCCACCGTCTTATGAGCGATCACACGAGGCACCATCGGGGAGCTCTTCTTTCTACCAATCCCTACCACCTTACAGGATTCAAACACATCTGCCATGGGTGATGCAAACATCGCCGCAGTCATTATTCTATCAAGGTAGGTCACCCTCCCAACACCCACAACCAAATCCCCTGCTAAAGGAACCATAACCCCTGTCGGAAGCTGATCCAATGAGGAATCCAATATAGACCCGTCGACGATCCCCATGTGGCACTGATTCCGACCGCCACAGACATTGATTTTTTTAATATATTTGTACAAACTTTTTTATATTGTTTCATTTAATAAAATAAAAGTTCTTTTGAATAAGACAATTGTAATACAATATAGTTTCCTTTAATAAAATATAAATAATACAATATAGTTTTTTACGACAACTATCAACTATTTCGATTTGGACATGATCTACTTGTATCGCTTGGGTTCCTACACCATCCGCACAACTTCTGTTGATTGGTTGTTTATTGGATATCCATATTGGTACGTATTCTAATCGAGCAAGGTCGACCCTTTGGTTTACGATGTAATTCTCTATTCGATAACAGCTTAAACGGATCAAGCGATACAGGCGACCACTTACGTTCATCTGGGGCAAGTGGGAATACATGTCTCCACACATTGTACATGTTTTCTAGTTTGTACACTTCATCGACGTAGCTCATGGGATCTAGACGGAGATTCTGACAAGCTGCAATTACATGAGCGCATGGATAACGAAGTGCGTCAAACCTCCCACAGTCGCAAGTCCTATTTCTCAAGTGTACATGATATTGCTTGCCAATAATACCTTCGTGCGGTCTATGAAACTCCGTCACACGAAACCATAGGTTATCTCGATCGTGACAGACTGTGTGCATGGTGTTCGTCCGCGCCTTCGCCTTGTTAATTTCTTGCAATACCTTTGCGCACCATACATGGCCTTTTTGCATTTGGCCTTTATAACTCGCTGCTCGCTTCATAAATAGTGTCACTAAACGAAAATATGTCTCTCGAACAACCGACGTTGTCGGTAAATGACATGTTCCTTTTAGAACAGAATTTATACATTCAGCCAGGTTTGAGGTCATATGACCATATCGTAGGCCGCCATCATATGCTTGTGTCCAGTGTTCGAAAGGTATGTTATAGAGGTAGTCTACACCTTCTTCGTTAACTGAATGTAAAACCACCAACATCTCATGAAAACAGTCCTTACTTATCTCATACCCTGCCAATATAAGTTGATAGCGAAAATTACATACCACTTTTCCATTTAAAATAATTTCAATATTACAAACGAAATTATATTAATAGATATTAAATACCCATGTTGGTCACTTGTCATTTTTCACTTGTAAATTGAAATTGCCCGTAGTAGTTGGACGCAACGTGCCTTTGGCAATACCGATGGTGTGTGCGATGCCACAGGCTTCTCTGTCGCTCAATTGTGGCTAGTATTCTGGTGCCCCGATCCGATATGACGCAGATATTAGGTTGAGGGCAGACATGCCTCCTTAACCTAGAAAGAAAGAAATCTCAGTCATCAGCTGACTCCCCCGATGTTATTGCAAACACACTTGGAAGGATTCTTCCACTGTCATCCTGTGTCACAGCTAGCAATAGCCGATGGGTATATCTACCGTACATAAAGGTACCGTCAATTTTTACCAATGGCTTGCAATATAGAAATACATCTCGGCATTGCTTAAAGCTTCAGAACAGATGCTTAAATACTTGGCATCCATGGAGCAATCGGTCGTTGTAGTACGCAGGTTCCATTTCAAGGTCTGTTACACAACCTGAGACATATCTCTCCAGCACCTGATACCACTGCTACACTTCATTATATGAAGCGTCCCACCCACCATGCATCTTTTCCAACGCCTTCTACTTAGCTATCCAAGCCTTGCGGTAAGAGGGCGTGTACCTCAACTGGCTACGAATTTGGCAATTAAGACTGGCACTGAAGTTCTGCGATCCGCCTTCACCGTCGGTAGTATTAAGGTAGCTAACATATCTAAATCCATCTTGGGATGATCTTCCGAAACACCTGTCAATGAAGTACGTTAAAAATGCAACAGTACGTAATAACAGTACTATTAACAAACTCTAATCTTATACCGTATTTTTCCTCAACGGGGCCATGATTTTCCATGAACATATACCGTCTTGTACTGCACACTTGGCCTCAAACTTATCTGATTTAGATTTAACCACTTTGTAGTTAACCCCATTCATGATGCTATTTTGTTTTAATGCACTAAGAAAACTATCTTTATTGGAAAACTCCTTACCAACTTGCAATTCACCCGAATCCAATGAGGAACTTGTACGGTCACGCCTTCTGTGTGGTAGATCTAGAAACTCCAACGCATCATCTTGAGATAGATCGATATTATGCATGTGGGTTGGAGGTGAATTCATAAAACGTTTGAAGCGTTTTCGACACTATTTGTTCAAAAACGTTTACTCAGAATTATTTTTCTACGAACTACTGTAGCAAAATAGCGTCCACGTAGGAGCTTTTGTTAGAAATTTTGCTAACAGTGCATCTTGCTTGAAGCGTTTTGGACACTATTTATTTAGAAACGTCTACTCAAAATTATTTTTCTACGAACTACTGTAGCAAAAGAGCGTCCACGTGGGAGCTTTTTTCAGAAATTTTGCTGACAGTGCATCCTGCTTGAAGTGTTTTAGACACTATTTGTTCAAAAATGTCTACTCAGAATTATTTTTCTACGAACTATTGTAGCAAAAGAGCATCCACGTGGGAGCTTTTTTCAGAAATTTTGCTGACAGTGCATCCTGCTTGAAGCGTTTTCGACACTATTTGTTTAGAAACGTCTACTCAAAATTATTCTTGCAAAAACCCTAAGCCTTAAACCCTAAGACAAAATATATATATATTGCTTATATGTTTTTTCAAATAACCTAAACACAAATTTATTTAAAAAATTAAACCCTAATTTAATTAATTAACCCTAATACCCTAAACTCTAATTTAGTATTTAGTATTTAGTATTTAGTATTTAAAATTAATAGTTAATTTAATGAATTAACCCTAAACCCTAATTCAATTATTTTTTTCCCAAAACCCTAAACTTAGCATAGCGCCAGTATGTATATCTGCTACAATCATGTTATCTTTGAGAATTTCTTTTTCGTGTATGTATATTGGAAATTAATAATTAAAAAAATCAGAAATGAGCTTGTTACAAGGTAAAAGAAACTTAGCTGGTGGATCAAAAATAAAATGATCTAAGCCATTGATAAGGGAAAAAAACCTAATCGCTGAAGTAATTGAATTACCAAGTTGTTGTTTATACGTTAAGAGTTATTTAAGGGTTTTTTACTAAAATATTATAAGAAATAAAATATTAAAATAATATGTTTAAACGATTATGTATCAATTAACCCTAAATTAATCAATTAACCCTAAATTTAATCAATTAACCTTAATTTAATTAATCTCTAATTTAATCAATTAATCCAAATACCCTAATTTAGTATTTAGTATTTAAAATTAATAGTTAATTTAAACCCCAATTTAATTAAATTTTTTTCCTAAAACCTTTAAATTCTAAACCTTAAAAAACTCTAACTCTAAAAAATCCTAACCTTAAATCTTAAAAATCCTAACCCTAAATCAATTAAATCCTAAAAAACCCTAACCCTAAAAACACAGGCAAAACGCTTTCCTGGGGGAGCGTTTTTGTCCAAGTCAACAAAACGCACCCTCAAGGAAGCGTTTTTGCTGACGTGGACAAAACGCTTCCCAAGGACACGTTTTGCTAACACGTACTCTGAAAACGCGCTAACATAGATACGTTTTCGTGGGAAATGACCTAATCCGGTAAATAACCCAAAATAACAATTCATTTCCGTAATTAAATTTAGAAAAAGGCCTTTTTAAGTAAAATGACCCTCTAGTTCAACTCAAAATCCAAAAAAAAAATTGAAATTCCATTTCCTTAATCAAAGAATCGGAATGATTTAGGGGACAGCTTTTAAGGGTAGGTATCAGACTTTTAAAATAAAATTGCCCTTTTAATTATAATATACATATAAATAAAGATAAAGATTGTTGAATGTAAAGGATAAGAAACGTTTCCTTAAAAAGGTCGATTTGAATGAATTCAGATTTTTAACTCTTTTTTTTATGATTATTAAATGAGGTTCGATCATGTTAGTTTCTCAAGATTGAGCCAGAACTGACAAATCTACAAAAACATCGTTGAATTAAAATGTACTCACTCAGTAAAAAGAAGTTACAAAGAAAAATCAGGTTTAACAAAACATGTCCAGCATAATCAGGAAGTGTACTCAAAAGGTTGAGGTGGCTGAGGTTCATCGTCAACTGCCATAGCCAATGAAGAACTCTGTTGTTGTCCAGCTGCTGATCCACCGGCTGGAGATGCAGTTGCTGGGGCATCTGTTAGAGAAAGCTCCTCTGGTTCATTAGGGCAATTGTCCTTGAGAAGAATGAACCCGGACGGTGCCACCTTTACGGGCATGTACCGACCATCTAAAAACTTGATGAACTTCTCCTGAGCTGGAACCACTCTTGCTGGGTTGGTCAAAATCTCAAATGACGGCTCAGGCTCGGTTTTCTTCTCCGGAGGACCATCAACCTGTCCCAATAAAGAATCAATGACCAAGGGTTAGCATTTACAACATTTTCAGTTTATCATCACCTGATCAAATCTCGAACCAACACAAACACGCATCAAAAGACAATTAACACATACTAAGAGATTTCTTCCTATTTATTTTGGTTTTAATGAAATTTAGTACTGCCTCCAACCGCTATATTCGAGTGTAAAATCCCCCTCCCCCTTAAGTTTTTCAATGTATTTGGTGAATGCTTAGAGGTCATATCCCCGTACCCAAGTCAGCATATATGTCAAACATGAATGTTAGACACAGTTGTTCAAAAAATAATTAAGAGTTGGAACAACATAGCCTATCAGAACCCAATTATGAGTTGCAGTGTATTCTAATATTCTAAAATTTATGTTTAAATCAACAAAAATTGTGATAAAGTTCCCGTGCTAAGCCCCCATTTCTAAAACCAAAAATTATCATTCACAAAATTAAAGATAATAAATTCATGAATCTTACATGCATAGCTTCCCCATCTTTCTCGCCAGACGATTTCTCTTTTCCGGTATTTTGAGCGGTAGACGAGGACTCTTGCCCTGATGATTTTTCGGCATTTGCCTTTTGCTCTGCCTCTTTCTTAGCCCTAGCTTTAGCCTTTGCCGAAGTTGACAGGACAGCAGCTGGAAGTTTAACAGCAGATGTAGTGGTTGGCACCGTAGTTGGTTTTGGATACTCAAAAAGTGAAGGTTTTGAATGAGATAAGAACTCGAATCTTGGAACCCTCAGGTCATAGTTCAGTCCAATAAGAGCCGTGGGCGAGAACGACAAGCTCACAAAATAAATGAGGGGATACCAATACCAAAACTGGCTAAAAACAGCAAGACCAACAACTGCAGTGACTTTGTCGTGTTTTGTCTTGGAAAGAAGTCTTATGGTTACATTCCTCCCACCAGCATCAAGGATCCCAGAGGCCAATATTGCTCCCATCTTGCTCATTGTGTCTTCGTGCTTATCAAGTATAATCTTTTCCAATTGTCGCCTAGATTAAGAAAATATAGTTAGCTAAGTAGTGCATATGCATGTAGAATTGTTACACATCCAGTGGAAACAAGAAATGATAATAGCATACCTGAATGTTCCGACACGAGAATCACTGGCTTCATTGACCTGGATCATGACCATAGCCATCGCAATGAGGGCGCCTTGACGAACAAAATCAACAACATCTGATGTTAAGGGTTCTAGCAATGCTATGGCCTCACTCAATCCTGTACCAGCACATGAAATCCCCACTGCAAGAGCCGCACCATATCGAACATGTGGGTTGTAAGATTCGGATAGCAAGGAGACAATTCTAGGAGTCTGCAGGATTGACCAGACAACAATGAGATCTTCAAAATTCAGAGCCTGATGACAAACCTCAAATATTGAACACACTACTTCCCATGGATGAGGAAAAAACAGCCCTACCTGCTCTGGCTCAGAGTAAAGGACAAACCCAAGTGCTAAAACAGCAGTTCTCCTAACATCATCACTCACATCTGATACAGCAAAGTGCAACAGGTGACGAATGGCCTTGTTGTTTGCAGTTCCCCTGTAGGCCAATGCTAATGCATACATGCCACCATAACGTAGTATAGGATCTTGATCCCAAGTCATCTGCTCAATTAATGTATCTGCTTCTTCTTCCCTTCCATAAACAGTAAGGGCTATCCCTAACGCTAAACCCCTGAAACCATATGGGAACAGCACGATTAAGCACCACTGACACGACAAAACGCATTGAATACTGAGATCACAAAAATTCCAAATTTACCTGATAATTTTCTCATGCTGGGTCTCATGTGCATAAGCAAGCATCTCGCTAGCTTTCTCACTTGCAGTTCCAACCATAAGCAAACCCATACTGATTCCAGCAGCTTCACCAGCAACAGCACTGTCAGTATAAAGCATGCTTTTGATGTCATCATAAATTTCTTCATCAGCAGTTCCAAGAGCTGCCAAACCAAGACCTAAGCATGCACCATGTTGGATAACCTGCATATAAGTATCCAACATTTTATTTCACATTCACTTAATGCCATTTTGTCTGATAATCGAACAGTCCCAACACAGAAATGGCATTGAACTAAGAAATAACAAATTGTTGACCATGTATACTTTTGATTATATGGAAAGTCAGCACTTTAGCATTTCTCTTTAGTTATAGATCTATATTGGTTGTAAAAAGAGAAGTTATCATAGCCCAAGAAAATCATATACCTCTATGTTAGTGTTGCTTAGGCTATCACGAAGGAATTGCTTAATGCCCTCACCATGGTTGGCATGAATGAGACCTAAAGCATATAGTGCACCACCTTCAGAGTACGGACTCCCACCACCACCAGCTGCACCCTGGGGCAGGTATGGAGCCATCAGAGACCTCCCCTGCTGCAGATGTCCTCTGTGAATAACACCCAGCCCTGCTGTCGCACTAAATTTGGCCCAATTGGTTGCTCGACTTAGCCAGTCCTAATAATCAAAACAGTAATAATAAGTATACCACTATCCAATACATATATTAGTCTAAAAGAGAAAGTAAAAGCAAGACTAAAAATTTTACCAGATTTTCCCTCAGGAATGTGTCTACCGTAGTTCCAGCATGCATAATGGCATTAGCGTAGATGGTGGCAGTGTGGCATACACTATTCCTCATTTCAACGGACTGCTTTATCGTCTTCAGAATCAATAGATCGGATCTACGACAAATCAAAATCAGTAATAGCTTGTATATCCAAAAGAAACACAATCAGAATTTAGTTCAAATAAAAAATAGCACAAAAGTGACTGATGCCTCACTTGTTATGACTGTACAAGAATTGTAGAGTCAATTGTATGGATGTTTCTCCAGACAAAATCCCTTTGATTTTGTTTAGCCTCTCGGCATACACAACTTCATTAGGATCTGCATCATGCATATTAGTCATAGAAGCAGAAGATCCATCTGTCATCTGAACATCTGAAGCAGTAGAATTTTCATTTTGTGCAGGAGCAGAATCAGTGGATCCTGGTTGTTCTGATTCTGAAGGCAGAGATTTGGGAGGTGGAAGGCGATCTCTGACATTTAAGAGAAAAGCCTGGTGCTCATTCTCCACAAGATCAAACGCGACTTGCAAAGCCAAAAGAGCATCCTCTTTAGTTTCAGAATGGAGAAGTTTCTCCAATATATTAGCAACACCTTCAGGTTCATCCAAGAACATGAGACACTGACAAATACTCAAATAATCAGGAGAAGGAAGCTGTTGGTAAACTTTAACAAGAAGCCGAAGCACCTGCATGAATCAAAAAGTAATGGCATTGAGGATCATGCATTCCAAGAAAAGAGAAACTAACAAAGGAAAACAAATTGTTTTATTAACATCAAAATAACCAGTGGCTATGGCATTTACAGAAACTACAGATTATATGAAACTACTAAAATAACTTCCTTACTTCTCGGCGATACTCTCGGCGATAAACAAAGGAATGTGAGACATTAATGGAATATGCTAAAGTCAGATGAACATTATCACTCCTTGTTATTGCTTCCTCAAGTTTATCTAGTCTCTGGCACTCAATTGCGATTCCCATGGCTTGGTGGTATTTTCCATCCATCAGACACCTAATGAAAGAATAATAAGATAGGAAGACTAGCCCCAGAATATATTCATCAAATACAAAAGCAAGCTCTACATACCTATCCAGCATTCTCTCCACAATAGCTTCTAACCTAGGGTCAACTGATGCCACTTCAGCACTCGATTCTGCTGCCTTTGACCGAAGGCTGGCATACTCATCTATCGCCTTGGCTGAAATGAAGAGCATAATCCATCAACAGCTAGCAATGTCGAAATTAAAACAACTGAAATACAATATAAAGAACACCAAATGAACGTCTAGGTTTGTGTAAACCCTCACTTGAAGTGAAATGTAATCACCTAAGAAATACAGGGCCAATTTCAAGTAATCGAACAGTTATTAATAATTACAAACTACAGTAAATGAATCAAACTTCTTACAAAGGAGGGTATGAACATAATCAGAATCCTGAGAAACATCGAAAAGGGCGCCAGCTCCAAGAGCATAGGACAATGAATCATTGAGTTCACCCAAGTAATAGAAGACCTGAGGTGAAGAACAATATTAGCCCAAAAAAGTAGAAGTCAGCAGAGAGAGAATTAAGCAACAATCAATTAGACAGAAAGTATATACTTCTATTAGTTCTCAGTTACAAATTGTAAACACAATTCAAACAACGTTCCACAATCAAACCGCAACATTGTTTTGACATGATAAGTTACCCAATGAAAGTTATAGTATCCAAAAGTTTGTATACATAAAAATACATATAAATATATATTTGATCCATAATAGGATATCTTAAATAAGATTTTTTCCATTAATCACTCAGAAGTGAACATTTGTTGGGCGCTAAAATTTGCTAAATCAACAATATTGGTTAAGAAACTTGTCCCGAACACGCAAAGAATCAGATTTTGTAGTTCTGATTTTATTTTCCCATTTCCATAAAGAAATCGGTAGCTCAATTTCCAGGAAATATGCTAGTTATATGCATTCACTCATAAAACATATGCATGCATAGAAAAACAGACTGAGAGGAACAAGAGAAGAGGACCTTTGAGACAAGCAGCGCAGCAAGTTGTCTCTGATGCTGGTCGAATTCTTCATCTTCATACAAGCTTTCTCTGGAAACCATAAGTTTAATATCAGCATTTAAGCACGGAACTCGTGCATGCAGTACATTGCTTTAATTTGAATCACTCCACCACATAAAACTTAAATAAACTATCTAAGAGTTGAAAAACGTGATACATAAATTTAAAATAAGCTGAAGGTGGATGAATGAAGATAAACCTAGACATCCCCCTCCCCTTCAGTATATCTGTGAATATTAGCTACGACATAGAAAAAATAACTAAAATATAACAAAACCCACAACATGACATGAAAAAAGTAATATGACATAAACAAAAGAATGTCTCAAAATATAAATATACAATATGATATATTAATTATCAAATTTTATATAAATATAAAATACCTTAAAAACAACCATGACACGAAATACAAGAACACAAAACAGACACAATTTACCATGTCTACCCTTAGGCCCCTACCAAAATGAATTTTTTCCAAGTGAACACAAAGCATAATCTAGTGTAAATTTTTGAAAATCACCGTTTCCATTTTCTTATTCACTCAAAAGTTATAACTTCTTAAGTAAACAAATCAGTACCCACATTGCACAACAATTGCTTTTAGTTCTTCCTAATCTAAAACTTGAAAAAATTTGTTCAAACAAGCTAGCCTGACTAAAGCAATCAATTATCATATAAGCAAAACTGCAATAATTAAGTTGAACCCCTTTTGCAAGGTAAAACCTAATTCCAAAACCATAAATTAAAACAAGCCTAATCTCCATAGTAGCAAAAATTTCAAACTAGCGCACTTACAAAATTCAAACTAATTCTCAGTAAACATCAACAAAAGTTTTCTTCACTCCGTTTTCCTTAAAACTATCCACCACCAATCAGATCAAAATAACCAAACCGCAAACCCTAACAAAAAAGAATAAGAAAAAAAATACAGAAAGTAATAAGTATTACATTATAGGAACATTGGTGGAGATCTCTGGCCAAAATTGGTCCACGAAGCTGACAAGATTAGAGAGAGCATGCAACTTCAGCTGAGGATGGCTTTCATTGAGCATCGCCAATAACCCTCCAGCCGAGCTGACCATCGTCGCCGCTGCCGCTGCCGCTGCCGCCGCCATTATTATTTCTCCCAAAAATAAAAATAAAAAACCCCCTAATTTTCTATAATTAATGGGGGCCGGCTTTCGTCAATAAAAGAAGGGTAAATTGGAGATTTTACTTTTGAAATTTTGTCGGTAAAAGAGAACCTGTAGTAATTTACTTTCTTGGCAATTTAATCCATGTATAATTTTAAAGTAAGCAAACTTCAATTATTTTTGTTGACTAGCTTCTAATGTCACTAACTTTTAAATATTATATTTTTAATTACAAAATTAATGAAAAATTTTAAATTAAATTATAATATTTTTAAATGTATAATAATTATCACAAATTCTAATAAATTCTAATTATTTTTTTAATATATAATTATCACATTTTTTATTTACTTTATCTTTTTTATTTTAAAATGTAAATTTAATAATATGATAAAAATAAAAAGTTATTCTCATTATTTCAAAAAAAATTTCAAACTCATGCTTTTATATATATTATAGATAAATAAGCTATATGATAAGGAACAATTTAGTCCATCAAAATAAATTATGGGTGAAAATTTCATATACAACAATTTTTTTTTAAAAAGGTAAATTCTACTATAACACCCCTAAAATGTTTCAATTTCCTTACGAGACTTTTCTAGGAATCTGATAAGAAAATTCAATTTTGGTGAATTCAACAATTTTTGAAAAGTTGTGAAATCTTAGAAAAATATATTAAGTCATTTTTAAAGTTTCAGGTTTAATCAAATACAAATAGGAGTTGAGAGGTTAAATGATAATTTTATCACCGAGGATATTATAGTCATTTTTTTATTATGGCCACATATTTTCTTCCTTCGACATTTTTGCCAGACTTTTTTATTTTAAATATCATAAAACAAATAAAAGGGGAAAATCTCCATACTGGCCATCCTAGCAGCCAAACATTACAACAAAGGAAGAGAATATTCCATTATTCTCTTCTCTTCTTTTCATCTCTACTCATTTCCTCTTCAAATTTTCATTATTTTCTTCTATTTCTTACAAAAAGACTTTACAAAAGTTACATTTGAGCTAAAACTTATCATCATCTACATCATGCTATCACTTAGAGTATATAAGCTTATAGTAAAAATGTTAGGGGCTTTGGTAAGAACTCTTCCCGTTTTAGTATCTTAGCATTTTATTTCATGTTTACTTGCTTTGAATGAGTTGTTGTATAACACCCCCTAACTCATATCCGTTGCCAGAACAAGGTTACGGAGTATTACCAATGTAACACCCCTAACCCGTATCCAACGCCGGAATAAGGTTATGAGGCATTATCGATCAATACACATCAGTCACATATATAACACATACATTTATGCATTCATATATAAAACCCATCCAACACATTCACATTGTCCCTTATAAGGCTCTACCAGACCTTAAAACATGCTTGGAAGTGGTTTGGAACTAAACCGATAACATTTGCAAACTTTAGGAAACACATAAAATTTTCAAACATTCAAGGGTCACATGCCCGTGTGAACAGGCCGTGTGCCTCACACAACCACCAGACACGCCCGTGTCATAGGCCGTGTGAAAACAGGGCGTACATACTGACTTGCACCACACAGCCGGAGACATGTCCGTGTGTTATGGCCGTGGGAAAACTGGTGGGGTTACTGACTTGGGTCACACGGCTGCCCACACGCCCATGTGCCAGCCCGTGTGTCACATACAGCCAGTAGACACGCCCGTGTGTCTAGACCATGTCAATCCTATAGGGTATACTAACTTAAATTCGAAGGGTACCCTAGGGGACACACGACAATGTAGCATGACCGTGTGTCACACACGGCTGAGACACAAGCCCGTGTGGACAAAAATAGGCTATTTGCAAAGCCAATTTGCCACCCTTTTCTCATGCACACTTAGCAACCAAAATGGTACCAATTCATCATACAATAGGCATCCCAAAATCATCAACTAAATGCACAATTCATGCCATTTTATAATCAACCATTTCACTACTCAAATCCATAAACAAAACATACCAAATCAATATGCCAAAATCATCAAACTTACATAACTTTTAAATGCATTTCCTCATCATTTTATCATCTATTTCATGCTTCAAAACATACCATTTCATCATCTCAAAACCAAGCCACAACATGTCATCTTTCCAACATTGATTCACCAATTGACAAATAGCTATACAAGCAAACATATAACCATCACAAAATATACCAAAACATAAGACCATATATATATACATCACATATATCACTTATCAAACATATAATTCAAGCTATCTTGAATGGCCATACACACCATCATTTACAAGCTAAATCTGAAGGCTAATATCATAACTCAAAACATACCAAGATGACACTAGCCTATACATGCCATATACCATATATACAAAGCTTCAAAAATACCAATAAGATGATCGATAGTGTGACGATGTTTTTAATGATCCCCGAGCCTGAGCTAGCTTCGATAATCTATAAAACAGGGAAATAACACACAAAGTAAGCTTTAAAAGCTTAGTAAGCCATATACAAATAAATTATCACATGAATCAATATCATTTCCATCAATAGGCAACTATGAGTAAACATTTATAAGATCACAAACCTTTCTCATTGTACACATATTCAATATCATAATTGAATTCATCAAATACTTCCCTTTCATTACTTGTAAGAATCTCGTACGTACCTGAACCATTTAACTCATTCACACATTCTTTCTCGACTTGACTTTGCCCATTGAACCATTCAAAATCGTTAAGGATACTCGGAATCACATAAAGCTCGCACAATGCCATATCCCAAATATGGTCGAAATCGTTAAGGATACTCGGAATCACATAAAGCTCGCACAATGCCATATCTCAGATATGGTCTTACATGTTATCACATATTGATGTCACTATCCCAAACAGGGTCTTACACGAAATCGAATAACAATGCCAATGTCCCAGACATGGTCTTACACGTAACCACAATACAATGCCAATGTCCCAGACATGATCTTACATAATCACATCTCGTTAACCTAATGTCATGACATTTGTATCCTATACTATTCCTAAGGTTCGTATGGGACTTTTGTATATCGTAACTTCATGGATTTTTGCTTGTATTTGCTCGTTCAACATTCGTAGCAATTCAATACTAATAAAACATATATAATTCAATTTAAAGACATTTATTTGCATATGAACTTACCTCGTATTGAGAATAAACGGATTGGATCGACTATTCGACAACCTTCGATTTCCCTCGATCTAAATCCTATTTCTTTCTTTCAGGATCTATATAAATTTAAAATTAACTTATTTATTCATCAACACATTCAATTTAGTCCACAAACACATATTTAAGCCAATTTGCACTTTGCCCTAAATTTTCACATTTCTTACAATTTAGTCCTCAATTCATAAAAACACAAATTACACAATTTCTTTCAAAATTCATGCTAGCCAAATTCTTCATAAAATCCTAGTAGCCCATTATTTTTATTTATTTCACATTTCAACCCTTCAATTTACAATTTCACAATTTAATCCTTATTTGACATTTTTGTAAAAAATCACTTTACAAAACATTAAAATCTATCAACAATTATTCATTTTCCATCATTAACATTCAAAAACATCAAGCTATCATCAATGGCAACTCAAAAATTCATTAACCAATTCTAAAATTAAGGCATGGGCTAGCTAGAACTCAAAGTAACAATCACAAAAACATAGAAATCATTAAAAACCGAGCTCAAAACATACCTTAATCAAACCAAGAATGTGTCGAACCCTAATGTTCTCCCATGGTTTCTTTCTCTTTTAATTTTCAGTGAAAATGATGATAATTTAGGCTTATTTTAACTTTGTTTTATTTATTATAACCTTATTAACCAAATTACTAAATTAACCTTATTATAAAACATTTAATTTCATCCATTTAATGCCTATATATGTCCATTCCCATTAGTCATGGTCTAATAACATCATAAGGACCTTACATTTAATTAAACCATAGCAATTAGACACCTTTATCAAACAAAATGCAAATTTTACATTTTATGCAATTTAGTCCTTTTATCAAATTGAGCACTCAAATGCTAAAATTAGCTCACGAAATTTTCACACATATATAATCACATGTTGTAAACACCAAAAATAATATTAAAATGATTTTTACAACCTCAAATTTTTGGTCCCAAAACCACTATTCTGATTTAGCTAAAGCTGGATTGTTATAACCAAAGTTTACAGAATATTTACAGATAATTCATGTCATTTACTATTCATTTCTCGATATTATTCATATCGTCCCTTAAATGGACCCTCGAGGCCCAATATGAATATTAGAATCAAATCGGAACTAAATCAGGAACTCATAGAATTTTTCATAAAATTTCTAAAATGTTTCCTAGGTACAGGGCTCACACACCCGTGTGGTCTAGGGGCATGCTCGTGTGACCCTAAGACACGCCCGTGCTGCAGACCGTGTTCGACCCTATGTAACTCTCTAACTTGTACCACACGGCCAGCCACACGCTTGTGTGAGTAGGCCATGTGATCAATTTAATTTTTAAAAATTAGGTGCAGGGTTCACACGGCCAAGACACACGCCCGTGTTCTAGGCCGTGTAGCATACACGGAGGCATACGCTTGTGCCTCTACCCGTATGCTCAATTCTGAGCATTTTGTTTTTCAATTTTAAGATACAGGGGACACATGGCCTAACCACATGCCCATGTACCAGGCCGTGTGTCACACACGGTCTAGATACACATCCATGTGTCTGCCCGTGTGGACATCAGTTTTCACCCAAAATTTTACTAATATCTTGCTCCAAAACTTACATCCAAATACCAACCAATTCAAACATTGATTTCAAGCAAATTCTAACATCTAATATGATATATCATTGCATATATAATTATGTTTCTAATCTTACCTTAGTTTAAGCTAAACATTAAACATCAGTTGATCATCCATACTTAAAATATATGTATTTATCATGACATAATGCTTTATAAGTACCAAAACAAACCATTACTAGCCATTCCAATGGCTAAATTACAAATAACATATTGAAGCCATCTATGGTCAAGTTAACCTATACATGCCATTATACCAAAATAAGTTCACTATTTATACCAAAATAAACTTGTGGATAGTGTGATGATCTCCAACCGTTCACCAACCTTCCCAAGTTTCCGTGCACTATAAAACAGGGAAAAGTAAACCTAGTAAGCATATTATGCTTAGTAAGTTCGTATAACTGGAATTAAATTTACCAATTCATTTATTAAAATTAAGCATACAATAACATGTTTCCATCAACTTGGCTAAATTGCCTAAACACATGCATTCAATCAAACATGTTAGTCACAAAATTTTCATATACATCAAGTAAACATAGATAAGCTCATCATGCTATATTCTTTCAAGACATTATTCGTTTCATCTCATAATTCTCATATCATGTCAAGTATTTTGTCAGTTGAATCATTGAAATTCTGATGGATACTCAAATAGTACACTCAAGGTGTACAACTCAACAACCCGTCAATTCATATTCAGAAGTACCCATTAAGGCACTTAATCAGAAAGCACACCCTCGAGCCACATATCATATAACTAGATTACTTGCCCAAGTTAAGTCCTATTTCCAACATATGCTCATAAGAGCTTAATCAGGATTACCCATCTGGGCTAAATCCTATCTATAATATATGCTCAAGAAGGCTTATATCAGGATTACCAGTCTAAGCTAAATCTTTTCTATAATAAGGTCAATAGAATTACTCGTCCAAGCTAAATCCCGTCAGCAACAAATACAGGACCTCATTCAATAGGAGAAGTCACATTTGTCCATCAAAATCCAATATTCAAATGGAACTTAACCCTTTTCAAATAATATCAAGCATGTATTCAATTTTTATATTATAACATTTAATTAATTCATATAAATGTAAATCACATTCTATACAAATACAACATTCAATTCAACATATTTACATGCTCAATTAAGTTACACGAACTTACCTCGACACTTGTTCGCGTATATAGATCTACTAATCCGAAACTTTCTCATTTCCTCGATCTAACTTTGAATTTGAGTTATCTAGATCTATATAAATGAATTTAATCATCAATTTATCACATTTCATATTCAATTGTACTCAATTTACATCCTAGGCAAAATTACCATTTTTCCTTTAAACTTTCCATAGTTTCCAATTTCGTCCCTAGGCTCGAAAAATGAAATTCATGCAATTAACTCCTTATTCCAAGCCTAACTCAAATTTCAATATACCATTTTCAGCACATGTATTCCATAAATTTTAGAAATTTTCTTCAATTTTCAAAACTTTACAAATTAGTCCCTAAATTTTTTTCATGAAAAATCACTTTGTAAAAGATGTTTATCTATCAACAACCTTTCATTTTCCACCATAAATTTTAAATTTTCAGCATATTCATCCATGACATAATTTCTATACTATGATAAATTTTCAAATTAATTCCCCAAATAGATAGAGAAAACTGTCCCGGTTTAAAAAATATAAAAATTACCTAAAACGGGACAAGAAAACTTACCCAATTAAACTTGATTAGTTTCTTCTCTCTCTCCTAGGGTTTCCATGCAAATTTTGGGAAAGATGATATAAAATAAGTCGATATTTCTATTTAATTTAATTATCATCTTTAATTTTATCATCTTTAATTTTATCACTTTCCAATTTAGTCTTTTTCTTTTTCTAATTTTTTCATGGATGAATCATCAAAAATATATACTAACTTTTGATTAATGATCTAATTACCATATAAGGACCTCAAATTTTGAATTTCATAGCTATTTGATCCTTCTAGCTACCAAAATCTAACTTTTGCATTTTATGCAATTTGGTCCTTTCCATAATTAAGTACTTAATCGATAAAATTTTAATATTAGGAATTTCACATGATATTCCTATTTAAATTCAAATCATGCAAAAAATATAAAAATAATTTTTCTTTTCGGTTAGGATTTGTGGTCCCGAAACCACTGTTCCGATTTCACTGAAAATGGGTTGCTACAACTCTCTTCCCCTTAAGGATTTTCATCCTCGAAATCTTCCCAGTAAAGAGATTTGGATATTGCTTTCGCATGGTGTCCTCCGGTTCCCAAGTAGCATCTTCAATACCATGTCGTTGCTAAAGAACTTTTACTAAAGCCACCTTTTTGTTTCTTAATTCTTTTGTTTCACAGGCCAATATTTTAATCGGTTCTTCACTATAAGTCATACCATGTTGAATCTCCACCTCTGACGGAGAAATAACATGTAAAGGATCCGATCGATACTGTCGTAACATAGAAACATGAAAATTATTATGAATTTGATCAAGTTCTAGTGGTAGAGCTAACCGATATGCAACAGGTCCAATTCTTTCTGTGATTATATGGCCTAATAAACCGTGGACTCAATTTCCCTTTACGGCCAAATCGAAGAACTTTCTTCCAAGGTGATACTTTCAAGAATACTTTGTCATCGATTTACGGCCAAATCGAAGAACTTTCTTCCAAGGTGATACTTTCAAGAATACCTTGTCATCAACTTGAAATTCTATTTCTTTCCATTTAAGATCAGCTAAGACTTTTGACGATCAGAAGCTGCTTTCAAACTGTTCTGAATTACCTTCACTTTTTCTTCAGTTTCATAGACTAAGTCAACTCCATATATCTTTTTCTCACTAAGTTCTATCCAATATAATGGTGTTCTACATTTTCGGCCATACAAAGCTTCATACAATGCCATTTTGATACTGGAATGATAACTATTATTATAAGCAAATTCAACTAAAGGCAGATATTTTTCCCAGTTGCCTTCAAATTCCAAAATACAACACCGAAGCATATCTTCCAAAACCTGTATCACACATTCAGATTGACCATTTGTCTAGGGATGGAATGCAGTACTGAAATGTAACTGTGTACCTAGAGCTTTTTGCAATTTGCTCCAAAATCGAGATGTAAATTGAGGATCTTTATCAGAAATAATGGAGACAAGTACTCCATGCAATCTAACAATCTCAGAGACATATAATTCAGCCAATTTATCAACGTACAGGAATAAAGTGTGCAGACTTTGTCAATCGATCAAAAATTACCCAAATGACATATTTCTTCTTTGGAGACAAGGGTAATCCCGAAGGCAACTGATGTTTAGCTTTTACTTGCTGACATATCAAACATTTTGATACAAACTCAGAAATATCCCGTTTCATTCCCGGCCACCAGTATATCTTTTTCAAATCATTGTACATTTTATTACTACCAAGATGAATAGACATGTTACCATTATGAGCTTCATTCAAAATATTCTGTATCAATTCTGAATTCTTTGGTACACATAATTTGCCTCTAATAACAGACAACCATCAGTCCTGATCTAAAATTTTGAATCGGAAGTTGATTCACACTGTATCCATTTCACTTGTACTTTACTATCATCTTTCAGAACTTTAGAAATCCACTGTAAGAACATCGGTTTAGCTTTTAACTCAGTTATAATTAAACCATCATCTGATAACATAAATCAAGTATTCATAGCTCACAAGGCAAACAGGGATTTTCTACTCAGAGCATCTGCAACTACATTAGCTTTTCTCGGATGATAGTCAATAACCAAATCATAATATTTCAATAACTCAAGCCATCTGCGCTGTCTCAAATTCAAATCTTTCTATGACATCAATTATTTCAAACTTTTATGATCAGTGAATATGCGACATTTTTCACGAAATAAGTAATGTCACCATATTTTCAGTGCAAACACAATTGTCGCTAATTCAAGATCATGTATCGGGTAATTTCTTTCATATAGTTTTAGCTGTCTTGAAGTATAGGCTATTACATTACCTTCTTGCATCAAAACACAGCCTAAACCATTTAACGATGCATCACTATAAATTACAAATTCCTTACTCGATTTAGGCTGAACTAACATAAGTGCTTCTGTCAATAAAGCTTTCAACCTGTTAAAACTCTATTGAAATTTATCAGACCACTCAAATTTCACATCTTTTTGCAACAAACGAGTCTTCAGAGAGGCTATCATTGAAAACCCTTTTACAAACCTCCGATAATATCCAGCAAGTCTCAGAAAACTTCTAACTTCAGATACATTCTTTGGTGGCTTCCAATTTACAATAGTTGAAATTTTGCTTGGATCTACTCGAATACCTTCTGCAAATACAATATGTCTGAGAAAACCAACTTCCTGCAACCAAAATTCACATTTACAGAATTTAGCATACAACTGTTTTTCACTTAATGTTTGCAGCACAATTCTCAAATGTTTAGTATGTTCATTTTCATCTCGGGAATAAAGTAAAATATCATCAATGAATACCATCAAAAACCTATTTAAATAAGGTTTGAAAATTCTGTTCATCAAATCCATAAATACTGCAGGTGCATTTGTCAAACCGAATGGCATTACAAGAAACTCATAGTGTCCATACTTGGTTCTAAAAGTTATCTTTAGCACATCAAGTCTTTTACTCGTAGCTAATAATAACCAAAAAGAAGATCAATCTTTGAAAATATAGTAGCACCTTTCAACTGTTCAAATAGATCATCAATTCGAGGCAATGGATACTTGTTCTTTATTGTAACTTTATTAAGTTGTCTGTAATCAATGCACAGCCTCAACGATCCATCTTTCTTCTTTACAAACATAACCTGTGCTCCCCAAGGTGAAAAACTGGGTCAAGCAAAGCCTCTGTCAATCAACTATTGCAACTGTGCTTTCAACTTCTTTAATTCAGTAGGAGCCATTTTGTAGGGTGCTATAGATATTGGTGTTGTTTCCGGTACAAGATCTGTAGAGAATTCCACTTCTCTAATCGGTGGTAAACCAGGTAATTCCTCCGAAAATGCATCAGGAAATTCACATACAATCGGCACTGACTGAATTTTTAACTCAGATACTTTAGTGTCCAACACATATGCAAGATAAGCTTCATAACCCTTTCTGACATATTTCTGTGCTGATATTGCTAAAATCACATTAGATAACCCATCCAGTTTATTAGATTTGACATGGAGTAGCTCACCGTTCTAACATTTCAATAAAATATATTTCTGTTTACAATTCACCACTGCATCATGTTGGGTTAACCAGTCCATTCCCAAAATCACATCAAATTCATCAAATGGCAATAACATCAAGTTAGCTAAAAAGTAATAACCCTTTACTATCAATGAACAATTTTTACAGGCTTTATCCACCATAACATACTGGCCTAGGGGATTTGAAACTTTAACCACAAATTCAGTGAATTCAACAGGTAAATTTTTAACAGGCACTAAATTTGTGCATATGTATGAATGTGTGGAACTAGGATCAATCAAAGCAGTAATATCAGTATCAAGTAGAGAAAATGTATTAGTACTGACATCTGGTCTAGAAGCATATTCTCTGGCACGAATAACATATGTCCTTGTCGGTGCTCGTGCCTCAGATTTAACTATTGTATCCATTATAGTACCTCAGCTACCACTGACATTGCCAGGGTGATGAGGTGGTCTGCCTCTCGTAAAAAGATTACTTAACTTTGAAGCCTGCTCAATTTCTTTTTCAATCGTTTCTAGACAATCTCTGAGAAAATGGTCAAGGCAACCACATCCATAACAAGCCCCGCTTCTCAAACAACATTCTCTAAAATGAAACTTATTACAGTGTTTACATTTCGGTTTGGGATTACCGACACTGGTTACAAATGGAGATGAAGATCTCGGGTTGGAGCATTGAAAACCTCGCTCTTTCCAGAATATTCTGCTGATGTTGTAAATTGATCATAATACTTCTTTGATTTTTTAGAAACAAATGATCGCGACTTACTTATAATTCTTTTACCAGAAACCTGAGCTTCTCTTTCAGCTTGTTTCTTTTCTTTACTCAATTCTTCAGCTTTATGTGCTCGATCAGCCGGTATCGTAAATTCCCTTAATTCAAGAATACCAATCAGTAGCTTAATGTCTTCATTTAATCCCTCTTCAAAACGTTTGCACATATCAGCCTCAGTTGGAACCCACTCTCTAGCATACTTACTCAACCGAACAAATTCTCGCTCATACTTAGATACAGGCATGTTTCCCTGTTTGAGTTCTAAAAGTTCTTTCTTTTTCTGATCCATATATCTCTAACTAACATACTTCTTTCTGAATTCGGTCTGAAAAACTCCTATGTAATGTTTTCTCTTGGTACAACAAAAGTTATAGTATTCCACCAATAATAAGCTGTCTTTTAATAAAGAAACTGCACATTCCAAACATTCAACTGGCGTATAAGATAATTCATCTAAAACCCAGATAGGATTTTCCAACCAAAACTCAGCTCTTTCTAGATCATCATCTATAGTAGCTCTAAATTCTTCTGCCCTATATTTATGAATTTTATCTACCGAAGTTTTACCAATTCTAACGGGTCATCACCTTGTGGTACCTCAGGAACTGGTTGAGGAGCAGGTGGGGGAGGTTGTTATACAGCAAGATTTGTTCTTATATATTGAGTGAACCATTCATTCATCATTTGAAAGAAGGCTTGTTTTGCCTCATCACTTCAGCCCTCAGATACATGCCTTCCATTACTAGCTGCAGCTCTTTGAACTGAAGTTGAAGCATTGCTCTCAGCTTCCTCGGATTTAGCTCTAGCTTGGTTGGATGACATTACTATATGAAAAACACATTTAAAGTGGTTAGGAGATATCACAGTATCACAAATTATATAATGGCATGTATAGCTAAACTCATACTTGCTACGTTCAATCTAAGAATCAACTAAACCATAGTTCTGATACTAATAAATGTAACACCCCTAAGCCGTATCTGTCGTCGGAATAGGGTTATAGAGTATTACCAAAATTTACAGAATATTTACAGATAATTCATGAAATTTATTATTCATTTCTCGAGATTATTCATATCGTCTCTCAAATAGACCCTCGAGGCCCAATATGAGTATTAGAATCAAATCAAAACTAAATCGAGAACTCATAGAATTTTTCGCCAAATTACTAAAATTTTTCCTAGGTGCAGGGCTCATACGCCCGTATGGTCCAGGGACAGGCCCTTGTGACCCTAAAACACGCCCATGCTGCAGACCGTGTCTGACTCCATGTAACTCTCTGACTTGTACCACATGGCTAGCCACACACTTATGTGAGTAGGCCATGTGATCAATTTAATTTTCAAAAATTAGGTGCAGGGTTCACACGGCCAAGATACACGCTCGTGTTCTAGGCTGTGTAGCACATATGGCTGAGATACACGCCCATGTCTCTGCCTGTGTGCTCAATTCTGAGTATTCTATTTTTCAATTTTAAGATACAGGGGACACATGACCTAGACAAACACCCGTGTGTCTACCCGTGTGGACATCATTTTTCACCCAAAATTTTACTAATATCTTGCACCAAAATTTACATCCAAATACCGACCAATTCAAACATTAATTTCAAGCAAATTCTAACATCTAATATGATATATCATTGCATATATAATTATGTTTATAATCTTACCTTAGTTTAAACTAAACATTAAATATCACCTGATCATCCATACTTAACATATATGTATTTATCATGACATAATGCTTTAAAAGTACCAAAACAAACCATTACTAGCCATTCCAATGGCTAGATTACAAATAACATATCAAAGGCATCTATGGTCAACCTATACATTCCATTATACCAAAATAAGTTTACTATTTATACCAAAATAAGCTTGTGGATAGTGTGATGATACTCCAACCGTTCACCAACCTTCGCAAAATTTCCTATAATTGGAATTAAACTATAAAACAGAGAAAAGTAAACCTAGTAAGCATATTATGATTAGTAAGTTCATATAACTGGAATTAAACTTACCAATTCATTTATTAAAATTAAGCATACAATAACATGTTTCCATTAACTTGGCAAAATTACCTAAACACATGCTTTCAATCAAACATGTTAGTCACAAAATTTTCATATACATCAATTAAACATAGATGAGCTCATCATGCTATATTCTTTCAAGACATTATTCATTTCATCTCATAATTCTCATATCATGTCAAGTACTTTTTCCGTTAAATCATTGAAATTCCGATGGATACTCAAATAGTAGACTTAAGGTGTACAACTCAAAAACCCGTCAATTCATATTCAGAAGTACCCATTAAGGCACTTAATCAGAAAACACACTCTCGAGCCACATATCATAAAATAGGATTACTTGTCCAAGCTAAATCCTATTTCCAACATATGCTTATAAGAGCTTAATCAGGATTACCCGTCTAAGCTAAATCCTATCTATAACATATGCTCAAGAAGGCTTATTTTAGGATTACCAGTCCAGGATAAATCCTTTCTGTAATGAGGTCAATAGGATTACTCATCCGAGCTAAATCTTGTCAGCAACAAATACAATACCTCATTCAATAGGAGAAATCACATTTGTCTATCGAAATCCAATATTCAAATGGAACTTAACCCTTTTCAAACAATATCAAGCATGTATTCAATTTTTAAATTATAACATCCAATTAATTCACATAAATATAAATCACATTCTATACAAATACAACATTCAATTCAACATATTTACATGCTCAATTAAGTTACACGAACTTACCTCGACACTTGTTCGCGTATATAGATCTACTAATTCAAAACTTTCTCCTTTCCTTGATCTAACTTTGAATTTGAGTTATCCGGATCTATATTAATGAATTTAATCATTGATTTATCATATTTCATATTCAATTGGACTCAATTTACATCCTAGGAAAAATTACCATTTTGCCCTTAAACTTTCTATAATTTCCAATTTCGTCCCTAGGTTCGGAAAATAAAATTCATGCAATTAACTCCCTATTCCAAGCCTAACTCAAATTTCAATATACCATTTTCAGCACATGTATTCCATAAATTTTAGAAATTTTCTTCAATTTTCACAACTTTACAAATTAGTCCCTAAATCATGTTTTCATGAAAAATCACTTTGTAAAAGATGTTTATCTATCAACAACCTTTTATTTTCCACTGTAAATTTTAAATTTTCAGCATATTCATCCATGGCATAATTTCTATACTATGATAACTTTTCAAATTAATTCCCCAAATAGATAGAGTAAACTGTCTCGGTTTTAAAAATATAAAAATTACTAAAAACGGGACAAGAAAACTTACCCAATTAAACTTGATTAGTTTCTTCTCTCTCTCCTAGGGTTTCCATGCAAATTTTGGGGAAGATGATATAAAATAAGATTATATTCTTATTTAATTTAATTATCATCTTTTATTTTATCACTTTCCAATTTACTCATTTGCCTTTTCTAATTTGTCCTTGGATGAATCATTAAAAATATCTACTAACTTTTGATTAATGATCTAATTACCATATAAGGACCTCAAGTTTTGAATTTCATAGCTATTTGATCCTTCTAACTACTAGAATCCAACTTTTGCATTTTATGGAATTTGGTCCTTTCCATAATTAAGTACCTAATCAATAAAATTTTCCTATCAGAATTTTTACATGATATTCCTATTTAAATGCAAATCATGCAAAAATATAAAAAATAATTTTTCTTTCTGATTCGGATTTGTGATCCCGAAACTACTGTTCTATTTCACTGAAAATGGGTTGTTACATGTTGAGCCATTAATATGATCATGTAATGACATTAGTAATATGAGTTATTTTTATTTTTTATTTTAAGAAGATGAGGTAGAATGAGAAGCTACAAGCAAATGTGTAAAGGAAAGCTTGTAGATTGAAGGAGGAAGAAGAAATTCACCTCTTTTTGCTTATTTTAATTGGTAAGATCTTTTTGAAATAAAAACTATCATTTACTTTTATTATAATATTCTAATTATATGTATACCAATAATAACAGTGAGAATTGTGTATTAATTGCATGTATCTTAAAGTGAACAAATGTTACTTAAATCCCGAATTACAAGTAAGTGAAGTTAATATTATCTTCATGAGGAAAATGAGCATGAGAAATAATTAGAATGAACCCTTAAGAAAAATGTGGTAAGTGTATTTTCTAATGAAGTTTGATTTTGAATATTTATTCAAAAGATTGGATTATTGATGTGACTTTTCATGGATAATACGAAGTTATGAGTGTTAAGTTATATATGGCATTACTAATCCTATTTAAAAGAGAAGGATAATATATGTAATTTAAAATAAATAAGACATTTTCCATTATAAGCTTAGTGAAAGATTGAATTATTGATGTAAATAAGACATATGTCAATAAGATTAGTGAACGTGCTTAGTTGTTGAAGACAACGTTTAGTGAGAAAATAGTAAAAGTAACCTTATGGAATGGCACTTATGTGCATAGTGAGGGCCCTAAGTGATATAGTGTTCAGTTGGATGCACTCTAGTGCAACTCAATGTACTGGTGTTTGGTTCGAATCAATGTGTTCAAAATGTATTTCATTGAGATTTCCAAGTGTGAACTATTTAAAATGTGATAATGAAAATTATGAGGTTTAAGAAATATGTGTGTAAATAATGTAAATGATTCTCTTCGTATTGTGATGTTTATGTTCATTATAGTAACTCACTTAAGTGATTTGTGCTTTGGTTGATAGATAGCTTGTAACTTCATTTTATATTTTATGGATTTTTTTTAAATTTTAAACAAGGTATGTTTCATGTTCTATTTTCATTAGTTCTTGTTAGAACCGTAAAATAAAATCTGATATAAACTTAAAATTGTAAACCATATAATCTATCATTCAAATCATTAATAACAAATCAAGAACAAAACTAAATGTGGAAGTGTACATGAATTCATTGATTTTTTGAAATCTACAAATCATGGGTTTTTTATCTTCCAAATTAGCACACAAGAAATTCAGAAAAGGTGACTCTCTCTTTTCTAACAATGGGATATTAGAAAAGTTACCTTTTGTGTAATTTGGGGATCATAACCCTAATATATAACTTTGGCATATTAGCTCTAATTTCTAATCAACTCATCATCAATTAGAACTTAGTTACTAGAGTACCTACACATATTTGACCCATACTTTATTTAATAATTAAAACCTAATAAACCTTAACCAAATTAGATCACTTTTAATTTGGGCTAACCTATTATAATAGTAAATAATAACAAGTAATTACCCTTATTATATATGTGATGTCCATAATTTTCAACTATCTCCCACTTGGACCACATATATTAATTGTCGAGACCATTTTTAAATCGAGTTTTGGAAAATGGGAATCGACTTTAAGAAAAGCGAAAACGGGAGTCGCCACTAATCTTCTTAGGTGTGATTGGATCACCTTATAAAATGTTTTGTTTTAAAACATTAATTTTGGTCTACGAAAGTCGAGAAAACGGTTTCGGGAGTCGGTTACGTACGAGGAAGGGTTAGCACCCTCGTAACGCCCAAAAATTGGTACCTAACTGATTATCAAGTGTCTTTAATATCAGAAATTTGAAAGTTTTAAGATGCAAACCTCTTTTAATTAGAATGTCTCAATTTTTAAAATTAAGGCTCACTTATTTCAAACGAGTCAAAACATCACATCCAGTAAGTTAGGACGTAACATTTTAAAACCTTCAAAACTAAGCTCGTCTTTCGAAAATTTCTATCTCGAAACAATAAAACGCCATATTCAGTAAGTTAGGACACTATGTTTTGAAATCTCGAAATAGTTGTTTAAGTTTTGAAAACTCAAAATCACTTAGAAAGGTGCTTGACTATTCGAATTCAACTAGAAAAGTCGCAACCCAGTAAGTCAGGGCACTACCTTTCTCGAAGTTTCCAAACATCAAGCATTGCCTTTTAATTTTTTTTAAAAAAAACCTTGGAATATTATTTTTAAATGACGTTTTAGGATGACATATTAATGCATCATGAAGCATAGATGTACAAAATATTCTAACATTTCCATACAAACATAAATAATATCATTATGACAACTAAATAACATGAACATACGTTTAATGAAAAAAATCATACTAGGGTAAATATAAGATAATAAACAAATAAAAACATGAGTAAACTAAAAAAAACATAATACATGCAAAAATTATACAACAATATATATCATAAAATAGCACATAAAAGAAATAATTAAACATAACATATAAAAAAAATGAAACTATGCACAAATAAGATAAATGACATATACAAAAAAATGAATAAATAGAACATTTACAAATTATAAAAATATAATGCAATAATTCAAAATACATGAAATGATAATATAATATATATATGCATAGAAAATATATATTTGAAAATAAACTATATAAAAAGATTAAATATTATAATATATAAAATACATAATAAAATGTATAAAAGATAGGAATAAATATACATATTTGAAAAATGAAGAAATTAAAATAAAAAAAGGTTGAAAAACTAAGATAGACGAAGAATAAAATAAGAACAAACCACAGAGAGTAAGAACGCAAGAGGGAAAGAAATTTGAGTGAATGCTTTCAAGAATTCCTATTGCTTCCCAAAACTCAAGTGTGTTACAATGAAGGGAGAGGCCTCTATTTATAGTTGAGCCTCCCCAAATCCAACGGTACAAATCAATTACATCAACGGTTAAGATTAAAGGATATCTACAAATTAAATCTCCAAGATTACAAGATCATATCTTCAAGATTGCACATCATATCTAAGATTGCATATCATATCTAAGATTGTATCATATCTAAGATTGCATATCATATCTAAGATTGCATATCCTTAAAGATCATATTTCCATATGAGTCAAGCTCATAGATGGACCTTCAATCTTTTCAAGTAATGGGCCATTTCGGTTGGGCCAAATTATATGTTTGTAATTTTGTATTAGACTTGGACCTTTTCTTTTTTTTTGAAATTATTTCTGGGCCCGGGCAAAATTGAGTGTCTACAGCTGCCCCTCTTTGCTCATTGCTGTGTAATAGGAATAGAGCAAAGACTATAAACGGACCAATTTTGCCCGGGCTCGCCAAGTCTTGAGTTCTTGATCCTTGATCTTCATTAAATGGCCTCTTGACGGCTTCAATCTGCTTCACTGCAACTCAGGAAGGCGATATCTGCTATCTTTGATCTGCTCCCCGTCTAATACAGAGACGCCAAATCTGTTATCTTCGATCTGCTCCCCGTCTAATACAGTGACGCTAAATTTGCTTCTTCAATTTGCTCATTGCAAACTCATGACTGTCATGTTGATATCTTTGATCTACTCACCGTCGAACACAGAGACGCCAAATCTGCTTCTTCGATTTGTTCCCTGACAATACAGAGATGCCAAATCATCTTAGATTTGCTTTAATGTAAGCACGTGAAAGCCAAATCAGCTATGTCTTCGATTTGCTCCTTGTAAGTACAAGGATGCCAAACCATCTTGGATCTACTTCAGTATAAACATCTGAAGGTTGGATCTGCTATGTGTCTACCCTCCGTCGAAGTGGAGATGCCAGACTTTGATTTGTTCTCTGACAATACAGAAATGCCAAATCATCTTAGATTTACTTCAATGTAAGCACGTGAAAGCCAAATTAGCTATGTCTTCGATTTGCTCCTTGTAAGCATAAGGATGCCAAACCATCTTGGATCTACATCAGTATAAACATCTGAAGTTTGGATCTGCTATGTGTCTGCCCTCCGTCGAAGTGGAGATGCCAGACTTCGATTTGTTCTCTGACAATACAGAGATGCCAAATCATCTTAGATTTGTTTCAACGTAAGCACGTGAAAGCCAAATCAGCTATGTCTTCGATTTGCTCCTTGTAAGCACAAGGATGCCAAACCACCTTGGATCTACTTCAGTATAAACATCTGAAGGTTGGATCTGCTATGTGTCTGCCCTCCGTCGAAGTGGAGATGCCAGACTTTGATTTGTTCTCTGACAATACAGAGATGCCAAATCATCTTAGATTTGCTTCAACGTAAACACGTGAAAGCCAAATCAGCTATGTCTTTGATCTGCTCTCTGCCAATACAGAGATGTCAAATCTGGTATCTTCGATCTTCTCTCTGACAATACAGAGATGCCAAATTTGCTATCTTCAACTTGTTCCCTATAAACACAGGGATACAATCTAAAATCCTCGATCTGCTTCACTGTAAGCACATGAGTGCCAGATCTGTTATCTTCGATCTGTTCCCTATAAACACAGGGATGCCAAATCTGCTATCTTCAACTTGTTCTCTATAAACACATGGATGCCATGCTGAAATCTTTGATCTACTTCGTTGTAAGCACAGGAATGTTAGATCTGCTATCTTCGATCTGCTCCCTATAAACACAGGGATACCAAATCTGCTATCTTCAACTTGTTCCCTATAAACACAGGGATGCCATGCTAAAATCTTCGATCTGCTTTGCTGTAAGCACAGGAATGTCAGATCTGCTATCTTCGATCTGTTCCCTATAAACACAGGGATGCCAAATCTTGTTTCTTTGATCTACATTGTCCCATAAAAGACATAACCTGTAGAATACGTATGAGTTCATGCCTAATAATTAGGATGCTATGATCGAAGTGAGTCAAATTCTCCTAATTAGACATGTTATATTGCAAAATGTTATGAAAATGATTCCTATTTTGGATGTCATCACTTATTCCTTCATCGAAGTTTATCCTTACTTCTCTCGAAGTCTCATTCCAACTCAACTTGTGGGTTTGTACCATTCTTCAAATGCTATGACCCACTGAAAATGTCTGTAAGATGATCCTCTCCTAGGATCGAATCGTTTGATTTGTTCAATCATCATTTAGACTGAAGAAGAAATTTCAGTTTCCCCGAGTACATCCGACCCTCACATATGGGAATTCCTTAAACAATTGTCTTGTTTCAATTTCTTGTATTATCTAGAAATTTCCAGAGTAATATGCAAAACTTTATTTGTGAATATATTTTAGTTCATCTATCATTATTTCAATGCAACATGCTTTATGAATAATGGGAGACAAATAAATTGATCCTGAGGATAATTAGATTTGGAAAAATTATTGGAAAGAATGCAAAAAGATTAACTTGAGAACATATCTTTACGAAGAAAAAGAATCCAAAGATAGTAAATAGGACAGAAATCAGATGCCCCAGATATCGCCGCTTGAGCGTCTATACACCAGCTCCATGAAGACTTTCTTGAGTTCAACACGTGTTCAAAAGATCCAAAGTAATTCGTTGATGCCTCGATATGTAACATACTTCACTTCTCATCGAATCCGGTATAGCAAGGTCACTGCATGACTTTCCAAATTTGAGCTGCCCTTTCGGGTTTTCAACTCAAAACCCCTTTGGTCTCAATGCGCCCTTTACAGGTTTTCACCTTGGCCTCTCCATTTTTCTTTTTTCTTTTTTCTCTTTTTTCTTTTTCTTTTTTTCTCTTTTTCTCTTTTTCTTTTCTTTTTTCCTTTTTTTTGAAATAGAAGTCCCAAAGTGCCCTTCGCGGGTTTTCACCTTGGCTTCCCTTCTCCTTCAGACAAAGTACTCCTTGACCGAGTCCGAATTCACTAGATCAGATAAATTGTTCCTATCCATTTCTTGTCAAAATCAGTGGACCTCTAGAGAAAGCCTTCTTCGCAACATATGGCCTTTCCCAATTCGGCATCCTTTTGCATAGGAAGGATCCCTTTCAGCACAAGGTTTCCTTTATGAAATTCTTTTGGACAAACCTTTTTTGTCATAAGTCTGTGTCATCCATTCTTGGTACATTTTCTTAGGATGAATACTTTCAAGTTAAGTTTACTAGAGGTATTCAATTCTTGACTCCATCAAAGCTTGGAGGAAAAATCTTGATTCATAAACCCATGAGAAAGGGATTGCCCCAGCAGCAGTCCTGGCTGTTGTTTGTCAAACCCTACAAAAAGATGGTTCAATGATTCTTAGCAGATAAGAATGAGGTTGCTGACTTTATCCTTCAACCTAGAAAGCTGAGGTATAAAGATTACTCTCGGAGCATACATCCCACCATGACTCGATGATGTTTCTGAAGCATCCCTAATCTTCATAAATTACCCCCAACTGTGAAGCTGTCAAATGAGCGTAGCAAATAGGAGCCACAAAAAATATGGCTGTGGTGATACATATAGGACAGAGAATGAACAAAATCTTGCAGATCATCAGCCAAAAACCCAGCCTGGTCTAAGAGAACATGATAGTGGGTCTACCTCGTGATTCCAATCATTCCAGCATGGGTACCAAGGTAAAAATCATTGTTCTTTGGATGGCATACTTTGTTGTCAATGACAGTACCATGTAGCATATTGTCAGGAGATCCCTGCTGAAAAAACTTGGTATGATGGTTTTTCGTACAACAATAACCACAATCTTTAGGGTTCCACTTCTCGTCAAGGAACTTGCAAGCCTCAACAACTTGATCAAAACTTGATTGAATTGAAATTCGCTAACCCCATCCCTGAAATAATGATTTGATCAGGTTTCCTCCTTCCTGAACTTGTATAGAAGTCTAAGAGAGCTTACTTCATGATACCGTCATCCACTTTGTCAGAAACTAGTTTTGAAGAAAGAATCTATCATTTTAAGCTTCAGAGACCGTGTACGGCCTGATGCCTCATAGCTGGAAATCAATGGCCATCGCCTGGAGCTAACCATTGCAACTATTGATGGCACATCAGACTACTCAGGAAAGCCAAACAATGCACCCATTCCAAGGATGATGGTTGGAACCTTTGAAACATCTGGAATTGAAGGTGTTTGCCCCAGCGTAAGCATAGAGAGTAGGCGGTAGTTTCTTATGCCAATTTTTACCAGTCTCAGTCATCTTCTGTAATTTGTTTTTTTTCTTCTTTTTCTTTTCTTTTGGCAACCTTTGTTGTACTATGGTATGGCGCATTATCTTTGATAAGACTGCAAACTTTTGGCATTGTGCAGTTATATAATCTTTCTTTTTTTTTGAAATTGATGACTTTTGGCTTTGTAATATTGGCATATGAAGCTATCTCCCCCTCTTAATGGAGTAGTTCATTTCCACAAAGATGAGTCATTGTCAGCTTGAAACTTTTGATGAGCTCGGGCTCATAACATACATGCCCCATAAGTCTTGACTCCTTTAAATTTGGCATTCATTGTACAACTAATGCGATTCCTTTCTATGGTGGACCAATAGTGCCCCAAAACCTCATGTTTATCCTGGAAATTGCAAATCCTCCTGCATGCGTCTTTGGAACACATTTTTGAATTCCCATAATAGTCTCAACAAGGTCTTGTTTTGTCTCCTCAGCTAATTCCAATTTCGCAATCTTTCCTTCCTCTAAGGCTATATTTCCTACCACCACTTCATGGGGTAAAAACCATTTTCAACAAATTCAGAAACAAGTCACAATTTCTATCACCTTCAAAGTATTGAGATTCCTCTAAACACATATCGCACTCAAAAGGAACTCTGAATCTGTAGTATCGTTGCCCGTGTCATTGATATCTAGGGATCTATGATAGGCACACAAAAGAATATACAAGGAATTCAAGAATGACTATTTACATGAAATGAAAATTTATAAAGAATGTCAAAGGTCAAAAGAATCAGAATGAAAGAATATTTACTTGGATAAATAATAAAAGTATGTTTTATTGAAAATAAAAATGTCTAAACATGAGCCCACTTCTCAAAAGAAATCTCATTACTCCTAGGCTTTAGAGAAACAAGAGTGTTCTAAATATTACTTCGTAAAATTCCTAAAAATTACAGGAAGTTCTTCTACAGTCCAATTGTTTAAAGAACTTCCCGGTTCATAAGGGTGAATGCCCTCAAGGTTTCTTTGTTCAGTCCCTTCCTCATGTATGACATTGATGGGATGATTTTCATTTCCAAACACCCCCTTCTCCGGGTAAACTAGCCCTCCTGACACAAAAGTCAGGAATATGTAAGGGAACGTCGTTAATTCCCATTCAACTTTTTTTTCACTCAGCCGTGACCCTCTTCTCTCTCTCTTTTTCTTTCTCTTTTTAATAACTTTAACTAATTAGGGTCTTTTTATAATTTTGAATGCAAATGATGCAATGAAATGCTATAAGATGCAAATGAATGCAAAAGGTATCGATCTCGATTCAATCTCATTTAGAAAACTTTATTTATAAAAAGAATATCTTTACATATAAATGGATTAAAAATACACTTTCGCCCTAATGCCCAAAGTTTTAACTCTATCTAATAAAAGGGCTAACTCTCGTCCTATCTGACGACGATCAGTACATTAGACTCAATACATCAGCTCGTATTGCCAAATCTTGCACATATTCGGCAACCTCTCGAATCTGGGCTACGGCATCACCAATGACGTGATCCCTTTCTCTGACCTGTCCTCTAGACTGATGAAGCTCTCCTTTTAGATAATCTTCTCGAGCCTTGAGCTGCTCAATCCGAAGTTCACCATCATGCAATGCCACTTCCAAATCTTCCACCTTACTTTTTAGCTCCTTTAACTTGACCATAGGATCATGATTTCGATGCCAACGAAGGGATCTTCCAAGCTCAGTTACCTTGGTCTTCAACCCTTTATTTTCTTCCTCTAATGCCAAATTCTGCGACTGCATATCTTGGAACTTCCTCTCCCAATACTCTTAGCGTTTTCCTCTTCGACCTCTTTCTGCAACTAATCGGAAGACCCTCTATTCTCGCTCTCCTCAAGGATACTTGTGCCTTTTTGTAATGCTCTTTCAAATCATCTCGATCTTCCTCGATCTTCCTCTTTTCTTTCCTCTCTTTCTCGACCTCCATCTTTTGAACGTCGCCGTCTAAGCTCAAGTACATCTTTTCTTCTTCAAGCTTTGCTATCCTTTTCTCAAGCTCTAAGTTCTTTCTCTCGAACTATTGCTTCATAATTTCTAACTCCGAGCGCATCACTTGCAAATATTCCTCTATCGATCGAGCTCCTTCCACGCTTGGCTTAGAGATGTTATCATTAATCTTTCTACCTCTCCACTCGACGTACTCTGGAGTCGTAGCAGGGCTAATAACTACTCCCTTTAATCGACAAGTCTTGTTCCAAGCACTAGAGATCTCACTGACCTTCCTCTTATAGTCAGTTCCTCTATACATGAACTCACTCTGAACCAAACCATAAGTTACCGGTATGAACTATCTCAATCCATGTTGCTTCAACACAAGCAAAGAGGCATAACTAATGGCACCCCAAATTCCCAATAAAGGAACCCAATCAAAACTGTCGCATCGGTAAAGAATCTCACCAGGAATCATCCATGGAGCCCTCCACTCTACATCCTTTGACTGCAGTTCTGAAATAGCGCTATCCAATTTTTTCAGGAACATCAACTCTCCTAGTTGAAGCTGCTATGTCTTTCAACGGGGAGTAATCCTCGAAGAAGACCTAACAAACCACCCTATCTATCAATCGGAAGTGACTGTAGAACCAAGCTAAAAGTAATTGAGCACAACCAACAAACCTGCCTGCACCAGCCCTCCTACATGCACCTAAGGACCTGAATGTCTCCGCCAAAATCGTAGGGACGGAAGTGACCTTTTTACTGAGTCGATGAAAAAGATCCGTGGTTGCCTCTTCCACATATCCCAAAGCCCTAGGGAAAACCATCAGTCCATACAAACTTAAGGCAAAAACATCTACCTTCTTCGTCTCATCGGGGTGTGTCAAAATTAGATCTTTTAAAGCATCCCACAAAATGCACTTGCACTCACCCTTCTCTTTAATTCTGGTCGTGATCCACTGCTCGCTCATCCCCGTAATAGTCATTAATTTCTTCCAAAACGTAGGGACACAAGCAGCTCGAGAATAGATCCTATCACTCTGAAACCTGGGACAACGAAGTAAGGCAGTGTACTCCTCCACGGTAGGTACCAAGTCTACTTCCCCAAAAGTGAAACAACTGTAGGCTGGGTTCCAAAACTGAGAAAGGGCTCGGAACAAGTGCTCATCTACCTGAACATCGAGCAAGTAAGGTAAGTCTCCGTAACTATCGTAGAATAACTGTTTGGTCTTATTGCCCCACTGATCCCAAATTTCCTTAAGCTTTTGGAGATTATTCTGTGTGACACTAATACAAGTATAATTTGATAGCTCCGACACATATCCCATAGTTATACTATCCCCCTTTTCTAGTTGAGTTTGCTCAGACCATCTATGGACGTTAGCGTTGCCCTCCACTCTATCAAGAAGTCCGTTCTCCATAATAAAACTTCCTAACTTAGAAACTGACCGTGAATCGATACCTTTGTAAATGCAAAATGGCATGCAAACAAAAGAAAAGAAATAGTTAGTATCACATGATATCAATAAATCTCAACGATAATTTATAAGGGTAATATCTAAAGTTTAACTCTAACCAAGTTGGGCTCTTACGGTTTTTCTATATGAGGTTGGCTCTAAAGTTTGAGGTACCTGAACCAGCAGATTCCTCGATTCTCACCCATTATAGGCTCATTTGAATCGAGTTTAGTTTAGGGGAATACATTTCCCCTTGGCTACACGGAGATGAAAATCTCACGAAACCATAGGTACGGATGTATCTCGAAAGTGATCCACTATCCTGCATGGAGGCGAAAACCTCACGAAGGCGTAGTTTCTCACTCCCACTTAAGGGTGTAACCACAACGGTCATGCAAATGCAATGCGCATCAGAATATAGCAACACATGCAATAATACAAACACATGTAATGCAAAGAGGATTAGATTTTAAAATTTTTAATTTCCGACATTAAGACAAGAGATAATCAATTGCATGGCTTGACTCTCTTATGGAGTCCCCAGCGGAGTCGCCAAGCTGTCGAGACTATTTTTAAATCGAGTTTTGGAAAATGGGAATCGACTTTAAGAAAAATGAAAACGGGAGTCTCCACCAATCTTTTTAAGTGTTATTGGATCACTTTATAAAATGTTTTGTTTTAAAACATTAATTTTGGTCTACGAAAGTCAAGAAAACGGATTCGGGAATCGGTTACATACGAGGAAGGATTAGCACCCTCGTAACGCCCAAAAATTGGTACCTAATTGATTATCAAGTGTCTTTAATGTCAGAAATTTGAAAGTTTTAAGATGAAAACCTCTTTTAATTAGAATGACTCAATTTTGAAAATTAAGGCTCACTTATTTCAAACGAGTCAAAACATCACATCCAGTAAGTTAGGACGCAACATTTTAAAACCTTCGAAACTAAGCTCGTCTTTCGAAAATTTCTATCTCGAAACAATAAAACGCCATATCCAGTAAGTTAGGACACTATGTTTTGAAATCTCGAAATAATTGTTTAAGTTTTGAAAACTCAAAATCACTTAGAAGGGTGCTTGACTATTCGAATTAACGAGAAAAGTCGCAACCCAGTAAGTTAGGGCACTACCTTTCTCGAAGTTTCCAAACATCAAGCATTGCCTTTTAATTTTTTTTTAAAAAAAACCTTGGAATATTATTTTTAAATGACATTTTAGGATGACATATTAATGCATCATGAAGCATAGATGTACAAAATATTCTAACATTTCCATACAAACATAAATAATATCATTATGACAAAACTAAATAACATGAACATACGTTTAATGAAAAAAAATCATACTAGGGTAAATATAAGATAATAAACAAATAAAAACATGAGTAAACTAAAAAAACATAATACATGCAAAAATTATACAACAATATATATCATAAAATAGCACATAAAAGAAATAATTAAAATAGCATATAAAAAAATGAAACTATGCACAAATAAGATAAATGACATACACAAAAAAATGAATAAATAGAACATTTACAAATTATAAAAATATAAGCAATAGTTCAAAATACATGAAATGATAATATAATATATATATGCATAGAAAATATATATTTGAAAATAAACTATATAAAAAGATTAAATATTATAATATATAAAATACATAATCAAATGTATAAAAGATAGGAATAAAAATACATATTTGAAAAATGAAGAAATTAAAATAAAAAAAGGTTGAAAAACTAAAATAGGCGAAGAATAAAATAAGAACAAACCACAGAGAGTAAGAATTTTGAGTGAATGCTTTCAAGAATTCTTATTGCTTCCCAAAACTCAAGTGTGTTACAATGAAGGGAGAGGCCTCTATTTATAGTTGAGCCTCCCCAAATCCAACGGTACAGATCAATTACATCAATGGTTAAGATTAAAGGATATCTACAAATTAAATCTCCAAGATTACAAGATCATATCTTTAAGATTGCACATCATATCTATGATTGCATATCATATCTAAGATTGTATCATATCTAAGATTGCATATCCTTAAAGATTATATTTCCATATAAGTCAAGCTCATAGATGGACCTTCATTCTTTTCAAGTAATGGGCCATTTCGATTGGGCCAAATTATATGTTTGTAATTTTGTATTAGACTTGGACCTTTTTTTTTTGAAATTATTTCTGGGCCCGTGCAAAATTGAGTGTCTACATTAATTACTCTATAATTACATGTCATTATATAACCTTATGAGCTCAAAAGTTTACTATCATATCCAAAAAGGTATTCCAAAGAATCTCATCCATTAATTATGTTAACATAGAACCAATACAACTTTCGTTACATATATCATAACTAAATCCATCCCTGATCACACATATTAATACAACCAAATGACATAGATCAAGTATGGATGTGTAGAATGGAAATTACATGCAATATGATCTAAACATGTCTATTTCCAACTGGTCTTCCTTAATCCTTAGTGAGATCAAACCTTACCAAAATCAGAGTGTGAATAAACCAAATAAACTTTATTTCTATAGAAAATAAACTTAATATTCGTAAACTAAAATAACTGAAAATGTTTCTATAACATAAAAGCATTAAAAAGTACAAACTCACACTAAAACCAAATATCCTCAAATGACATTACACTCATATAAGCAGTGTGTTCATGAAAACCATTAGGTGTAATCCCTTAGTAAGCGAGTTTACAATCATGGAATTTATCCCAATATGCTTTATAGGCACCTAACCACTCTATACTTTTACTTTAACAACCAAGAACTCAAAGTCTATGTGTTTTGATTTTGATGTGCTCATGTTGTTATTGGAATAATGGACTACCAATTATTGTTACAATTTGCACCCTAGTGACAAAATTTCACATCAATATTCCATCAAAATCAGAGTCTGTATACCTGATGATCTCTAACTTACCAGACCTTAGATATGTGAGCATGTAATCTTTTTTTCTCTAAAGATACCTCATAACCTTCTTGGCTGCTATCCAATGGTCCAAACCAGGGTTGCTTAAATATATGCCAAACATCCTAATAGTGTATGCAATATTCGAATATGTACAAACCCAAACATACATTAGACTCCCCACTTTTGAGACATAGTGAATCTTATGCATTTCCTTAATTTTAAGATCATTCTTGGGGTATTGGTCGAGACTTAACTTATTATTGACAAGTAATATGTCATTAAAGTATAAAACCAAATACAGAACCTTATTCCCACTAAACTTGTGGTACATACAATTATCTACCAAATCCATCTCTAAATCGAATGAGGTAATCATTTGGTAAAATTTGTAATACTATTGACGAGGATGTCTACTTAAGTCCATAGATGAAGTTCTTTAATTTGCAAATCATTAACTTTGTATCATTAGACATAGTTTTCTAGTTGCACCATATAAATGTATGATCAATTTTACCATTAAGAAACCATTAACTTAACATTCATCTAATATTTTTAAGGTCAAAATATTCCACTAAAGCCATTATAACCCTTTCTCTAGTGGACCTTTTTAATGAAATTCGTTTTTGAGGTTGTTGTAACGCGTAGGTTTGTGCAAGTGTACACAGTCGTTATCAAGTAATAAGTTAGTATCGAGTTATCGTCTCCATAGGGATTGTATTTGTGTTAAATCATTTAATTGTAAAATTATGCTAACAACTTGGTAAATAAAAACACATATGGTTAAGAAGTGATGATTAAAATTAAATATATTAAACTAAATGCAAAGAGAACACTTAATGAAAATTGCATTCTGAATTTCTATTCATGACTGTTAGGTAGTTGCCGAAATTTATTTTTGACACTTGATTGTTTTCCCTAGTCCTCTAAATTAAAATTTTGTTTCATTATAATGAATTGTGATGCTTCCGTGGTTATGAGTACAGCTTAAAACGTGACTAACCGAGTAACCGAGGTAGGGTGCTTGAGTTGTCATCCTATTTCACTTCAAAAGGTTCGATATGTTCTTAAGAAAAATATAATAAATTAGGAGTTTGTTGGGCTGAGTAACCGGGGTGGGGTGCTTGGCTGTCACTCTCTTCACATCAAAAGGTTCAATGTATTCTTAAGCAATAATAATAATAATAATAATAATAATAATAATAATAATAATAAGAAAACAAAAGAGAGAAAAAAATGAAAAAATGAAAAAAAAAGAAAAAATGATGTATTAATAATAAAATTGCATTTGGGGGCTAAAGGTGGAAACAAATAAGGTGTCTTGGTAAGTTTAGTAAATTACCTAATTTTCATGAAATAATCCAAGTTGATTTTAATTTTTGTGTGTATTAATTGGAATACTTTTTCAGTTTTACTTAAAGCAAGCTAAAGGTTCTCTTTATTTTTCATATGCATTATGCCTACTGTTTATAAAACTTTGGAGTGATCATGGCAAAATTCTAAATTTCATAGTGGATTAGGAACCATACTTGAGGGCAAGCATGGGCTAAGTAGGGGGAATTTGATAATACTCTAGGATGACATATTTTTATGTATTAATTATATGTTTATTTTGAGTATGATCCTACTAATTTGAGCTATTTATGGTTTTTAACTTATACGGACTAAATTGAAGGCAAAAAGAAATTTTGGGGCTAAAAGCGAGAATTTAAAGTTAAATTGCCAGCATGCGAAGTAGGAGAGCAGTGGTGCCACAAATGCAAAGTGTGGAAGATTTTGGGAGCAAAAATGCAAAAGAAGAGATTTTTTAGCACAAGACTCTATTTTAATTCCAATTATATTAGGATTATTATTAAGGATTATTATTTAGATTTAATTTTAACTTTTATCTTTATTTATCCTTATTTATCTTTAATTATTTTTATTTAATTGTATTTATTTTTTAAAATTTAATTAGAAATATACTAGGTTTTCTAGTACTATAAATAGGGGATGGAGTGACACAAATTTCACTCATCTTTTCTGTAAATACTCTCTCCCCTAAAAAGTTTAGCTTTTTGTTCTTTCCATATTTTTTCAATAAAAATTTCATTTCCATTATATTTATTTCTTTTTCCCAAAAAGCATGAGCCACTAAATTTATCTAGCCGAAGGTTGTCAAAGTTCCCCAAAAAAGGGTTCATGAGGCTTAGAATCCGTACTTAGCCTTCTCGATGAGTATTCATCGTTTCTCCACATTATTAGGCTAACGCTTCCGTTCATGTCCCTTTAAAAGTGATCTTTTCATCTTGTGCAAAGGCAGGCACTTTGAATGTTTTGGGAAGGTCGCACAGTCGGTTCGTTAGCTTACTGCATCAGAGGTTGGCGAGCCCAAGAGACAAAATGGCGTGGCATTCGCCATTAAGAAGTGATGATCTAGCATAAGATCGTCCCACAAAAGCGATTTTTTGCTAGAGTCAGGTTCTTCTAAATGGTAAGCCTAAAATCTTGGAGTTGGTGTTCGTAGGTGTCCTCTTCCACTATAACTAGCTTATTCTGTTCGAGAAGGATTACCTAAAAGCCGAGGATTGAACCCAAGGTAGATCAAGGCAACCGGAGGCTAGAATCTCTCCATAATAAAAACTCTCTCTTACTCAACTTTGTCTTCCGTTACAATTTTAATTTTAATTTTCATAATTTCAATTCAATCAAACTTTAAATTCTGTTTTTAATTTTTTTCCCAGGTACGTAGGTTTTCATGGGTACGACTCTGTCCGGGATTTTGAGGAATAGGAACTTGGGCAAATTCAATCCCTGAGGATTTGACCCTACTTCCCTTATACTGTTCTTTTCATTATTTTATAGGGATAGGATATTTTTGGTGCTCTCAACGGCCACATCACTGATGCATGGATGCCAGCACTAGACTCAAATGGAGATGGTTTAAAGTTGAATTCACATACAAGAATGGTAGTTGATGCGTCTGCCAATGGTACTTTTTTTTATAAAACTTATAATGAAGCATACGAGATCTTGGAAAAGATTGCCAACAACGATTATCAGTATCTGACCACAAGAGTTGGGACGGGTAAGACTGTTGTCGGTACCATCGAGCTTGATGCAATCACTTTGTTAATGTTCCAAGTATCTTTTCTAGCTAATATGATTAAAACCATGAAAAATCCAACTGCAACCCATGAAATGAAATCAGCAGAGTTGTCATGTGTTTATTACAGGGAAAATCATGTGTTTGACAAATGCTCATCAAACCTAGCGTCACTATACTATATGGGTAATTCCAATCAAAATAGCAATCCATATTCCAACATCTACAATTCAGGGTGGAAACAGAATCCGAATTTCAATTGGGGTAATAAAGGTGTGGGAAAATTCAACAATGCCACAAGATAGAATGTCAACAATGCACCACCTGGTTATGTTCAACCTATACTAAGGTAAAATACCCAATATGGTCAAGCATCATATCCTACTTCCATTGAAGTTTTGTTAAAAGAATATATGGCCAAGAATGATGTTGTAATTCAAAGTCAGGCTGCATCTCTCTGAGCACTTGAAAATCAAGTGGGGCAAATAGCGAATCCTTTAAATTCTAGGCCACAAGGAGCATTTCTGAGTGATACTGAGAATTTAATAACACAAGGTGATAATACTTTAGAACGACATATTTTATGTGCTAATTGCATGTTTATTTTGAGTATGATCCTACTAATTTGAGTTATTCTATGGTCTTTTATCTTTTAGGGACTAAATTGGAGGCAAAAGAAAATTTAAGGGCAAAAAGTGCACATTTGAAGATACAATGGGCCAACATACAATATAGGGAAAATTGTGGTGCCAAAAAATGCAGGCATGGAAGACATAAGGGAAAAAGTACAAAAAAAGAGATTTTATAGCACAAGACTCTATTTAATGTTTTATTATATTAGGATAATTATTAAGGATAATTATTTAGATTTAAATTTAGGATTTATTTTTATTTATCTTTAATTATCTTATTTTATTTGTATTTATCTTTTAGAATTTAATTAGGAATAGACTAAGTTTCTTAGTACTATAAATAGGGGTTGAAGTGATACAAATTGAGGCCATCTTTTGCTGTAAACACCCTCTCCCCATAAATTTAGTCTTTTTTTTCTTTCCATATTTTCTTTCAAATAAAAATTCCCTTTCCATTATTTTTTGTTTTTCCCCAAAAATTATGAGCCACTCAATTCGATCTAGCCGAAGGTTGTCAAAATTCCCCAAAAAGGTTCATGAGGTTTAGAATCTGCGCTTAGCCTTCTCAACAGGGTATTCATTGCTTCTTTGCATTACGGGGCTGATGCTTTCGCCCATGTCCCGTAATAGGTGATATTTTCAACTTGTGTAAGGAACGACCGCTTTGTATGTTTGGGAAGGTTGCACAGTCGGTTCGTTGGCTTTCTGCGTCATAGGTTGACGAGTCCAAGAGACAAAATGGCATGGTATTCTTCGTTGGGAAGTGATGATCTAGCAGAAGATAGTCCCACAAAAGCGATTATTAGCTAAAGTTAGGTTTCGCCAAATCTTAAGTCTAAATTCTTGGAGCTGGTGGTCGTAGGCGTCCTCTTCCACTATAACTAGCTTACTCAGCTTGAGAAGGATCACTTAAAAGCCAAGGATTGGACCTAAGGCAAATCGAGACAACCGGGGGCTGGAATCTCACCACATAAGAAACTCTCTCTCTCTGTTTATTTTTTATATTCTCCATTTCAATTTATTTAATTTTGCAATTTCAATTCAACTTTCAATTCTATTTTTATTTTATTTTTCCAGATCAAAACTTTTAATTATGTTTTTTCTTTTATTTTTTTAGGAATGCAGGTTTTCTTGGGCACAATTCTGCCTAGAATTTCGAGAAACAAGCATTCGTACAATCTACTCCCTGAGGATTCGACCCTACTTCCCCTTTACTTTTCTTTTTCATTTTTTTGTAGGAAATAGGATATTTTTGGTGCTCTCAACAACCGCATCAAGTTTTGGTGCCGTTGCCGGGGACTGGCAACGTACTAATCTTATTCTTTATTTCTTATGACGAGATCTGCTCCAGGTGCTCTTGCGTTTGATTCGGAGATTGAAAAGACTGTGAGAGCTAATCGCAAGGAAACAAAGCTAAGGAAAAAGCAGTCAGTGGTGGTTGGGACTCAAAGTAATCCACCACCAGAAATCAAAATCAATTACGAAATAGAGTCTAGGGTTAACGAAAAACCTACTCAAACATTTGAAAGTGAAAAAGTAGAAGTAGATTCACCAGAGGAAGTGCTTAATGCCAGGGTTAACGAAAACCTTAGCACATCAACAAATGGCTCAAACGATTCAGGAACTGGCCAAAGCTCTGATAAAACAACTGCCATTGTGCATTACGTATCCTACTATGGATACTGATTTTGAATTGAAGTTAGGCTTAATCTAGCTTCTGCCAACTTTTCGTGGGTTGCAAAATGAAAATCCCTACAAGCACTTGAAAGAGTTCCATATGGTTTGCCTTAGTATGAAACCTCAAGGGATAATTGAGGATCAAATTAAATTACGTGCTTTTCCTTTCTTCCTAGCAGATTTAGCTAGGGAATGACTATTTTACTTACCTCCTAGATCTATTAAAACTTAGGCTGATCTTTCTCGTTTATTTCTCAATAGGTTTTTTCCAGCATCTGGAGCAACTGAGTTAAGAAGAGAAATTATTGGAATAAGACAAAAAGAAACAGAGTCTCTTTACAATTATTGGGAGCGATTTAAAAAGTTGTGTGCAAGTTGCCCACAACATGGTATAATAGAATAATCTCTCCTCCAATACTTTTACGAAGGTCTGAAACCCATGGAGATGAATATGGAAGATGCCACTAGTGGAGAAGCGCTAGTCAACATGACTCCTCAACAAGCAAGAGACTTGATCTCCACGATGGCTGCAAATTCTCAGTAATTTCGAGCCAATCCTGAACCCCTTAGAAGGGTTCACCAGCTAAGTAATTCTACTGTTGAAGATAGACTTGATAGACTTACTAATATTGTGAATTCTCTTGTTGTAGAAAAAGCAAAACCGGCCTGAGTATGCGGAATATGTACTACATCTGAACAAACAACTGATGCATGTCTTAGTCTGTGTGATGATACTATGGCTCATTTAGATGTTGTGGGAAATTTTCTTGGGCCACCACACAGGCGATATGGCCCTTACGCTAACACCTATAACCCAAGATGGAGGGACCACCCTAACTTGAGTTATGGGGCCAATCCACGATATAACCAGCCATACCAAAATCGGGTGCCACAACAGCCACAAGATTCAGGTAATTCTCTAGAAACTTTGGTCAATAAATTAGCAACTAATGTCATTGATTTCCAATAGCAAACTCTTAATTTCCAAAAAGAAATGAGGGCATCTATAAGAGAATTGACCATATCAATTGAGAAATTGAACTCTCAAGGGAAGCTGCCGTCACAAACAGAACCTAATCCAAGACAACACGCAAATGCAGTGACATTGCAAAGTGGAAAGGTACTAGAAACAATTCCTGGTAGGAATCTTGGTGAAGAAATCGCCCAAGAAAATCCCGAAAGTGACGAATAGGTCCAAGCGAAACCCCCATTGCCGAAAATTCAACCTCCATTTCCAGGACGATTAAATCAATATCAAAAGGGCAAAGAAGACAAGGAGATCCGCGAAACATTCAGAAATGTCGAGATCAATTTACCACTGTTGGATGCCATCAAACAAATTCCGCGGTATACCAAGTTCCTTAAAGAACTCTGCACCTACAAACGAAAGTTAATAGGTAATGAAAATATAAGTGTTGGTGAAAATGTATCTGTAGTATTACAGCAGAAAATGCCAGTGAAATGTAAAGATAGGGGCATGTTTGCAATACCATGTAAGATAGGTCATTTGGGAATTAAGAATGCTATGTGTGATTTAGGGGCCTCGATAAATGTAATGCCTTTTTCTATTTATGAATCACCTAACACGGGTTTTTTGACAAATACAGGTGTTATCATTCAGTTGGAAGATAGGTCCATTGTGCATCCCAAAGGAGTCCTCGAAGACGTATTTATCAAAGTCAATGGGCTTATCTTCCCTGCAGATTTCTATGTGATAAAAATGGAGGAGGATAACGCTCCTGGGTTTTCAGACATCTTGTTGGGGCGACCTTTCTTTAGTACTGCAAATACTAAGATTGACGTACGAAGCGGAACCCTCACGATAGAGTTTGACAGAGAGATCGTGAAGTTTAACGTTTATGGCACTATTAGTCAGCCAAGTGAAGTCTTGAACGTAAACCGTGTCGACATAATTGACTCATCAGTAGAAAAAACTTTTGAGTCATCTTATGGAGATAAATCTAAAATGATGTTTGATGATTTTGAATCTGTTAATAAATTATTGGCTCTTATGGATACTAAACTTCTACTTTCTGTTGTGCAGACACCAGATCCAAAATTAAAACCACTTTCCGAGCATCTCAAATTCACATTTTTGGAGAATGATGAGACCATTGCCTACTTAAAAGGGACCAACCCCTTGGAGGAAAATATGAAACCAAGGAAAAAGATGCAAGGATGATTAAACCCAAATATGGTGGATGTGATAAAAAAGGAGAATTTTCGAACCCATACGAACGAAAGAATTCAGTTGGAACAGGCCCAATACTAGTTGAGGCATCAAGCTAGCAACGTTAAACAAGTGCTTATTGGGAGGCAACCCAATTTTTATTTTTCTTTATTTTATTTTATTTTATTATTTTATTTAATTTATCATTTATTTATTCATTACTTTATTTTATTTTATTATTTATTACTTTATTTTGTTTGGGTAATAATTAATTTCTCTTATTTTATCTAGATACACCAATGTGAAAATAGGGAGAAAAAGGAGAAAAACAAAAAAAAATTGGCATGAAATAGCCCTTATTGTAACGCCCCAAATTTTGGGCCTAGAAGTTCTGGGTTTTGAGTGTAGGGATAGTGGGAAGGTTGCACACATAAGTTAAGTTGTGCAGTTTAGTGGCAGAATGGGCCTACTGGTTTAATGGTTGTGAGTGTGTTGGTTTGTCTCAGGGTTTTGAGTTCGAGTCCCTGTGTGGGCATTTTAGAAAATATTTTAGTTATTTCTGATTTCAATTAAGATAATTATTTTATTTATTTGTCTTTAGTGTTATTATTAATTATTTTTATTTGTTTTTACTTGACACGTTATTTTTTGTTATGTTTCTTCTTGGTTTTTGTTCTTATGTTCTTCTTTTTTCTTTTTGGAATCGGTGGTGTTGTGGGGTCGAAGAACCTTGATTTTCTGCTCCTCTATTGTCTTCTTCGTCATCGAAATGGGTGTGGGACTCAACTCTGACTAATCTACTTATCTTTTGTTTTTTTTACAAGTTTTGTTTTGGCTTTTTCGTGAGAATGCTTTAATTCTCTAGTTTCAGATCTTTAAAGGCTGAAAGGGAGTGCAATATTCCGTTTTCTGATGTGGTTTCGATAGCACCAAAGTTGGGGGACGGTTTGGTGGCTAAAGTGGTGTTTTCGGGGTTGTTCTGGGGTGGTTTCATGGCTTTTCTGATGGTGGAACACGCCTGTATGGATTTGGAAAATTAGGGTTTCAGCTAATTTTGGTGCCACACGACCTGGCTACACGGCCGTGTGGATGTTTTGGGGATTTTTGTCGAAAATCAAACGGTCGTGTCCCTTGGTCTACAAGGGCATGTGAGTTTGGGCATTAGGGATTAAGATTTGGGGCCACATGACCATGTGACTGATTTGGGAATTAGGGATTCCATACGGGCGTGTGTTTTAGGGCACACGACTATGTCTCGTGGCCACACGGGCATGTGAGACCCTCACACAGCCGTGTCTACTCTGCACTTGTGCTTAGTAAAATAGGACAGTGTCTTACACGGCCGTGCCTCTGTACCACATGGGCATGTGCCTCTGTCACACGGCCATGTGCTACTCTTCACACGAGCGTTTGGACCCCCACACGACCTGGAGTGCTCCACACGGCAAGAGCACATGGGCGTGTGGCCTATCTCGCTAAACTTTGGGTTTTAGGTCAAATACAAGTGCAAATGCGACTCTGTGTGTTCCAACCCCTGACTAAGCCTTACTGGGGGTAATTATGACTTTGATTTGGGTTTGATATGTGTGCATTTGTGATTGGTTGTAAGATAAGTTGATACTGGATTCGAGATACGAAGGTACACATGTTTGATTCTGTAACTGATTGACCGGATGTGTGTATCTGCTTTTGATTGACTGTCTGAATTTGTATTCTGAATTGTGTACATCTGACTGCATACATTCATACATATGCATAAATATTTTTGGGTGGGATGTTGAAGAGAAGAGAGATTTACGATTTGGCAGTTTGTCTGCATTCTGAAAGCCCTTAATAATACCCGGAGGGTCATGGATAGTCCCAAAACCTTGAGGGTCGTGGACATTACTGATAACAGTATAACGGTTTGCCGCCTTGCACTGTACTGCGTGTATGTTAGCTACGCTACGTACCATTATCTGATCTGGCAGTTATATTACACGTTTGTACCGCGGTTCACTACATTGCACAGTACAACTTATACGCTAGCCTTGCTGTGTAGCACCTCTGATCTAGCAGTTATACTGTATGTTTGTATCACAGTCTTTCGCATGGCACTGTACAGTTTACTGATAGCCCTAATACCCATAGGGTCGTGGGCGGTCCCAATTCCCTGAGGGTTGGGGACAATATTGATGATCATCGTTGCCGGGCAACCCGGGATGACGTTCTGTGGAGTATAAGGTTGGATGGACTTTTCGAGGTTCTACTCGGAGTGCAGGGATAGGTGGGTTGATTAAATCTCCACAAGATGTGTCGGGTTGGATGGAGATGGTGTGTTGGTTGGATGGGTGGGTTATTTTATAATTATTTGCACTCATATGCATTTGTGTGATTCTGTGACTGCAATATCTATTTGATTGTCTGACTAAATTATTTGACTGTCTGATTGACTGAGGAGTCGGATTGTACTATTTGACTGAAAGGCACTTGTGTCTAAAGAAACCTTGTGTGATGGGCTATGGCCCAACCGATTCTGATTCTGGAAAAAAGAGCTTAGGCTAGTGATAAGTCGTAATTTATACATATTTTTATCCCATGCTTAGACATTTTTGGATAAATTATCATTAGATTTGTGGAATTTGATGCTCTTAATCCTTTAATTTCATGTTTTATACTTAGGTGAGCATAGGAGAGTAAAAAGAGTGAGAAACGGGCCAAAAATGGAGAAAATGGGTCAACATGGGAAATCAACACGGCATAGACTTCCTCACACGAGTAGACCACACGACCGTTTCTATTTAGCAGACTTTAACACAGCCTAAGCCACCCCACATGGGCGTGGCACACGGCCGTGTCCCTGTCGAGCCCAAGTCTAATTCTACTCGGAAAAGACCACTTTTGAGGGTTTTGAAGCATTCTAAAGCCTATATAAACACCCTAGGAGGAAGCTAGAGGCGAACATACGGAGTGGGAGGCAAGAAATTACTCGAAGAAAGCCGATTGATCCATCTTAGAAGCCGGATTCTTCTTAAAGACTGAAGATCTCCCTTTAATTCCCTTCAGGGGTTTTTGGGTTTCTTTATGTTTTGTTATTATTATTCTTCTGAGATATTTTCTTTTACACATATGAACTAAATTCCCTAAATACCTAAAGGGGATGAAACCTAAGACGGATCTTGTTACTATTTTCTGAATTATATGATAAATACTTGATTTATTCTTAATTATGTGTTCTTAATTCCTGCTTTAATATTCCAGGATATTGATTCAAGTATTGATGTGCTTATTCAGAGGAGCAAAAGTTCCTGTCTAAGAGTAGATCTAGCATAATTAAGCGGAGTTAATTGCACCCCTAGACATAGGGCGACATAAATCTGTCAGATTAGGGTCAAACCTAATAAGGGAATCCATATATCGAGTTAATGCAACACTAGGGGTTTTAATTAGAAAGAGATTTCAATTAATCACCCTAGGGTTAGACGTTGTTAGTCTCGAGAGAGATAATAATATAAATTAGGGATTTCTATGGATCGAGTCAAGTGAATAAATCGTCTAGTTTAGAGTCAAATAACAAGTGAAGTTTGGGTGGATTCTTCCTTGGGTATTGTCTAAATCAATCAGTTTTCCCAAAAGTATTTCCTCAATTTACTTCCTGTGCATTCTTAGTTTAGTTAATTAGTTTAGATAAAAGAAATCCCTTTATTTTTAGGCTAGATAATAAAAAAGAAGGTTAATACTAGTACTTTTAGTTCCTGTGGGTTCGACATTCCGGTCTTACTATAAGCTATACTACTGTTTGATAGGTGCACTTGCCTTTATCGTGATAATAGTTAGTTTTCAAGTATGATCAATCATAAACATAAAACTTATCACGCACATCAGCCACTTTGTGACTTCTGAGAATTTCTAATATTGTGTCTAACAGAGCCATATGACTGTAAAGTTACATATGGTCTATTTTATTATAGTCGCTCTGTAAGTGTGTTCTGCTGCTGAACTATTTTCAGGTTTACTGTATCTATTTCTGTTTCGGTAGCTAGTTAGTTTGATCTCACACTAAGCTCGTATAGCTTACCCCTTCTTTTGTTTCCCTTTTCAGGTACATCTCGAAATTTTGGATGCTGGACTCGGTATGCGGAGGACTCAGATAGTTTTTAGGCTAACAAGTTATTAGTTTGTGGTTTAACACTGTGGTATAATTCTGTTTTACGGTTTAATCATTTTATTATTCTGGTTTTTTTTAAATACTCGATATTAATTATTTCAGAAATCGAATTAAGAATGACTAGTTTTATAAGATTTTCTCACGATCACTTCGGTGGTCGATGTAGCATTCTGAAATTTGGTCTAGACTTCTAGGCCAGATTTGGGGTGTTACACTTATCCTATCCCTATTCCAACCAAGAATAGCGCATCCCTGCTCCTGACTACCTCTAACCTGCAACCAAACATTAACCCTTCAGCCAAACACTCCACCTATACACCTCCAAACCCTAAAAACTTATCCCATTTTTCACCCAAACTCCCACCAGCCGCTACACCTTCCTTCTACCCCCTCTACTGCCGATTTCTCCAACACCATGGTAGGAACCCAAAGCTGATCCACTGCTGAACCATCCTTCACCATGAATAACTACCGGCGTCAATTCCCGGTGTAACGCCCCGTACCCGAGACCATTACTGGAGTCGAACACGAGGTGTTAACGGACTTAATTCATTACTTAAACAGCTCATACAATTCATTTTAAAATTTCCAGACAAGCTGGCTAACTGCATCACAGTCGCTTTAAAAATCATATCTCGAGTTTCAAAACTCAAAATCCAATTCCGTAAATTTTTCCTGAAACTAGACTCATATATATATCTACTAATTTTTTTCTAGAATTTTTGGTCAGGCCAATTAGTACAGTTTATTAGTTAAAGTCTCCCCTATTTCAGGGTTTGAATACTCTGACCTCTGTGTATTACGAATCAGATATCTCCCTTTACAGAGCTTCAATGACTATGCCGTTTGTCTCTAATAAAACTAGACTCAATAATGAATCTGTACATATAAAGAATGACTTCTAATTATCTTTGTAAAATTTATGGTGAATTTCCAAAGTCAGAACAGGGGATCCAGAAATTGCTCTGGCCCTGTTTCACAAAAATTTAAACATCTCATAAAATATAACTCATATACCTGTTTTGCTTCTTCCATATGAAAATAGACTCATCAAGATTCGATTCCATAAATTGTTCATTATTTAATTCCATTTCTACTATTTTTAGTGATTTTTCAAATTAACGTCACTACTGCTGTCTGAATCTATTTTATGGTAAATTTTACCTATTTCATGGTTTCCATGGATTAGCTAGCAATTTGACATACATAACACCAAATATGATCATGATTAGCCATTCCAATGGCTAATCATTACCAAGCATTTCCATACCACTCAATAACCATATCATAAGACCATATATACAAAATGATTATAATGCTATACATGCCATACTCAAAATATAAAAGCCATTATGCCAAGATGGTATACGGATAGTGTGAGGGAGCCTCTGACCGTTCCCGATTTCCGAGCTGGCTTGTCAAAACTACAAGGAATGAAAAGGAGGGAGTAAGCATAAATGCTTAATAAGTTCACATGCAAATAGCAAGTAATATAACCATATAAGCAAACATAAAACATCATTTGCATAATCATCAAAAAGACATTCATATCACATTTTCATTTATCATCTTACCATATTGTTGTTATATCGAGTTTTCAACCCGAGGGTTAAGTACATACCTATTCAAAGTATCCATTTCACAACACTTACCAATACGTCCCTTTCATCTTGAGTATTCCTCCATTTGAGTAGAACTTTACCCGTTGAACACATCGGAATATAATTCGGATACATGGAAAGTTTGCACATAAGTGCCACATATGTAGCCAAGCTACTATGTAACCCGCCCATAAGCGAACTCGGACTCAACTCAACGAGCTCGGGCGTTCGCATCCATGAGAGAACTCGGACTCAACTCAACGAGTTCGGATGCCTAGTTACATCTCACGAACTCGGACTCAACTCAACGAGTTCGGACATTTGCATCCATAAGTGAACTCGGACTCAACTCAACGAGTTCGGATGCTCAACCATCCTAGTGACATGTCACCTGTATCCTAATCCATTCCTAAGGTTCAACGGGACCTTTTTCCCAATCATGTGTCTCAACCATCTTCTATGGAATGCCGATACCGATACTCGGTAGTATTTCACATTTTCCAAGTATATCACATAATTTGACATATTATCAAACAATTGTCACAAGTATGATATTTCATAATAATTATCATATCATTTAAATAACATTAAAACATTTAAAATAATAACTATGTTACCAACATTTACATATGAACTTACCTCGTATGCGAAAATGGCTACTTTTACCATTTCGTCCACAACTTGGTATTTTCCCCATTTTAGCCCGAATTTTAGTTTTCCTTGCTCTATCATTTAAAATATAGTCTAATTAGGACTCACATTATTCAAATTGACCCAAAATCATATTTTGGAAAAATTACAATTTTGCCCCTAAACTTTTGCATATTTACACTTTTGCCCCAAAGCTCGTAAATTAAACTTCAGCCTATTTTCTTATGTTTTATGACACGCTGATCATTTTTTCCTTCTATGGAAACATAAATTCTCACTCTAACATGTACTTATGACTATTAGGTATTTTTACCGATTAAGCCATTTTGCTCGTTTTCACTTAAAACCGAGTAGCACAAGTTGTCTAACATAATTTAAAACCTCATATTCTATCATAAAACATAAAAATACACAAATTTCACCTATGGGTATTTTTCCAAAAATAAACCCTAGGTTGAATTATTGCTAGCATAAGCTTAATCGAGCTACCGGGACTCCAAAAACGTAAAGAACTTGAAAAACGGGGCTAGAATGGACTTACAATCGAGCTTGGAAGCTTGAAAAACCCTAGCCATGGTTTATCCTTGCTATATTCAGCCATGGGGTTGAAGATGAGCAAAATTGGCTTTTAATTTTGTATTTTAATTCATTTTACCCCTAAATGACCAAAATGCCCTTACTACTAAACTTTCCAAAAATTCCCTCCATGTCCAATTTTTGTCCATAGACTTAGAAATTGGTAAAATTCTATTTAAGACCTCCTAATTAATATTTCAAAACAATTTCATACTAGAAACTTCTAGAATGCAAGTTTTTCAAATTATTCGATTTAGTCCCTAATTTCAATTTAAGCACTTTATGCATAAAATTTCTTCACGAAATTTTCACACATTCATTCAATCATATCATAGACCTTAAAATAATCATAAAATAATTATTTCTATCTCAGATTTTGTGGTCACGAAACCACTATTCTGACTAGGCCCAAAATCAGGATATTACAACTCTCCCCCCTTCAGGGATTTTCGTCGCCGAAAATCTTACCGGAAAAGTTGTCTTCACTTTTAATCTCATATTCAGTGCCAAAGAACTTTCACTTAGACTGTACCTCCAATACATCTCTTTAATTTCTCATATGATCTGAAAGCTTACAGTCTCAACTCTCAACTGCTCTTAAATTTTCAACCCTTCTCAGTTTCCCATGATATCATGACATAAAACCCGGATCTCAACTTGATTTAATGGAGACCAGAATTCCAAGAAATCCAACAATCAAAGAGACCTGAAATTCCATGAATCTGATGAGTAGGAATTCATTCAATACAGATATGATTTATAGATCTCGCCAAACATTTAACAATAGGATACATCACATTTTCCTCTTTCCGCCATAGAAATAATTCTGATATGGCCTCAAGAATAATCCTTCTCATTTCCATCCCAATATCAACACTGACAAGGATAATTTTGATAAATCCCAATTCTCGGCTTTAACCCCTTTAACAACTCCGATTTTATGTAACATCGGATGCTCTAAACTATCACATTACCTCACTGTCTTGAAACACATCACAATTCATACAACAGTACATTACTGAAAGTCAGGAAGTCTTTACTCAATGTAGACTAGTCTAGTTCAGACGCTTCGGTTACCAATATTCTCATCTATCCGAACTCTGTCAACATGTAATAAACTTTTCAGCTTTCACAAGACGAAAACCTTATCATTCGTAGTGACTTTAACTAATATCAAACTCTTTCTAATAAATATACACTTCTCGTTCAGACTATTTACTTTTTTATTCGTACAAAATGAAATTCTATTATCAGACTTGGGAAAAATAATCCTGAAATAATTGTCACATGAAATCTTTCAAATAGATAATTCACCATACCAACTGAAACTCGCGCTTTTATCACTTATGCCTTTACTGATGTCAAATCCTTACACAGAAATTAGAAAAAAAATCCCCAATACTAAAATCACCACATTACCAAGATCAAATTAGAAGTATAGTCATATTTGACATGATTATCACGAGCTGAAGAACGCACTTCGAACACGAGTCATAATTGACAAATTATGGAACAAAGATAACAAGGAAACCGAATAAAGAAATCCAAGATAGAGAAATCCAGAATAAAGAAATCCAGAATAAAGAAACCCAAGATACGATACTATGCCGGAGAATCGAAAACCAAACTCATAGAGAAAATACAGAATGCCCCGATAATTCTTCAAAGAAAGAAAGTCCAGAAGAAAACATCATTTAATCCCACTAAAATCAAATATAACAAGATCAATATATCTTCCCATACATATATATCAGATGAAGCATCAAGTAGAAGAAACAAAATCATAATATCATATGTATTCTCTCATCAATTCTTATCATACGAAATGAAATAGAATACCCGATGAAATAGAGCAATATAAATTATAAACCAGTCAGACTACCAATGCTTTCATCCAACACCAGAATTAGAAGACATTCCCATATAACAAGAATTTCTTCAGAAGATCAATAGCCATAGAAATATTTTTGAGAACAGGTAAACACATAGAACATCTCAAAAGAGACTGCTAAATCTGTCCAGTCATAACTGTCACACTCAGATAGTTCACATTTCAATTATCATTTCCCCAACTAGTTCTGCCGTCACAAATTTCATATTAAAACATTCACTAAAGAAGGCCAGTTTTGAATAAATTTTGATTTACACTTTTCTCGACCTTGCACCTGAGTAATTCGGTTTACCAAGGCGAATTCCTTTTCTAACTGGGACAGTGCATAACTCCAATAATTGTTACGTCAATCCGATACTTTACTGGCTCTGACTTTACTTATCAGCTCATTTTCAATCTCTAATCATACTTATAATTATTCTATCACTGTACTCTTTGGGTTCTCAACCGGAAACTTATTCAATACAAATCTCATGAAATTCCATTATAAGTACCACTTCGGTAAGGGGGAGGGGTTGTAGGACCTCTGACTCGACTTTCTTATACATACACATATAACACAACTTCCATCATCATAGTAACATCATCAAAATCATGTCATTCATTCATGTTGGTTTACACCAATTTTCCTATTGTCCCATTTAGACAATATACTTATGCATACATTCTATGTTTTCTAGACAGCTTTACTTATCCATTCATTTAATTAAATTAATTCATGCTCATGACATTATATAAGGCCAAACAAACATAGATATTTGCATCACAATCACAACATTCATTTCGTGCATCATCATGTACATATCATTACAATCATATAATTCAGTCCAACAATTTAACATAGATAAGTTCATTTCATTATAATCTTTTATCTCATAAAAATTATATATCATTAACATTTATCAACATTCGATGTCCAAATCAAGACAAGGACATTTTCACTCGTATCATAATATTATAACCTTTATTCATACCTCTACTAATTTCTATTTATTCCGTTCATCTTATCAAGTAAGCCACATACACTACATCATATGAGCATTAAGCAAATATGAATATTTATCACATATGTATCGTAAACCTTTATTCATACTTTTCTGAATCGAGACTTATCATAATCATAATTTTACTCAAATACCTTCACATAACATTGAACATGGTCGGCGCAGCTCGGTTGGAGAGTACCCTGTCTAAATAAGACGGTACTCATACGCGTCGGAAGACATCACACTACCACAGATCAGTGGCATGTATAGCTAAACTTTTACACATGCTAGGTTAGTCCGAGAATCGACTAAACCTGCTCTGATACCACTAAATGTAACGCCCCGTACCCAAGACCATTACCGGAGTCGAACACGAGGTGTTAACGGACTTAATTCATTACTTAAACAGCTCATACAATTCATTTTAAAATTTCCAGACAAGCTGGCTAACTGCATCACAGTCGCTTTAAAAATCATATCTCGAGTTCCGAAACTCAAAATCCAATTCCGTAAATTTTTCCTAAGACTAGACTCATATATATATCTACTAATTTTTTTCTAGAATTTTTGGTTAGGCCAATTAGTACAGTTTATTAGTTAAAGTCTCCCCTGTTTCAGGGTTTGACTACTCTGACCTCTGTGTATTACGAATCAGATATCTCCCTTTACAGAGCTTCAATGACTATTCCGTTTGTCTCTAATAAAACTAGACTCAATAATGAATCTGTACATATAAAGAATGACTTCTAATTATCTTTGTAAAATTTATGGTGAATTTCCAAAGTCAGAACAGGGGATCCAAAAAATCACTCTGGCCCTGTTTCACAAAAATTTAAACATCTCATAAAATATAGCTCATATACCTGTTTCGCTTCTTCCATATGAAAATAGACTCATCAAGCTTCAATTCCATAAATTATTCATTATTTAATTCCATTTCTACTATTTTTAGTGATTTTTAAAATTCACGTCACTACTGCTATCTAAATCTATTTTATGGTAAATTTTACCTATTTCATGGTTTCCATGGATTAGCTAGCAATTTGACATACATAACACCAAATATGATCATGATTAGCCATTCCAATGGGTAATCATTACCAAGCATTTCCATACCACTCAATAACCATATCATAAGACCATATATACAAAATAATTATAATGCTATACATGCCATACTCAAAATATACAAGCCATTATGCCAAGATGGTATACGGATAGTGTGAGCGAGCCTCCGACCGTTCCCGATTTTCGAGCTGGCTTGTCAAAACTACAAGGAATGAAAAGGAGGGAGTAAGCATAAATGCTTAATAAGTTCACATGCAAATAGCAAGTAACATAACCATATAAGCAAACATAAAACATCATTTGCATAATCATCACCAAGACATTCATATCACATTTTCATTTATCATCTTACCATATTGTTCATATATCGAGTTTTCAACCCGAGGGTTAAGTACATACCTGTTCAAAGTATCCATTTCACAACACTTACCAATACGTCCCTTTCATCTTGAGTATTCCTCCATTTGAGTAGAACTTTACCCGTTGAACACATCGGAATATAATTCGGATACATGGAAAGTTTGCACATAAGTGCCACATATGTAGCCAAGCTACTATGTAACTCGCCCATAAGCGAACTCGGACTCAACTCAACGAGCTCGGGCGTTCGCATCCATGAGTGAACTCGGACTCAACTCCACGAGTTCGGATGCCTAGTTACATCTCACGAACTCGGACTCAACTCAACGAGTTCGGACATTTGCATCCATAAGTGAACTCGGACTCAACTCAACGAGTTCGGATGCTCAACCATCCTAGTGACATGTCACCTGTATCCTAATCCATTCCTAAGGTTCAACGGGACCTTTTTCCCAATCATGTGTCTGAACCATCTTCTACGGAATGCCGATACCGATACTCGGTAGTATTTCACATTTTCCAAGTATATCACATAATTTGACATATTATCAAACAATTGTCACAAGTATGATATTTCATAATAATTATCATATCATTTAAATAACATTAAAACATTTAAAATAATAACTATGTTACCAACATTTACATATGAACTTACCTCATATGCGAAAATGGCTACTTTTACCATTTCGTCCACAACTTGGTATTTTCCCCATTTTAGCCTGAATTTTAGTTTTCCTTGCTCTATCATTTAAAATATAGTAGTCTAATTAGGACTCACATTATTCAAATTGACCCAAAATCATATTTTGGAAAAATTACAATTTTGCCCCAAAGCTCGTAAATTAAACTTCAGCCTATTTTCTTATGTTTTATGACATTCTGATCATTTTTCCCTTCTATGGAAACATCAAATTCTCACTCTAACATGTACTTATGACTATTAGGTATTTTTATCGATTAAGCCCTTTCGCTCGTTTTCACTTAAAACCGAGTAGCACAAGTTGTCTAACATAATTTAAAACCTCATATTCTATCATAAAACATAAAAATACACAAATTTCACCTATGGGTATTTTTCCAAAAATAAACCCTAGGTTAAATTATTGCTAGCATAAGCTTAATCGAGCTATCGGGACTCCAAAAACGTAAAGAACTTGAAAAACGGGGCTAGAATGGACTTACAATCGAGCTTGGAAGCTTGAAAAACCCTATCCATGGTTTATCCTTGCTATATCAGCCATGGGGTTGAAGATGAGCAAAATTGGCTTTTAATTTTGTATTTTAATTCATTTTACCCCTAAATGACCAAAATGCCCTTACTATTAAACTTTCCAAAAATTCATTCCATGTCCAATTTTTGTCCATAGACTTAGAAATTGGTAAAATTGCTATTTAAGACCTCCTAATTAATATTTCAAAACAATTTCATACTAGAAACTTCTAGAATGCAAGTTTTTCAAATTATTCGATTTAGTCCCTAATTTCAATTTAAGCACTTTATGCATAAAAGTTCTTCACGAAATTTTCATACAATCATTCAATCATATCATAGACCTTAAAATAATCATAAAATAATTATTTCTATCTCGGATTTTGTGGTCACGAAACCATTATTCCGACTAGGCCCAAAATCAGGATATTACACCTAGTGCCCCAACACGTCAACTTAGCCGATGAACGCCTTCCCTGCCTCCACGAAATGCCAAACCTTCTCCTCCTTGCATTTATGCATACACGATAGTGACGACATGGGGAGTGTTCCAAACTCTTTCTTTTCAGCATATTTATTAGTATTATTTTTCACATCGAGGACAATGTGTTTTAAGTAGGGGGAAGGCATTCCTCATTATTTCTGTCATTTTATCTACTGATTTTACTGTTGTGTTACTATTGCTGCTGCCTTGTGCTTATCTCTACCCACATTTATTTTTTTAAGAATATTCTGCCTCTTTTCATCCCAAGATTTTTACCCGGAATTGCCCATTGTTTGACTTACAAGAATGATTTTTATCTTTTGAGAAAATTATGATTTTACTATAATTAATTTCATCTCCACTATTTTATTTATATTATGTTAAAGTAATTATAATTAATAGAGTTAACCCTATTTTGATTTTAGTAAATTTGATTAAGTCTAAATACAGAGAGGACACTTAATACAATTGCATGCTTAAAATATGTTCATGACTATTAAGGTGGTTGCTGAAACTTATTTTTGACACTTGATTATTGCTCCTAAGTCCTCCAAAATTAAAAGTTCATTTAATAATAATAATTTTTCCATGGTTATGAGTGTAGCTTAAGACATGACTAGCTGAGTAACCGGGGTAGGGTGCTTGGGTTGTCATCCTATTTCGCGTCAAAAGGTTGTGTGACGTGTTAGGTAAAACTCCGCTAACCGAAATTAATTTTTAAGAATATGTTGGGCTGAGTAATCAGGGTGAGGTGCTTGGCTGTGATCTCCCTTCGCGTCAAAAGGTTTGAAATGTTCTTAAGAAAAATAAAAATTAGGAGTATGTTGGGCTGAGTAACCGAGGTGGGGTTCTTGGCTGTCATCTCTCTTCGCGTCAAAAGGTTCAATATATTCCTAAGTAAAAATAAATAAATTAAATTAAATTAAAAAAACAAAAGAAAGAAAGAAAGAAAAAGATATATTAATAAATGGACTAAAGGTAGAAACGAATAGGGTGTCTTGATAGGTTTGGTAAATTACCTAATTTTCATGAAATAATCCAAGTCGATCTTAATTTTTGTGTATGTTAATTGGAATAATTTTTCAATTTTACTTAAAGCAAGCTAAGGGTTCTCTTTATTTTCATTTGCATTTTGACTAATTTTTATAAAACTTTGGAGTAGTAATTCATTCATGGCAGGATTTAATTTTCACAGTGGACACGAACCATACTTGAGAGCAAGCATGAGCTAAGTAGAGAGAATTTGATAATACTCTAGAATGACATATTTTATGTGCTAATTGCATGTTTATTTTGAGTATAATCCTACTAATTTAGCTTATTTTATGGTCTTTTATCTTTTAGGGACTAAATTTGAGGCAAAAGAAAATTTAAGGGCAAAAAGTGCAAATTTGAAGATACAATGAGCCAACATGCAACATAGGGAAAAAGGTGGTGCCAAAAATGCAGGCATGGAAAACATAAGGGAAAAAGTGAAAAAGAAGAGATTTTATAGCACAAGACTCTATTTAATGTTTTATTATATTAGGATAATTATTAAGGATAATTATTTAGATTTAAATTTAGGATTTAATTTTATTTATCTTTATTTATCTTTAATTATCTTATTTTATTTGTATTTATCTTTTAGAATTTAATTAAGAATAGGCTATGTTTCTTAGTACTACAAATAGAGGATAAAGTGACACAAATTGAGGCCATCTTTTGCTGTAAACACTCTCTCCCCTATAAATTTAGTCTTTTGTTCTTTTCATATTTTCTTTCAATAAAAATTCTCTTTCTATTATTTTTTGGTTTTTCTCCAAAAATCATGAGCCACTAAATCTGATCTAGCCAAAGGTTGTTGAAATTCCCCAAAAAGGTTTATGAGGTTTAGAATCTGCGCTTAGCCTTCTCAATAGGGTATTCATCGTTTCTCCACATTACGGGGCTAACGCTTCCGTCCATGTCCCTTAATAGGTGATCTTTTCAACTTGTGCAAGGAACGACCGCTTTGCACATTTGGGGAAGGTTGCACAGTCGGTTCCTTGGCTTTCTATGTCAGAGGTTGACGAGTCCAAAAGACAAAATGGCATGGTATTCGCCGTTGGAAAGTGATGATTTAGTAAAAGATAGTCCCACAAAAGCGATTATTGGCTAGAGTCAGGTTCCGCCAAATCTTAAGTCTAAATTCTTGGAGCTGGTGGTTGTAGGTATCCTCTTCCACTATAACTGGCTTACTCTGCTTGAGAAGGATCACTTAAAAGTCAAGGATTGGACTCAAGGCGAATTGAGACAACCGGAGGCTGGATCTCACCACATAAGAAACTCACTCTCTGCTTATTTTTTATATTCTCCATTTCAATTTATTTAATTTTTCAATTTCAATTCAACTTTCAATTCAATTTTTATTTTATTTTTCCATATCAAAACTTTTAATTATGTTTTTTTTTTATTTTTTTAGGAACGCAAGTTTTCTTGGGCACGATTCTGCCTAGGATTTCGAGAAACAAGCATTCCTGCAATCTGGTCCCTGAGAATTCTACCCTACTTCCCCTTTACTTTTCTTTTTCATTATTTTGTAGGAAATAAGATATTTTTGGTGCTCTCAACAACCGCATCATAAGGCAAGGAGCATTGCAAAGCAATCACCCTTAAAAGCGGGACTCAATTGAGTGATGTTGTTTACGATGCCGTGGCTGGAGAGGATAATGCAAGTAACAATCAGGTAAAGATCTTAGAACTATCTAAAAATCATACAACATCTAAAAAGGATAAGCATGAAAATGTTATGGTAAAATCAGATCATGTTACCAACAAAAATGCCATTGCAAAACAATATCAGCAACCTGAAGGATGACCGCCTCTGTCTTTTCCATAGTGATTTCATAATTCCAAACAATATGCTTAGTTTAAAAGATTTTTGGAGGTTTTGAAGTAACTCCATATTAACATACCACTAGTAGAAGCTTTGGAGCAAATGCCCAATTACGTGAAATTCATGAAAGATATACTATCGAAGAAACACAGATTGAGAGAATTTAAGATTGTTGCTCTCACTGAAGGGTGTATAGCAATGTTAATGAATAAGTTGCCTCCAAAGTTAACGGACCTATGGAGTTTCACTACTCCATGTTCAATTGGAAATCATTATGTAGGAAAAGCATTATGTGATTTAAGAGTAAGTATAAATCTAATGCCTATGTCTATTTTCAAGAAGCTAGGAATTGGGAAAGGGAGACCTACCACAGTAACATTGCAATTGGTTGACCGATCTTACGCCCATCCAGAAGGTAAAATTGAAGATGTATTGGTAAGGGTGGATAAATTTATCTTTCCAGTAAATTTTCTGATTTTAGAATGTGAAGCTGACCATGATGTACTAATTATTCTTGGAAGATTGTTTCTTACTACTGGCAGGACCCTAATTGATGTACAGAAAGGCAAGCTAACCATAAGAGTGAATGATCAAAAGGTTACTTTTAATGTGTTTAATGCGTTAAAATGCGTGGATGAGAATGAGAAATGTCACACCATTGACTTGATAAAAGCACTATTGGATGAATTCACAAAATTTTGCTACGGCAATTCTTGCAGTGAAGACGATTTGATGGAGCAAGGTGACACAGTAAGTTTTGAAGAGCTTGATGAATTTATGGAAGCCCAGCTGATAACGGATAGGCCAGGGAAGAAATTTGAATCCTTGGATTTATCAAAATGATCTTTTAAGCCTTCTAAACCAGCTGTAGAGGAATCTCCCATTCTAGAGTTAAAGCCTCTGCCACAACATTTGAAATATGCTTATTTGGGAAGTAACAGTACTTTGTCAGTTTTAATTTCTGCTAAGCTAACACCTAAGCAAAAAGACAAGTTGTTAGAAGTGTTACATCAATCTAAAGGAGCACTAGGTTAGATCCTTGCCGATATAAAGGGAATTAGCCCTACATTTTGTATGTACAAAATTTTATTGGAAGATTGTCATAGAAAATCCATTGAACAACATAAACAAGTGAATTCAATTATGAAGGAAGTTTTCAAGAAGGAAATTATCAAGTGGCTTGATGCTGGCATTATTTACCCAATTTTCGACAGCTCGTGGGTAAATCTTGTGCAATATGTACCAAAGAAAGGGGGTGTCACAATAATAAGTAATGACAACAATGAGCTCATACCAACTTGTACTGTTACAGGATGGAGAGTGTGTATGGACTACCACAGGCTTAACAAGGCAACTAGGAAGGATCATTTCCCTTTGTCATTCATCGATCAAATGTAGTTGGTAAGGCTTTTTATTGCTTCCTAGATGGTTATTCAGGAAATAATAAGATTACTATAGCACCTAAATATCAAGAGAAGAAACCTTTCACGTGTCCATAGGGCACTTTCACATTCAGGCAGATGTCATCCGGGTTATGCAATGCCCCGAAACCTTTCAGCGCTGTATAATGGCCATATTCTCGGACATGGTGGAAAATTTCCTTGAAATTTTTATGGATAAATTCTCTATGTTCGGAAATGATTTTGAATATTGCTTAAGAAATTTGGATATGGCTTTATGCCGTTGTGAAGAAACAAATCTAGTATTGAACAAGGAGAAGTGTCATTTCATGGTCTGTGAACACATTGTCCTGGGACACAGGGTGTCACAACGATGAATTGAAGTTGACAAAGCAGAAATAGGAAGTGACCAAAAAATTGCCATCGCCTACCAGTGTTAAAGGTATTAGAAGTTTTCTGGGACATGCGGGATTTTACAAAAGATTTATCAAAGATTTTTTGAAAATCTCTAAACCCTTGTGTACTTTACTTGAATAGAATAAACCTTTTAATTTTGATGATCAATTTTTGCAAGCTTTCGAGGAACTGAAGAAGCGACTTGTAGCAACACCTATTGTGGTTGTTCCATAATGGACATTGCCCTTTGAACTCATGTGTGACGCTAGTGATTATGCTGTGGAAGCAGTTTTAGGTCAAAGGAGAAACAAAGTACTACATACAATATATTATGTTAATAGGACGTTGATAAAGACTCAGCTTAATTATACCACTATGGAGAAGGAATTACTGGCAGTGGTCTTTGCATTCGACAAATTTTGTTCTTATTTAGTAGGAACAAAGGTCATAGTCTACATAGATCACAGTCTACACAGATCAAGTACTTGGTATCGAAAAAAGATGTCAAGTCAAGATTGATTAGGTGGATACTCTTGTTACAAGAGTTTGATTTGGAAATTAGAGATCGGAAGAGAATCGAAAATCAAGCGGCTGACCATTTGTCAAGAATAGAATCAAGGAATAAAGATGAAAGTAAGAAATATATTAAGGAAGAATTCCCAGATGAACAGTTGTTCATTGTCAAGGCATTACCATGGTATGCCGACGTAGTAAAATTCTTAGTAAGTGGTGTAATTCCACATGACTTCAATGCTAAAAGAAAACAAAAATTTCTTCACGATGGCAAATAATACTATTGGGATGAACCATTCCTATTCAAGCATTGTGCAAATCAAATAATTCGAAAGTACGTCCCCAATGATAAGATACATAGTGTCTTACAACATTGTCACTCAGCCTCATATGGAGGACATTTTGGAGGGATAAAAATAGCTACCAAGGTACTCCAATTAGGATTCTATTGGCTAAGTTTATTTACATATGCTCATGAATTTTATAGGTCGTGTGACCGTTGTCAGAGAACAGGAAATGTGTCTAGGAGATAGGAAATGTCGTTGCAAAGTATATTGGAGATTGAATCTTTTGGTGTATGGGGAATAGATTTTATAAGCCCATTTTCACCATCTGTGTGCAAGCTATACATACTTTTGGTAGTAGACTATGTTTCTAAGTGGGTAGAAGCAGAAGCCCTAGCCTCTAATGATGCTAAGCCAGTATTGAAATTTTTGCATAAGAATATTTTCACACGATTTGGTACACCAAGAGCCATTATCAATGGTGAGGGATCCTATTTTGATTGCAAACTGATGGCCAATGTCTTGCGTAGGAATAGAGTGAAACACAAAATTGCCATGACATATCACCCTCAGACGAATGGCCAAGCTAAAATTTCTAATAGAGAAATTAAATAAATTCTAGAAAAAATGGTGAATCCATCTTGAAATGACTGGTCTACTAGATTGGATGAAGCTTTATGGGCATACCAAACTGCATTTAAAATACCACTAGGGATGTCACCTTTTAAACTTGTTTACGATAAGCCATGTCATTTACCTGTTGAACTTGAGCATAAAGCGTTTTGGGTGATTAAGAACCTGAACATGGATTGGGCTATTGCTGGTAGCAAGAGATTACTAAAATTAAATGAGATGGAAGATTTTCGAACACAAGCATATGAGAATGCTCGTTTGTATAAGGAAAAGACCAAGCGATGGCATGATGCTAGAATTTTACCAAGGCAATTTGAACCTGGACAGCAAGTATTATTGTTTAATTCTAGGCTCAAACTATTTCTTGGTAAGTTAAAATCTTGATGGTCAGAGCCTTTTGAAGTAATTTAAGTATAATCACATGGTGTAATTTTTGTTAAAGACTTAAGAACACGGGATACATTAAGGTTAATGCACAACGCTTGAAGCATTACACGGGTGCTCCTATAGAGCGTGACAAGCAAAGTGTAACACCCCTAACCCGTATCCGTCGTTGAAACAGGGTTACAGAGTGTTACTAGTACATACAGAACATTTACAGATTAATCAAAATATTACTATTCACTTTCTGAGATCATATATACATAACGACCTTTATTTGGGCCCTCGAAGCCCAACATGAACATTAAAATCAAGTCGGAACTTAACTAATTTCTCATAAAATTTTTCGCTTAATTTTTTAAAAAAATTTTACTTGTGAACAGTACCTACATACCCGTGTGATTAGGCCGTGTGGATTCCACACGCCTGTGTGGCTTGGGACACGCCCGTGTCCTTTGTCCGTGGAGCTTTCTGTTTATGACATCATCATCAATTTAGGGGCACACGGCCACATCGCACGCTCGTGTCCTAAAGTCGTGTTCCATACACGGTTGAGACACACGGCCGTGTCTCTGCCTGTGTGGTCAATACCTAAGCTATTTTCCAAGCCTTGGTCAACCTTAATCTCTTACACACTCATACAAAATCAAAAGCATATAACATGGTATTCATTTAATGATTAAACATTCTCAATTAAACTACAAACATAGTATTTGTATGTCATCATACATGTATCTCTCATACTCATTTTACCTTGTCTATTATGGTACCACTTATACTTTTATACCATGATTATCATCTTACCAAATATTTTCAGCTTAATCATCAAGCATCCATATTTAAAGCTACATCATATCTTCATAAAATACCACATTTCAGATGCGCGGAATAAAATACTTGCCTGAGACATTTCAATCCAACTTCATACCCAACAAGCATCTTATTGAAACTAGTTATATATATACATGTCATGATATGTATCATTCTCATACTGTTTTCTTATAAACATATATCATTTGTTTTCCTCCTCCTCCTCTCCATTCCACATCCTTAATGTATATAACATTCTTATAAGTACTATTTCACAATTTACTTATTAATGCTCACATCAAGCTGTTCACACGAGTTATAGTCACTCAATTATTTATAATTAGAGCTACATAGCTCCAAATTAAGATCCATAAATTTTCCATGAAACTAGACTCACATATCATTTCACAATAAAATTTTCAGAATTTTTTGTTTAGCCAATTAGTATAGTTTATTCATTTAAGTTTCCCCTGTTTCACTATCCAACAGTTTTGACCTCTCTTCACTAACAATTAATTATATCACAGTACAAAACTTGGATAATGTTCCCGTTGATTTCTATTGATAATAGAATCATTAAGGATTCTAAGAATATAAATTTGAGCCTCAAATAAATTTTATCCAATTTTTGGTGATTTTCCAAAGAAAAAATAGGGGAACTCAAATTCATTCTGACCTTGTCTCACAAAATTAATTATATCTCATAATTGACAATTCAATTGCTTACACCGTTTCTTCTATGAGAAACTAGACTCAATAAGCTTTAATTAAATATTTTTTCATCCTATAATTCAATTTTTAAAATTTATGGTGATTTTTCAAAGTTAACCTACTGCTGCTGTCCAAAACTATTTTAGTTCAAGATGTTTATTACCATTTTTCCTCTAAATTTCACAGGTCATGCAATTCAGTCCTTGCTCAATTAGCCCATCTATTAAGCTAATTTTTCTCAATTAACATTTTATTCCATCATTTTAAACTATTACACAACCTTTGAAAATCAGAATTTTAACACTAAACCTTAATTCACAACTTTTTCTCAATTAGGTCCTAAAATCAATTTCTATTGAAATTACTTGATAAAATCATCAAACAACAAAATCAAAGCTTCAAATTCATTTTATTTCATCATAATCATCCAACACTTATCAATGGTAGCTTTCAATTTTGTCCATAAAATCAAAAACTAATGAATTAAACACTTGGACCTAATTGTAAAAGTCACAAAAACATAAAAATCTCAAAGAAAAGGGTAAGAATTGAACTTACATATGTCAAAGTATGAAAAACCAGCAACTTTTAGACCTCCCATGGCGTTTTTGCTGAAGAAAAATGATGATATCTCTAGATTTTTCAATTTTGTCTTGTTTTATATGTTTAATTTGCAAAATTTCCCATTTTTGCCCTTGTTTCTCCTTGTCTTTTTGCTGATTTTCTTGCCCAACTGTCCAGCCCATACAATTTGGGTCCAATTGCCTTTTAAATCCCTTCTTTTTAATCACTTAAACTATTTAATCACAATTTAACAAATTTCGCACTATTTTTAATTTAGTTCTTTTTAATTAATTGACTAACCAAACGTTAAAATTTTCTAACGAAACTTTAATACAAACTTAATAACACTCCATAAATATTTATAAAAATATTTATGGCTCAGTTTATGAATTCGAGGTCTCGATACCTCGTTTTCAACCCAATTTACCTGATTAATTCTTTTAAAATCGCAAAATTCACTAATTAAAAAAATTCTTTGAAGTTCGCTCTTGGCTCATAATTATTATTTATTAAAATTTCTAAACTTACTCGTCAGATTTAGTGATCTCGAATCACTATTTTCGAAACCACTGAAAATTTGGCTGTTACACAAAGCGTTAGCCTTCATAATATTTGAATTTTTGTAATAAGTAGTTTTTTTCATTTTATTTCCCATTGCAATTTTTATTTATTATTATTTTTATTTCTAATACAATTTCATTTCTGTTTTTATTATTATGAACAGGAGGAGAATAAAAGAAGAAGGATTTGTTAGTGTATACAGAGCAACAATTTACCGCAGCATTATAAAGAACCGTTATGCCATGACAAACTGAATGATGAGGTGTTAATAAAAGAGTTGACCAATTAGAAAATTCCAAAGGAAAGATTTTTAGGCAGTTGCATTTAATGAATATTGGGAAACCTAAAGTATGAAGCCCACAATGTAGGGCTCGATTATGTCATTTTTTCCCTACAAAGTCTTTTTAGTTTTTAACTCTTCCTTCATGTCAAAACCCTTCTCCCTCACATTTCCTATTCCCAAAAAATTTTCATCATTATCCCTTTTTATTTTTTTCAACTAGTTCACATTTCCCACTTCTCACAAAGTTCATATTTTTACGGTCTTCTCATCTTCAACCTTTGCTATTTTTTGTCTACTCCATTATTTTCCTTTTCTATTTCCCTAACCTCTCTTCATGGCTAGTGTAAGGAGTACTTCTAAAACAGTAGAATCTTCGTGCGCTGGAGCAAATTTTGTCTACACCCAGGGGATGTTGTAGGTAAAGTGGTAAAAGAGTTTTACTATAACAACCCGATTTGACCCTAATCAGACCGGTGGTTTTGAGACCATGAATTTGAGTCAGAATAATATTTAAAAATTATTTTCTGTGTTTATTTTGTGTGAATTTATATCTGTAAAATTTTCGTGATTTAATTTTGTCTTTTAGGTATCCGATTAAATAAAAGGACTTAATCGCGTAAAAGGGAAATTTGGTGGTTATTTCTAAAAGGGACCTAATTTCTATTGGCTTCTTTAATGGGAACCTTTATGTTGTAAATAGCCCACTTTCATGTTCGTTGGACGGTATTAGGCTTATAATATAAAGTTTATATAATAATTCATTAAGGTTAAATTTGTAAATTAAACTTTAAGTTATAATATGTTATAATATATATCATAAAATGAAAAATAAAGTTAATATATGTGTTATAATTGTTCTTCATTTTCGAAACTAAACAAAATAAAAAGAAAAGAAAGGAAGCTAGGGTTCGGTGATTCTAAGCTCAATCAAGGTAAGTGTTCAGCTCAATTTTTGATAATTTTTACGTTTTTGAGATCGTTGCTTCGAGTACTACAAAACCCAAGCTTTAATTTTTGATTTTGATGAAAATTTTGAGTTATGCCATTGTTGAGAGCTTGCAATTTTTGTTGTTTGATAGTGAAATATGAAAGATATGTTTTAGATTAACATGTTTTGTATTGGAATTTTTGATGATTTTGAGTAATTAGGACTAAATTGAAAAATAATAATTTGAGGGACTAAAATGTGAAATAAATGAAATACATGGACTTGTATGAACACTAGGAACATTCGGCCTAACATGGGTATCTTCAGATTTTGCATATTTTGTGTTTTGTGCAATAGGGACTAAATTGTAAAATGTGTAAATGTTAGGGGTAAAATGGTAATTTTTCCATTTATGTGTTTTTGGACTAAATTGAATGAAAATATATTTGAATGAGCTTAATTGAATATGTTTAGATCAAGAACCAAAGAAATAGGATTTGGATCGGGGAAAAACGAAAGTCGTCGACTAGCTGTCCCGTTCTGTTTTACGTCGTCTGAGGTAAGTTTATAAGCAAATAGATGTGTTTAATTGTAGTTAAATGCTAGATATATATGCTGTTATGAAATGTATGAATTTATATTGGTTATGGCCGAATATAAAAAGGCTTGACTACTACATTTCCGAATTTGTTTCGACCGAGTTACAACGTCCGAAAGCCCTATTTGAACCTTAGGAATAGCTAAGATACATATGTCATGACATAGGATTCCGATTTATGTGTGCGAGTAAGACCATGGCATCGATATGTGATTCCAATATATGTGTACGTGTAAGACCTTGTCTGGGATAGTGGCATTGATATGTGATTACATGTAAGACCACGTCTGGGACATTGGCAATGTATGATATATGTGTGATTATCCGAGTGTCCTATCCAATTCCGAATGGTTCATGAGGCAAAGAGAAGTTGTGTTCGAATGTGTTAGATAAGTTAATTGGCCAGGTATAAATTGGCTTGCTATTTAATTAAGACAAGGTAAGTAAGTAAATTGGTACTTATTTCAAATTATGCATAATGCAATTGATGGTTACATGTGAATTAGGTAAGTGCATTCGGTCTTGTAAATAGTTTTTTTTAAATGAGTTTAAATTATATGTATGTATGTATAAATACATATTTTTGGCTATCTAATTAAAATGTATATAAAAATTATATGATGATGCATGAGATTGTGTATTTATGAGCATATGAATTAGGTTGATATTAATTATTTGGCTTGGAAGTTAATTGATAATTTGTTACCATGGATATAAAATTATTCGGCCAAATGATAATTATGAATGAGTATATATTTATAGTATTAATTTTATATGTTTAGATCCAAATGTTTTATAATAATGTGCTTTGGTTTGGTTTAATTAAATTGATGATATTTTTGGGTTGCTCGTTTGCTTATGACTTACTAAGTTATAAATAACTTACTTTATGTTTATGTGTGTGTTTGTTTTATAGATTTTGGAGTCAAGATACGAGCTCGGGGATCATCGTCAAAGTTAATCACACTATCAATTGTTTTTGGTATAATAAAGGTTTAAAGTGGGATCTATGGCATGTATAAGCTAGCTTAGTTTTGGATAAGAGTAATGTGATGTATATATTAAGCCATGCAAAAATGGCTAATATAACAAGTGATTATATGAATTTAGTCATACTTAAATATGTTAAATGCATGGAATATGGTTGATGAATTTGAATGTGTTTCCGTTGAATCAATTTGGTATATGCATGAATATGAAGTATGTTTGTTAGGCTACTCGTAGTAAAAAGAAATGATGCAAGGATGTTTTACATTTTGTATTAATAATTATTTTAGATTGATGAGTGAGTTCAGATAAATGCCAGATTTGGATGATGAATTTGTATAATTGATGATTCGGCACTTGCATGTATGTTTATATATATAGTATGTGTAAAATGTTTGTTATTTGTTAACGGTTTTAAGAGAAATGTTTTATGGATGATTTTAGTTGAATAGGTTCAACGGTAATGTGCATTTGATTAATTTAATATGTATGTATGAAATGTAAGATAACATGGATGGATGCATTTTGGTTACTAAGGTCGGAAATGGTTTATTATGTGATATTCATTACATGTTTTGATAAGCTATGAAACGACTTAATCATACAGTGAAATTCGGTTATTTGGTATGTTTGTGTTGACACAAATTTTGATACATAAATTGACTTATTAAATTTACTCAGAATTGATAAATGACATAAGTGCATATACAACTAATAATAGTTATATTAAAAATATGTGCATATAACATGTGTGATAGTGAATTACATTGAAGTAATGAAATTATGTGTATGAGTTTAAGATTGGGAACTTAGCATGTGAAATGGATATTCGTAATGTTATTTGTTGTGCTCAAGAGAATTTTTGTTACTATGATCTACTGCACATATACTTATAGTAAATTTTGTAACTAGGCATATGATATGAATTGAACTTTGAATATATGGATTAGATACTATGAAACATTTTATGCGTGTATAGTATTAGAGAAAGACAACGTTGTTACAGAGTGTAGCATATTTAAATAGTATGTTTTAAATATTCAGTTACTGTATTGAAAACTTATCATGTAATTAGCAATTCTGTTATAAGATATTAAAATTGGTTATATGTCAGTTAAATAGAGCTAGATTGTGTTATTTTTGTAATATTGTCTTATGAATTTATATACTGAAGTTATAAATGTATATTTTTGAACTTAGTTTGATTAACTGTGTGAAGGTGAGAAAGTTTTATCTTTTCCAGAAATGTCTAAGTTTGATTAACTGTGTGAAGGTGAGAAAGTTTTATCTTTTCCAGAAATGTTTCGTAACCCAGCCTCGCGACGGATACGGGTTAGGGGTGTTATATTTACGCTCATGTAAATTCCCTGTATTCTCCCTTCATTTATGTGCGGGGTAAATCTATGCCATTAGACAAAGACTATATTAATGCCTAGTTTGGCATCGAGGAGGTTAGAAATGAGCATTTTGAATTTGCTAAGAATATTACACTAGAGGGGTTGGCAAAAGTATTAGAGGATTTTTTGCATTGAAGGAATGTAGTGGATTATTTCAAGCCAGGAGTGTTACACGATTGAAAGAGTTGCATTAAAACCAATTAGGAAGGTGTGGTACCACTTTTTAAGGAGTCGTCTATGCCATCTACGTATAACACAACTATTTTGAAAGAAAGAATGTTGTTGTTGCATTCTATTCTACAAGGAAGACATATAAATGTAAGGAAGATTATATTCCAAGAGGTCCATAGGTGTGTTGATAAGAATGTCGGGAGTTTGAATTTTCCTTCTCTTATTTATGCCCTATGTAAGACGAAAAATGTGCCTTTAGTTGATGCTGAGGATGTTACATCCAATAAGGGTGGGATAACACGAGCAAATTTTGCCAAGCTATGAGGAACTGAGTTTACCGCAACATCCCAGCACAATCAAGCTTCCCCTGCCACACGTATTCCCGCAACAACATCTCTTGCCTCTCATGACCAGAAAATCTTGACTTTTCTAAAATAGTTAGAACAGAGGCTGTCTCTGTTTGAGTTGCAGCAATACTAGATGATGGAAGAGTTGGAAAAAAGCAATGAATGCCAGGCTTGGTACTAGTCATATGTGAAAGACAGGGATTTGGCATTAAAAAGATCCATCCAGAAAAATTATTCAAGACTCATGCTAGAATTTCCTACTTCCTCAGCTACTTTGCTCTAGTCTAAGAAGTGCAGAAAAGAGTCAGTTCCACTTACTGGCAGAACTGACCCCATAACTGAAGGAGTCATTGCAGATAAAAGAAAAGTTGTTGAGGAGGAGTTAAAAAAGTCACCCTCTGCTGAACTAGAGAAGAAAGTAGAAGGAAAGGAAGAAATAAATGTTCCTACCACTACACCATCTACTCCCACTGAAAAAGGTAAAAATCCTTAACCGACATCTTCACCCATCTTCATGACTGCATAAGATCAAGCAATCAATCAACTGATCGATGAACTAATAGAGACCGACAAATAAGGTGAGGAAGTTGACTTACAAAAAAGGAAGATGTGATACAAATCCAATGCTCGCAAGTCCACGAGAAAGAATTGAATAAAGTGCCATCGTTCCAGTCCAAGGAAGTTAAGTTTTGTTTTTCTCTCATGCATTGCATAAATTTTTTTCTCTTATTTGTGTGCATATTCATACTTGTTATATACTCTTCATGATTTTACATGCATTGAGGATAATACATCCCTTAGGTTTGGGGGTGTATTGTGCAGCTAGGTTGCATTTATGTTCACTTTGGTATATAGGATATTTTTTCATGGCATAATAACTATTGAAATACTACTTTGCCTATAAGAAGTACATTTTTTCTTTATGATGTTCGATGATGAGCTTAAATTTTTTTCGATATACCTAGAACAGGTAACAATGGATTGGGTGAAGTTAGCTTAGGCTAAGTTGCTTGGAAATTGATTTCTAAAAATAGGATGTCCTATACTCTGTATTTTATGGATTTTCGAAATATAGTAAGTATCTTTTTAATGCCCTTAAGGATTTTTGAAACCAAACATTAGTTAAATTGGCACGACATTTTGTTTAAATAAGTATGCACTTTAATGCTTAGAGTTGCTAAGTAGGCTAGCATCACTTTGTTTGTTCCATCGTGCTACTGATTAGAAAGGAGGACCTAAGTAAGAGTGTGTCATATAACTTTAGGGGCATTCTGTTGTAGGAATGGACTGAGTAGCTAAGGAGGTAGGTGTATGCTCCATCCATCTTTTTAGTTAAAAGCCTTAGCTTCAGGAGTGACTTTTGGTTTAAATTGTGACATGATTAAGTACTCGACAATTCGTTGTATGCTCCATCGTGATTGTTAAGTCAAATAATTTTGTGACATGATAAATCCCCTTATAATAATAATTTATTTTACTGTTTCAAAAAAAAAGAATAAATGTATGGAGGTGGGAATAATATATTTTGATATGGGCTTAAAGCAAGTGACTTCTGTTTAGGTGACGAATGAACTAAGTAAGTAAAAAGATATTTGCTATAGGACGAAAAAGTGAATGCATGGGTACTTAAGAAATTTTGTTTTTAGGGAGAAATTTTTGCACTACCTTTGCTGAACAAACCTTTGACATTCGAATCAGTTTTAAGAAAAGTGAAGATTACTGAGAATGGAGGTTTAAATTGTATTTCAAATAGTTAGGTAGTACAAGAAAGATTTTCTTTTCCTCAAAGCAAGGTGGATGCATTCATGCATTTAGATGTATTTTCCTTGAGGACAATCAATAACTCAAGTTTGGGGGAGTAATAACTCTTGAAAAGAGTTATATTTCAAGCCTTTAGACCTAGCTAATTGTTTGTACTTAAGTACATTTTGTTGCATTTTAGGACATTTTAGTTAGATTTTTTTAATATTGCATTAGAACTTGGACTATGTTGGAATTAAGTGATTTTAATCACTTAGGGTTTGCTACAAGGAAATGAAGGAGTGAAGTTTTGTCAGGGAAAAGTGCAGACAATTTGCCAGCACAGATACCATGGCAATATCGGGAAGACCAAGTCAACATTTTCCGTGCAACAGTCCCAATTCAAATTCAAACTTGTACCAGATAAATCCCCTTAAAAGAGGAAAACATAATCAACAGTTGTTAGCTGACCCTAGCCTAATCTATCTATAAAATTCAATGAAGGGGACCTCACTAAGGGCGGAAAAAAAAGTGAGAGAGATCCTTAGATATGAATAAGGGTCCGGCTGCACAAAGGACAGGAAGTCAAAGGTAGTCCTTCTTAGCCATCACAAGACATTGTGCTACTGAAATATGGACTGGGCAAGTGAAAGTTGTTTCCCGAAGTTCTTCCATTATTTCCATTAATGTTCCTTCGAAAGATTAAACTGAAGTAGTTGAACGCAATGTCGGATAATATTTTGGTTTGGAATTTTATTTCCCAGCCCATGAGCTAAATCTCACAGGGTTGGGATTATTTTCTACGAAACCTTAACTATTTTTATGGATGCAGTATATATCTAATTTGCTTTATTGTTTCATTTGATTGTTCTTATTTCTTAATTAAAATGCAACGATCTCTAGACATAGAAGGTTGTTTGCATACTTATAGATTGATTCTAATTCCGAAGGGTTGGATTGGTTGGATTAAAATTAAAAGAAATGAGCAAGAATTCGATAGACACTTGTAGTTGACTCTAGACATAGAGTCCCGATCATACAGAAGGAACCCATGCAAGAAACCTAAAAATCCTAGAGACACGGGCAAGGTAACTTGAGGTTTTGATCTCGCGAGAGGCAAGCCATTCTAGAACTCTTCTGTATAGTGAAGTAGATACAATTTTGACAAGGCATTATTTACAGTAAGGGTCAATTCTAGGTAATCCTGACCTTTCGAATCAACATCACTCTATCCTTATTCTTTATTGTAGTGTCTTTGTCACAGCATATTTAGTTGCTTATTTCTTTGTTACATTCTATTTGGATAATCACTCTTGTTATTCTCATTACATTCCTACTTTTACTTTAGCATTTTCAATTACTTATCAATTCCATCTATCACGTACGTCACCATTCCTTTGGATTATTAATGCATACTTACCTTAGTGTACCATAGCATCTTATTCATTAGTCTTGCCATAGCATTAACCAAATTATAATAACTTGATCACTTTTAAGCCTCAATCCAATCCTCGTGAGAACGATACTCACTCATCACTTTATTACTTGAACCGACGTGTATACTTACAGAAAATTGCATATCATTTTACACGCGGCAACTATCGTCTCCAGAAATATAAGAATTAAGAATGACGGTGTCCGTAAATGCATGGGTCAAATTGTAATATAGTTGTGTAACGAAATACCAGAAGTATTCCAAGGATCGTACCCAAGCAATGATAGAATAAATAATGAAAATACTTTTACATTAACAAGTCTAAGTAGTAGTAATTATTTCTTATATTATGATTAACCATAAAATAGATTAAGAGGAATAAAATAAATATACAACAAAAAGAAATACATAACGAATAAAAAAATGAACTAAATCGATAAACCAATCAGGAAGATTAACTCAATTTAGGGTTTGTAAATAACTTCAGATTAAGGTTTTAGAGTGGATTAGTAATTAATTAACTAATTATTACCTCTCAGCCTCTAATTAACTAACGAATTGGTTGATACTCGTTTACCTTTCGATCTCATTTTCTCAACCATGATAAATTACGATTTACTTTATTCAACTTATCTTTCGACTTCATCTAGCCTATGATAACTTATTAGGGTTGTCAAGCCTAATAGTTTAAGAACACATAATTTATATCAACTAATCCTTCTCAGGAAACAATCCTCATGTTAACCATATCCCTATCCACTCGTTAATCTCTTCTAAGGGGATTTAGCCACTTTTGTTATTCATAATCTCAACTACAATTCAATAAACCATGTGAGAACATGATCGATTCATCGAAGAAAATAGATTTGAATAATTTTGGATTGAATATTTAATTGGGAATAGAGTAGTAAACCTCTTGATTAGAATAAATAAATAAAACAAATGCAAAGGAAAATATAAACTAAATACTATAATTAAATAAAAAAGTTCTTGAATCAAAATTGATTCAAGAAGAAAAACAAGAAATTATGAAAAGATGGAAACAAAATAAACTACAAGTACTTCTACCCCTAGTATAAGTGTTTTGTAAGGTGTCCAGGACTACTTGATTATATTCAACCCCTAATATCTTATTAATAGAGGTGTTGATAGCCCAAATTAGGTCTTTCACACGTCCTAGGTCTTCGTATAAGTTTGATTTTACAAACGAAACTAACCCCAAAATACTTGGGCAACATGTTGGCCTTGTGTTGCGCCACACCCCTTACTTGGCGTGACACGACATGCAACTTCAGCCTAATGTCATTCTTTTGGTGCTTTGACGTCCTGGGAAGATTTTGCATCACTCGACCTTTGCTTCCACATCAATTGCTCTTTTTTATATACATCCTACACACTCAATTGACTAATTAGCACAACCGAAGACCCATGTCAGCCTATTGGGTCACAGCACCTACAAAATGTGTTAAAAACACTTATTTTTATTAACTTTCTATCTTAAAGCTTAATTACAAAAAATGTAAAATAAATCCTAATTTACTTAGAAAACAAGCTCCTTAAGTGCAGAATTGACCTGAATTGACTACTACGTTTAACACAGGTCAAATATCCTTACACTTAAGTCTTTGCTTGTCCTTAAGCAAACTAAACCAAACAAAAAGAAAGATAAAAATTGAAAATAATCTAAAACGAAAAACAAGAAACAAACATGTATAGAAGATAATTTTTACTTTAGCCAGCTTGATACACGATATTGGATTGGAGCATCGACACTAAGGAGATTTGCCTAAACATATAACTCTAGCTAGAAATTTAAACAATTCAAAGTTACTTACACCTAAATAGGTTAGTTCAATAAACTACAAACTAAACAAGTTAAAGAAAATTAAATATAAAGCTCCATCAAAATGTCTATACAAATATAATATTTATTTTTACAGATTATAGTCAGTTAGAATATTTTTTCTACTAGATTTATTTTTGTCCATGCTTTGAACTTTAATGCAGTAATATTTCCCCAATAACCCTTATGATAATTTTTTTTGGGCCAATACTATCAAAAATTTTCTCAAGCACTTTTTATAAGGGTTATACTAGCCATACTGCACTATTTCAATAACCATGGGTTTTATCGAGTATTTTCTATTTAACTCAAACATCCTATATTTCTACATAAATAATTACCTATTCATATCTACCTGTATCACTTGGTATATTTAATATATTTTTCCTAATTATAAGTTAATAAGTTGAACTAATTAATCTAAATATAAACAACCTAAATTATTTAATGTCGAGCTAAATTTAAAATTTAAACAAATAATGTAACAACCCGTTTTTCAGTGGTGTCGAAAACAGTTGTTTCGAGACCACAAGTCCAACGAGTAAGTTCATATAATTAGTATTTAAATTATATGAGTCAATCATAATTTTTATAATTAATTTTGATTTGAGGATTTTAATTAATTGAATTAAAAGTAAGTATAATTGGTTTGGTTCAAAAGGCAAGTAGTTATTGAATAGGCATTAAAACCTACTTTCTGTAATTTAAAGTCGTAAATATTTTTATTAAATATTTATAGAGTCATTTTATATGTGAATTGAAGTTTGGTCTGATAATTTTAATGATTTATTGCTTAATTACGGTAAAAGAATTAATTTGTAAATGAGGTAAAAGTTAATTGCTATAGATTTAAAATAGTAAAAGGACCAAAATGGTGATTAAGCCATGGTCAAAAATTCCAAGCGGTGGTGGATATGATTAATCCACTAACTTTTGGGCTATTTGCTCTTTTAGTCCTAATTATTTTAGGAGTAATTTAAATTAAATTTGTTTATTGGAATTTAAAAACAATGGAAGGACCAATTGTGCAATTAAACCTTCCTTAGATGGTAATTATACCATATTTATATATTATGGACATGATTTAGTAATTCTATAAGTTTTATTAAAAGGTTAATTTTGTAAATAGTTAAAAAGTTAAAGAAATAAAGAATAATATCATTAATTTCATCATCATTAATTTCATTTCTTCTCCTTGGTGGAAAACCGAATACATCATGGAAGAGAAGAACAAGCTTCGGCCAAGCTAGGGTTCTTTAATTTGGTGAGTAAATCTCACCCGCTTTTAGTAATTTTTATGTTTTTGAGCATATTAGCTTAATCTAGCTATCACGGAGACTAATTTGTAATATTGTTAAACATTGTGGATTATGTCATTGATGAATTTAAGTTGTTCTTGAAGTTTTATGGTAAATTATTAAGCTTGGTTGATAGATATGACTATTTCGTAAAGTAATTTTTAGTAATTTTAATGTTTAAGGACTAAATTGTTAAAATGATAAAATTACAAGGACTTGATGTGAAATAATAGCAAGTATGGACTATAGTGGAGTGTTACACTATTTAGCTGAAATTAAATTTTGTTAAAATTGGTTAAATTGCAGGTTTGAGCTTAAGGACTAAATTGCATAAAAATGAAATATTGGGGGCAATTTCATAAAAATGACTAAAAGGCTTAATTGCATAAAATGAGTTAATTTTACTGTTGTAATTAGTTAATTGAACGAAAATATTATTTTAAATCAAGAACGAGTGGAAAATCGAGGAAAAGAGAAAATAACCGAATAGTCTCTATACATTTGTCATTGCTGCAATTTAGTCCCTCTACCTTTGTTAATATAATTTCCTTAAATGTTATATTGTATAATGGTATGATATTGAAAAAGAAAAAAAATGGAATCTAATTCTACTGATGTGCTCAACAAGCAATATCTACTGATCCTACTGAATGTGCTTAAACGATCAATGTCTACTGATACTATTAAAAGTGCTCAACGAGCAATCCACAGGCTCTGGGACACGGGCTGTCACACGGTCGTGTGTCTCACACAGGCAACCAACATGGGTGTGCGTCCTGAGCGTGTTTAGGTCCAGTTTTCACACGGCCTGCAACATGGCCATGTGATCCAACATCAAATGTTACACGGGTTACCATACAGCCAGCGACACGGCCGTGTGGTGTCATTTCGAAAGGTACATGATCTGGCACAAAGGTAGCGGCACAACCGTGCCGAGCGCCACACAGTTTGGATCATGTCACACCTCCCTGTGACCCCCATTTTAAAAATTTACAAATTTTCCCTGAATATTTTGATTTGTTTCAAATTGGTCCCTAATTATTCCCAAACTAATTTTAAGGCCTCATAAGCCCGATTTAAGGTCCATAAGTGTATGTTCACTTAGATTTGAATTATTTTAAAAAATAAATATTGTTAATTATTATTGTGAATTGGATGCTATTGTTACTGAATGTTCTGAAATGTACAGTGATATTTTGTAACTCTAATCCTGCAACGAAAGCCAGGTAAGTTCATTTGGTTTAATTTTAGTACATTTATAAATGTATTATATAAACCTAATTGCATAATGTTTAATTATACTAATGTGTGTAATTGAAACGGAAATAAAAAATTGAAATAACGTCAATCATTGATTGAGATACTCTGAGTCGTTACTGCAAATCAATCTTGTAAGTTCGTACGTTTATTTATACTTCTAATGATTTTTATTTTCTTTGTTAATATAATTGTATTAAATTTTATATTCTATAATGGTAGGATCTTGAAAAAGAAAAAAATGGAATACTAATTCTACTGAAGTGCTCAACGAGCAATATCTATTGGTTCTATTGAAAGTGTTCAAACGAGCAATATCTACTGATTCTACTGAAAATGCTCAAACAAGCAATATCTACAATGCTGCTAAATGTGCTCAAACGAGCAATGTCAATTGATTCTACCAAAAATGGTCAAACAAGCAATATCTACTGATTATATTGAAAGTGCTCAAACGAGCAATATCTACTGATACTATTGAAAGTGCTCAAGGAGCAATATCTACCGACCCTATTGAATGTGCTCAAATAAGCAATGTCTACTGATTTTACTAAAAGTGCTCAAACGAGGAATATCTATTTATTCTACTTAAAGTGCTCAATGAGCAATATCTACAAATCCTACTGAATGTGCTCAAACGAGCAATGTCTACTAATTCTACTAAAAGTGCTCAACGAGCAATATCTATTGATCCTACTTAACGTGCTCAAACGAGCAATGTCTACTGATTCTACTGAGGTGCTCAAACGAGCAATATCTACTGATTTTACTGAATAATTACTCAAACAAGCAATATCCATTAATTATATTAAATGCTTGCTCAAACAAGCATTATCCACTGATTATACTGAATAAGATTTCCTGTACCAATGATTGGACACGAACACTGAAATAATGATCAAATATTATTCATTTGATGGAAGTTTTGATTGACAGGAACTCTATTCATTAATCTTTATTTGAATTATTATTTATGTTTGATTTGATAAGCGTTACTGTTCAATTGATGAACTTACTAAACTTTACGTAAGCTTACCTGTATTTGGTTTATCTTTGTAGATTATGTTTTTTTATGGACTCCGAAGATCGGATCAACACGAGAAATCACACTATCCAGGAATCTTTGGTATATTTTAATTTTGTATGGCTTATATGGCATGTAATAGGACCCCTTTTTAAGATGTGGTATTAGTTCTTGATTTTGTGCAAGTTTACACTTGAGCTTGTGATGTTGTATTTGAATAACTATGAAAATATGCATGTTTCACCTAAGCTGAGTTGTTGGTCAAGCATGAAATACAATGATGCTATGTTGAGTTATGGTATGAAATGAAATGGAGGTAAGATTTTGATGTGTAAATTATGACTTGTATACAACTATGGAAGTGAATTGTTATGAAATATTGTGGTGTCAATGATAGCACATTGGTTAGACACTTAGATTGATTGTGTTTATACGAGTTGAATGTATTTGAAGGTGTTTAATGACCTTAAGTACTTAGGCATATGGGTGAAGAAAGGAACATGATTTATGTAAATTTTTGGCACACACAGGCTGTCACACGATCGTGTGTCTCACACAGGCAACCCACACAGGTGTGCACCCTGAGCGTGTTTAGATGCAGTTTTCACAAGAGCTGACACACAGCCTGCAACACGGTCGTGTGACCCAACATCGAATGTTACACGGGCTACCACACGGCCAACAACACAGCCTTGTAACACCATTTCGAAAGGTACGCGATCTGGCACACAAGTAGCAACACAGCCGTGCCCAGCACCATGCAGTTTTGGATCATGTCGTGTGGCCGTGTGACCCCTTTTTTGAAAATTTACAAATTTTCCCTGAATATTTTGATTTGTTTCAAATTGGTTCCTAATTGTTCCCAAACTAATTTTAAGGCCTCGTAACCCCGGTTTAGGGTCCATAAGTGTATGTTCACTTCGATCTGAATCATTTAAAAAATTTAAATATTGTTAATTATTCTAGTGAATTGGATGCTATTGTTACTAAATGTTCTGAAATATACAGTGATACTTTGTAACCCTAATCTGGTGACGAAAGTGGTTATGGGTGTAATAATCAACCTAGGTATATGCTCCTAACCGATCACTTGTATTTTTACAAGCTAAAGCGAAAACATGCAATTAAAAACTAAAAACTACTAAAAGGCAAGAAAATAAAATAACTTAAAAAGTAGATGATGACCTAATATTCTCCACTTCTAGACTTCAAATCCCATGATTACTGCCCCATACAGTGCTTTTCTTAACTTCCTCTGCTTTTCCCATGATCACCCACCAACTTACAATTTTATTAGATTAACTGCCAACTCTCCTATGAATTTAGATCTTGTAGTGAAAATTCGATGTGACACTTAATTACTATTTGATAGTAATTGACTTTTCGTGAATGAAGATGTAATGGTTACCATCAGATAAAATAGGATCATATTGTAAGAGCGAATTTTTCCCAAAGAAATTAAGGATATCCTATGAGGGTAACACCCCTCACCCATATCCAACGTTGGGACAGGGTTCGAGGAGTTACCGAACTTAAACCTTCACCAACATACAAAATTGGGTCACCAAATTTTGCCCAAAATTAAAACTTTTCAAACACATGCTTACCGTCCCTTATATAGGCCTTCGAGGCCTAAAACATACACCGGGGCGCTTCGGGACAAAACCAAGAACAATCAATAAACTTTGGGCAACTTAATCAATTCTCTTGCTTTGGTGAGTCACACACCCGTGTGGGTAGGGCCGTGTGGTCGCACATGCCCGTGTGGCTTGGGATACGCCTGTGTCCTCAGCCCGTGTAACTCTCTGTTAATGACGTCAGCATACATTTAGGGGTACACGGCTAAGACACACGCCCGTGTGTCTAGCCCCTACTCGACAATGACTTAAAATTTTAGGTGCAGGGGACGCATGACCATACCACACGCCCCTGGGGGCAATCTGTGTGTCACACACGGCCTAGACACACACTCATGTGTCTACCCGTGTGGATCTTGTTAGGCTATTTTCTAAGCCTTTGGTTAGCCTCTATCAACCAATCACACTTATAGGTTACCTTAATACATAATAAGGCCAGATTATATACTTACATATTTCCTTGGTAAACCTCATTGCATGTAAACCTCGTATCATCAGTTTTATACATGCTAGGTTATTTCCTTTGTAGTAAGGATTTTCCATGCCTTATTAACACCTTTAAGTTTGGCTCATTATTATAACTCATTGCCAATTATGGGCAAGCCACTCCATGTAAACATAAACATGCATAGATTTGTAGGTCATAGCCTACTTCAAAATAAGCCAACTTTCATGGCCAAATACAATAAGATCTGTAAATTTTTACTAGCTTTCATATGGGATATTCAAATGACACATATCACAAAATGAACCAAAGCTCTATACATGCCATTGAACAAAATAGGAGTATCTATATACCCAAGCTGGACTAATTGATAGTGTGTTGATTCTCAAACCATCTTCCAATCTCTACGAGTCCTCGAGCCCTGTGAGACAGGGAAAAGAGAGGGTAAGCATTTACATGCTTAGTAAGCCCAATAACTGGAAATTAAACTTACCAATTAATTAGCATACAACCATATTAAGCAATTAAACCAACAAGAATGAAATAGTTCCCTGTCACATGCATTCAATCAACAAGTTAGTCATAATAATAATAATGCACCATTTAATTTGTCTTAGATGAGCTCATCATTCATCATTTCATTTATATACATCATATTAATCCCGTTGAGTTTCTAGGAAATCTTGATGGATTATCCATTATCCGTCAAGTCATAAGAATGATCATTTCAAGTATGCACTCCCGCGAATCTCACATCTTACGGCGGGATTACCAGCCCAGGCTAAATCCCCCGCATTGTAAACTCATAAGGTGAAGTCGGGATTACCAGTCCAGGCTAAATCCCTTATAGCTACAAACACCCGTACTGAGCTTGAATCTGAATTACCAGTCCATGCTAAATTCAGACCCTAATCAAATTATTCGTCCGGGCTAAATCCATAATGCAGACATATTCTTCGGGAGGCTCGATCACTCAAGGAACACCCGTCTAGGCTAGATCCTTTTTATATTTGATATCAACGGATTACTCGCCTGGGCTAAATCCTTTCTGCAACACATGCAGGGTCTCAAGTCATGTAAGCCATGGTTTATCCATCAGATTTCCTTTTTAACCTCAACCAGGACATTTATCAACATGTCATTATTAAGGATGTATTTCATAGATTTTCATGCCATCATCAAATGCAATTACCATACATTCATAAATCATGCAATTAAGCATACTATGAATTTACTTTAAGTTATCCGAACTGACCTGGTACTCGTCTCGATATCGTGTTTCAGTTATTCCAAAACCTTTCGTTTTCCTCGATCGACTTCCGAAATTTGTTCCTTGGGGTCTATAACAATAAAATTAAATTATTAACACCTCACATTATACCTTTTCAAGTACAAATTTCACCCTCGGTCCAAATGACCGTTTTACCCCTAACCTTTCACATTTTTACGTTTTAGTCCTTAGGTTCGTATAATGAAATGCATGCTATTTCTATCTTACCCATGCCTAGCCAAACACTTTTCCATCTTATGGCAGCCCACATTTTTCCATTATTTCACATTTCTACCTCATAATTTACACCTTTTCAAAAAGGTCCTTTTAGGGGGTTTTCATGAAAATCACCTAGAAAAAGATGTTTAACACACATCCAACTTTCATATTCTTCCATAAAACATCAAAATACAAGTAAATCATGCATGGGTAAATTTCTAAACATGAACCCTAGCATGAAATATGGGTAGAAATAGAGAGAGTAAGCTACCGGGATTTCGAAAATACGAAGAACATTAAAAAAGGGGCTTGGGAGCACTTACTATTGAGCTTGAAAACCTAGCTATGGAGAACCCCAAATTTTTGGCAGCAACATGAAAGAAATGAGCTGATTTTTGGCTTATTTTTCCCATTTTATTTCATTAAAATGCGAATGACCAAAATGCCCTTAAGCCCTTTCTTTAAAATTTCATCCATACAAGCCTGTTTTTATCCAAAAACTTAGAAATTGGGAAATTTTCTCCTCAAGACCTTATAATAAATATTCTAAAGCAACTTTATACAAATTTCTTCTAAAACCCAAGTTTTACAATTTATTCAATTTAGTTCCTAATTTCCAATTGGACACTTTACTCAAAGAATTTCTTCATGAAACTTTAACACATGCATATTCTCATATTCTAGACCTTATAATAATCAAAAAATAAATATTTTGATGTCAGATTTGTGGTCCCAAAACCACTGTTCCGACTAGGCCCTATTTCAGGATGTTACATTTCTCCCCCTTTAGGGACTTTCGTCCTCGAAAGTCTTACCAATAAATAGGTTCGGATATTGGCTTCTCATAGTTTCTTCCGGCTCCCATGTAGCCTATTCCACACCATGTTGTTTCCATAAAACCTTTATCAAAGCCTCGTCTTTATTTCTCAATTGTTTAATCTCATAAGCCAAAATATTGACCGATTCCTCACCATAAGTCATATCCGGTCGAATTTCAATCTCAGTTGGTGAAATCACATGAGAGGGGTCTGATCGATATCGTCTTAACATAGATACATGGAACACATCGTGAATCTTTTCCAATTTGAGTGGCAATGCCAAATGATAGGCTAATGGTCCTACTCTTTTGGTGATCTCATATGGTCCAATAAATCACAGACTCAGTTTGCCTTTCCGGCCAAATCTCAATACTTTTTTCCATGGAGATGCTTTCAAGAATACTCTATCTCAAACTTGGAACTCAATCTCTTTTCTTTTCAAATTAGCATATGAATTTTGCCTATCTGATGCTGCTTTTAAACAGTCTCGTATCACTTTAACTTTTTCTTCAGTTTCCTTAATCAGATCAACCCCGTGAATCTGACTTTCCTAGAGTTTTGTCCAATACAATGGAGTTTGGCACTTTCTGCCATACAAGGCCTCATAAGGCACCATCTGCAGACTCGTTTGAAAACTTTTGTTGTAGGCAAATTCTACCAATGGCAAGTATCTTTCCCAGCTACCCTGAAATTCGAGGATACAACATTGCAACATATCCTCAAGGATCTGAATCGTTCGCTCAGACTGACCATCGGTCTACGAGTGAAAAGCTGTACTAAAGCTCAACTTTGTACCCAAGGCTTCTTGTAACTTCTTCCAGAACCTCGAAGTAAACCTCGGATCTCTGTCTAAAATAATCAAACAGTGGTACCCCGTGTAATCTTACAATTTTAGATATATACAAGTCGGCCAATATATCAAGAGAGTAGTCTATTCTTTCCAGAATGAAATGAGCCAACTTCGTCAACTTATCCACCATAGCCCATATAACATCTTTCTTTTTCGGGGTTAATGGCAATCCTGTCACAAAATCCATAGTAACTCTGTCCCACTTCCATTCGGGGACCATCATAGGCTGTAACAACCCTAAAGGTACTTGATGTTCAGCTTTGACTTGTTGACATATCAAGCATTTCGATGCAAATTCAGAGATGTCTCTTTTCATGCCATTCCACCAGTATATTTTCTTCAAATCATTGTACATCTTGGTACTTCTCGGATGAATAGAAAAATGGCTATCATGTGCTTCTTGCATAATTTTCCGAATAAGCTCATCATCATTGGTACACAAACCCTATCTCTGAACATCAAACATCCATCAGGACCGATCCGAAAATATGATTTAATGCCCAACTCATATTGAATTCTTTTAGCTTGTAAGTCGCTATCATTAGTTTGAGCATCATAAATTTCCTGCAAAAATGTCAGCCTAGCTTCTAGCTCTGCCAAAACTGAACCATCATCAAGCAACACCAATCGAGCATTCATGGCTCTCAGTACAAACAAGGATTTTCTGCTTAACGCATCGGCGACCACATTCGCCTTTCCCAGGTGATAGTCAATGATCAGCTTATAATCTTCAATTAATTCTAACCATCTCCGTTGTCTCAAATTCAATTCTTTTTGAGTCATCAAATACTTCAAACTTTTATGGTCGGTAAATATATGACAAGTCTCACCATATAAATAATGCCTCTGAATTTTCAAGGCAAAAATAATGGCGGCAAGCTCTAGATCATGTGTCGGATAGTTCTTCTAGTGTGGCTTCAACTGCCGTGAAGCATAGGCTATCACCTTGCCATCTTGCATAAGTACACAACCCAATCCATTTAAGGATGCATCACTGTAGACTACAAACTCTTTTCCCGGCTCAGGTAACACTAAAACAGGAGCTTCAGTCAGCAATGTCTTTAACCTCTCGAAACTCTGCTGACACTTTTCTATCCATTCAAACTTAACGTCTTTCAGTAGAAACCTTGTTATTGGAGTCGCTATCATGGAGAATCCTTTTACAAATCTTCGGTAGTAACCTGCTAAACCTAAAAAGCTTCTAACCTCGGTAACATTTTTAGGCGGTTTCCATTCAACAATGGCAGAGATCTTACTTGGATTAACTCGAATGCCTTCACCCGAAACAATATGACCCAAAAACCCAACTTCTTAGAGCCAAAACTCACTCTTGCTAAACTTAGCATGCAGTTGTTTTTCCCGTAAGGTCTGCAACACAGTTCTCAGATGCTTCGTATTCTCTATCTCATATTTGGAATAAATCAAAATGTCGTCAATGAACACAAAGACGAACTTATCCAAGTATGGCCGAAAGATTCTATTCATTAGGTGCATGAATAAGGCCGATGCATTTGTTAACCCAAACGACATGACAAGAAATTCATAATGCCCATACCTCGTCTGAAAGCTGTCTTAGACACGTCCGACTCCTTAACTCACAGCTGATAGTAGCCGGACCTCAAGTCTATCTTAGAGAACATAGTGACTCCTCTCAACTAGTCGAACAAGTCATCGATCCTTGGCAAAGGATACTTATTCTTGATTGTTACCTTGTTCAATTACCGATAATCTATACATAGCCTCAATAAACCGTCTTTCTTCTTTACAGACAATACAGGAGCACCCCAAGGTGAAAAGCTCGACCTTGCAAAACCTTTATCCGTCAGCTCTTGCAACTGTACTTTTAACTCTTTCAGCTTGGTTGGCGCCATCCTATACGGAGCAATAGAAATGGGAGCTGTTCCTGGCACCAATTCAATACCAAACTCTATAGCTCTTTCAGGAGGTAATCCAGGTAATTTTTCTGGGAACACGTCTGGATATTCACATACTATTGGCATAGACTCAATCTTCAACTCCGTTTCCTTAGTGTTCAATACAAAAGCAAGGTAGGCTTCATACCCTTTTCTCATATATCTCTAAGCAACCATTGCTATGATTATAATAAGCGGCATACCCAATTCTCTTGAATCAACCCGCAAAATCTCTTCATCCATAATAACGTCAGAAGCAGAGGCTTCCTCTCGAGTGCGTATTGCATACATTCTTGTCGGGGCTCGAGCCTCTGATTTTGCAGTATTTTTAGCCGCAGCTTGACTGCCACTAGCACTTCTAAGATATCTAAAGGGTCTACCTCATGCAATGGGAGCACTCGACTTTGGGGCTACTTCCACTTCTTTTTCATTCCACCCTGGGCAGTCCCTAAGGAAGTGGTCAAGAGAACCTCATCTGAACCATGCACCGCTCTTCATTCGGCACTCTTCGGAGTGAAATTTGTTGTAGCTTTTACACTTTGGCTTTTGGTCATCTACACTCCCTACACTAGTCACCATCGGGGAGGAAGACTTCTGATTGTCTCATTTGGAGCCTCTTGTTCTACCCAAATATCCTACCGAAAAAGTGGAGCGTTCATGTTGGCTCCTTGATTTCTTCATAGGAAACGAGAGCGTCTTACTGCTAGATCTCTTGCCCAAAACTCGAGCCTCTCTCTTTGCTTGCTTTCTTTCATTATTAGGCTCCTCGGCCTTCTTGGCCCGATCAGCTAATGCAGAAAACTCTTGTATCTTAAGAATCCCAATCAACAGCTTGATTTCCTTATTCAGACCTTCCTCAAAACGTTTGCACATTTCTGACTTAGTTTGAACCCATTCAGTGGCATACTGACTTAGCCTTACAAACTCCCTTTCGTATTCCGCTATAGTCTTATTTCCTTGCTTGAGTTCCAAGAACTCCTTTCCTTTCGAGTCTAAGAACCTTTAACTGATGTATTTCTTCTTAAACTCTGCTTGGAAAAATTACCAAGTGATGTTTTCCTTTGGCATCACGGAAGATACAATCTTCCACAAGTGGTATGTAGTATCCTTCAGGAGAGACATAGCACACTTTAAGCACTCCTCAAGTGTGCACGATAATTCATCTAATACTCGAGTAGTATTCTCGAGCCAGAACTCGGCTTTTTCAGCATCATCATCGATCTTCGCTCTAAATTCCTCAGCCCCATACTTTCTAAGCTTATCTACAGGGGCCTTACCAATTCTTACAGGTGCAATACCTCGTGGAAAATCCTTATCAGGTTGGTTAGGGGTGGGGGAGGTCGTGGTATGTTGGGCCAATTCCTCAAATAATCCCTAAACCATTCATCCATCATATCAAAGAAGGCGGCTCTGGCCTCTTTCCGGCATTCAGACATAAGCCTTCTACTACTGTTAGATACAGCTCGTTGTACGGAAGCTGGAGCATGGCTCTCGGCTCCCTCGAACTCATCTTGAGCTTTATTGGAAGACATTTACTATATTCAAAAACAATTTAAACAGTTAGGAGATGTCACACTATCAATGTTCGAATAATGGCATGTATAGTGATACTCAATACTTTCTATGGTAATCCTAGAACCGACTAAACTGTACCTTTGATACCACTAAAGTTAACACCCCTCACCAATATCCAACGTCGGGACAGGGTTCGAGGCATTACCGGACTTAAACCTTCACCAACATACAAAATCGAGTCACCAAATTTCGCCCCAAATTAAAACTTTTCAAACACAAGCGTATCGTCCCTTGTACAGGCCTTCGAGGGCTAAAACATACACCGGGGCACTTCGGGACAAAACCAAGAACAATCAATAAACTTTAGGCAACTTAATAAATTCTCTTGCTTTAATGAGTCACACGCCCGTGTGGGTGGGGCCGTGTGGTCGCACACGCCCATGTGGCTTGGGACACGCCTGTGCCCTCAGCTCGTATAACTCTCTGTTTATGACGTCAACATACATTTAGGGGCACACGGCCAAGACACACGCCCATGTGTCTAGCCCGTGCTCGACATTGACTTAAAATTTTAGGTGTAGGGAACATACAGCCATACCACACGCCCCTGGGGGCAATCTGTAACGCCCCGTACCCGAGACCGTCGCCGGAGTCGAACACGAGGTGTTAACAGACTTAATTCATTACTTAAACAGCTCAAACAATTTATTTTTAAAATTTTCAGTCAAGCTAGCAATCTGCGTCACAGTCGCTTGTTTTCCCTAAAACTAGACTCATATATCTATTTACTAATTTTTTTCTATAATTTTTGGTCTAGCAAATTAGTACAGTTTATTAGTTAAAGTCTCCCCTATTTTAGGGTTCGACTGCTCTGACCTATGTGTATTACGAATCAGATATCTCCTTGTACAGAGTTTCAATGACTATGTCGTTTGTTTCTAATAAAACTACACTTAATAAGGAATCTGTACATATAAATCATGACTTATAATTATCTTTGAACAATTTATGGTGAATTTCCAAAGTCAGAACAGGGGATCCAGAAATCGCTCTGGACCTGTTTCACAAAAATTTAAACATCTTATAAAATATAACTCATATACCTGTTTTGTTCCATCCATATGAAAATAGACTCATAATTCTTCAATTCCATATTTTATTCATCATCTAATTGTATCTCTACTATTTTTAATGATTTTTCAAACTCACATCACTGTTGCTGTCTGAATCTATTTTATGGTAAATTTTACCTATTTCATGGTTTCCATGGATTAGCTAGCAATTTGACATACATAACACCAAATATGATCATGATTAGCCATTCCAATGGCTAATCATTACCAAGCATTTCCATACCACTCAATAACCATATCATAAGACCATATATACAAAATGATTATAATGCTATACATGCCATACTCAAAATATACAAGCCATTATGCCAAGATGGTATACAAATAGTGTGAGTGTGCCTCCGACCGTTCCCGATTTCCGAGCTGGCTTGTCAACACTACAAGGAATGAAAAGGAGGGAGTAAGCATAAATGCTTAGTAAGCTCACATGAAAATAGCAAGTAACACAACTATATACGCAAACATAAAACATCATTTGCATAATCATCACCGAGACATTCATATTTGTGACAGCCCTAAAGTGACCCTAGTCGGAAAGCGGTTTCGGGACCGCTAAACCGAGTCACCAAATTATTTGAATATGATGATTATTGTCAAAAAATGTGAATATGAATGTGTGAAAGTTTTAAGCTTCGATTTAGTAAATTGCATGTGAATTTAGTTAATAGGACTTATGTGAGAAAATTTAGAAATGTGCTAGGCAAATGTGAGTGGCCTATTAATGCATGTTATAAAGGTGATGGGTTTGCATGTCAAATTACCCAAAATTTGACTAGTGGCCAGCCATGTTATGGGATAAAAGGTATTATAAACCTTTTATGTTAGTGTTTTATGTTAGGAAAAATAAAATAAGGAGCATGGGCAATAAATAATAATGGTTAGTAGGATGATGAAAAAAAAAGTTCTCATTTGTTTCTTCTTGACCGAAAAATCAAAGGAAGGGGGGAGAAAAGGTTGAGGAGGTTCGGCCATACTTGTATCTAGATTAAGGTATGTTTGATGATGTTCCATGAGATGCATGCATGTTTTAGTTGTTAGCTCGAGTTCTACCTAGCCCATGGTTTAAATCTTTGCTATGTGATGGAGATGATATTCGGCCATGGGTGTTGTCTTCTTGGTTGGTGTTTGATGTTGTGGTGATGATGCATGAAGATGAGTTAAGTTCGGCTAAGGTGGATTTGTGTTGATGTCATTTGCATGCTAAATGTGAAGCTTTGTAATGATACATGTGATGGTGGATTGATGCCTCTTGGATTTTCTTTTTTTTTAGCATTTTTTTTAGTTAGACATTAGGTTCTTTGTTTGACCCATGACCAAAATTGAAATGGTATGGTGTCTTGATGCATTCGGCCATAGTAGGAAATATGGTTGTTGTTCATGTTATTTGCATGAGAAATGGTAGTAAGGTGAAGTGCAAATATTAGTATTTGATTACTAGTGTATATATGTGTATTAGCCGAGTTTTGAACTTGAAACAAAATGGTATGTAGTTAATACAAGTAACCATATTTGTAGGAAGTATTAAGCATATAATTGGCCTCAACATAGACTTGCATATTCGGCCACATGAGATAGATTGGTGTTGCATGTATTCGGTTAGGGGCAAGCATATTGATGCTTTTATCTTGACATAGATAATCGGCTCAAGGAGAATTTGTTAAAGTGCTTAGTAAATTGATATTAGGTTAATGATGTGTGTATTCGGTCATGAAGGTGCACATGAGGAAATGTTAGATTAATTGTATTAAATTGCTCAATGTGATTAAAAATGCGTATGACCACTTTGTATTTGAGCTAAAGGTGGCCATATGACCTATCAACTCCTTGTCATATTCGGCCATAAGCTAGCATAATGAGACTTTAATAAGCTAAATTTGCTTGAATTAGCTCAAGAGCTTAGAGGACCAAAGTTGGACAAGGGAAAGGAAAAGGTGATCGAATAGCCGCCGAAATCGTTTGACAACATCCGAAGTAAGTTTTTGAGTAATGGATCTTAGATTATGATTCGATTAGATCATGTTTTAAGTAAATTAAAATCATGCTCTTTGTATGTAACTATTGAGCCGAAAATGATAATGCTTGATAAGTGACTTGTATTTGAATTCTAGTTATGAAAATGAAATATAGATGTGTCATGATTTATTGATATATGCATGGATATTTGGATGATAACCGGGCTAAGTCCCGAAGGCATTTGTGCTAGTGACTAATTTCGGGCTAAGCCCAAAGGCATTTTGCGAGCTACTATATCCGGGCTAAGTCCCGAAGGCATTTGTGCGAGTTACTATAACCGGGCTAATCCCGAAGGCATTTGTGAGAGTTACTATAACCGGGCTAAGTCCCGAAGGCATTTGAGCAAGTAGCTATATCCGGCTAAATTCCGAAGGTACTTGGTTTGGGAATGAGCGATCTTGCTGTAATAATTTCAATTAATACGCTCGTAAAATCCCAACGATGAGGTACGTTTCGTATATGCATTAGAGTAGTTGATTCCTTTTAAATATTATCCGCTCAGTCAATTAATGAGCTTCCGGCCTTTGGTTAAGTTGATCCCTTATGTATGAATATAAGGGTTGGAAAATGTGAAGTAGGACTGATTTTTTAGAATATGTGTATATGAAATCATCCGTTTAGTTATATGAATGCTATACTTCAGTTGTGCCTAATTTCATTGCTCAAAACTTACTAAGCACTAAATGTTTATTCCGTTTCTTTGATTCTCTGTTTTATAGATTTTGGTTCGTCAGCTATCGGACTCGGGATTGTTGAAGTCGAAGTCGACCACACTATCAAAGCCCTTTTGCTACTCTTTTAGTTGAACTCTGCTAATGGCATGTATAGGACTGCCCTTTTGTTATTAGTCAAGTACTTTGGTGTATATTTGGATAGCCATGCGAAAATGGCTTATATATTTTGAGCATAGTGATATAATCATTTTGTATGTATATGGTTATTGAGAGGTGTGGATATGCTTGGCAATGATTGGCCATTGGAATGGTTAATCATGATCATATTTTGTGCTATATATGCTAAAGGGCTAGTTGAATCATGGAAACTATGAATTAGGTAAAGTCTACCTTAAAGGCAGAAGCTGACAGCAGCAGTGGTGCGGATTTGAAAAATCACTAAAAATAGTAGGAATGGAATTAAATAGTGAATAAATTATGTAATCGATCCTTGATGAATCTACCTTCATATGGAAGAAACAAAACGATCATATGAGTTGTATTTTAAGAGATATTTAAGTTTTCGTGGAATAGGGCCAGAGCGATTTCTGGATCCCCTGATTTGACTTTGGAAATTCATTATAAATTAACCAGAGATAATTATAGGTCATGTCATATATTTATAGGTTCCTTTTTGAGTCTAGTTTCGTTAGAAACAAACGGCATAAGTAATGAAGGTCATAATAAACTGTACTAATTTTTGGTCAAGCCAATTACTTATGCCGTTTGTTTCTAACGAGTGAACTCGGACTCAACTCAACGAGTTCGGATGCCTAGTTACATCTCACGAACTCGGACTCAACTCAACGAGTTCGGACATTTGCATCCATAAGTGAACTCGGACTCAACTCAACGAGTTCGGATGCCCAAATATCCTAGTGACATGTCACTTGTATCCTAATCCATTCCTAAGGTTCAACGGGACCTTTTCCAAATCATGTGTCTCAACCATCTTCTACGGAATGTCGTTACCGATACTCGGTAGTATTTCACATTTTCCAAGTATATCACATAATTTGACATATTGACAAACAATTATCACAGTATAATATTTCATAATAATTATCATATCATTTAAATAACATTAAAACATTTAAAATAATAACTATGTTACCAACATTTACATATGAACTTACCTCGTATGCGAAAATGGCTACTTTTACCATTTCGTCCACAACTTGGTATTTTCTCCATTTTAGCCCGAATTTTAGTTTTCCTTGCTCTATCATTTAAAATATAGTCTAATTAGGACTCACATTATACAAATTGACCCAAATCATATTTTGGAAAAATTACAGTTTTGCCCCTAAACTTTCGCATATTTACACTATTTTCCAAAGCTCGTAAATTAAACTTCAACCTATTTCTTATGTTTTATGACATGCTGATCATTTTTCCCTTCTTTGGTAACATCAAATTCTCACTCTAACATGTACTTATGACTATTAGGTATTTTTACCGATTAAGCCCTTTTGCTCGTTTTCACTTAAAACCGAGTAGTACAAGTTGTCTAACATAATTTAAAACCTCATATTCTATCATAAAAAACCAAAATACACAAATTTTACCTATGGGTATTTTTCCAAATATGAACTCTAGGTTGAATTATTGCTAGCATAAGCTTAATCGAGCTATCGGGACTCCAAAAACGTAAAAATCATTAAAAACGAGGCTAGAAAGGACTTACAATCGAGATTGGAAGCTTGAAAAACCCTAGCTATGGTTTCTCCTTTCTATATTCGGCAATGGGGTTGAAGATGAGCAAAATTGGCTTTTAATTTTGTATTTTAATTCATTTTACCCCTAAATGACCAAAATGCCCTTACTATTAAACTTTCCAAAAATTCCATCCATGTCCAATTTTTGTCCATAGACTTAGAAATTGGTAAAATTACTATTTAAGACCTCCTAATTAATATTTCAAAACAATTTCATACTAGAAACTTCTAGAATGCAAGTTTTACAAATTATTTGATTTAGTCCCTAATTTCAATTTAAGCACTTTATGCATAAAATTTCTTCACGAAATTTTCACACAATCATGCAATCATATCATAGACCTCAAAATAATCATAAAATAATTATTTCTATCTCAGATTTTGTGGTCACGAAACCGTTATTCCGACTAGGCCCAAAATCAGGATATTACACAATCAGTGTGTCACACATGGCATAGACACACGCCCGTGTGTCTACCCGTGTGGACCTTGTTAGGCTGTTTTCTTAGCCTTTGGTTTCCCTCTATCAACCAATCACACTTATAGGTTGCCTTAATACATAATAAAGCCAGATTATATACTTACATATATCCTTGGTAAACCTCATTGCATGTAAACCTCATATCATCAGTTGCTAGGTTATTTCCTTTGTATTAAGGATTTTCCATGCCTCATTAACACCTTTAAGTTTGGCTCATTATTATAACTCATTTCCAATTATGGGCAAGCCACTCCACATAAACATGCATAGATTTGTAGGTCATAGCCTACTTTAAAATAAGCCAATTTCCATGGCCAAAAACAAGAAGATATGTAAACTTTTACAAGCTTTCATATGGGCAATTCAAACGACACATATCACAAAATGAACCAAAGCCCTATAGATGCAATTGAACAAAATAAGAGTATATACCAAGATGGACTAATTGATAGTGTGTTGATTCTCCAACTGTCTTCCAATCTCTACAAGTCCTCGAGCTCTGTAAGACAGGGAAAAGAGAAGGGTAAGAATTTACATGCTTAGTAAGCTTGAATAACTGGAAAGTAAACTTACCGATTAATTAGCATACAACCATATTAAGCAATTAAACCAACAAGAATGAAATAGTTCCCTATCACATGCATTCAATCAACAAGTTAGTCACAATAATAATAAGAAGTCATAAGAATGATCATTTCAAGTATGCACTCCCGCGAATCTTACATCTTACGACGGGATTACCAGTCTAGGATAAATCCTCTGCATCGTAAACTCATAAGGTGAAGTCGGGATTACCAGTCCAGGCTAAATCCCTTATAACTACAAACACCTGTAATGAGCTCGGATTTGAATTACCAGTCCAGGCTAAATTCTGACCCTAATCGGATTACCCGTCCAGGCTAAATCCACAATGCAGACATATTCTTCGGAAGGCTCGATCACTCAAGGAACACCTATCCGGGCTAGATCCTTTTTATATTTGAGATCAAGGGATTACTCGTCCGGGCTAAATCCTTTCTGCAACACATGCAGGGTTTCAAGTCATGTAAGCCATGGTTTATCCATCAGATTTCCTTTTTAACCTCAACCGAGACATTTATCAACATGCCATTATTAAGGATGTATTTCATAGATTTTCATGCCATTATCAAATGCAATTACCATACATTCATAAATCATGCAATTAAGCATACTATGAGTTTACTTTAAGTTATCCAAACTTACATGGTACCCGTCTAGGTATCGTGTTTCGGTTATTCCGGAACCTTTCGTTTTCCTTGTCGACCTTCGAAATTTGTTCCTCGGGGTTTATAATAATAAAATTAAATTATTAACACCTCACATTATACCTTTTCAAGTCTAAATTTCACCCCCGGTCCAAATGACCGTTTTGCCCCTAACCTTTCACATTTTTACGTTTCAGTCCCTAGGCTCGTATAATGAAATGCATGCTATTTCTATCTTACCCATGCCTAGCCGAACACTTTTCCCTCTTATGGCAGCCCACATTTTTCCATTATTTCACATTTCTACTTCATACTTTACACCTTTTGCAAAAAAGGTCATTTTAGGGTTTTTTCATGAAAATCACCTAGGAAAATATGTTTAACACACATCCAACTTTCATATTCCTCCATAAAACATCAAAATACAAGTAACTCATGCATGGGTAAATTTCTAAACCTGAACCCTAGCATGAAATATGGGTAGAAATAGAGAAAATAAGCTACCGAAATTTCAAAAATACGAAGAACATTAAAAACGAGGCTTAGGAGCACTTACTATTAAGCCTGAAAAGCTTGAAAACCCTAGCTATGGAGAACCCTTAAAATTCCAAATGACCAAAATACCCTTAAGCCCTTTCTTTAAAATTTTATCCATACAAGCCCATTTTTGTCCAAAAACTTAAAAATTGGGCAAATTGCTCCTCAAGACCTTCTAATTAATATTCTAAAGCAATTTAATACAAATTGCTTCTAAAACCCACATTTTGCAATTTATTCAATTTAGTCCCTAATTTCCAATTGGACACTTTACTCAAAGAATTTCTTCATGAAACTTTAACACATGCATATTCTCATATTTTAGACCTCATAATAATCATAAAATAAATATTTTGATGTCGGATTTGTGGTCCCAAAACCACTGTTCTGACTAGGCCCTATTTCGGGATGTTATACTGATGTGAACCTCGTAGGCGTTAAGATTACGAGTAAGATTTAACTTGCCCGATTGTTTCTAAATAAATAAGCTCTTGAAATATGATAAAAAGGTATGAATAAATGAAGGATAATGAACAAAATGATAAAGGGAGATAACTTTTGAACTCGAAAACAATTTTAGAAATGAACTTACATTATATAACAACAAGCCCATTTTCTACAAAGATGATTAACATTTCGATAAGTTCAGATAATTGAAGAAAACTTGACCCGCTATTTATAAATGAAATAGGAATCAATAGTATAGGGGTGATCAGCACACTCACATAATAGAAAGATAATGGGAGTGATAAGATCGAATGTTTGAACGCCACAAGAAAACAATCTTGATAAGTTTGGTTTTAGTTCTTGAAATACAAATAGATTTAACTTTCAAAGATATATTAAAATGTTCATTAGTCTTTTACAAAGCATATGACTAACTATTTGCAGGAAAAGCATCTTGGTAAATGGATGGCCACAATTCGATCATTAGTGTGGTTCATGTACACAAGTCATACATTGAATCAAATGGTTCATGAATTTCCTTAACTGCATGTATGATCGAATGCTTCCTCCTTGGATGTTCATGTACACTTTAATGGAGAGCTTCTTTAAGTGAAATATAACTTCATTAAAGTCGTACATGTATGTATGCTATTCATATATCTATGTGGTGCATGTATATTCATATACATTGAATGGCCAAAATTATTCTCCCTTGGTAATACATGAATATGACCATTCATTCACTTTGCTATGTATCTTCTTCCACCATCCAAATAAATGAATGAATGGCTAGATTCATGTTCAAACCGAATAGTCAAATGAAGCTCCTTTAGGTAGCAGTTCATGCATTAAATATGATGTAATGTATTCATCCATTCATGAATCTTGGAATTCATGAATTCTTGTTGGCTAAGGAAACAGACGTACATGTATTTGAAAAGGAATACGAGCAATCCAAGCCTTATATGTGTGTATATATGAACCTTTTTTCATGGTTGATCAAGTACCTACAAACAATATAAATAAGATCATCATAAGCTCATTTTAAAAGCAAGACGCAACACAAACAATAAGATGATGCAAGACACAATCAAACACTTAAACGACTCATCAATGTAAAACACACGTATCAACAATTAGACTCCAAAATATGCATAAACATTAAAACATAACATGTTTAAACATAATATGGTCAATAAGTCATATAACTTACAAACAAGTTAAACTCAAAATAATCATGACAAATATTAAATAAACTCTAACTTAAAAGTTGTGGAATTAAATAAACGAATTAGGCAGTTGGGTCTTAAAGTTACACATGCAAAATGTTGCATGGACTTGGGTCTTTATCATGGGCCAAATAAGGATTGATCTTGACATGTTCGACCCAAATTGGTTGGATTAAGCCTACAAGTGCTTCCTTGAACTTCTTAGCTCTAGCCCACGTCATAAGCCCAATAGGAAGTTTAATTGGATCATTTCTTGAAAGCTCATCAACTTGCAGCCCAAATGGTGTGTAAATGGACAGCTTGATGTTTGGCCCAATTAATTCCTAAGATCATATCAGTAACACACTTATGATAAAGTCATTGAACGAACATTGATCGAGTTGCTTTAGTAATGAGGGAGCTCAATCACAATACTATAATGGAATGGCTTTATTACTAAATGAGTTTATAATTAATAAGCAAAAAGCTAAAACTTAATTATAAATCATTTGAGCCCTAATCGCATATGTCCAATCAGTCCCTTTTCTAGCTCGTTGAAACCAGAAATAAATTGAATGTTGAATAAAATGAATAGAAATGGAAATGTTAGAGAAATGGGACACATTTGGAAATGAATGTGGTTTCTCTAAATGAAAATGACCTGGAAATGAATTTATGGTTTTCAAATAAATAAAGTTTGAAATTGGAAATAAATTTATTGGTCATAATAAAATCGTTGAATGTAGAAATATTAAATATATTTTCTCATAGATTCTTTTATGGTAAACTCGTCATGATATCAATGGAATTAGAATTTGGTTGAGAAAATTTTTTAATTGAAATATTATTTAATTTAAATTAATTTAAGATGTTTATTTTGGAAAATAAAAAACAAATATCGGGTTGGGTCGAATTATAAAGTACTGAGTTGAAAGTCCAGGAAGTACTTGTAATTGAACCTAATATGAGAGAGGCCCAAAAGCCCTTAATGTTTAAGAGAGGAACGAAAAACCCTAGTTTGTTTAACTAGGGTTGCTGCCCCTCCTACTCCTAGTTAGACGAGGAGTAGATTTTTCTATTGAAATAGACTTCTACAATTCAACAAGTGTTTTACTTCTTCTCTCTATAAATAGACGACATCGGTAGGGCTAAATATACAACTTTAAGATATTGTTACTCTGCCGAAAATAGTGAGATTTTATTCTCTAAGTATTAAATATATTTTCCAAAATAACAATTCTATCGGTTTCTATTTAGAAGAATTTTTTCTTTCTCATTGAAAGTAAAGAAAATTATTTTTGGTTCTGTGTTTGATTCGAATTGTTTGAGCCTACACTTGAAATAGTTCGTGGTACGGAATAACGGAGAAGGTCATTCGGTTGAAAGCTAAGAAAAACAAGAATTTGTCTAGCCGAAAACACATGTGAGATTTTGGTAAAAAGTTTATTGTTATAAATATCACAAACTGACTTGGTTTTCAAAATATTTATTTTCTGTTGTGCGAGAAAATTGTTTTCTACCAAGATTTTTTCCAACAGTGTAGACCCTGGTTTCAAATGATGCACAGTGTAGGTGATATGGAGCACCGATGGAGACCATTCTACGTGCTCTTGTGATTTCCAAATATCTTTTGAAACCCTTGCTCTAGTTGGCATTAATGACGGGTTACTTAATGTTGTTTTAGTTAGTTGCATTGATTGGTTCAAACTAGCTACGAGGATAGTGGATAAGGATGCATTTACCAGCTTGATGGTCTTGATTTGGAACTTATGGAATGAACGCAACAATGCCTTTCTGAGAGGAAGAATTACGATGCCCAATTTGATCCTTGATCGAGTGAGAGGATTGCACGAAGTGTTTCATGTGCATAATTTGATTCATTAGCCTATGATTCTGTCCTGTTCACAACAAGTTGGATGGAAGAACTCTCAAGGTAAATGAGGATGCGACCTCCGATCAAGCATGGAACCACGTAGGATCAATGTCGCGGTGCACGACATGGATGGGCTAGTCCATTGTGGAATTGCGCTATAGTATGTGTCGATCTTTCATAGGCAGAAGCTGAGAATATAATATGCGAGTTGCGGCTTGCACATTCAATGGGTTTTCGACATGTTATGATAGAAAGTGGCTGTGCAATGTGATTATTAAGCTTAAATTAGAGATGACAAAACTTGAATCGTCCGATAAATTTCGAACCAGTCTTTTCCATTTTGAATGGTGCAAATATTTTTGTTTGAAAAGTGGATGTGGCGGGTAAGTTTATTTTTTTTTGAATAGTAGATCCGGAGTGATTATAGTAATTGTTTATCTCGTCTTAACCCGCTTCACTATAAAAAATTATCATTTACAACATACTTGATTATGATGACTTTAATTACTAAGATACACTCATTGGAAAGGAAAAACTCTCAGAATAGCCCTCCTTTTCTCTAAGTTAATAATTTATATAATTAATGTTTCCTAAAATACAAATAACATTACAAATATTGTAATAATTTGAATAATTGTATAAAACATTATGAAAATTGTAATAATTTATATAATTGTATAATATTCTATGTAATCTAGTTATGCTTTGAATAATTGTTTGATTTCACAAAATTACAATTATTGTAATAATTTGCGTAATTAAATAAAATTTTTGATGTTATATAAAATGTTACAAAATTAATAATAATGCGCAACTAAATAATATTTTGTATAATTACTTAAAATATAATTTTTTTAATATTTTGTATAATTAAATAATGCTTTATTTTTTAAAAACAAAACAATTAATATGCAATATTATGATTTTTTTTAATAAGCCAAACCGAATATTATTTTAAAGAAAAACCAAACCAATTAATCAGTTTATATTTTAAAAATTTTAAGAAATAAGATATTTAATAATTCAAAAATAAAATAGTTATTTATATTTAAAAAATAAAAAAATTAGAAATTAAATAAAGAATAAGATTCTATTCAATTCAAATGGTACTGAAAACCAATTCCAAATAGCACATTAAAGTTCGAATTGATTAGTTTTCCCCATTTTTTTCTTAGCCCTAGACGGGGTGGTAGGATTCCGGTATCCTTTATCTCAAAAGAAGGCATTTAAGGTACAAAAGTTTAACAATAACTTATTACGATTGTGAAATATAGATTGAAAAACTTCACAATTGTCTACAGTTTTAAGTCAAACCTGATGAAATATTATCACTTGGATCCTCAGAGTTATCCTCGTGATCCAAGGAGACATCAACTGAAAATATCAAAGGCGAAATATCTTCAGGCTCTTGAGAAACACCATGGCTTTCATCCGCTTGCATACCAGGAGTATGAGAAGCACCATCCATATGTTCCGAAGCATCTAAGCCACCATCATCATCATCATCAGATTGTTCAGAGTTCAGTCTTAGCATAAGGTCCCGTATGCTTAACGGCTGTACAATTTTAAATTGATGATCTGGTTTATGCTGCTGATTAAATCGGCCTGGGATTGTGGCCGGAGATTTGTAGCATGATTCACATAGGTCAAAACCTATTTTCTCCACACAGTCTTTGCATTTGTATCTCTCCCCAATTATTGGTGACATCTGAAACAAAAACGTATGATATAGCATTGATAAAAGGTATTTTATAACCATAGCAAATAAACAACCATAGAGCTTGTAATTGCAAACATGATATACCAAACTATATCTGCTTTAGGGTGGCACCAAAAAGGAATAAATGAGAAAAAAGAAAACCCATTATAATAACAGAGTTGTTCTTTTCACATTACTAATGAAATCAACAAAAAGGAATATTATGTCTTAATTAAGGTTTCTTGTTCTGGAAACCTGTTAAGCTAATTCATTGGAAATCACTGAATTTTAACTCAACTTACCCCACAATAATCACAGCCCACTGCAACATGAACTTTTGGCCCATTGCCGAAAAACCAGGATGAGTATACATCACTAGATATTGATGTCAGCTGGTTTGCATGTCGTGGAGCTTGTGTACCTAAGCTCAAACCGAAAAATCATGATGAGTATACATCACTAGATACTGATGTCAGCTGGTTTGCATTCGTTGAGCTTGTGTTGAACCTAAGCTCAAATAGCAGAAATGAGTTAAACTAAAAACAGAACAGCAAAATAAAGAAGTAAAAAAGTCTATAAAGTTTAACACTTTGTGGCGCATAATTGACAATAAAAAAGTATATACTTACACCTTGTCAGGTTAAGAATGCAAGGAAAAAAGGGACAAACTCTAGATTTCATTTTCCCAAGAAAAATAAACTATTAAAGAACTTTTTGTACGTGTGTGCACATGCATGTGGATTTCAGAAACAGAGACAGTCAAGAACAACACAAGCAGCTACAGTCTGCAGGTGTTAAGAACCATTTTCCCTTCCCTGTAGCCTAGATGCTTTGCATGGCATAATATGCTTAGTTGCAGTTTTGGGGAAATGCACCATGGATTGACCAGAAAGATTGATGATGCTCTCACTAAGACATGCATATGAACGTGGGGAAATGCACCATTCTTTCCTGCCTTACCAAAAGATTTAATTTGAACCATATGTTCTTTTTATGGTTCAAATTAAATCTTTTTGTAAGGCAGGAAAGAATGGTACAATGATCAAAGCACCCTAATGATGAATGACGTTGAACATAAATGATATAAACATCATATATAATTCTGAGAGCAGGATACTAACAATTGGGTTCTTTGAGTCTTTCTGAATATTCCTCAGGAAACTGCTTTGCCAAGAAATCGTGTAGAATCAAACAAACACCCGGAAACCCATTTGGTTGCAAGCTTTCACAAACTTGACACCTGAGCATTTCATCCTTTGGAATAACAAAACAAGTTTCACAATATACTGCACCAAAGAAGAGAGAAAAGCATGTGGTAAACAATAATATCCTCTAATCCTTTTGACACAAATGGAAAGAAATATAAACTACCATGGCCACAATTGAGAACAACTGGTCGAAAGAGCAACCTATTGCATGCAGCACAGAGTAAATCAGCAACAGAAACCACCTTTTCATCTCTACGTTCAGAATCATTGCTTAGCGAAGTCTTTCCTTGGTTCAAAGCAATTGCATCAACTTCAAGACTCTCTGAATTACTCGTTATGCCATTTTCATCCTCCATAGTTGTTTTAGGTGAATCTCTGAATGATGATGATTCCAAAATATTTGAACAACTTTCTGAATGCCCGTCCATTTGGAGATGAGCAGAGGTGTTGTTATTCCTCAGAATATCTGAATTCTCACAAAGATTTGGTTCAACTAAATTTTGATCAAACTGAAGTGAGAAGTGGCCAGCTCTCTTCTCTTCTTCTGAACAAGGAAACAACAAATAAATCATTTTCCAACTCTTGAAGAGGTGGGGACAGGTGGGAAGAGAGTCTATGGAAAAAAAGTTTCTCCACCTGACAAGAAGCAAATTTTAGTCTTTCAAATGACCAAAAAGGACTTTGGTCAAAAGTTTTATCTTCCATGCATCAGTAAGAATTTCCTCACATACTGTTTCATACTAATTTATCATAATAAATCTGATTTTACAGGAGCGAGTTAGTACTATGCAACTAGTTGGTAATTCACATCATCACAGTGTACAAGTATCTGCAGCATTTAGGAGCAATGTTGAACTTCATCATTTCAATATTTGTTTTCTGGCTACTAGGTAGAAGAGATGTCCGTATCACAATAACCACTTCTCTACAAGCAGGAAATATTTAAAAGTTCACTAAAGCTTTAAGATGATTTAGTCAATTCACCAAAAAATGATAAAAGCAATTTTTCCAGCCAAAACATATAATTTATTAACAAATATTTTAGCATTTAAAGAAGAGGAGAAAGAATAAAGATACCTCTCACTTGTCTTTCCCTTCTATTATAAGCTACAGGATACAGCTTCAGGAGCAAAAAATGCAGCATCTGACAGACACTTGGGAAATGATTGTATGGGCACCGACAAATGGGGCAATGGGACTCATGAACATGATTCATTGCATTGTAGACACACCAAAAGCATGACATATGCCCACAGGCTGCGAATATGGAATGTAAAGGCAGCTTACAGGTAAAATCACACATCAAAACTTAGTTAAGCATATTGCTTGCTTACCTAATACAACAGGCTTGTAAAGTAGTTCCCTGAAAAACAGAAGGAAATCACCTTCAAACAAAGAGCTTCGATAAACTAAAAAGTACACCCAAATTGCAAGATGCTGTACACCATATAAGATCGGTGACCAAACACTTCACTTCTGCTCATTGATTGATATATGATTCTTTTTCACTAATAAATTCCCAGAAGAAAAGAATTAAAAGCATAATGAAAAGAATGAATTATATGCTGTTATGACAATAAATGGAAGAACACAGCAACGAAGTAAACAAGTAGGAGTTGCGATAGAAATTAATGATACCCACATATTAATTCAAAATTTGGAAGTTTTGTAACAAGTATGTTTTCTTCTAGCCACTAAAAGAATTCATTACTTAAATGAATAATCTGAGGTAAGGTCAAATTACAGTCATCAAATATCCACTAAGATGCTATGCAAGCTTTACCTAAGCTTGCTTTCTCAAACCTTTATATAAGTCTAACAATATCTTGTTCCTATCTAAAATTATTACGTATAAACAATTCTATAATATCAATCTACCGAATCGCCTCCCAGCTAAATCTTGTATGCCTAACGGAAATTCGAAGTAGCATCTATCTATATCCCTAAAAATTGCATTTAAAATTCCTAAATTTCTAAAAACTACATTTAATAAGATTTTTAAAAAATTAAAAAATAAAATAAAATCCTTGGGATAAGATTATACTCGGATTAATTTACCTTCCCTATCACATCACATATACTTCTGATGACAAACTCGAAACAAATTGCCCAAAAGATCATGTAATAACATATATATAGACAAATAACTAAAACAGGGGTAATTAGGAATAAAAAAAAAAACTGACAGGCAAATGCAACATTGGAACTCGTCGAAGAATTCCTCAGAAGGAAGATCATTGGTTGCTTCCCTTTCCCCTTCCGCTTCACCTTTTCGTTGTTGATGTTGTTCAAGACATTCATCTTTCTTTGTTTCAGTTAGGGTTTCATCGATATTGATATTGGTTTTCTCCTCTTTCTCCATTTTTTTCCCTCTGAAACCCAAAGAAACGGGAGGAAAGTAAATAAATATATAATTAGAAAGTTGGGAGGCGACAACGGGGGAGAGATATGCTGTTTGGTTTTGCCGTTTAGGCCTTTGCTTTATGTTATGAGCTGGCATATTGGGCCTGACCGATAATGGGCTTCAAGTCAAATTTTGACTTTCTTTTTTTTTTAAATAAGAGATAATATGTAATTTAGCCCCTTGTCCATTTGTACTTTGTTGGTCTCTAAATATTTTTTGAACCTAATTGCTTCCAGAATTTGTATTTTGTCAACCAGGTTTGTCCCTCCACCGAAATAGTTAATATTGTTCCAGTACAGCCAGTACACTCCGATCTAGCCAAAAAACGGAACCCTTTTGCATGCTTTTTGTTTCAACTCAAATTCCAGCTTGTTTCACTTGTACAACATTTTTCGCTATGTTTCGCTAATATCATTCAAAATGCTGTGTATCACCAGTATAAAAACTTACACCATGTTTGGTTGGAGAGAATGAGATAAAATTCCCCTTTTATTCATTGAATGGTAAATTATTTTTGTTTGGTTCAATGTAATACTCATTCAATAGAATGACCATTACTTCCCTATTACTTATCTTCCCGTAATAGTTATTCTTTGGTTTCCAAATTAGTCTTTTAAAACTTGGACTTAGAAAATATAAAAATATAAAAATAAAATATTTGAAATATTTTATAAAATTTAATATAGAATATTTAATTTCAAAATATAATTTAAAATAAAATATTTTAAACATTTTAATATAATTTAATATAATAATAATTATATTAAAAATACTATTAAATTATATATTATTTTTATTAAATAATAATTATATTAAAATATGATTAAATTATTTATTATTTTTTTATTAAGTTATTTTTAATAATAATCTTATTAAAATTTAGGGTAAATTACACCAACAGTCACTCAACTTTGGGTTAATTGACAAAACAGTCACCTAAGTTTCATTTCAATCACTCAACTTTCGAAAAGTGACAAAACAGTCACTAACGTTATAAAAAAGTGACAAAATAGTCATTGATTAATAGTTTTAGATAGTGTGCTAACGGGACTGCTCATGTGGCAAGTTAACTTGCCACGTTGGTGAAGCATCTTATAGGTCTTGGTTTGGAGCGGCTTTAGGGAAAAAATTGAAGGGTTATGTTAGTTTAGGGTAAAAAATTAGAAGTTGGTTCTGATTAAGGGGATTTGTGAAAAAAAAAATGAAAGGAAACCAATTTGGGAAAAATTGATTGTGATTTGGGTTGGTTTAAGTTTGAAACTGATTCGGGAATTGATTAAGAAGGTTGGTTTAAGGTTAGAAATCGACTCGATAATCGATTAATAGGGTTTAGGGTTAAAAATGATTAATCTTTTTTGTTTTGGGAGAAAAGAAGACGAAACCAGAAACCTATCAGTGTTTTTTATTCTCAGCTATAATTGTCAATAGAAGAGAAGCTGCCAATGTTGTTACATCTACTCTAACGGGTAAGTTTCTACATTTAGTTTTTTATTTTTTTGGATTTAGGGTTATTTTGATTTCAATTTTGATTTTGATTTTGATTTTGATTTTAATTTTGATTTTGATTTCGATTTCGATTTCGATTTAGGATTATTTCGATTTTGGGTTTTATTTGTTATTAATGTGCATGATAAATGAGGGTTTGGTTATTAAAGCGAATGACATATAATGTGTATGGTATGCCATGCACATGATGTTTATTGTTTGTATCAAACTGATGTTTATTGTTTGTATCTGCCATTGTATGAATGGTATTATCAAATTGATGTTTATTTTTTGTATCTGCCATTGTTTGTATCCTAGCTGCTATATTGTATATGGCAATATCAAATTTGTTATTTACCTTCTATATTGTACTGGTTATTGTCTGTTATTGCCTAGGTGTAGGGTTAAAGTGTTTGGTTATTATCTGTCATGTGCATGACAAAAATGGTTGTGCTTGTATTAAATTATTTTTGTATTGGTTGTTGTCTGCCATGTGCGTGACAGAAATGGTTGTGTTTGTATTAAATTATTTTTGTATTGGTTATTGTCTGACAGAAATGGTTAAAGTGTTGGCCTATGTTATCTGCTTTTATTGATGAGTGATTTGTTTGGCAAGTTTAATCGATGACAATTTTAATGAGAATGGAAAAGAAATGTCTAGCAGTGAAGTGTCTGGAAGTGATGCATTTGAAAGTGATGTGTCTAATAGGATAAGAGTTAATTTAGATGGTTTAAACATGGATGGTATAGAAGTAGATGAACTATGTAATAGTGATGATTTTGGAAGGTTAGATAGTGCACATGAATCTGACCTAGAGAATGACATGAGTAATCCTAACTTAAGGTTGGAATGTTATTTAAGTCTAAAGATAGTCTAAAAGAAGCTGCCAAGCAGTATGGTAGGTTGAATAGTTGTTTTATTAAGTTCCCCAAAAATGATCTAAAAAGGCTAAAGACAGTCTGTAGTAAAAAATGTTCTTGGTTCATATGGACCTCTAAACTAAACCCTAATGACCCTACTAACCAGACTTGGAAAATTAGGAGTTCAAACCCTAACCATACTTATTTTAAAGTATATAAAAATAATAATGTAACCTCAGTTTGGATAGGTGAATATTATATAGAAAAATTCATTGCTGATCTTGATTATTCTTTAAAATCATTACAACAAGATGCCAAAAGAGATTTATGTTGCATAGTCTCACTAGCTAAATGTAGGAAGGGTAAACTTAGGGCATTAAAATTAATTGAAGGAGCTCATAAGACTCAATATGAGAAGATTTATGAGTATTTGTTGGAGATTGGGACCCAAAATTAGGGATAAACAACAATCTATTATCTAGATAATAGGTTGTTTGAAAGGATGTATGTCTATCTCCAAGCATGCAAAGATGGCTATAGCGCTGGTTCTAGGAGGGTAGTAGGTTTAGATGGATGTTTCTTGAAGGGCTACTGTGGTGGCTACTTACTTGCAACTATTGGGATAGATGCAAATAATGGCATCTATCCTATTGCATATGCTGCTGTCGAAAGTGAAAACCAAACACCATGGCTTTGGTTCTTGGAGGTGCTCATAATAGACTTGGAAATTGTGAGCCCATACCAGATATTTTTCATGTCTGACAAACAAAAGGTAAAACTCCATTTATTTATTTTTTATGTTGTTTCTATTTAGGGTTTAGGGTTTGTCAAAGAATTAAATTGTATTTTTCTAATTGCAGGGACTTTTAAAAGCAATATGCATGTTGTTTTCTAATGAAGAAACAAGACACTGTGTTAGACACCTACATGATAATTTCAAGAAGGCTGGTTTCCGAACAAAGAAATTGAAAGATTTGCTTGGAAAGCTGCCAAATCAAGCACTATAAGGGGTTTTGAGGATACAATGGATGAACTTAAGAAAACCAATCAACATGTTTATGATTAGTTGAAGGAAAAGAACCCTACTCACTAGTCAAGGTCTCACTTCTCAATTAGGAGCCATTCTGACATGTTGGTGAATAATCTTTTTGAATCCTTTAATAAGGTAAACCCCTATGTTTTATGTTTTTTTACTAATAATTAGTTGTTCATTAATCCTTTATATTGTTTACTGGTAAATGATACTGGAAGCAAAAGGAAACCTTATTCTAACCATGATGGAAACAGTAAGGAACAAAATTATGTTGCTTTTTGTCAAGAAGAAAGAAGAAGCTAAAAAATGGAAAGGAATATTGTGTCCAAAGATCAGGAAAAAGCTAGATGTCAATATCAAGGATTCATTGAGGTAAAGTTACCTTTTTTAATATTTCTAATACATTTATTTTGACTTTATGTTACCGGTCACATATTGTTTTAGTGAGTGTTTTTTAATATGCGTGCATTGTTTTTTAATTTGTCTATGTATAATTGTTGGTGGAGATGATCATATGTTGTTTTTAATATACATGCAGTGACTATTTTTTAGGTGTGTGTGTGTGTGTGTGTGGGGGGGTGTGTGTGTGTTTGTGTGTGTGTGTGTGTGTGTGTGTGTGTGTGTGTGTGTGTGTGTGTGTGTGTGTGTGTGTGTGATTGTTGGTGTGTATGACTATTTACTATGCATGCAGTGACTGTTTTTTAGGTACATGTATGTATGACTATTTTTTTAATATGTATACAGTGATTGTTCGTGGGGATGGTCACATGCTGTTGACTATTTTTTATTATGCATGGTTGTTGGTGGGGCTACTCACAATATTGTTTTAGTGATTGTTTTTTAACCAAGCATGGTGACTGTTTTTTAGGTGTGTTCTATCACATACTGGTGGGGACAGGTATCAGGTTGAATGTGGTCCAGGAAGCCAGCATGTGGTGGACCTAGTTGAGAATTCATGCTCCTTGAAGAATTAGGATATCACTAGCATCCTTTGCATGCATGCACTGGCTATCATTCATCTAAAAGATGAGTTCCCAGAGACCTATGTACAAACTTGGTACACCAAGCAAACTCGGCTTCAAATTTACTCCAACTTTATAAGGCTAATAAAGGGTCTTAAACAATGGGTCTCTTTTTCAAACATGTTGCCAATACTGCCTTCTGTACTGAGAAGGACACCTAGCAAACCTACTAAGGTGAGAAGGAAAGAACCTGATGAACCATAAACAACATAAAGGTTGAGCAAGAGAGGGTTGGACATGAGGTGTAGTAAATGCAAAAGGATAGGCCACAATAAGAGGAGTTGCAAATAGAAAGTTGGCCAAAACATTCCAGTAAGTCATTTCCCTTAAGTTAAGTTATATGACTTCTATTTATGAATTTTTTTGACAGATTTCACTTGTTCCTGTAGGTCAAAAGACATAAAGTTGGTGTTCACAACCAAGTGGTTGCCCCAACTCAGTAACAAGCTACCCCAAATCAGTAAGAGAGTATCCCAACTCAATAGGCTATCCCAACTCAGTTACAAACTGCCCCAACTCACCAAAAAGATGCTACCCCAAGAGAAAAGCTCCCATTTAAGAGGAAACAAATCACCTTTAGATGGATATCTCCTACTCAAGAGTCATCTATGACAGACCGATGATGACATTGTGAACAAACCTTATTTTGTTAACTTTTTGAAATAGTGTAAATTTGCCTTCTACTGATTTATTAACTTAGGCAAATTAACTTTTGTAATTTTTTCTATGATTGCTATTGTTGATAAACTTAGGCATATAGTCACTGAATTTTTTTGTAAATTTTCCTACAATTCACATTTGTTCAATTGTGTTGAGTTGTAGGAAAATTTGGCAATAATTTACCCCTCCTTCCTTTTGTAAACAGTTTGATGTTTTGGCCTTAATATATGAGCATTGATCCATTGAATTTGTGTTATCTCTTCTAACATATGAGTATTGAGAAAACAAATGTGTGAGAATTAAGAAATACAAATGTTTCTATTTTTTTTCATCTGTGTTATCTTTTCTAATATATAAACATTGAGAAATACAAATGAAATGAAGATTAAACATTCTTTCAAGTCTATCAACTTTGAAATGAAGTCAAATATTACAAAACAATTTGTAAGCAACGACTACATATTATCCCATTTCAAGTCTTTCAAGTTTGTAAGCAACAACATAAGCCGGTTAGCCATGTATACCAGCAGCCATGTATAACAACATAAGCAACAATATACCAGCAGCCATGTATAAAAACATAAGCAACAATATACCAACAACCATGTATAACAACATAAGCAACAGTATACCAACAACAATATTACAAAACATAAGCTGGTTTTTAGTGCTAACAACAACAACATAAGCTGGTTTAGGGTTTAAAAAATAACAACACAAAGCACCAAAAACCATATTTATCTCTCCCTCCTCCTTGTATCCTCCAATAGCCTCACTTTTTTTAGAAGACCCAAAAACACAATTCGTGAACGGGGCGTCAATGGTGGATCAAACCAGGTGAAAAACCAATATGGTTTTCAAAACCCACTACTAAATTTTTTACACCCAAAAAACCTTCTACCTGGGTTGTCATTAGACCAAGACGTGTTTAATTTGGCTGGGTTTCCAAATAGCATACTGGAATCACTTTAGGCATCTTCCTCTTCTTCCTCTTCTTCTTTTTTCTCTTCTTCTTCTTTTTCTCTAGCCCCAAATTGGTGCTAGTAGAGCTATTAAATTGGTGGTAACCGGCCAGTTGGAGGGTTTTTTTACACCAATGATGCCGTCATCTACCATGTCACTTTGTTGTGATGTCTGTGACAAAAAACGGAAAAAGGACTATTTTATCACTTTTCCAAAGTTGAGTGATTGAAATGAAACCTAGGTTACTGTTTTGTCAACTACCCCAAAGTTGAGTGACTGTTGGTGTAATTTACCCTAAAATTTAATAACAATAACAATAATCATCTACTTAAACAAAATTTTGTTAAAGGTACTCTAGTCATTTCAGTTTTTTTCCTTATGCTATTAAAACATCATTCCATTCAACCAAACACAAGAATACTATTACACTTCTATCACATTCCATTTAACTAAACAATTGAATTACTGATTACAATTCTATTTTATTACAGTGAACCAAACGTAGTGTTAATGACTTGAAAAGTTTAAAGTTAACTAGGCTTTGAAGTGCTTGCTTGTCTGTTTTGAAATTTGCCTCAAACTTAGGTCGTTTCCAGTTGAGGGTGATTGTTTGGTCATAATTGAGAAACTAGGGACAAGACTGAAGTTTGGTCAAAAATTGATCCAATTATTGAAGATTGCAGGTATTTTTGCTTTCAATTTCAACCTTTTTGGTTTGTACATGTTGAGGAAGAAAGGTAGCTGTGCAGCTCATGGTTTAATTGCAACTATGTTTGGATTTAATTGCAAATAGAGTTTGAAATGGATGGAGGAAATTCCTAGTTACGTGCCATACATTATATTAAATGACATTGCAACCCTTATAATAAATGTATCTCTTGTATAAAAAAGAAAAGAAAAGAAATGATAAAAAAAGTATTGTTTATGGCTAAAGAAAATGCAAAAGTAAAATTTAATAAAACAAAGTAACATAAACAAAAATATATATATCCCTAGTCTATTTTGGATTTAATTGATAAATATTTTAAATTTTAAATTTACGCTACATTTGTAAATACTCTTTATATACAAATATCTTTCCATTTAAATATCGATAAATCTAAAACGGTACATCAAAATATACTAGTATTGGTGCGTAGCAGTATTAGTAAAAAAATAGTATGTCCATCAGTACAATAGTAGCTAATTTGCCCTCCACACTAATATTGTTAATTTGTGCTAACGTGATAGTTTTAACCAATTTGATGGCGCCATGTGATAGCTACTCAAAATACCACATGGCAAAAATGATTTATATATTTATTTTTTAATTTATGTTTGTTACGTGGCGCCATTGCATTGGCTAGAAATGCCACATTAACACAAGCTAATGCTATTAGCACGAAGGGACGAACCTGGTTGACGGAATAAAAGTTCAAGAACCAACAACATCCAAAAAAAAATTTAGGGACTAACTAGATACAAATAGACAAGTTTAGAGGTCAAATTATATATTAACCATTCTAGTAAAAAAATTGAACTAATTATGCTTTGAGTCCCTATGCTCCTTCCACATTTGAATTTAATCTCTACTTTTAATCTTATAACATGTAGTACTCTTTTGATTTAATAATAATATTGACAAAAAAGCTTTCCTTAAATTGAATCATATTTTTTATCTTTAATTCGGTAAGCTTTTGATATATAAGAACACCTAAGAAAGAAATTACCTATTATCCTAAGTTATTTTGTGCAAAAATATTATTGAAAAGCTCACAAATTATTTTCAAACCTTTAAAATCTCAAAAAGCTTTTTCTTAAAATAATTTGATATGTTTCTAATGTTGATTAAAATCTATTTCAAAGTGTTTTAAACTTTTGTTTATATACTTCGAACATAAAGATCAATATCTAAAGATCTAAAAGATCAATCATGATATTATCTAAATGAAGTTTCTGAAGGGACATAGGATGGATCCTCTAGTCCATTCGCTAGTATTTTTTTCTCCAAACACAATTTTAAGTTTTCCAATGGCTATATTTGACTTCCAACAACTCCAAATATATTTAAATCAATTTTTTTTGGGTATAAACACATCTTAACAATACTTTAAGAAGAAAGAGATAGCCATCCAAGCAAGAATACAAAGATTTTACAATATCTTCAATTTTCATTTCTTTTAGTATCTTTTTATACATATTTAGTGAAGTGGAGACGAATGTCTTTGTACAAGATTTTTATTATGTCTTTGAGAGCTTAAAATTTGCAAACACAAACTTATTAGAGGTTTTTATTTGTTTGCATAACTTCTTTTGAATTAAGTAGAGTAATTAAGGTTTTTGGATAGAAAAACCTTAAGGAGATCAAAGGTTTTATTTTAGCCTTTATAAAAGACAAGGGGAGAGGTTTCTATCTTAGACTTTGTAAAAGACATTATTTGTAAATGATATACCTTATCCTTGAAATGTAACAATTCAAGTTAGTGATTGAAATTGGAAACTTATAGACAAGTGATGTAAAGACTCGATTTTCATCGGTGCCTAAAAATTTGATTTGGATCAAATTTCTTAAACTAAGCCATTATGGGAAGTTTAATTGAGGGTCTGAGAGTGGATATAGTGACGGTTAGAGAGTATTAAAGGGTAATTAGTTGGTGGAGATAATACAAGTGATTGAGGGTGTGCAGACCTTTAACAGAATTTATACTAAAAAGCTTAGTCTAGTACTGAATCTTGTCATCTCACCTAAATTCGAGGTGCCTAAATTGAAAAGTTTGATGGAATAAGTTATCCTTATCCTTATATTATTATACTTCGTAGGAAAATGACTAAACATGTGGATTATAATAAGTTGTTAGTTCAATGTTTTCAAGATAGCTTAATTGGTACTACAATAAGGTGGTTTAATCAATTAAGTTGAAACAAGTGTTGGAAAAATCCAGTTTAAAAATGGCTTTTCGTCGTAGTGAAAAACTAAAATTTTGAAAACTGAATTGATTTGTGATATTTATAGCAATAAACTTTTCTAGAAAAGTACTTGTCCTTTGGGTGAGATGGGTCCCAGACGTTCTTGGCTTTCAACCGAAAGACCTTCTCCGCTATCCTTGTACCATGAATCGCTTCAAGTGTGGGTTTGAATAATCACAAATCAATAAGAGAATCATAATGATTTATTACTTTTAGTGGGAAACTAATTCCCTTTCAATAGAATGGAAAAAATTCTTATTCTCAGAAAATATAATTTACACTTAGAAAATAATTTCTTACTATTTTCTAACAGAATAATAATATTAAAAATAGCTCTACAAGATCTGTTTTTTATAATGAGAGATAAGAGAATCCTAGTTGAATTAATAGAACACAAATAATACTTTTTTGTAATAAACAAACTAGACTTTATTAAATATAAAAACAAACCTAAAACAAAGAAAGCCCAACAAATGGTGGACAAGTCCAAAACAAAAATAAGCCTAGCAAAATGAGGCCTACGTAGAAGAAAAAATGAAACGACAAAAACAATTGGAAACTAAACTATGTCTAGTCAAAATAATGAACTATTTCAAAAAATCATTTTCCTTGTTATTGGTTACAGTTCCTTAGAGATCTCATTGATGCTTCCTAGAAACCCCATCTAGCATCCTGTCCATTGTTCCAAAGGTCCCCAAAGGCTCTTACTCAGGCTCCTGTTCCCTTTGCCTTCTAGATCTCAGCGATTCTACAACATAGGAAGGCATCGAACCTTTTAGGTAAATCTTTTTCTCCCTCTTTAGGCTTTCTGTTACAATTTCGTGAGCTATTTGGTTCGCCCATTGTGAAATATATTTGAATCGAATGCTCTGAAAACTTGTAACACCCCTAACCCCAAGCCGTCACCGGAATAGGGCTACGAGGTATTACTGGACTTATACACTAACATTTATACAAAACTGAGTCATAAACTTTACATTCCAGATCAATATTCATCAAACTTCATCATAAAGTCCCTAATATGGGCCTACGGGGCCCAATATATGTTTTAGAAGTGATTCGGGACTAAACTGGCAACTTTGGAAATTTTTCTTCGAAGATAGGGACACACACCCATATGGACATGCTCGTGTGGCTTGGGACATGCCCGTGGGCCAGGCCATGGGCAGATTCTGACTTATTCACATGGCCTGGACACACGCCCATGTGACTTGGCCGTGTGAAAACACCATTTTTGACCATTTTTAAGCTATTTTCACATGTTAAACACATCTATTTCATGCCCAAACATTTACTAATAGTTCTTAAATCAAATATCATTCATTATGCCATTCAAACTTAGCAAAAATTCATTCTTTCACATCAATACCTCAGTTCATATCGAAATTATACTAAGTTATCGTACTAGTCAAACTCATGTAAGTTTAACTTCCAAAATATACATATTTCATACCATGTTTCAACATCTTTCGTACTCATTTCTTTCAATTACAAAATAAAATCATATTCAGCCTAAATACATGCCATTATACCAAAAGAAAGGTACTTCACCACTTTGAGTTCGAAATTGGCTTGGATGCTGAGTCCTTAGTTTCCTTTCGTACCTAGTCTTGTGCACGGAAACATACCGTACGTTGAGTATACATTCAGTGGTATTTCTATAAACTAATACTCAAACAAATAATAAGCTATGTATATACATTGTAACTTAAACTTTTTACTTTCATAATTCTTAATAGTTTCATCTCTTACATTCAATTTATATCTTTTACATATCATTTAATGTCTTTCAACATCGTATTTTAGTCTCAGTCACATAAACGATAACAGACAGTCTTCAGTACTTTTATTTACCCCTATTAACATGACTCGGACCTGAACGGATACACGGATCTAACCCACACTCCGGGGATAATGTACAGTGTTTCTTCGGCCGAAACTGGAATACACCGTATGGAACAGTAACAGTAACAACCATAGTCTGGTACAAAGTACCTCTTTGAAACGAATCCGAAATAGTCACAATAGTCGACACATATAGTGTCTCATCGATACACAGTCGGAATATCCCTGAACACTTCCAATCCTATGGCATGTCAATTATATCCGACTAGCCCGACACTGCTAATAGGGTATTCAAATCATATCATTATAATATAGAAACAGTAACATTTTCTATCATATCATTCATTATACATTCTAACTATTAAAAATATCATTTACATTGTATTAAAACATTAAGCATAGTTTATAGAAATACAAACCGAAATTCTCGAGTTTACTCGATATCCTCGTTCAGTTTCTCCTTTCCCTTTTTCGATGACGTTTCCGGTGCTACGTTAGCTACATAAAATTTAACATTTAAAATTATCAATATATATTATTTAATAACACACTCTTGTATTTCCATGTATCTTTTACTTAAATTCCAATTTAGTCCTTCCACCATAACCATTCTTTTTCTTCAAAATAAATCCTATATTTTCATTCAATTATCATTTTAAACTATTCTAACTCTTAAATTTACAGCATAAAACATTAATTATATCATCTTCTCAATTCAATCCCTATTATTACAAGACCTATATTTTCTTTTACAATTTAATCCTTCTCCCACTTCTAACTTGAATTTCCATCAAATTAACACTTAATTCTTCCATTTATTCAACTTAATCAACATCTAAAAATTTAATAACTTTCTAAATTTCAACATAATTCAAAAAGCATTTCTTCCTATGATTCCATAGACACCAAAATTGCAAGAAAATGGATCAAATTGACTTACCAATCAAGCTTTAAACCTTAGAACCCTAATTTCTCCTTTTCTTTTTCTTTTCTTTCCTTTCCCTGCTATTTCGTGCCTTCTATCCTCTTTCTATTTCTTTATTTTCTTTTATTTCTTTTATTTAATTACTTTATTATAACATATATATTATTATATTATTAAATTATTATTTATTATTTAATAAGTAAATACTTATTTATACATACATTTGTACCAATTAAAATAATTCAAATGTATTCATACATACCAAACACTTGTCTCCTAAGGCTTATTTGCTAATTTAGTCCCTTGAATTTTCTATAGCTTATAATTAAACTTTTACAGTATATTCAATCTAGTCATTTCACTAAATTAGCCTTGATTAAGCTAAATTTACTTAATTAAAATCTAATTAACCTCTCACTTAACTTCGTAAATATTTCTAATAAATATTTACGAATTTAATTTTCAAAATGGAAGACCCAAAAACTCACTTTTCCGATAACCTAAAAATTTGGGTCATTACAAAACTCCTCTTGTACTGTTGTATATATTTGATGTAAGCTCCTATCTCCTACTTGTCTAGAGTATTAGATTAACATTTTTTTTATTGTTAACGCGTCGCCTTCAATTTCAACTGAATCCACTCCCATGCTTATCCCCAATCTTTTTGCTTGAGAACATGCACAAGCCTCTACAGTGAATAGAGAGACTATCTCCTTTTCTAGAATCAATCTTGAAACCAAGACCTCTCCACTATCATTTCTTACAACCAGTCCCGAGGCTAATCAAAAGTGTTGAGAACTATAGGCCGCATCAAAGTTTATCTGAATGGTTTGATTCTCTGGGGGCCTCCATTCAGAAACAATCCACTATTTGGTGAGATTTCAATCTCCTATTGCATCACTTTTTGAATATATCTAGTAATTAACTTTGATATTCCCCTTGCAGTACTATTTTTACCCTCATGAATTTCTTTTTTTTGTTCCTTTCGGTCAGATTACCCAAAGCACATAGTAGAACATACGAAAATGGTTACTCGATGCACCGCTAAACACCCAGGTGAGCCATTCCCAGTTTCCCATATTAGGTGTAGATAATACCTAAGCTATTAATACATTCCAAACTCCTGCTGATACAAGACATTCTTTGAATACATGTATGATAGTCTCCGCTCCATTACCATATCTTAGACATGTTGTACTCGATCTGAGCCTTCTGTAATGTACGTTTACTAGGGTAGGCAGGAAATTCCATGAGATTTTCCATATTGTAATTTTTTTTTAGCTGGTAGATTAAGGTTCCGCAATTTTTTGTAAAAGTGTTTCATATCGTTCTGTAATTCAATAGCAGTAGATTCAATAGTAGTATCTAACAACAGTTTGTACCCACTCCTTACCTAGAACACCCCAGAAAACTCACCTCTCCATACTCACAAATTGTAACACTCCATACCTGGCCTAGTGCCAAGCCCGAATACAGGATGCCACACCATTGTCTCATGTCATATACATAAGTGAAAGTTCATTCTAAGAGAAACATCTTTCATATTATCATCCGTATAGGTTTTAAATCAATAATATTTGTTACTTATCAATGTTAATTGCTAACAATACATCAAATAGTCGTATAATAATACTTAAACATACGTAAGGTCCATTTAACAAAATTTCCAAAACTTTTCCTTAAGTGTCGATACTGGCACTTTGGTATCGATATTTTCCCTAGGTGGTATTGATACCACTTGGAAAAACAATACCAAACTTGTATTTTGTGTCTCAACCAAAATCCTAAATTCTCAAAAATTATCGGTGTCTATCATGAAATATCGATATTTTGACCCCAAGTATCAATACTCGAGCAAAGGTATCGATACCAAATCTCTAATCTGACTTTCTACACATTTCAAAACATAGAGGTATCAATTTTACAACATAAGTATCGATACCCCTACTCCAGACCTCAAAAATGCAGTATACATTTCCGTTTAGTTTTTAAACATCATGCATCAAATACTTAGAAAAATAATTAACCAACGGCTAAATTCAATAATTCAAAATGTCAAAAAGTGTTTGAGCTTAAAACACCATGCCATCATCAATGTTTATAACCTATGCATAACCATAACTCTTAAACTTTATAAACAAAAGCAATAACCAGCAAAATGTCTAGAAAATAACATGTCCATAAACAAGCCTATCACATTGCCTTTTCCCCAAAACGTAAATAAATAAAGAACACCTATAGAATAACACAAAGCTGGCTTGGATCACCTCTCAAAAACCACATTGCTCACACCGTAATTTTTTTTGGGAAACGGGCCTTTTCTAGTGAATTGTCTAAATAAATAATAATTACTAACTCACTAGTCGAAATTGTGGTCCCAAAACCACCATTTCCTATAACATTAAAAAAGGGTTGTTACAACTCTCCCCTCTAAAGGAATTTTCGTCCTCGAAAATCTTACAAGATAAAAGGTTTGAGTATTGGAAATTCATAACTTCTTCCGATTCCCAAGTAGCTTCCACAACTCCATGTTATTTCTAGAGAAATTTTACGAAAGTTATACATTTATTTCTCAATTCTTTGATTTCCTAAGCCAAAATTTTAATCGGTTCCTCACTATACGACATATCAAGCTATAACTCTACATCAATCGATGAAATCACATGAGAGGGATCAAATCTATACCATCTCAGCATCGATATATGAAAAATATTGTGAATCTTTTCAAGTTCTACCGATAAATCCAAATAGTAAGCTATTGGACCTATTCTTGTAAGCTATTGGACTGAGTTTTCTTTTCTGACCAAAACAAAGAACCTTCTTCCAAGGTGAAACATTCATGAATACTTTCTCGCCAACCTAAAACTCAATATCTTTCCCTTTTAAATCAGCATACAATTTCTAACGGTTTAAAGCAACTTTCAAAAAATCCCGAATAATTCTGACTTTATCTTCTATCTCACAGATTAAATTTGTACTAGAAATCTTTCTGTCACTTAACTCAGTCCAATACAACAGAATTCTGCATTTCCACCCATACAAAGCTTCGTATGGTGCCATTTTAATGCTTGAGTGTTAACTGTTGTTATAAGCGAACTCTACTAACGGAATAAACTTTTCCCAACTACCCTCAAATCCAAAAATGAAACATCGAAGCATAACTTCGAACACCTAAATTATCAACTCTAACTGACCATCTGTTTGCGAATGAAAAGCTGTAATAAATTTCAGTTTGGTACCCAAAGCCTTCTATAACTTACCCCAAAAGCTGGAAGTAAACTTCGGGTCAAGATCCAAAATAATTAATAACAGAACACCGTGTAATCTGACTATTTACGAAACATACAATTCTGCCAATTTATCAAGCAAGTAATCTGTACGTACTGGTATAAAATGTGCAGAATTTGTTAATCAGTCAACTATAACCCAGATTGTGTCTTCCTTCCTTAGCGTTAACAGTAACTCAGATACAAAGTCCATCATATTTTCACTTTGGAATCATAATAGGCTACAACAACTGGGATGGAACCTAATGCTTAGCTTTGACCTGTTGACACATAAGGCATTTAGATACAAACTCGAAAATTTTGCGTTTCATTCCCAGCCACCAGTACATCTGTTTCAAATCACAATATATTTTCTTCCTTCTCGGGTGTAATGAATAAACACTGTTGTGAGATTCATTTAAAATGTTTTGTTTCAATTGCGTATCATCAAGTACACAGAATTGATTACCAAAATATAAATTGTCATCTGAACCAATACTATAAATGGCTATTTGACCATTTTCAACCATTTTTAACCATTTTCCGTTTAGCCAATAAATTCGGATCATCAAATTGAAATTCCCTAATTTTCTTTAAAAAATAAAGGCTTAGTCTTCAACTCGACTAAAATAGAACCATCACAGTCCAACTTAAGCTGAGCATTCACTGATCGAAGAGCAAAAAGGGATTTCTAACTCAAAGCATCAGCAACAACATTTGTTTTACTTGTATGATAGTTTATCACCAGATCATAGTCTTTTAGTAACTCAAGCCACCTCTGTTGATGCAAATTTAACTCCTTTGGAGCCACCAATAATTTCAGACTTTTATCATCAGTATAAACATGACATTTCTCATGTACAAATAGTGTCTCCAAAATTTTAATGTAAATACAACCACAACTAACACAAGGTCATGTGTCGGGTAATTCTTTTCGTGAATTTTAAGCTGTCGAGAAGCATATGCAATCACCTTTCCTTCTTGCATCAAAACACATCCCAAAATGTTCAAGGAAGCATCAACATAGAAACAATTTCTTTCCCAGATTCAAGTTGTGTCAACATTGGTGCCTCTATCAACATACCTTTCAACTGATCAAAACTTTGCTAACATTTATTTGATCGCATAAAAATAACTTCTTTCTGTAACAGTTTCATCATAGGTAAAGTTATTATCCAAAAGTTCTTAACTAACTGTCAATAATATCCAACTAATCCCAGGAAACTACGTATCTCAGAAACGTTTCACGGAGGCTTCCAGTTCAAAATAGCAAAAATTTTGCTCAAATCAACTTGTATCCCTTCAGCTGAAACCACATGACCAAGAAATTTGACTTCTTTAAACCAAAACTCGTATTTCTCGAACTTGGCATAAATTTATTTTTCACGAAGGTTTGTAATACGATCTTCAAATACTGGGTATGCTCAATTTCATTTCTAGAGTAAATTAGAATGTCATAAATAAAAACAACAACGAACTTGTCGAGGTGAGGCTAAAAAACTAATTCATCAAATCCATAAATGTTGTTGGGGCATTCGTCAATCTGAATGGCATGAATAGAAACTCATAGTGTCCGTAACGGGTTCTAAACATTGTTTTCAGTACATCGACATCTTTAACTCAAAACTAATAGTAACCAGGTCTGAGATTAATCTTTGAAAATACTATAGTACCTTTCAACTAATCGAATAAATCATCAATACGATGCAACAAATATTTATTCTTTACTGTGACTTTGTTCAATTGTCTATAATCTATGCACAATCTCATCGACTCATCTTTCTTTTTCATAAAAAATAGGTGCACCGCAAGGTGATATACTCGGTCGAACAAAACTTTTGTTAATTAATTCTTGTAACTGAGCTTTTAGTTCTTTTAATTGGGTTAGAGCCATTCTGTACGAAGCAATTGAGATCAAAGCAGTCCCTAGCATTACTTCAATAGCAAACTTAACCTCTCACTCTGGTGGTGAACCTAAGAATTCTTCAAGAAAAACATTTGTAGACTCACAAACGGTTGGTACCTGATCAAATTTCAATTCAGATACTTGGAGTCTAAGAAATAAGCTAAAAATGCATCACAGCCTTTTCAGATAAATTTCTGTGCAGAAATCACTGAAATTATACTCGAAGTACAATCAAACTTAGCAGATTCAACATAAATCAATTCACTATTCTGACATTTCAAATCAATTGGCTTATATTGATAATTCACTACAACATCATGAATAGTAAACCAATCCATTCCTAGGATAATGTCAACTTCATTAAATGGCAATAACATCAAATTAGTAAAAAAGTCATAACCTTGAATTTTCAATTGACACTATTTTCAAACCAAATCAACTATGACACTCTAACCTAAAGGATTCGTTACTTTAACGACATACTTAGTTGACTCAACTGCTAAATTATTTTCAGTTACTAATGTAGTGCATATATACGAATATGTCGATTTAGGGTCAATTAATGCATACATTATAACATCAAAGATAGAAAAGGTACCAACAATAACATCAGGAGCTGAGGCCTCCTTACATGCATAGATCGCATAAGCTCTAACAGGATCTCTAGCTTCAGATCGAATTATTGAATCCTTGGTCCCACTTCTGTTGACTCTAGCAGTACCACTGTTCCTTGGTCGTCAAGCTCTAGTAGTAGTAACAACAGATTTTGCATTCTGATATTTGTTTGGATCAATTTGATTTGGGCAGTCTTTCTTGAAATGATTGGGAGACCCACAATTAAAACAGGATTTGTCTTTCAACCTACACATTCCAAAGTGATACCGCCACATTGACTACATTCAGATTTGTTTGCCTTTCGAATGCTGCCTGTACTGGCTGCTAAAGGCATTGGTGATCTTATGCTGTTTTGTTTGGATTGATCTTTACTCGAAAATCCAGATGGCGCTGAAAAATAGTTACTTAATTATTTCATCTTCTTCTATGGGGGAGCAGAAATTATTTTGGTTGAGTTACGTGTATTGAAGTCACAAGCTTTCATCTCATTCTGTTTCTTGTAATTGTAAACTTATTCTATTTTTTGAGCTCAGCTAGATAATACTACAAATTCTCTAATTCCCATTGAACCAACTAACTACTTGATTTCATCGTTTAAGCTATCTTCAAGACGAATACACATTTCTTCCTCAGTAGACACAACTTCTTAAGCATATTTACTGAGCTGAATAAACTAATGCTCATACTCCACAACTGATCTATTACCCTCTTTCAACTCAAAAAATTCATTTTTCTTCTTATCAAGATACCTTTAATTGACATTTTTTTCAAAACTCAGTTTTGAAAAATTCCCAATTAATTCGTCTTTTGGGTACAACTACAATCAAAGTCATCCACCTGTAAAAAGCTTTCTCTTTTAAGAACGATATGACACATCTCAGAAAATCTTCCGAAGCACATAACATTTCATTGAGAACTCTATGTGTGCTCTAACAAGTACTCAGCTCTAGCCAGATCATCACCTACCTTACCACAGAACTCTTAGAGTCCACATTTTTAGACTTTATCAATAGAAATTTTATGAGTACTCTAGCGTATAGGGCTTTGAATACGAGGAGGTGGAGGTTGTCAAGCCATGGGATTGTCTCTCATATATGTGTTAAATATGTCATGCATCATATTGAAAAAGGAATTGGGAACCTCTTCTCTAGGCTCTTGAAACTCGGGTACGTTATGAGCAGCCCCTTGATCTGTGGCTAAAATATTACTCTGAGTATCATTAAAATTTGATTGTTTGGAATCAGTTAACATCTTTAATCTATAAGAAAACAAGTCAAATTGATCAAGAGTCGCCATACTATCACAAGTTATAAAGTGGCATATATTTCTAATACTACGTTCAGTCTTAGAATTGACTAAATCATAGCTTTGATACCATTAATGTAACACCCTATACCTGGTTCAGTCACCCAACCAGAGCTATAAGGTATTACAACTATAAAACTTTGACATCATTCATAGTTTAATAAAAAAATAACCAAATAATTCATTTGCAATCATTTTCCATGTTATTCAGTCAAAAAAGGACTTAATTCAAGCATATGAAGCATTCAAAACAAACCAGAAATAATTCTAGATTAGAATGAAACTTTTTTCGAAGTTTGAGTAAAAAGTGAAAATAGGGTTCACACGGCCGTGTGACAGAGCTCAGCCTGTGTGGCTCAAGAATATGGTCATGTGGTCAAACTATGTAAAAACCTGTGCCCGTGTAACTCAAAGTCACATGGTTGTGTTGCCAGTCAATATAACTCTTTGAAGCCGTGTGGACAAACTTGCACTAAAAATTAAAGAGACCACATGGTCGTGTCATGCAATTGTGTGGGGCACATGGCCGTATGGTAGACCGTGTAGCAGGCCGTGTATGCCCAAAAACACCTTAAAATATAAGTCAACTTACATATCAAAACTTAGGCTCTAAGTTATGCATTAACCAACATTCAAACCTATTCAAATTGTGCCAAAACATGCCAAAATATACCAATTCACAATTAACCTATGTGCCTAACCAATATGCCCTCATTTGGCACAACAATTCAAACATAAACAACAATCATTCAAGCCAAAACATAATCAACAAGTTTAACACAAAAGGCATTAGTATGAGCCTGTGCAAGAATAATTGTACAAATTCTTCCAGGATGTAATAGTCTATGTTGGTAGTGCCTCTAACCATTCTTTAATTTGACCTCTGAGTGCGAAAGGTATCAAGAGTAATTTGATTGCCGCATCTGAAATTCTAGCAGACCCAACTGTACTGCAAATTTGATGAAATCATCTTAGAAATGCCATCGGATCTATGTCAGTATCATCATCAAATTGCAAGTTCATGGTCACCCAAGTCAACAATGTGAGATTGATTTCAAGTTGAGGTTTGGTAATAACTGGTTTAGCAATTCTAGGTTTTTACCAACCAGTATCGAACCAAGTTTGCCCAAGGATTGTTGTCATCTTTTCAGATATTGCTCCAAATTAGGATGTGGCTCGATTGGAGTGCTTTCACTTATGGAAAAAGGCTGAAATCAGAGACAGAGAATGAAAATAAACAAACAAAATTAAAATTAAAAACAACAAAAATAAAATAAAGTAAAAATCGTATCTATATTTTTTTTAATTTTCCTATTTATCCTACTAATTGTAGAAAATAAATTTAAATTTAATGTTGAAACATCCCCAGCAATGGCGCCAACAACTTGACCACCTTTAAACGTGCGAACATTTAGAGTAAAAATTGTGCAAATAAAATATATATAATTAAGGTGCAGATCTACAAGCGAACATTTCAAATTGTAATATCGTTTTGTGTTACAACTGAACACCAATAAGTATTCTGAGGATCGTACCCAAGGTAGGTTGGATTAAATTTAAAAGTATCGTCTACAGTAGCATATCTAAATAGTAACCACTAAAATTTATATTGTGATGCTTAATGCTAACAATTAAGGTCATAAAGGAAAAAATTAATTTACTAAAATAAAGTTCACAAATGAAAAACTTTCGAATAACAATCAGAAGATTAACTCGCTTCAATAGTTGCAATTAACTTTTGAATTCAGGTTTTATTAGTGAATTAGTTATGAATTAACCTATTATCTCTCGACATCCACTAATTAATTAATTGACCAGTACTTATTTATCTCTTGACTTCACTTTTTTGGCTGGGATAAATCGCGATTTACTCGACATATTTATCTCTCGACCTTGTTTAAACTAGATTACTTTTTAGGGTCATCAATCCTAAGATTTAAGTACACATAAATTTATACAAACTAATTCGTATGAGAAACTCTCATTCATCCATTAATTACTCCCGCATCCACTTATTAATCTCCCTAAATAACTTCATCACTCATCGATTCAATAACAACTTCATCATAATTAAATTAATCATGCAAAACACACAAATTAAGTTAAAACGAGAGAAGGACAAAATTTGATCCTTTTGGTAAACTGGATGTGCTCAAATCTGCGAAATCCTTTACTAATTGTCGAGATATTATCGTTTGTAAGAGAAATGTAAATGAAAATTATGAAAAATTCTAAATAACGAAGACTTGGACTTAAATCAAATCCAAGAAAATAAAATTGTTTTTGAAATAACATAAAAATAAATTAAAATCCTAAATCTACTAAACCCTAAAAATGGCTTGGCCAAAAGCCCACAAGCTTAACCCATGTTTAACTATATATAGGCAAAGTTAGCAGCCCAATTTAGGTCAAATACGAGCCTTAATCACACTAAACATAGGTTGTGTGACAGAAACACCCTTAATTAATTTTTGCCCTCTATCAGACCTGTGTCGCAACACATAACTTCGAATGTTAATTCTGGAATTTTCTTGGTTGTATTGTGCCCCTGAAAGCTTATGTTGCAACTTGGTTGTCATTCCTGATGCTTTTGGGCCTAAAAATAGATGTTCTCCACACCCAATTAATTTTTTCCCTCTATTAGACCTATAATAGCCCGTTTTAAGTCAAATCAGAATAGTAGATTCGAGACCACAAATCAAAAGTCAAAATAATTATTTTATTGTTATTTTGAGGTCTATAGCATGATAGTATGAATGTGTGAAAATTTTGTTAAGAAATTTTATCGTTTGCTTGCTCAATTTGAAAAGAAAAAACACTAAATCCCGTAAAGTGTAAAACTTGTATTCTATTAGCTAAAGGTGTCTAATAGGTATGGATTATTAAAGTAGAAGACCTTAAGTGGTAATTAACCCATTAATAAGTTAATGGATGATAATGGCTTGGCATTTAGTGAAATATTTAATGTTCATTATGGTTAATTTTGTAATTTAGTTAATAAAGATTAATTAAATGAAATAAAATCATATATCATCTTTCTATTCTTCATCTTCAACCCAAATTAGCATGAGAAAAAAGCCATTTTTAGGGTTCTTCATTTGTCCAAAGCATTTTTGTCCAATTAGGTATGATTTTTGTCCTATTTTTAATGATTTCTATATTTTTGAGATTGTTGTAGCTTAATCTAGCTAGCCTAGGGACTAATTTGCAAAACTGTTAAAGGTTTACGGTTTTGTCATTGATGAATGTATATGTATTTTGATGTTTGATGATAGAAAATGTATGCTTGTTGTTAGATAAACAACATTTGTAAAGTGATTATTAGTAAAATTATCAATTAGGGATTTAATTGAGAAATGTGGAAATTTTGTGGTTAAATTTTGAAATAAATGAAAATTTTGGGCTACTAGTGACTTAATTGATATTCAACTGTGATGGGTTGAAACTTAATTGCATAAATTTTTATTTTTATGAGATAAGGACTAAAATGTAAAAATGTTGAAATATTAGGGGTAAAAGTGTAAAGTTGCTATAATGTGATTTTTGGGCTAAATTGAATAGAATGGTAATTAAATAAGTTAAATTTGATTACATTTAGATCAAGAAAAGCGAAGTTCGGATCTAGATCGAGGGCAAAACAAAGTTTTGGACTAATTGATTTATTTCGTCATTTTTACATTCGAGGTAAGTTCATATGTTAATAAGCATTAATATAATTGTGTTTTAAATGCTTTATTATTGAATTGTTTATGAATATGACTTTGCAGATATGTTCGACGACGATTTAGCAAATGATATATCCCGGTTGAACCTTAAGAATAGATTAGGATACGGATGACATGTCATTAGAAGTTATGTGATTTGGGTGCTGGTCCGTACGTCCTACCGGTGGCTGAGTTATCCGGCATGTGTTACGGATTCTCGTTACCTTGTGTGAACAGCACTGTGTAGCTACGTTATGACTGTCAGCTTGTGTGAGCAGACCCGTTTATAGCTCGAGAGTGAGCATTTTATGTGATATAAGCTTGAAATAGCTTCAACTATGTATTGGCACTTAGGGTGCGAGATTCCTGAGTATTTGATAGTATTCCAAATGGTTTAACGGGTATATCAAGGATATGGATGAGTATGAGATTGATACGAGCTTGTACAGATATGTATATGAACTATACATTCATCAAATCGAAAACGTTGATGGAAATTGTGTTTAATCTTTGGATTGAATATATGTGTTAAATTATGCTTCAAATTTTAATTGCATTATATGATGTTTATGTTATTGAATTATTGGTTGGTAAGTTTTACATACTTAGCATACGAGCTTACTAAGCTTTATAGCTTACTTTGTTTTCTTTTTCGTGTTTTATAGTGAATATCAAAGCTAGCTTGGATTGAGAGTCGTCGGAGATTACATCACACTATCGAGTTTCCACTTTGGTACTTTTGAGCTTATGTATTTGGTTATATGGCATGTATAAGATTTATGCATGTATAGGATTTATGGTCATTTTGGTATACGTTAGTAATGGATTTAGCCATTTGAGTTAGCTTGTAAATGATGAATGGTTTGTTATGTGTATAGCCATGTATTTCGTTACATCACACTATCGAGCTTCCACTTTGGTACTTTTGAGCTTATGTATTTGGTTATATGGCATGTATAGGATTTATGGTCATTTTGGTATATGTTAGTAATGGATTTAGCCATTTGAGTTGGCTTGTAAATGATGAATGGTTTGTTATGTGTATAGCCATGTGATTTGGCTTTTTTTGGTATATTTGGTGATGTATGTATATATGTGAGAAAGGCCTTTTGATATGTTGTGTAATTTTTCCATTTATATGCTTGTTGTGAGTTGGAATTATGGATGTCAAATGGTTGAAATTTGAAGTTGATATGCTTATGGATTTAGGTAAGATAATGCATAATTGAATGTGACCATTTAGGTGATTTGAGAATGTGAATTTGGTAAGAAATTGAATAGCATATTGTGGTACTTGTGTGCCTTGTAGTTGTTGGTATTGATAAAGCATGAATTGAACTTGGTTTGGATGCGAACAAAAGCCATTTTAAGTTGTGGTTATATGCAAATTTGGTTGGTGTAGGTGAATGATAATTGGGTGAGAAAAATAGCTTGGCAAATAGCCTATTTTTGTCCACACGGGCAGAGACACATGCCCGTGTCTCAGTCGTGTGTGACACACGATCAAGTGACATGGTCGTGTGTCCCCTGGTGTTTAATTTGAAATCAAGTCAGTATGCTCCACACAGCCCAGTACATGGGCGTGTGACTTGGCTGTGTGGCGTAAGTCAGTATACCCTACAGGTTTCGCACATCCTAATACAGGGCCTAACACACGGGCGTGTGAGGCCATTTTGAAGGGCACACGGGCTAATCACACAGGCATATGGTTGGCTGTGTGATCCAAGTTAGAGAGTTACACAGGGTCGGACGCGGGCTGAGACACAGCCATGTGATCCCATTTTGAATGTCCACACGGCCTATGACATGGGCGTGTCTTTGGCCATGTGAGACACACGGCCTGACCACATAGGCGTGTGTCCCCTGTATTTTGTAAAATTTTCTAAGTATTCCAAAAAAAATCCTATCGGTTTAGTCTCGAACCATTTCTAAATCACGATTTGGGCCTCGTAGACCTGTTTTAGGGACGTTATACATGATTGTGAATGGTTTATATTTGAAAAAAAAATGTATGAGAAATTTATGTTTAATTGTGTAGTAAGTCCGGTAATGCTCTGTCACCCTATTTCGGCGAGGAATACGGGTGAGGGATGTTACAAGACTTCTGTCGCAACACATAACTTTTAATGCTAATTCTGGAATTAGCTTGGTTGTATTGTGCCCCCGAAAGTGTAACAGCCTGATTTTTGGGCTAGTCGAAACAGTCGTTTTAGGACCACAAATCCGACATAGAAAAATTTAATTTAATTATATTTTTATGGTCTACAGTTTCAGGGAATGATTTCGTGAAAATTTCGTTCGAAAATTTTGACATTTGGGCACTCAATTTAGTAAAAAAGACTAAATTGTAAAAAGTGCAAAAGTTGAGTTCTACATGATAAAGGTGTCCAATTGCTATGAGATTTTAAATTAGAGGTTCTTATATGATAATTAGACCATTTGTTAAGTTAGTGGACAAAAATGGGCATGGTGAGATAAAATTTTAATGTTTGGCAAAAAGGGCATTTTGGTTATTTGGTAAATAAAAGAATAAAAAGGGAAAATAAAGCCAAAATTTGTCCATCTTCTCCAACCCTTGGACAAAAATTTGGAGAAATCATAGCTAGGGTTTTCTTCAACTCTTAAGCTTGATTATAAGTACATTCTAGCCCCGTTTTTAATGCTCTTTACATTTTTGAAGTCGTTATCACCCGATCTTTCTATTTCTACCATTGTTTTGAAGTAGGGTTCATGTTTAAAAATTTACCCATGTGTGACATGCATGTATTTTGATGTTTGATGGAAGATATTGTAAGTTTAAGGTGTGATAAACAACTTTTACTAAGTGATTTTTAGTGAAATTGTATAAAAAGGACCTATTTCTAAAAAGATGTAAAATGGGTAGTAAAAATCTGATTTGATGAAAAATGTGGGCTGATATGAGCATGTGTATGGTTCAGCTAGGCTTGGGTAACAAAGAACTTGAATACATTTCATTTTACGAGCCTAGGGACAAAAATGTAAATATATTAAAGTTTGGGGGTAAAAGTGTAATTTTTGCCATAATAGGATTTTTGGGCTGATTTGAGTAATGTGAATATTAAATAAGCTAAATTTGCTATTATAGACAAATAAAAACAAAGTTCCAACCTTGATCGGGGAAATAATAAATTGTTGGACGATTAGATCCTTTTCTACTATTTTTGTATCGAGGTAAGTTTGTAAGTAAATAATGCATTGTTATTTATGCTTTAATTGCTTTAATATCGTATGAATTGTAATTTACTCTTTGAACGTAATTGAAAAAGTTCGACAAGCAAGAAAATCCCGATTTAACCTTAGGAATAGTTAGGATACAAATGTCATGACATTAGGGTTAGTTGAGATTACGTGTAAGACCATATCTGGGATATGGCATGGATATGAGACTTCATGTAAAACAATAACTGGGCAATTGGCATCAATATGAGATCCCATGTAAGACTATATCTGAGATATGGCATTGGTATGGTACTATGTGTGTGAGATATCCTGAGTATCCTTTAGTATTCCAAGCGGTTTAACGGAAAACTTAACGACAATGTTTAAGTTGTGAAAGACTATGGTATGTTGTGAAAGATTATGGTAAGTTGCAAGTTGGTATAGGTATGGACATAAAACCCATGCTTAATGAGCTTGATATGTGATGAACCCTCGATGTGGTATGATTGAGTAAGTTATGATGTTAAGGTTTTAATGACATCTATGTTAAGTTTGATTATGAAATTTTACAATGATATTTATGTTAATTTACTTCATGTTAAATTTATGCTAAAATGTGTATGATGCCTATTATTTGCATAGGAACTTACTAAGCTTTAAAGCTTACTCCCCTTTCTTTTTCCTTTGTCTTATAGTGTCTCAACGCCAACTTAGGGATTAAAGACGGTCGGAGATCCATTCACACTATAAAATTATCATTTTGGGTACTTATGATTACAATATTTTGAGCTATGGCATGTATAGGGACTTGGTCATTTTGTTATGTGTCATACTTGATTTGGCCAAATATATTAGCTTTAATGGTTGATAATTCATTTTGTAAGTGGTTATTGAAATTGGCTAATATTGGCTTAAGTATATATATACATATGGTGATGTTTTCATGGATGTAAGAATTTGCATGGATTGAGTTGATAAGTAGGTGATGTTTGTATGCGGTAGATGGTTGCATGTAAATGATATATTGATATCTTGTTTGTGGCTGAATTGGTTGTATGAATATGCTTGGATTGGTGTTGCTTGTTTTTGTGTAGGTTGGTGCAAGTAAGGGTAGCAAAAAGGCTTGGTAAATAACCTTATTTTTGTCCACACGGATAGACACAATGGCGTGTGTCTAGGCCATGTGTGACACACGGCTTGTCCCATAGGTGTGTGATCCGGCCGCGTGTCCCCTTCTTTTTGAATTTTAGCTTCGAATTGGTCACACAGGCAAAGACACGACCATGTGTCTCAGCCGTGTGAAGGACACAACCCAGAGACATGGGTGTGTGCCCAACGCATGTAAATCTGCACCTATTTTATGAAAATTAAATCACCCACAAGGCCTAAGCACACAGACATGTGACTAGGCCATGTGACTTCAATTTGTTGATGATATCATAAATAGAGAGTTACACGGGTTAGGGACACGGGCGAGTGTTATCACACGGTACCCACATTGGTGTGTCCCAAGCCACACGGGCGTGTGACCCCTATTTTGGTGAAAAAAATTCTAAGTGTGGGGAAATTTTCTAAAGTTCTCAGATAAGTTTTAAATTTGAGTTACCTACTAATGCATGTTTTGGGCCTCGTAGGTTCATTTAAGGGATGATATGAATACTTTTGAAAAGTTTTAAATTTGAGTAAAAATTCATGTCTCGATTTTGAATGTTTGTTTGAGTTTAAGTCCGATAATGCCTCGTACCTTGTTATGGCGTCAGACACAGGTAAGGGGTGTTACATTTAGTGGTATCAGAGCTATGGCTTAGTTGATTCTTGGACTAACGTAGCGTATGTAAGAGCCTAGCTGTACATGCTATAAATGAACTGTGATATTGTGATGACTCCTGAAAATTGTAAATTATGTTTTCATATAGTAATGGATACCAGTCGAGCTAAGGCTGATGAAGTCGAAAGTAATGCTCGGCTCCCGCTCAAAGGTAAGGAAGCCTTTTTCCATATGATGAATGAGTGGTATACAGAATTTATTTGAACAAATCCGAATGCCTAACCTTCTCCACCCGCACCTATTCCTCGACCGATTACCATAGCTCCACAAGGTATGGCCTTTGTAAGAATGAATAAACCTCCGGTTGATAAAATCTTGAAGCATGGGGCTGAGGATTTCAAATCTAATGTGGATGATGATCCCGAGAGACCCGAGTTTTGGCTCGAAAAATCCATTAGGGTATTTGATAAGTTGTCCTGCACACCGGATGAATGTTTAAAGTGTGCTATCTCACTTTTGAGAGATTCTGCATACCATTGGTGGAATACACTAGTATAGGTGGTACCGAGAGAGAGGGTTACATGGGACTTATTTTAAGAGGAGTTTCGTAAGAAGTATATTAGCCAACGGTTCATCGATCAGAAACGTAAAGAATTTTTTGAGCTGAAATAGGGTCGTATGACTGTAACAGAGTATGAGTGAGAATATTTCAGACTGAGTAAGTATGCTTGGGAGTGTGTTTCCACCGAGGCCATCATGTGCAAGAGATTTGAGGATGGATTGAATGAAGACATTCGTGTGTTAGTCGGGATCTTAGATTTAAGTTGGTGGTGTTGGTTGAACGGGCTTGTAAGGTCGAAGAATTGAAAAAAGAGAAGAGGAAAGCTGATCTTAAAGCTAGAGATTCGAGGAAAAGACCGATGAGTAAGTCATTTCCATCTCAGTCCAAAAAGTGTTCGAATTTTTCAGTGGGGTATTCACACAGCGATCGTGGGAAACAACATTCGAGTTTTAAATCTCAAGCCACCTCAATGGTGAGTGTGGGCAATGTAAAGTCTAACAGACCCAAATGTCAGCAGTGTGGCAGACATCATCCCGGTGAATGTAGAATGAATGGCCGGGCTTATTTTAAATGTGGTTCTCAAGATCATTTTATCAGAGGTTGCCTAGAGATGGCAGAGAAAGAGAAATTTCAAAGTGCAAGGCCTAGTAATACTACTTCTAGAGGAAGGCCCCCGAGGAATACTGGAAATGGAGCTAGTAGTAAAGGTGTGACTAAAGATACAACCATGAGATCGAAAGTGAGAGCACCGGTGAGAGCCTATGCTATTTGTAACGCCCTAAAATCTTTAATGCCCCAAAATCTAAGTGTTTATTTATGTATGTTGTGACAAAAATGCATGTCTGCTTCAATGGTTAAGTGTTCTAAGAAGAGTCTAAGAAGTCTTAGGTTCAAGCATTGGTTTATGCAAAAATTTTGTTCTTTCTTGAATAATCCCTGTCTCTTGTCAGTAAACTTCTTAAATAAATATGGTTAAAACATGTTATAAAAAGCCTGTTAGTCTAGTGGTAAGTGGCATGCGAAGTGTTTCATGAGGTTTGAGGTCATATGATCGTAGATGCCATCACGAGCAATTTCGTGGGCTTACGCTATTATGGGCCACGTTGGGCCGAAATGGGGCTCACACGGGTAAACCACATGGACGTGTGGTGATTATTGGGTCAGGCTGTGTAGTCCACACAGCCAAGGCCATTTTTGGGTTTCGTGAGCCATACAGGAGTGTAGGCCCACATGGGCTGCATCACGGGCCTTAGGCCCATTTTTATTGTTTGACTGTTAAAGTCGTACGGGTCATCTGAGATGATTGTGGACCTACTGTTGGGTCGGTAAGTATATTTAGACCCCAATCTGATAAAATGACTGTTTTGCCACTATGAGGAAAAATGACGGATATGCCCCTATGTTATGTGTAACTGTATTGAGCATGCCATTTTATATATGTTGCATACATGTAGGATATTATGATGTGATGCATGGGGCTGGGTTGTTATGATTAAAGGAAGTATACTGTTCTGGCCGCTCTGCTACAATTTCTATTTAGTGCCGCAACAGGTGATATTTTTGGTGTGTAGGGATGGGTGGGTTGATTTTATCCCCACATAGTGTGTAAGGTTTGACGGAGTGGTGTGTAGAGGCTGGCTCGGTAGGATTTCTGTTTGCATATCTGTATTGTGACTGCTACTGAATTGGGCTAAGGTCTTATTTGAGATTAAACTGTTATTGAAGCGGGCTTAGGCCCAGACTGTAAATGCCTACTGTATGACTGACTGTTGTTAAGGGATTACACACTGAGTTTTCATAAACTCACCCTTCTGTTTTCTGCGTAGGTAATCCCTAGGCAGGTCAGTGCGACGAGGGACTCAACCACACAACTGCATGGACTTTTATTTAGATTTTACTTTATAATTTAATTTGGGCATTTGGTTATGTAATAAGGCCTCTTTAAATTTTAACTTAAAATATGAGATTTTTTTATTATGATTCATATCTAGTAGTAGTAGGACACGAGTTTTCAAAATGATAAATACTTTTCAAAACACCACAAGCATGCATCCTATTTCAAAAAGCTTCCGCAAACAAACAACGATTTAAAAAGATAACTACAATTTAATTGATTAAACATTTTGCTAAAACAACTTGGGTTTTAAAACTAAACAAGACGGCCTAAATACTAACTAAGTTTACAAAGAGGGTTAATACAGAATGGGGTTTTTCAAGTGAAATTTTATTTTATGAAAAACACTTTCATGTGACACCGCCAGATTCAGTCATAATGTCTAGGCCAGATTTGGGGTGTTACGTTTAGTGGTATCAGAGCCAGGTAGCAAAACTCGGCTGTGGATTTGGGTATTTTTAAAAAAATAAAATTTCTAAAAAGAATTGTTTCAAATGGTTAGAAAGTATTTTGAAGTGTTATTTCTGAATGTGTGGTTTACCGAGTCTTCGGCGCCAATTCTGTAAGTTTTTTGAAACTATTGCCTGTTTAAATTGAAATACTGAGATTACTGTAGGCAATAGATTGTAATGAAACACTCAGTTTAGAATAACCTAAAATTTTAGTAAGACTGTGATATGCGAAAATGAAAACTTTGAATTATTGATAATATTTTCCATAAAATGTCTATTAATAAACACTGAAACTATAGACTGATGCATACAATATTTAATACAGATAAAAGCGTAAATCAATAATGAGTACCAAAGGTACTCATGGAATAGGCCGTGGTAAAGGCTGTGGAGGTGCTTGGGCCAGGTCTTCGTCATCGGGCCATATGCCTAACATTGAAGCTAGAGAGGCACTGGCTTCACCTGTGACTAAGACAGGGTCTCATGATCGTGAAGCTGGGGATGACGTACTATCCCAAGCTATGTTACGAATTTTGGAGAGGGTCGCTGGACCCAATACTGGTACTGTGGGCCGTGGGTCAGTTATGAATGACTCCGGTCTAATGGGGTTGAGATTTTTAAGGGTATCGCTGGAGTTGCCCATAATGTGGCTGAATATTGGATTGAGGCCATAAAAAGGATAATGGATAATCTCGATTGCACCCTCGAGCAGAAACTAAAAGGTACAGTGTCACTGCTGCGAGATGAAGCCTTCAGTGGTGGCTTACAGTTAAAGAGGGTACTCAGCCTGGACCTGGGAACTTTCCAGGGAAAATATATGGGCGCTAGTTATGTGGATTCCCAGAGGAGGAAGTTTCTAAATTTGATTCAGGGGAATAAATCTGTGGTTGAGTACGAGGTTGAATTTTTGCTACTTAGCCGTTATGTGCGTGGGATAGTGGCTACTAAATATGAGCGTTGTGTTCAATTGAAGGACGGCCTCAGAGATGATTTAAGGGCTTTGATAGCTCTATAGAGGGAGCGATATTTTACTGTATTGTGGAAAAGGCAAAGATCATCGAGGATGTGAAGCGCGCTGAGTGCCAAAACCGTGAGAAGAACAGAGGTAAGAACAAGAGGGTTTGGGGGCCCTCAAGTTCAATTATGAAGCCTAAGAAAAAGGCCAGAGTTGATGGGCTGATCAGAGTTAGGGCCTTTGTTGCTACTACTGGACTGCAGCCTTGTACTGATTGTGGGAGACGCCATCAGGGTGAGTGCTGGAGAAGGACTAGGGCATGTTTTAGGTGTAGATATTTGGAGCACCATATTAAAGATTTTCCATGGAGTTTTGAGTAGATGCAAGTTATTGGTCTGGGTAATATACAGTCGCCGAGGGTGTTCAGCAGCCACTGAGAGGCCGTGGTTAGGTTAGAGGTGGTTGGTATAGGTCGTGGTCAGAAGGCACCGAGTAGAGGTGTCGGTTGTACTAAGGCGAGGCAACCAGCTCTGGTTTATACTGCATGACGTCGAAAAGACGGAGACACCCTAGATGTCATTACAAGTACATTTTTTATTCATAATGTACCTTATATTGCACTGATTGATATTGGATCTACACATTCATATATAACATGTACGGTGTCTGAAACCTTGGGTTTAATGGTTGAAAGAACTACGAGTGAGGTTAAGGTGTTAAGTCCATTAGGGCAGTTAGTGAGGGTAAATAAATTGTTCAGGGATGTACCCTTGGAGGTTCAAGGAATTATATTTTTGGCAGACTTAATAGAACTCCCTTTTGGAGAATTCATTTTAATACTAGGTATGGATTGGCTGGTTAAACACCAAGCGAATTTGGATTGTGCTGCTAAGCATGTGGTACTGAAAACTATGGAGGGTAATGAGGTAGTGGTAATTTGAGAGCGTCAGAATTATTTGTCAAATGTGATTTCTACACTAAGGGCCGAGAAGTTGGTTCATAAGGGTTGTGAGACGTATCTACCCTACATCAGTATTTCTGATTCTGAGGTTTCTTCTATTAAGGATATCAGAATAGTTAAGGAGTTTTCAGATGTTTTCCCTGATGAACTGCCTGGGTTACCGCCAAACCAAGAAGTTGAGTTTAGGATCAAGCTCCTGCTTGGTATAGCTCCGGTGTCTATCGCCTCTTATAGGATGGCACCGAAGGAGCTAGAGGAGCTTAAGGCTCAGATTCAAGAGTTATTGGACCGAGGGTTCATCTGCCCTCGTGTGTCACTATGGGGAGCACCGATTTTATTTGTGAAAAAAAAGGATGGATACATGCATATGTGCATTGACTATAGGCAACTGAATAAACTGACTGTTAAGAATAAGTACCCTCTACCGAGGATTGGCAATCTATTCGACCAGTTCCGTGGTACTTTGGTTTTCTCTAAGATGGATCTTCGATCTGGGTACCATCAACTGAGAGTCAAAGAGGCTGATGTTTTTAATACAGCTGTGTGGACTGATGAATGCCGTGTTGACTGATGATTGCACCAGCAGCTTTTATAGATTTGATGAACCCTTGTGTTCCAGCCCTATCTGGATCAGTTTGTAGTGGTTTTTATAGATGACATCCTAGTGTATTCGAGAACTGAGGATGAACATGATGCACATCCTTAAGTTGCTCTGTAGGTTCTGAGGGAAAAACAATTATACGCCAAGTTTAATAAATGCGAGTTCTGGTTACGAGAGGTAACATTTCTAGGTCACGTGGTATCTTTCGAAGGGATTAGAGTTGATACTCGAAAAATTGAAGCTGTTTTGGATTGGAAGCTGCCTAAGACGATATTTGAGATTCGAAGTTTTCTGGGACTGGCAGTGTATGATAGATAGTTTGTTGAGGGGTTTTCATTAATCGCTGCACCTCTAACTAAGTTGTTGCATAAGGGTGTACCGTTTAACTGGACTGATGCTCAGCAAGAAAGTTTTGAGAAACTTAAGAAAGTTTTGACTGAGGCCCCCGTCTTGATACAGCCAAAGTCTAGGAAAGAATTTCCAATCTACAGCGATGCATCACATGTTGGTTTAGGTTGTGTGTTGATACAAGAGGGTAAAGTTGTGGCATATGCGTCTCGCCAGCTTAAGATTCATGAGGCAGATTATCCGACACATGACTTGGAGTTGGCCGCAGTGGTATTCGCACGAAAAATTTGGAGGCATTACTTGTACGGTGAGAAGTGTATTATTTACACAGATCACAAGAGTCTCAAGTACCTCATCACTCAGAAAGAGCTAAACCTTAGGCAGCGTAGATGGATTGAGCTGCTTAAGGATTATGACTGCTCGATTGAATACCATCCTAGTAAGTCCAATATGGTGGCCGACGCACTGAGCCGTAGGGCTATGACTGATCTGAGGGTGATATTTGCTTGCCTCAGTTTATTTGATGATGGTAGCTTTTTGGCTGAGCTCCAAGTCAAATCAATGTGGATTAAATAGATTAAGGGTAAACAGTAGGAGGATGAGTCACTGGGCCCTCATTTTCGAAAGATAGGGAGTGGGGAAATATCAGATTTTTGACTGAATAGCAAAGGGGTACTGTGTTTCTGTAGGAGAGTCTGTGTACCGAAGGATACTTATTTGAGGCAGTCTATACTACAGGAGGCACATAGTAGTCCTTATGTTATGCATCCTCACGAGAATAAAAAGTACCTAGACCTTCGTGAGTTATATTGGTGGCCCGGTCTTAAGCGTGAAGTTACTGACTTTGTAAGTAAATGCCTGACTTGCCAGCAGGTTAAGGCAGAACATCAGCTGCTTCAGGGTTACTTTAGCTAGTTAAGATTCCGCTTTGGAAGTGGGAGAGAGTAACTACGGACTTCGTTAGTGGGATGCCCTTAACGCCTACTAAGAAGGATTCAGTATGGGTCATTGTAGATCGATTAACCAAATCTACTCATTTCATACATGTTCGTACTGATTACTCGTTGCAAAAGCTGGCTAAACTGTATGTGTCAGAGATAGTGTGACTGCATGAGGTACCGGTTTCCATCATATCTGATAAAGATCTTCGCTCCACATCTCAGCTCTGGAAGAAGTTACACGAGGCTTTGGGTACAAGCTTGGACTTCAGTACTGCGTTCCATCCTCAGACAGATAGTCAGTCAGAGAGGGTGATTTAGGTACTAGAGGACATGCTAAGGACTTTTGTGATAGACTTCCAGGGCAGTTGGGAGGAGTACTTGCCATTAGCAGAGTTTGCCTATAACAACAGCTATCAGTCTAGCATACAGATGGTACCTTACGAGGCATTATAAAGTTGTAGGTGTCGTACTCCTTTGTGTTGGACTGAGTTGGGAGAACGGTGAATTCTGGGTCCTGAATTATTTTTTGATATTGAATATAAGTTAGATTAATTCGAGATAGACTGAGGGCAGCATCAGACAGACAGAAGTCGTATGTGGATCTAAAGCATAGGGAGATTGAGTATTCTGTGGGGGACTTAGTTTTTCTCAAGGTCTTGCCATGGAAGAAGGTACTAAGATTTGGACGGAAGGGCAAGCTAACCCTAGGTTCATTAGGCCGTATCACAGACTGAAACGTGTGGGACCGGTTGCCTATCAGCTAGAGTTACCTCTAGATTTAAAGTGCATTCACGATGTGTTCCACGTCTCCATGCTGAGGCGTTACCGCTCTGATCCAATATATATTATCTTGACTGAAGAGGTTGAAGTTAGACCAGATCTGACCTTTGAGGAGGAGTCAGTTCAGATCCTATACCTTGAAGTTAAAGTCCTAAGGAAAAAGTCAGTTCCACTAGTTAAGGTACTTTGGCGTAATCACAGTTTTGAGGAGGCCACGTGGGAACCCGAGGAGTTGATGCGACAGCAATACCCTCATCTATTTTGACCAGGTCAATTTTGAGGCCAAAATTTTCTTTTAGGGGGTAGAGTTGTAACGCCCCAAAATCTAAGTGTTTATTTATGTATGTTGTGACACAAATGCATGTCTGCTTCAGTGGTTAAGTGTTCTGGGAAGAGTCTAAGAAGTCTTGGGTTCAAGCATTAGCTTATGCAAAAATTTTGTTCTTTCTTGAATAAACCCTGTCTCTTGTCAGCAGACTTCTTAAATAAATGTGGTTAAAACATGTTATAAAAAGCTTATTAGTCTAGTGGTAAGTGGCGTGCGAAGTGTTTCATGAGGTCTGAGGTTTAAGGCTTGACAATGAAAATAAGAGCATTTTATTTTACTTCTTGTCCTTAGAAGAGTTATAGTTGACTGGAATTCTGAATGGGAGAGAGTGTGGGGTGTATGGCCAAATATTTGGGAGGATTTTAGGGAGATTTTCGGTTAAGGAGAAGTGTGGAGAAAAGAGGTTGAGTGGAGTTCAAACTGGTTGGTGGAGAGATGTAACACCCCGAACCCGAGACCGTCACCGGAGTCGAACACGAGGTGTTAACAGACTTTTAAAAAAATTTTCCAGACACTGCCAATCTGCGTAATAGTCGCTTTAAAAATCATATCTTGGGTTCAGAAACTCGGAATCCAGTTCCGTAAATTTTCCCTGAAACTAGACTCATATGCCAATCTACATATTTTTTTCTAGAATTTTTGGTCGGGTCAATTAGTACAGTTTATTAGTCAAAGTCTCCCATGTTACAGGGATCGACTACCCTGACCTTTGCGCATTACCACTTGGATATCTCCCTGTACAGGGCTTCAATACTGATGCCGTTTGTTTCTATAGAAACTAGAATCAGAGAGGAATCTATACATATATGGCTTGACTCATAATTGTCTCTGGTTAATTTATAATGAATTTCTAAAGTCGGAACAGGAAATCCAGAAACCGTTCTGGCCCTGTCTCACAAGAACCTGAATATCTCTTAACATACTGTCCGTATGATTGTTTCGTTACTTTCCTATGAAAATAGATTCATCAAGGTTCGTTTACATAATTTATTCACTATTTAATTCCATTCCTACTATTTTTAGTGATTTTCCAAATCTACATCACTGCTGCTGTCAGCATCTGCCTTTAAGGTAGACTTTACCTATTTCATGGTTTCCATGATTCAACTAGCCCTTTTTGCATAAATAGCACAATTTATGAAAGTGATTAACCATTCCCATGGCCAATCCTTGTCAAGCATATCCACACCAAATGATTATAACATTATACTCAAACACATATAAGCCATTTTCGCATGGCTATCCAAAATTTATACAAGTCCAAAGGGTCCACGACCCACAACAAACGGGTAGTCCTATACATGCCATTTCGAAGTTCAACCAAAATTGTACCAAAAGGGGGCTTTGATAGTGTGGGCGACTTTGACCTCAAGATCCCGAGTCCGATAGCTGGAGAACCAAATCTATAAAACAGAGGAGCAATGAAACGGAGTAAGCAATTTATGCTTAGTAAGTTTTGAGCAAGGAATTCCAGCACAACAAAAGTATAGCATTCAAATAGCTAAACGGATAATTTCATATGCACAAATTTTCAATATCATACTTGCTTCACATTATCAACCCTTATGTGCATACACAAAAGATCAACTTAGCCAAAGGCCGGTAGCTCGTTTATCAACTGAGCGAATACTTATTTGTAAGGGCTCAACTAAATTCAAGCACATACGAAACATACCTCAATGTTGGGATGTTTCTAGAGTATTAACTGAAATTTTTACAGCAAGATCATTCATTCCCAAATCACGTACCTTCGGAATTTAACCGGATATAGCTCCTCGTTCAAATGCCTTCGGGACATAGCCCGGTTATAGTAATTCGCACAAATGCCTTCGGGACTTAACCCGGATTTAGTAACTCGCACAAATGCCTTCGGGCTTAGCCCGGAATTAGTATCTCGCACAAATGCCTTCGGATCTTAGTCCGGATTTAGTATCTCGCACAAATGCCTTCGGATCTTAGTCCGGATATGGTCACTTAGCACAAAGCCTTCGGGACTTAGCCCGGACATCATTCAAATAACCATGCACATTTAACAATAAATCATGGCACATTCGTATTTCGTTTTCGTTAGCAAAACTCAAACACAAGACATTTATCATTCTTGCAATTTCGGCTCAATAGCCACACACAAAGAGCATGATTTTGTTTGCTTAAAACATGATCTAATCAAATCCTAATTTAAGCTCTCTTACTCAAGAACTTACCTCGGGTGTTGTCGAACGATTCCGATAGCTATTCGACCACTTTTTCCTTCCCTTTATCGGATTTAGTTCCCCTTTGCTCTTGAGCTTAATTAAACAAATAAATTGATTTAATCATTTGAGCATCGAAAAGAGGAACACAAGGCACTTAGCCCATATTTATACATTAGACATTAAGGTCACATATGTACGGAATCATGAATCAAACTCAACATTTTTGCTAATTTTTCCCCCTTGGCCGAATATGCATGTCTATTTTGGGGCCGATTTCAACACTTAATACATTCTACAAGTATGGTCACTTGTATTGACTAAACACCCTTTTGTTTCAAGTTCAAAACTTGGCTAATACACACATATATACACTAGTAAAGCATCCTCTCCCTTTCCATCAATTTAGCACATGCATTACTCATTAACCTACAAAAATTATATTCGGCCTTAGCACACAACTTGCTAGCCGATTCTTCCCCATCTAGCAACCAATGCACATATGTGCTCACTCAAAAATGCTAAAAAGGAGATTCAAGAATCATCAATCCACCATCACATGCATCATTAACAAGCTTCATATTTAGCATGCAATGGCATTAACACAAAATCCACCTAGGCCGAATCTTAACTCATCTTCATGCCTCATCACCACAACATCAAACATCAACCAAGAATGATGCATCCATGGCCGAGTGTCATTTCCATCACATAGCAAGATTTAGACCATGGGCTAGGTAGAACTCAAGCTAACAACTAAAATATGCATGCATCTCATGGAACATCACCAAACATACCTTAGCCTAGTCACATGCATGGCCGAACCTCTTCAACCTTTCTTCTTCCTTCCTCCTTAAAATTTTTGGCCAAGGATGAACCAAAGGATGAGTATTTTTTTCTTTGTTTTTCTTTCTAGTTTCGGCAAAATGGGGGGACAACCACACACCCCTTTTTTTGTTTTCATCACATTTCCTTTCATTATTATGCCCATGCTCCTTATTTTATTTTTTTCCACCCATGATGCACCAACAAAACATGTCTATGACATGTCTTGCCCATCACACTTGGTCTACCATGCTTGTCATGGCCGGCCACTACTAGTAGGGGGGAATTTGACATGCAAGTCCCCCCTTTTTCCACATGCTCTAATAGGTCCTTACGCATTGACCTATCACATTTTAAAATTTTCTCACATAAGTCCTATTCGATGAAATTCACTTACAATTAACAAAATTCAAACATGAAATTTTCACACATGCACATGTACATATAATGAGCATCAATTATGACGGTTAATAATTTTTACGACTCGGTTTAGCGGTCCCGAAACCACTTCCCGACTAGGGTCAATTTTGGGCTGTCACAAGAGATGTGAGGAAATTTTCGAGAAGTGGATCAAGGAAGGAGGTAGTGATGTTGAAATTGAACTCTTTCTCAAGAGAATTCAGCTACTATTTGGCATTTGAGGGCATTTCCTGCTAGTTTGGACGTTTTGGTTCTTTTTTCCTTTCTTTGGTGTCAAAGTTTGCATCTTTTTATTTTTGTTTTGTTTGAGACCGAATATCGTTGCTGACAATTCGGGTATTTACCATTTGGGGTCTATTTCAGTTTTGCTTATCTTTGCAGTGCCCTTTTTGACCGATTTTTTTCTTCCTTACTCGATTTAACAGCCATTTTCTCTCGTGCTCTTTTGTTCTTTGACGAATGCTCCACTCTCCTCTCTCACATTCTTTGGCTTTTAACTTTTGATTCTTCTCTTCTTCTTCCTCTCAGGTGGATTCTTCTTGACCGAATACTTCTATTTTCCCCCTCTGTACCGATTCTCCTGTGCTCTCTGTCGACTTAGGTAGTAATACAATTGCTCAATATTGCTCTTTCATTCTTTCTCTTCTTTCATCTTTTTAATCTTGTGCCTAATTTTGCATGTACTACTGATTTATGTTAAGGGTAAAATTGTTCTACTCTGCCTCTATCATTCTCTGTACTTTCGGCTTTTGTGTGAGTGTGGCCGATTGTTCTTTTCTTCTTATCTGGACTCGACAGTTTCGGTAAGTGACTTTCATCTAGTTCAAGTTGTTCTTCTGTTTGATGGTTAATAAGTTTTGGTTAGAATGCAGATAACCCCTAAGGCTTATTGAGTAGTCTCATGCAAACGGATTTAGTGGGCAATTCTCAATCGACTGATCTAATCAAGTGAGAGGTAAGCTTTTGGACAAGTATTTTGGTGTGGGGTCTTGGATAGGTCGTTGGGATGCGATTAACCGAAACTTGTGATTGAATTTAGGTTAGAGAACCTGTGGATTATTCGCATGTTTTCGTGAATAGGTGTGTAAACACTGCCCAAATCATAAATCGGCAAAAGCCGAAAAATATTACCATTGATGCTACACGGGCGTGCGCTCGCTCGTGTGGTCATCTGAACGCATAAAAGCTGGCATATGATCGCACAGGCCACCACGAGTAATTTCGTGGGCTTAGGCTGCTTTGGGCCACGTTGGGCCGAAATAGGTCGTGTGGGCACCATGGACTCGTGGGCCTCATATGGGTAAACCACACAGACGTGTGGTAATTATTAGGCTAAGCTGTGTAGTCTACACTGCCAAAGCCATTTTTGGGTTTCGTGTGTGGGCCTACATGGGTCGCATCACGGGCCTTGGGCCCATTTTTACTATTTAACTGTTAAGGTCGCACGGGTCTCCCGAGATGACTATGGACCTACTGTTGGGACGGTAAGATATCTAAACCCTAATCTGATGAAATGACTATTTTGCCTCTATGAGGTAAAATGACGGATATGCCCCTATGTTATGTATGATTGTATTGAGCATGCCATTATATATATGTTGCATACATGTAGGATATTATGATGTGATGCAAGGGATTGGGTTGTTATGATTGGAGGAAGTGTACTGTTCTGGCAGCTCTGTTGCAATTTCTGTTTAGTGCCACAACCAGTGCTAATTTTGGTGTGTAGGGATGGGTGGGTTGATTTTATCCCCACATGGTGTGTAGGGTTGGATGGAATGGCGTGTAGAGGCTGGCTGGGTAGGATTTCTGTTTGCATATCTGTACTGTGACCACTACTGAATTGGGCTAAGGCCCACACTGATTCTGGTACTGTAATGGGCTAAGGCCCTATCTGAGATTAAACTGTTATTGAAGCGGGCTTAAGCCCACACTGTAAATGCCTACTGTATGATTGACTGTTGTTAAGGGATTATACACTGAGTTTTCATAAACTCACCCTTCTGTTTTCTGCGCAGGTAATTCTTAGGCGGGTCGGTGTGGCGAGAGACTCAATGGTGGCCACACAACTGCATAGACTTTTATTTAGATTTTACTTTATAATTCAATTTGGGTATTTGGTTATGTAACAAGGCCTCTTTAAATTTTAACTTAAAATTTGGGATTTTTTTTATTATGATTCTTATCTAGTAGTACTAGGACACGAGTTTTCAAAATGAAAAATACTTTTCAAAACACCACAAGCATGCATCCTATTTCAAAAAGCTTCTGCAAACAAACAACGATTTAAAAAGATAACTATGATTTAATTGATTAAACATTTTGCTAAAACATCTTGGGTTTTAAAACTAAACAAGACGGCCTACATACTAGCTAAGTTGAAGTGTTTAATTGCTTTGTTCTTTTAATGTGGGGCATTTATAATGCAATTACACCCATGGTTTTATAAGTGGACGATTTTGGACATGCTAAATATGGTTTTCTAATTAATTTTAAAAGGTTAAATTTGTAAAATAATTAATAACTTATATATAATATATTATATCATAATTAAAAGACCATGTTCATTATCTTTCTTAGTGACTGAATGTGAAAAATAAAGAAAAGAAAAGGAAGCTTAGGTTTCGGCCATGGTTGATCTTGATTAAGGTATGTAACTAGCCCGATTTTTGATAATTTTTACATTTTTGATATCGTTTCTTAGTTATCTACAAGACCCATGCTTGAATTTTTTATTTTGGTGAATATTTTGAGTTATACCATTGAAAGCTTGTGATTTCTGTTGTTTGATGATGAAATATAAAAGATATGTTTTGGGTTAACATGTTTTGTATTGGAGTTTTTGATGATTTTGTGTAATTAGGACAAAATTAAAAAAATAATAAATTGAGGAACTAAAATGTGAAATAAATGATATATATAGACTTGTATGAACACTAGGAACATTCGGCCTAACATGGGTGTAGTGAAATTTTGCATATTTTGTGTTTTGTGCAATAGGGACTAAATTGAAAAAAGTGTAAAATCGGGTAAAATGATATTTTACCTATTTATGTGTTTTTGGTCTAAATTGAATCAAAATATGTTTGAACGAGTTTAATTTGAATAAGTTTAGATTAAGAACCAAAGAAATCGGATTTGTATCGGAAAAAAACTAAAGTCGTCGAATAGTCGTCCCGTTCTGTTTTACATCATCCGAGGTAAGTTTATAAGCGAGTAAACGTTGTTATTTCTAATTAAATGTAAATTATACATGCTGAAATTAAATATGTGAATATATATACCTAATAGCCGAATGTGTTCAAGTCTGGCCTCCATGATTATGAATTCGTTTCGACTGAGTTACGGCGTCCGAAAGCCCTGTATGAACTTTTGGAATAGCTAGGATACATATGTCATGACATAGTATTTCGATATATGTGTGCGAGTAAGACCACGTTTTATACGTTGGCATCGATATGTGACTCCGATATATGTATGTGAGTAAGACCCTGTCTGGGACAGTGGCATCGATATATGATTACATGTAAGGCCACATCTGGGACGTTGGCATTGTACGATATGTGTGATTATCCGAGTGTCTTATCCAATTTCGAATGGTTCATCGGGCAACGACAGGTTGTGATCGACTGTGCAAAATGAGCTAAAATGATCAGGTATGAATCGATTTATTACCTACTTGAAATCAGGTAAGTAAGTTACTAATGTGAACATGTGTGCCTTGTGAAGTATATTCGGCCTTTGCTATGTATATACATATGATGTTATATTTTGATTCACAAGTATATGTATATGTGTTCACATAATGATATTTAGCTTTGAAATTGAAAGATATTTTGCTTATATATATGTGTGTGTAATTCGGCCATATAATATAAATATGTATGTGATTGTTATCCTTTGATTTATGAATATATGCTTATAAGTGTATATGTACTAGCCATGATAAAGATATTTTGGTTTGGAAATCGAATGATAGTTTATCAAAATATGTATATGTACATTAAGCCTTGAATAATTTATATGTGAAAGTATATATAAAATACATGAAATTGTAAGCTTCAGATTTAAAGTAATTATGATAGTAAAATTTGGTTTAGTTTAAACGATTTGATTATGACAATTAGACGTTTACTTGCTTATGACTTACTAAGCTATGAAAGCTTACTCTGTATGTGTTCATTGTTACCCTTGTTTCATAGATTTTGGACTCAAGTTACGAGCTCGGGAATCGTCAGAGAAGCTTATCACACTATCAACTGTCTTCGGTATCTTTATAAGTGAATTTCTGAATCTATGGCATGTATAGGCTGGATTATATTTTGAAATGTTAAATTATGGTTATGTGTAATCTAAGCTATGTGAAAATGGCTTAACTTTTATGTTTGAATTTGGTTATATTGCTTATGGATTATGTATATCATGGTTATAATGTTACATGCTATGAATGTATAGTATTTGCAGTAGGTATTACGTGCTTTGAAATGGTTAATGATTGTGGATGAAAATGTGGCTGATTCTGCTATGGTATGCATAGGTAAAGGTATATGTGAATCTGATTGTTGTATTTGGTCAATGTGTTAAATGTGATTTGGTATTAAAGGTTGTTTGATTATATTCAAACATGATATAAGTTTGTTTGATATGTTTATTACATGGTATGTTGAATATATGTTTATATTTGGTTATTGATTTATTCTTGTGAAGTATAAATTGTAACATGAATTGAGTTGGAAGATAGTATAATGTATTTGCGTACTCAGTCATAAGGTGAAAATATGTGAAAGGGTTATGGACAAATTGGTGATTCGGCACCTACATATACATATGTATATAATTTTTGCACAAGAAAAAATGGTATGATACATTTATTAACTCAAGATATATAGGTATATTAATAAAATGAGGTGTTTCGGTTATGGAGTAAATGATGTTTGTGTTTGAGTTATAATATGTAATGCATTAATTAGTAAAATAAATGTCATTTATTTGTGGTACATCTGGATATGCTTATGCTATAAAATAATGATATGTTTGATTACATGGATTTGATAATTATTTGAAAATCGATTAATATGCATAAGTAGATTTGGTTGCCGAATAGACATGAGTTGAATATGATTATGTAACGGTTTAAATGACATATTAATGGAACATTTTGAATCATTTATTTGAGTGGTTCAATTGGTTAAGTTGATTATATATTTTGGCATATGCTAAGTGGATTATTACTTACATGTATTTATGATATACAAGTGTTATATTTAGGTAAACAAATGCTATAATGGAATATATCATGTTTATAAGATGGAATGATGTATGTTTGCTTACTAATTAGTATGTGTATAAAAATAGTAAGATAATAGATATTTTATATTTAAATTATCCGAGTTCCATAATTGTTATAGTATACATGTATGATTGGTATGTGAACGACATATACTTGGTTATGAATTTAACATTCGATTTTCATGATTCTTTGTTGTATTGATTAAATAAAATATTGGTAATTATTTTAATTATAGAATGGAAGCATGATAGTTGCTTTAAAAAAAATACTAGAGGATTAACTTTGAAATGAAAGTTTGTTCTAAATTATTTTATGTTCGGTAATGCCTCGTAACCCCATCCCGACGACAGATACGTGTTAGGGGTGTTACATTTGATTGGTATCAGAGCTATGGTTTAGTCGATTCTAGGACTACCATAGCGTATGTGAGTCTAGCTGTACATGCCATATTTAACCTGCGATAGTGTGATATCTCCTGACTCTGAAAAAAATTGTTTTGTTGAGACAGATAAGTCTTTCAACCGAGCTAATTTCGATAGTACAGAATATGTACTCAAATGTTTGAATGGAAATGTGTTGATGATGAGTTGAATAATGTTTGAATTGTATTGATGGCTAAGTGCAGTGGTTTTAGTCGGGTAGTTACTATGACTTCTTCTGGGCATTCTACGTGTATATTTATCTTCAGAAATACAACTAACTGTTTAATTTCAGAAAGAATTCTTACAGTAAGAGAATACTAGCGAAACATATTTATAGACAAAAGCATCGTTGATCTGTTTAGGTTATGTTCGACATTGCTCTATCTTTCTCTGATATTTATTCCATTGTGTGGATATTAAAATCGACGGTAAAATCTGTATAATGCTAATATTCTGTTTCTACTAGATATTGTTATGTTGAAAACATGTAAAGATTATATTGCATTTGTTACTGTGGATTCCAGTATTTATGAGTGATATTGTTCTTTCTGGACATTTTCTAGGATATCATCGGGGTTGATATCATTCTATATGGGATATTTCTTTGACGGAAATGGCTATATCTGTTATAATTATAATTTTTGTTCTAAAAATTTGGGAAGCACTACAGTACTATTATTAGAGTTATGAAAGTTGCGTTTCTGCATTGGTTGCTATTCAAATCATATCTAATTTTCTTCTGGGTTCAGATACTTTATTAACAACCAGGATATTATCTATTATTTCGGGTATGACGTCAGTCTCCTTATGATATTATGATTTCTATTTGACGACTGTAGCTTTTGTATAATGATATGTCTGAGTTATTCTTTTAACGGGAAGAAATAATTTCTTCAAAAAGACTGATTCAGTGGTTTAGTCTAATCTGAATTATTTGATTTAAAAGAAGATTGGGTTATATGTGTTTGAATCCATTCACCGGAAAAGTAATAAATTTTAAATGTGCACGTGTGATCTGAGGAATAGTCTGGAAGAAGAATTTGTATTCTTGAGGATTTGATACAGAATTATGTTTATCGGAACAATTCTATTTGAGAAATGTTGTGGTAAATTAAAGTTAGTTTGATTGTTAAAGCTTCCCTTTCTGCACTAAGATATTGTTAACCGAAACATGAATACTGGTTCAGTTTAATTGGAAGAAAAAGTTTATAATCTTCAGTGTCCATGAACGATTTAAAGTGTGTTCTAATATTAAAGTGTACAGAGATATTGTGTGAATCCATATGATTAAAACCGTATGAAAAGAATTACTCGACGCACGATCTAGAATTGGCAGTAATTGTGTTTGCAATGAAGATATGGTGTCACTATCCGTTCAGTGAGAAATGCCATGTTTATTCTGATCACAAAAGCCTGAAATATTTGATGACTTAGAAAGATCTAAATTTGAGACAACGTCTATGGTTAGAATTGCTAAAAGACTATGAGTTTTTGATTGACTATTATCTGGGAAATCCTAATGTTGTTGTTAATGCTCTAAGTCGAAAATCGTTGTTTACTTTGTGTGTAATGAATGCACATGTGGCTATGTTTGATGATGGTTCGATAATAGCTAAATTAAAAGCAAGACCGTTATTTTTTTAACAAATTTACGATGCTCAGAAAGTTAATGATATTTTACAGAAAAACGAGCTCAATGCAATTCAAATGTTGATTCAGAGTTCAGGGTTGATGTTAAAGGTTGTTTAAAAATCGAATGTGTGCCCCGAGAAATTCAGAGTTGACTCAAATGATTTTGAACAAAACTCACAGCAATCGGTTATCTGTTTACCAGGTAGTATGAAAATGTATAATGATCTGAAACAGCTATATTGGTGGCATGGTATGGAACAAAACATTTCTGACTTTGTTTCGAAATGTTTAGTTTGTCAGCAAGTAAAAGCCGAACATCAGGTACCTTCTGGGTTGCTTCAGCCGATTATGATACCTAAGTGGAAATGGGGCAGAGTCATAATGGATTTGTATACGGATTACCATTGATATTGAGCAAGAAAGATGCAATCTGGGTTATTGTGGATAGATTGACTAAATCAGCTCATTTTGTTCCAGTTCGTGCAGATTACTCATTGATAAGCTTGATGAGTTATATGTTTTTCAGATTGTGAAATTACACGGTGTGCCTGTTTCTCTTATTCCGGAAAGAGATCTGAGGTATGCATTGCGGTTTTGGAAGAAACTGTAAGATGCATTGGGTATGAAATTACATCTCAGCCCTGATTTCCATCCGCAAGCAGATGGTCAGTCTGAGTGAATCATTCAGATACTTGAGGATATATTGAGATGTTGTATTCTCGAGTTCAAAGGTACGTAGGAATGATATTTAACTCTAATTGAATTTGTATATAATAATAGCTTTCAATTCAGTATCAAAATGGCACCTTATGAGGCTTTGTGAGGTCGTAAATGTCATACACCATTGTATTGGACTGAACAAAAAGTAAAAGTGATCCGTGAAAGTCTGAAAGCAACGTCAGACCGCTAGAAATCGTATACGGGTTTGAAACGAAAGGATATAGAGTTTCAGATCGAAGACAAAGTCTTTTTTGAAAATCTCACCGTGGAATAAAATACTCAGATTCGGTCGAAAAGGCAAATTGAGTCCGAGATTTATTAGACCGTATGAGATTATAGAGCGTATCGAGTCGGTTGCTTATAGACTGTTGATGCCACCTGAGTTAGAAAAGATTCGTAATGTGTTCCATGTTTCGATGCTTCGTAGATATTAATCTGATCCCTCACATGTGATTAGTCCGTCTGAGGTTGAGATTAATTCCGATATGACATATAAGGAAGAACCGAATCGCATTCTGGTTCGCGAGATTAAAGAATTGCGAAATAAGAAAATTTTGTTAGTTAAGATACTGTAGCATAAACACGGAGTTGAGGAAGCAACATGGGAGCCAGAGGATGTAATGAAAGAGCATTATCTGAACCTATTCCCCGGTAAGATTTTCGGGGATGAAAATCCCTAATGAGGAGTTATAACAGTCCGATATAGACCCTAGTCGGAACAGTTGTTTCGGGACCACGAATCCGAGTCAGAAAAATATTTAAAGATTATTTTTTGTGTTTATTATGTGTGAATTAGCATGTGTGAAATTTTTGTGATTTAATTTTGTCGTTTGAGTGTTTGATTAAATAAAAGGACCTAATAGCGTAAAATGCAAAATTTGAATGCTAATTGTTAAAGTGTTTAATTGATTTTTTCTTTTAATGTGGGGTATTTATAATGCAATTATACCAATGGTTTTATAAGTGGACGGTTTTGGACATGTTAAATATGGTTTTCTAAAAAGTTAAATTGTAAAATAATTAATAACTTATATATGATATATTATATCATAATTAAAAGACCATGTTCATTATCTTTGTTAGTGACTGAATATGAAAACATAAAGAAAAGAAAAGGAAGCTTAGGTTTCGGCCATGGTTGATCTTGATTAAGGTATGTAACTAGCCCAATTTTTGATAATTTTTACGTTTTTGAGATCGTTGCTAAGTTATCTACAAGACCCATGCTTGAAATTTTGATTTTGGTGAATATTTTGAGATATACCATTGTTGAAAGCTTGTGATTTTTGTTGTTTGATGATGAAATGTGAAAGATATGTTTTGGGTTAACATGTTTTGTATTGGAGTTTTTGATGATTTTGAGTAATTACGACAAAATTAAAAAAATAATAAACTGAGGGACTAAAATGTGAAATAAATGAAATATATGGACTTGTATGAACACTAGGAACATTCGGCTTAACATGGGTGTAGTGAAATTTTGCATATTTTGTGTTTTGTGCAATAGGGACTAAATTGTACAAAGTGTAAAATGTCAGGGGTAAAATGGTAATTTTCTATTTATGTGTTTTTGAACTAAATTGAATGAAAATATGTTTGAATGAGTTTAATTTGAATATGTTTAGATTAAGAACCAAAGAAATCAGATTTGGTTCAAGAGAAAACTAAAGTCGTCGACTAGTCGTCCCGTTCCGTTTTACATCGTCTGAGGTAAGTTTATAAGCAAGTTGATGTTTTTTTTTAATTAAATGTGAATTATACATGCTGAAACTAAATATGTGAATATATATACCTAATAGTCAAATGTGTTCAAGTTTGGCATCCATGATTATGAATTCGTTTCGATCGAGTTACAACATCCGAAAGCCCCGTATGAACCTTAGGAATAGCTAGGATACATATGTCATGACATAGGATTTTGATATATGTGTGTGACTAAGTCCACGTTTTATACGTTGGCATCGATATGTAACTCCGATATATGTGTGTGAGTAAGACCCTGTTTGGGACAGTGGCATTGATATGTGATTACATGTAAGACCACGTCTGGGACGTTGGCATTGTACGATATGTGTGATAATCTGAGTGTCCTATCCAATTTCAAATGGTTCATCGGGCAACGACAGGTTGTGATTGAATGTACAAAATGAGCTAAAATGATCAGGTATGAATCGGTTTATTACTTACTTGAAATCAGGTAAGTAAGTTACAATGTGAACATGTGTGCCTTGTGAAGTATATTTGGCCTTTGCTATGTATATACATATGATGTTATATTTTGATTCACGATTATATGTATATGTGTTCACATAATGATATTTAGCTTTGAAATTGAAAGATATTTTGCTTATATATATGTGTGTGTATTCGGCTATATAATATAAATATATAAATGATTGTTATCCTTTAATTTATGAATATATGCTCATAAGTGTATATGTACTAGCCATGATAGAGATATTTTGGTTTGGAAATCGAATGATAGTTTATCAAAATATGTATATGTACATTCGTCCATGAATAGTTTATATGTGAAAGTATATATAAAATACATGAAATTGTAAGTTTAAGATTTAAAGTAATTATGATAGTAAAATTTAGTTTAGTTTAAATGATTTGATTATGTCAATTAGATGTTTACTTGCTTATGACTTACTAAGCTATGAAAGCTTACTCTATGTGTGTTCATGTTTACCCTTGTTTCATAGATTTTGGACTCAAGTTACGAGCTCGGGAATCGTCAGAGAAGCTTATCACACTATCGACTGTCTTCGGTATCTTTATAAGTGAATTTCTGAATCTATGGCATGTATAGGCTGGATTATGTTTTGAAATGTTAAATTATGGTTTTGTAATCTAAGTCATGCAAAAATGGCTTAACTTTTATGTTTGAATTTGGTTATGTTGCTTATGGATTATGCACATCATGGTTATAATGTTACATGCTATGAATGTATAGCATTTGCGTAGGTATTACGTGCTTTGAAATGGTTAATGATTATGGATGAAAATGTGGTTGATTCGGCTATGGTATGCATAGGTAAAGGTATATGTGAATTTGATTGTTGTATTTGGTCAATGTGTTAAATGTGATTTGGTATTAAAAGTTGTTTGATTATATTCGAACATAATATAAGTTTGTTTGATATGTTTATTACATGGTTTGTTGAATATATGTGTATATTGGTTATTGATTTATTCTTGTGAAGTATAAATTGTAACATGAATTGATTTGGAAATTAGTATAATGTATTTGCGTACTTAGTCATAAAGTGAAAATATGTGAAGGGGTTATGGACAACTTGGTGATTCGGCACCTACATATATATACGTATATAATTTTTGCACAAGAAGAAATGGTATGATACATTTATTAACTCAAGATATATAGGTATATTGATAAAAGGAGGTGTCTCGATTATGGAGTAAATGATGTTTGTGTTTGAGTTATAATATGCAATGCATTAATTAGTAAAATGAATGTCATTTATTTTTGGTACATCGGGGTATGCTTATGTTATAAAATAATGATATGTTTGATTACATGGATTTGATAATTATTTGAAAATCGATTAATATGTATAAGTAGATTTGGTTGCCGAATAGACATAAGCTGAATATGATTATGTAATGGTTTCAATGACACATTAATGGAACATTTTGAATAATTTATTTGAGTGGTTCAATTGGTTAAGTTGATGATGTATTTTGGCATATGCTAAGTGGATTATTACTTACATGTATTTATGATATACAAGTGTTTTATTTAAGTAAACAAATGCTATAATGGAATATATCATGTTTATAAGATGGAATGATGTATGTTTGCTTACTAATTAGTACGTGTATAGAAATAGTAAGATATAAATATTTATATTTAAATTATCCGAGTGCCATAATTGTTATAGTATACATGTATGATTGGTATGTGAACGACATATACATGGTTATGAATTTAACATCCAATTTTCATGATTCTTTGTTGTATTGATTAAATAAAATATTGGTAATTATATGAATTATAGAATGGAAGCGTGATAGTTGCTTTTATAAAAAAATACTAGAGAATTATTTAACAGCCTGATTTTTAAGGCTTGTCGAAACAGTGGTTTCAGGACCACCGACCCGAGGTTAGAGAAATTGTTCTTGATATTATTTTTATGTGTTGTGGCATTATTATATGAGTGCATGAAAAATTTGGTGGTGTAATTTTAGCGTTTGTGAGCTTAATTGCGAAAAAAGACTAAATCGCATAAAGTTCAAAAGTCTTAAATTGATAGCTAAGGGTGTTAAATTGCCATGGAACTTAAATTTTGGGTCTTTAAAGGGAAAGTAGACCCAAAAAAGAGTGCTTGGCTGGCCATGGGGACAAGAATGGTCAAAAAAGTCAAATTAGGTGGGCTTGGTAGCTTGTTTGACTAAAAAGAAAATAAAATAAACAAAGGATGATATCATCCCTTTCGTATCTTCTCTAGTGCTGAAAATATCAGCCATAGGAGAGTTTGAGAGCTTGAATTCTCATAGTTAAGTGATTTTGATAGTTTCCTTAATGATTTTTGCATTTTTGGAGCCCTTGTAACATGAACTTTCTCACAAGGGGACTATTTTGTAAAATGGTTGAAAGTCTAGAGTTTGGCCATGATATTAGCCATGTTGATTTCTAAAATTTTATGGAATAATATGAGTTATGGTTGAGAAATAAACAATATTTGTAAAGAAATTTTCATGGAAGCCCTAACTAGGGACCATTTTGCATAAGTTGAAAAATTAGATAGTAAATGTGAGAAATAATGGGAATTTTGGGTTGCTATAAGAGTAAAAAGAGTTTGGCTAGGCTTAATATATGAAGAAATTCGATAAAAATCAATTTTCGGAGCTAGGGGTAAAATGGTCACTTTACAAAAGTATAGGGGCAAAATGGTCATTTTTCCAATTATAAATTGTTGAGTACCGAGATCATTAAAATGATTAAATTTGTGAATTTTTATCATTTTAGATCAAGAATTGCAAAAATCAGGCCTAGATCGGGGAAAAGTAAAGCAAGTGGACTAAGTCAGACGAGTAGCCTACATTTTTGCATACCAAGGTAAGTTGTATGTAAATAATACAACTACATGGTTATTATAAGTGTTTAATTTGATATAGCATAAATCGTTAGTTTGTGGAAATAATTATGTATGGTGAATATTGAGATAGTAGAACTCCCGTTGAACCTTAGGAAATAAATCGGTTATTCGTGCCATGACACTCAGGTCATTTGTGTGCTAGTGTAAGACATGTCTGGGACATGCATCGGCCACATTATGAGAGCCAGTGTAAGACCATGTCTAGGACATGGCATTGGCATTGAGACATAAGCTAGTGTGAGACATGTCTGGGATATACATCGGCCTCGTGACGTAAGCCAGTGTAAGACATGTCTGGGACATGCATCGGCTATAAGATGTGTCAGTATAAGACCCTGTCTGGGACATGGCATCAGCACAGATATGTGAGAGCTAGTGTAAGACCATCTCTGGGACATGACATCAGCCTCGATTTTGATAGTCAGTGTAAAACCATGTTGGGACATGGCATCGGAATAATACCCTGTGTTTGAGGCTTAATAAATACCCGATAGTATTTCAAATGGTTCAACGGCGAGAGTTACAGTTTAAGTTAAAGGAGAAAAGTATGATCATGTTGTGAGTGGTACAGGTACCTATTTGAAATGTATGAGATGTGAGCTCAATATATGCTATGTGAAATGTATTGGCTAGTGATGAGTAAGTTGTGCTTATTCCCACTTATGTACTATGAGCATGATGATAAATGGTAAAGTTGTTGTTATATTTATTGCATGAAACTTACTAAGCTTTATGCTTACCCTATTTCTTTCCATTTTCTTATAGTGTCGTCTAATTAGCTCGTGGATCAACGGTTGTCGGAGGCATCAATCACACTATCAATCGTAGCACTTAGTATAGTTAGATCTATTTATTTTGATTATGGCATGTATAGGACCCTGACTTTAGAATTTTGTGTCTTTGTTAATTGGCCAAATGTGTTGCCTTACTTTAGCATTTTGATTCATTTTGTACAAGGTCATGGAAATGGCTAAAGTTGAAAGTTGTTATACGAAAACAAGAAGTTATTTCATGAATGGGTAATTTGTTGGTTGTTTTAGAAAATATGAAATGTGTAAAGGCCTTAGATGTGGTTGTTGGATTGAGGAATCATATTATGATGACCTTTAGCATGATGGTTGTTGTTATTTTATATTTCAGGGAGGCAAAGGGCTTGGCAAATAGCCCTATGTTGCCCACATGGGTAGACACACGGGCATGTGTCTAGGCCGTATGTGGCACACGGCCAGCCCCATGGGCGTGTTATCCAGTCATGTGTCCCCTACACATAGAAATTTCAAGTCAGTATGCATGGTAGTAAACACACGGGTAGAGACACAGCCATGTGTCTCAGCCGTGTGAAGGACACGACCTAGCACACGGGCATGTGCCTTGGTCGTGTGACCCTTAAGGATTGCTGACTTCAGAAACAAAATGTCAAGGTTTTTAGACACGGGCTAGGACACGGACGTGTCATGGCCACGGGTGTGTCATGGCTGTGTGAGAGACACGGGCGTGTGTCATGTCGTGTGAAAACCCCTATAGGTTCGAATTTAGAATTTAATTCCACACGGGCGTGTGCCCTGTTTCAAGGGTTATTTTTGTTAAGTCAGTTTAAGGACCTGAGTTAGTTTTGAATGGTTTCCAATGAGAGTTTGAGGCCTCGTAGGCCCACATTAAAGAGTTTTAAGCAAGGTTTGAAAAAGTTTTAAATTTGATCAAGTCTTGGTGACTCAGAAATGATTGTAGGCATCTGGTTTAAGTATGGTAATGCCTCGTGCCCAGTCCCGGCCTCGGACTTGGGTAAGGGGTCTTACAGATAAACTTTGAAATGAAAGTTTGTTTTGAATTGTTTTATGTTTGGTAATGCCTCGTAACCCCATCCCGGCGATGGGTACGGGTTAGAGGTGTTACAGGATGAGTCAGATAGACTACCTGTGGTGATTTCTTTGATGTCAACTCAAAAATGTATGAGAAAAGGCTGTGAAGCTTATCTAGCTTATGTGCTAAATATAAAAGAGTCTGAATTGAAAATTAAATCAATGCCGATAGTTTGTGAATATCCGAATGTGTTCTCGGAAAAGTTTCCTGGGTTACCTCCAGTTAGAGAAGTTGAGTTTGGTATTGATTTAGTTTCGGGAACTTCACCGATATCGATTACTCCGTATAGGATGGCTCCGACTGAGTTAAAAGAAATTGAAAGCTCAGTTCCAAGAATTGGAAAATAAAGGATTTGCGAGACCAAGTTATTCTCCCTGGGGTGCTCCAGTATTATTTGTGAAGAAGAAAGATGGTTCTATGAGACTTTGTATAGATTACTGACAGCTCAATAAGGTAACCATAAAGAACAAGTACCCATTGCCGAGAATAGACAACTTGTTTGATCAGTTGAAAGGAGAAACAGTGTTTTCCAAGATTGATTTGAGATCCGGGTATTACCAGTTGAGAGTTAAAGAGTCATATGTGCCTAAAATTGCTTTTAGAACAAGGTAAGGGCACTATGAAATCCTCGTTATGCCTTTTGGATTAACTAATGCCCCTGTCGTTTTTATGGACTTGATGAACTGAATTTTCTGACCATATTTGGATATGTTTGTAGTTGTTTTTACTGATGACATACTGATTTATTCTTGTGATTAGACCGAGCATGCCGAGCATTTGAGAACTATTTTACAAATTTTAAGAGACAAACAGTTGTATTCTAAGTTCAGTAAAAGTGAGTTTTGGCTCAGAGAAGTTGGATTTTTGGGCCATATTGTCTCAGGTGATGGTATTTGGGTTGATCCAAGTAAAATTTCAGCAATTGTTGATTGGAAGTCACCGAGAAATGTGTCCAAAGTCAGAAGCTTTTTGGGCTTAGCCGGTTATTACCGACGATTTGTTAAAGGATTTTTGATGATTGCTACTCCTATGACAAGATTGTTGCAAAAAGATGTCAAGTTTGAATAGTCCCAAAAATGTCAGCAAAGTTTTGAGAAATTGAAAGTTTTATTGACCAAGGCACTGGTTCTAGTGCAACCTGGACCGAGAAAAGAATTTGTAATTTATAGCGACGCGTCACTGAATGGATTAGGATGTGTGTTAATGCAAAAGGGCAAAGTAATAGCTTATGCCTCGAGACAGTTGAAACCGCATGAGAAGAATTACCCAACACATGATTTGGAATTAGCCGCTATTGTAATTGCTTTGAAGATATGGCGACATCATTTGTACGGTGAGAAATGCCATGTTTTTACTGACCATAAGAGTTTAAAGTATTTGATGACTCAGAAGGACTTGAACTTACGACAACAAAGATGGCTCGAATTGTTGAAAGATTATGAGTTAGTAATTGACTATCACCCGGGTAAAGCAAATGTAGCCGTAGACCCCTTAAGTAAAAAGGCCTTGTTTGCCTTGAAGGCATTGATCACGAGATTGACTTTAACCGATGACAGTTCTATTCTAGCCGAGTTGAGAGCTAGGCCGATGTTTATTCAGCAAATTTGTGAAACCTAGAAATGTGACAATGATTTGCAAGCCAAGAGAACTCATTGTGAATCCGTTAGTGATTTAGAATTTCATGTCAGATCCGATGATTATTTGATGTTCCGAGGTAGAATTTGTGTACCGAAAAATGATGAACTTATTCATAAAATTCTTCATGAAGCACATAATGGTTGTTTATTTATACATCCAGGTAGTACAAAAATGTATAATGACTTGAGGAAAATGTATTGGTGGTCGGGCATGAAAAGAGATATCTCCGAGTCCGAGTTTGTTTCGAGATATCTGATTTGTCAACAAGTGAAAGCTGAACACCAAGTACCTTCAGGTTTACTTCAGCCAGTGATGGTACTTGAGTGGAAATGGGATAGAATCACAATGGATTTTGTAACGGGTTTACCTTTGACTCCGAAAAAGAAAGATGTCGTATGGGTTGTTGTTGATAGATTGATGAAATCGGCTTACTTTATACCGATACGTACTGATTACTCGCTTGATAAGCTAGCTGAATTATACATTGCTAAGATTGTGAGATTGCACGGAGTGCCTATCTCTATTATCTTGGATAGTGATTCGAGGTTTACTTTGAGGTTTTGAAAAAAGTTGCAGTACGTACAATTACAGCTCTGATCACTTCTGATCTTTCTAGAGGTGTATTTGGTACTGCTTCCTTGATCACAGCAACAATAACATCACCAATATAAGCATATCGGCTATTACTAGCTCCTATGACTCGAATACACATCAATTCTCGAGTCCACTGTTATCTGCTACATTCAAATGGGTCTGAGGTTGAATCATTTTTGAAATCTCTTTTTTCAATGTAACAAAGGAAGAAGAAAAAAAGAAATATTGTTTGTCAAAAAAAAAAAGGAAACTCGCAATTTTTTTTTATTCCGAAGACAAGACTTCTTTCCTTTGGTTCTATATTCCTATCCTGAAATAATGAATTGAGTTTTTATAGGCGAATGTTCAATAAGAAATTGAAAGATTTCGTTGAAATTGTTCGTTTGGAAATTTCCTGAAAAGCTAATCATAGGTTCTTCTCTCCATCGGAACAATAGGGCCGTTATGCTCATTACTAAACTTGTTGAAGAGATGAAATATAACCAAGGTATATCTTTTTTATCAGAGGTTGAATCGATCATCAGAAGAAGAATTAGGCCAAAAATTAGGATACATTCTGGGAAAATAAAACTTCCATCGAAGAGAAGCAAATGAAAGGCTTTCATAAAAATTCTCGTAGAATCGAGAATGAAGTTTTCATTCTATACATGCCAGATCATGAATTAGTAACTGCATCCAATCTCCAAAAAAATCCCAATTGTTTCGAACTTTCTAGTTTCTTTCTTTTTCCAAACATTTTTTCGAATACGCTTTTTTGATGTAGAAGTACGTTTTTTTGGAACTGCCATTCAAAAAAAAGTTATTCAGTGCTATAGTTAGATGTCAAAGACATCTATTTTTAAAACAAAACGATCAGTCTTTTGATGTCATTATTTATCTATTCCTATAGATTTTATAAATTATATTATAATTATATATATACTACAATACAAATTGCATAAAAAATGAATAGAGATGGGAAAATCGCATAAAATGCTTCTATTCTAGAACAAAAAAACAATATGATATAACCCCTTTTTTATTTATATTCCATACACTATCCAGAAAAAAAAAGAAGAATTTGTATTTAATTTATTGGTACCTTTCTTTTTTATATCTCCATTCAAATCTATAGGATAGAGCCTTGGGTACAAAATTGAATTTTTGTACTGCATTTCATCCACAGACCGACGGTCAATCTGAAAGGGTAATTCAGATACTTGAAGATATGCTTCGATGTTGTGTTCTAGAATTTGAGGGTAGTTGGGAAAAATATCTACCATTGGTCGAATTTGCCTATAACAACAGCCATCAGTCGAGTATAAAAATGGCACATTATGAGGCATATTGTATGGCCAGAAGTGCGGAACGCGTTTGTATTGGACTGAACTTAACGAGAAGCAGATTCACGAGGTTGACTTGGTTAAGGAAAAAAAAGAAAAAGTAAAGGTAATATGTGATTGCTTGAAAACAGCTTTAGACCGACAAAAGTCATACGCGGATTTGAAAAGAAAAGAGATTGAGTTTCAAGTTAGGGATAAATCATTTTTGAAAGTATCCCCGTGGAAGAAGATTCTCAAATTCGGCCATAAAGGTAAGTTGAGTCCACATTTCATTTGGCCGTATGAAATTATTGAAAGGATAGGGCCAGTGGCATATCGGTTAGTTTTACCGACGGAGTTAGAAAGAATTCATAAAGTGTTTCATGTGTCGATGCTGAGGCGATATCGTTCTAATCCTTCACATGTGATTTCTCCATCAGAAGTTGAGATCCGACCGGATATGACGTACGGTGAAGAACCGATTAAGATCTTAGCTCGGGAAGTTAAACAGTTGAGAAATAAAAGTATAGCCCTAGTGAAGGTTTTGTGCCAAAGACATGGTGTTGAAGAGGCCACGCGGGAACCTGAGGAGGCTATGAGAAAACAGTACCAAACCTATTTTCTGGTAAGATTTTCGGGGACGAAAATCTCTAAAGAGGGGAGAGTTGTAACAGCTCGATTTTGGGGCTAGTCGAAATAGTGGTTTTGGGACCACAAATCCAACGTAGAAAAATTTAATTTTATTATATTTTTATGTTCTACAGTTTCACAAAATGATTTTGTGAAAATTTCGCTCGAAAATTTTGACATTGGGGCACTCAATTTAGTAAAAAGGACTAAATTCTAAAAAGTGCAAAAGTTGAGTTCTACATGTTAAAGGTGTCCAATTGCTATAAGATTTTAAATTGGAGGTCCTTATATGATAATTGGACCATTTTTTAATTTAGTGGACAAAAATGGACATGGTGAGATAAAATTTTAAAGTTTGACAAAAAAGGGCATTTTGGTCATTTAGTAAATAAAAGAATAAAAATGGAAAATAAAGACAAAATTTATCCATCTTATCCAAACCTTGGTCAAAAATTTGGAGACACCATAGTTAGGGTTTTCTTCAACTTTCAAGCTTGATTATAAGTACATCCTACCCCCGTTTTTAATGCTCTTTACGTTTTTTGAAGTTGTTATCACCCGATCTTTCTATTTCTACCATTGTTTTGAAGTAAGGTTCATGTTTAAAAATTTATCCATGTGTGACATACATGTATTTTGATGTTTGATGGAAGATATTGTAAGTTTAAGGTGTGATAAACAACTTTTACTAAGTGATTTTTATTGAAAATGTATAACAATGACCTATTGTAAAAAGATGTAAAATGGGTAGTAAAAATTTGATTTGATAAAAATTATGGCCTAATATGAGCATGTATGTTCGGCTAGGCTTGGGTAACAAAGAAATTGAATACATTTCATTTTACGAGCCTAGGGACAAATGTAAATATGTCAAAGTTTGGGGGCAAAAGTGTAATTTTTTCCATAATAGGATTTTTGGGCTGATTTGAGTAATGTGAATATTAAATAAGCTAAATTTGCTACAATAGATCAAGAAAAACGAAGTTCAAACCTTGATCGAGGAAACAATAAGGTGTTTAACGATTAGATCATTTTCTACTATTTTTGTACTGAGGCAAGTTCGTATGTAAATAATGCATCGTTATTTACGCTTTAATTGCTTTAATATCATATGAATTATAATTTACTCTTTGAACGTAATTGAGAAAGTTCGACAAGCGAGAACATCCCGGTTGAACCTTAGGAGTAGTTAGGATACAAATGTCATGACATTAGGGTTAGTTGAGATTACGTGTAAGACCATATCTGGGATATGGCATCGATATGAGACTTCGTGTAAGACTATAGCTGGGCTATTGGCATCAATATGAGATCCCATGTAAGACCATATCTGAGATATGGCATTGGTATGGTACTATGTCTGTGAGATATCCTGAGTATCGTTTAGTATTCCAAGTGGTTCAACAGGAATCTTAACAGCAATGTTTAAGTTGTGAAAGATTATGGTAAGTTGCAAGTTAGTACAAGTATGTACATAAAACCCATGGTTAATGAGCTCGATATGTGATGAACCCTCGGTGTGGTATGATTGAGTAAGTTATGATGTTAAGGTTTTAATAATAATTATGTTAAGTTTGACTATGAAATTTTACAATGATATTTATGTTAATTTACTTCATGCTAAATTTATGCTAAAGTGTGTATGATGCCTATTATTTGCATAGGAACTTACTCAGCTACTTCCCTTTCTTTTTCCTTTGTCTTATAGTGTCACCAAGCCAGCTCGAGCATTGAAGACGGTCGGAGATCCATTCACACTATCAAATTATCATTTTGGGTACTTATGATTACAATATTTTGAGCTATGGCATGTATAGGGACTTGGTTGTTTTGTTATGTGTCATATTTGATTTGTCCAAAGGTTTTAATGGTTGATAATTCATTTTGTAAATCGCCATTGAATTGGCTAATATTGGCTTAAGTATATATATGCATATGATGATGTTTTCATGGATGTAAGAATTTGCATGGATTGAGTTGATAAGTAGGTGATGTCTGTATGTGGTAGATGGTTGCATGTAAATGATATGTTGATATCTTGTTTGTGACTGAATTGGTTGTATGAATATGCTTGGATTGGTGTTGTTTGTTGTTGTGTAGGTTGGTGCAAGTAAGGGTGGCAAAATGGCTTGGTAAATAGCCTTATTTTTGCCCACACGGGTGTGTGTCTAGGCCGTGTGTGACACACGGCTTGTCCCATGGGTGTGTGATCCGGTCGTGTGTCCCCTACATTTTGAATTTTAGCTTCGAATTGGCCACACGGGCTAAGACACGACCATGTGTCTCATCCGAGTGAAGGACACGGCCCAGAGACATGGGCATGTGCCCAGGGCGTGTGAAGTTTGCACCTATTTTATGAAATTTAAATCGCCCACACGGCCTAAGCACACGGGTGTGTGACTTGGCCGTGTGACTTCAATTTGTTGATGATATCATAAATAGAGAGTTACACGGGTTAGGGACACGGGTGTGTGTTATCACACGACCTACCCACAAGGGCGTGTCCCAAGCCACACAGGCGTGTTACCCCTGTTTTGGTGAAAAAAATTTCTAAGTATAGAGAAATTTTCTAAAGTTCTCGAATAAGTCCCGAACCACTCTTAATGCATGTTTTAGGCCTCGTAGGCTCGTTTAAGGGACGATATGAATAATTTTGAAAAGTTTTAAATTTGAGTGGAAATTCATGTCTCCGGTTTTGAATGTTTGTTTGAGTTTAAGTCCGGTAATGCCTCGTATCCTATTCCGGTGTCGGATACAGGTAAGGGGTGTTACAGGAAGCTTATATTGCACGGTTGTCATTCCTGATGCTTTTGGGCCTAAAAATAGATGTCTTCCACACCCAATTAACCCGTTAAAACTACCTTGAGGCTAATATTAGTCCAATAGGTCAACAAATGCGTAAAAATACTTATTTTGCAATAATTTAACTCTAAGCTAAGAAAACTGAAAATGTAATGAATGATACTAAAATAGCTAAAAAAAATAAGCTCATTAAGTGTCAAAAAGTACCTAAACTGCCACTACGATTTGTGGCATGTCATTGTTCAAGTTAACGAAATATAAAAAACGGAATAAAAAAGAATAGTGGAAAAGAGAATTCTCATTGATAAATAATGGAAGGCGATTCCAGAACAATCTCCACTCACAATCGTCTTTACATCGGAATAGAACAATTCTGATTTAGTGAACATAAGAAAAACTAAAATAGAAACTAAAGAAAAACAAAAGAAAATTGAAAACTAAAATTAAAAGTATGAAATATGAAATATGTATGACAACTTCCTAGGGTGATTCCCTAGGTTGATCCCCCCTCTCTAATGAGGCTATAATGAGGTTTATATAGGCTACAATTGAGAGATTTATCTGTTTAAAACATCGTAGAAAAAATTAGGGTTTTAATGAGACAAATACGCCCTAGATGGCTGCCAAAACACAGTCATACAGATTTTCGTGCGATGTCGGCCCTTTTTTGGCTTTGGATGGTTCGATATTCAGTGTCGTGACACTACATGCTGGTGTCGCAACACTGGCATCGTCCTTTGTGTTCTTTGGCCTGAAATGGCACCCTGTAGACTCAAGTAGCCCGTTAGTCATTCCAAATGTATGAGTTGGCCTAACGAGTCGTTGAAACACTAGAAAATGCGTAAAAATGATTATTTGCTAATAATTAAATCTAAGCTACTAAAAATTGAAATGCATTAAAATAACATAAAATGGCTTAAAAACAAGCTCCTTAAGTACCGAAAATATTTAAATTTGCCACAACGAATTATGGCAGATTAGTAGCTAATTTAAAAGTAAAATAGATAAGACAAGTGATCAACTAAATTTCGAAGCAGTTATGTATTAATTTAAAGTATATTATGTTTTTTTTTCAATATTTAAAGTAAATTGTGTTACAAGGCTTTGAGAAAAAAGGTAAAAATCATCAATTAAATTTCATTATTAAATATTTAATGCAAATATTTGTTAAAAATAAAATGTAGTATAAAAATTAAATACATGGATATTATATTTTATTTAATAAGGATAAGTTCATAAATTATCATTACATTCGTAACATAATAATGTAATTTTCTTAGGATTTTAATCAATACTTTCCAATGTAACCAAACATTATGAAGTAAGTTTCCTATCAATCACATTCCCAAGAATTACATTCCATTTGAATCATAACATGAAAAAACACCACATGCTACCTATGAATAGCTCCAAAGAGATTAGTAGCTCTTTCTATTTTAGCCTTAGCTCGTTCCTCCTTCAATGGGCTTTCTTCCCCTTATTGCCTGGATCAGAGAATATGATCACACTATTGAGTCGAACATTATCTAAATAATCAAAGCATAAACAAATAATTATAAAAATTATTATGAAATATAAGAAATTACAAAAATATTAAAAATATTTAATTTAATAAAAATATTTTTAAAAATTAATCTTAATTTAAAATAAATAAACAAAGTTAAAGTAACCTCACCAAATCACAAATACAAAATAATAGAAATTATAATTTTTTTGTTTTTCAGTGAGCGATATTTATATTTCATGTTTGACCATATGCCCTTTATTGTTTATTGTTTTTTTTTTTCTAAATTTGTAACATATTTTCTCGGCGGTCAACAATATGCAAGGCAAACCGCTACTTAAAATAAAAGCTTTCACATCGATTAAATTTTAGTTTTGTCATTTCAATTTTTTTATATTTATAATAATTTATGATAATAACTATTAAATATTTAAATAAATTGCAACTCAAGGATAATAATTTACAATTCAAATATTTATTTTATTATTAAATAATTTTTGTTAATTTGTCATTATTCTTAATGTTTTTTTATATATTCTTTTACGCATTTTATAACAGTAGCTTTCAAATGATTATAAAAATAATTGCTTATTTTTAGATTTTTTATTTTTTAAAATATTTTTCAACTTATTGTTTGATTGCTCTATCAAGGGTCATTTAACAATAGATATGGCAACTTTTAATAAAAAGACCAAATCGCTGTACAAAATTTAATTTATTAATTTTTTTAGTAAAGTGAATAATATACAATCAAACTCCTCAATAAAAAAACTACATGAATTATTAATATATCAAAGTTGATTTAAATATATATAACACATTAAATAAGTCTTAACACTAATAAATGATAACACGACAGGAATACTTTTTTATGGTAAAGTCCACTTCAAATATAAATATATATTCTTTCTTTTATTTGTTAAATTAACTCACACCTTGGTAATTTATTTTCTTGATAGTAAGCTCGCTCTACTGGCTAAATAAATGAACATACAAAAACGTCTAAAACCTGAAACAATATCAACTGTCATTCAATAAATTTAGTAAAATATAGTACCCTGACAAACCAACGTTTCAAAGCCAGCAAGCCACCACTGATGATCAACAGAAACACAAAATCGATGCTGTTGAGAATTAAAGAAAATGGTAAGACTCGTTACTGGAGGACTGGATTTGCCTTAAAAAAGTGATCGCAACTATTTCCAGATTTTAACCGATTTGTCGTAACTGGCAGAGGCAACCATCCCTGTTGCTTGCGACTGTGCCAGGGCCGATATCACACAGTCATGAGCTGAAATCGTCAGACACTTGTTCTCAGCCGTGTTCCAAAGCTCCAACGACTGATATGTTTAAACAGGACAGAAAACCGAAAACAAAAATTAGTGACGATGAATACATCATAGAAAACAGGTAAAAATTATTCCGGACCATACTCCAAAATGAACAGCCATCTATAAATTAGTAACCTGAATAGACATCAAACCATCAACAGTATTGAGTCAACCTTTAACAACTATATAGCAACTAAAGAATAGGAAATGACACCTGATAACCACCAATAACCAAAAGAGCAGGAAAATTGGGATGAAAAACACAGGAATGAAACTTGTTTCCACTGGAACTAAGCTCATTAATGCACTCTCCAGAGGACAATGACCACAGTCGGACAGACTCTTGGCTGACAGAAGCCAAAAAGTCTCCATTTGCATCCCAACAGAGAGAGTGTACCTCCGTATTGTGCCCCTGAGTGTCAAAAAGATAACTCCAGGTAAAACCGTAGATTACAAAAATTGATTAACCAAAACTGATCAACGAGGTAAATTCTCCTTTCCAAAAGTTAACAAATTTATATTTCTACCTGCAATAACTGTGTTCTTCGGTCAGTCTCTATATCAAAGATAGAGACAACATTATCGGCTGCTGCAGCTAGGAATTGTCCTGTTCTTGGTTGAAATCGGACGTTAGTGCTGCCTCCCTGCTTCAATTAGTGAAAGTAATTTATATGAACATTGTGACCAAAGGAACATGCAGTACTTAAAATGGACAAAAGCTTAAAGGGTTTAAAAGGCTAGCCTTGGAGATACGAGTGCAGGAATACTGATTGATGTTCCAGAAGCGAATCTCACTGTTGCCATCACAAGAGCAGAAAAGTTCATTCTTCTTAGGGTGGAAATCAAGGGACATAACTTGTGCCGTATGCCCGGTATATTTCCAGATGGAATAACTTGGCTGCAAACAATTAATATAAGTACATGGAATGTGAACCGTATTCATCAAAGTTTCAACAAAGTAGAATCCTAAATCTTTTTTATAATGATAAGAAGTTTGCTTATTGTCTTTCTGGAAATAGTGTCACGTTTAATGGTGTGAGCATTAATTCAGCATAGACAACGATGGCAAAGTGTCAGTCTATGTAAAAACCTGAAGACCGATAAAATAGAAACATGCAAACTGGGCCAATAAGAGAGAATTACACAAATAAAAAAAAGGAAAGAGCAAGAAGTTATACTTGTGCAGCATCCCAAATGCGGACAGTTGTATCAAAAGAAGATGTTGCTAGCTGAGTGGAATTTGGTCTGAAGCGAATATCAGTTATAATATGAGTGTGTTCCTCAGTCGTGCAATCAGTCTTCAGAATTTCCATGTTCCAAAGAACAGCCTACTGACAGGAAATTGACAAGCAAGCACATCATTATTCCATACTTTCATTTAAGTCCATTTTTTATCAATAGTAAAAAATTTTGCAACTGTTCTACTGAGGACCCAAGGTACAGAAGTACGACATTAGATGACCACATCATTTATGAAAAGTAAACATTCAATAAACCATAATCAATAATTTGAAAACTTATCTGGCATGTGCTGCATAAAGAAAATTCCTTGTATGATACATAAAATTATACCTTCTTGTCATGCCCAGCACTGGCTAATAGCTTTCCATCTGAAGAGAAATGGCAGCAGGTGACTTTGCCATTGCTTTTACGTATTGACCCAACTTCATTGAAGCCAAAACCTGACATGCAGATAAGAGGTTCATTGCTGAGGTCAACTGGAAGATTTAGCATGCTATAACAACGACGATCTTATATTACTCTTTGAAGTCTCAGTAGTGTGCTCTGATGGGTTCCGTTTGAGGGTGCCAAACAAATTCCCTCCATCTCCATCGTCATGTGAGAGAAAAGATTCCACATTATCATCCAAGGAGCCCACATCTCCAAAATGTTCCATGTCTTCCTGCAATTAGGAGTTACATCATAAACAGGCTTTTGAAATGACTTATCCGAGGCTACACTTAACATATATGTTTCAACTCTCACACTAAATGCAGCGAATAAAGAGAAAAGGCAAGGAAGACCAAGAACAATTACAAGTATGGAAGAATAGTAGTGCAAAAGTGGGGCTATTTCAGGTTTATTTACTTGATGTGATTATTGGGTCAAATTCAACTAACAAGTAGTAAGAAAGGGAAAGAAGTAAAAAGCAATTAGGGATTGGGAAACAAAATGCTAATGAAAGTCGATTTCATGTATGCTCAATCTTGCCATGTTTTTCGAAAGATGTACAAGGATATTTCATAGCATCCAACAAACCCTTAAGACATCACATTATTGACCTAGGAAATAAAACAAAGCTGCCTGTACCAGAGTCCAAGAGTAGAACACAGTGTTGATGCAAAGGGATAATGGCCTCCATCCCTTGCAAAGCTATGGAATCAATATTTAGCCAAGATATAGAAGCAGTGCTTTAACATTCATCACTCTCAAGACATTAAGCAAGGATATGCACTAGACTTATTAGTGACTAACATTACCACCAACAATTGCAGTCCTAGTGCATGAAATGTGATGAGATGGCCATTCTAGATCTAAGTTTTGAATGGCGGAAAATACAAGATGTTTGAGCTTATGTTCTCCAAACCATAGAATAAGCATTTGTTTATTACTTATTGATCATTTTTGGAACAAGTTGATGGTGAGCAATTTATTTGGAGCATATGTAATAACTCTAATACCAACAAGTAGAAGAAAATAGTCATGCCAGGTAGATTGAGAAGAATACACATAATCAGTTGGGGACTATCAGATTTAGAACTTCACATGCTTTCTATAGAGCAAATGACTGTTTGCCCATGCATATGACAATACTAAGTAATGATACCAATTTAGTATACAAAAATTTTATGCAAGCTGCACGAATGCAGGAAAGCATAGGGTTAGTTAATATTGAAGAGTCAAACCATTCGCTAAACACCCTCGGGTTAGCTATAAATTAGGATTACTTACCAGCTGGTTGGTTGATGATGCAATACCAGCTGTTCCATCAGATCCATACATCATCAAATTTTTTGACATGCTACTGCCATGCTGCATATTTCCCACCATAGCTGCTCCTTCACCGGCTGTATGAGTTGATGGGGTTGATGGCTGAGAGTTTGGGGAAGGACCCACTGTGTTTCCAGTGCCAGTGCTATTAGCAGGTCCAGAAGATGGTCCTTTTCTTTTACGGTTATTCTGACACACCATAGAAGGAACAGTCATAAATTTAGACGTCCATCATCATAAATTCCTATGACTCTGTATGAAGATAAACTGGCAGCATATGGTAACAAGAAACCATTGTGATAACCAAGAAACAAAACAGAAGTAAGCTCAACTTGTTGCACTTGAGGTGACTGCAATGGATCTTGTTGAGAAGAAGATTGTCTTATTGGTGGCATGCTCATCTGCTGAAAAAACACAAAAGTGCTCAGTGGAAACTAAACACAAGCATTGGCCATCCTCAACAAATTGGGAATATGATAATAACTACTGAACTAGTACAACCATCATTATAATCCCATACACAAAATAAAGCTGGCCCCTTAGATTTACAGATAAATATAAATAATTCGCCTAAGAATCAAAGGCACATATAGAAGTGTAATGGCATGCATATTATCTTGGTTAAATAAAGGCAAGGTAGACGGTATGACAATACAACAACACAAGTATATATTATAATTTCTCTCCCTTTGAATGTGAAATTGAAAGACATGCATGCATTTCTGATCCATTAACACGATTGCAGGATTTGCACTATCTTTGTATTTTGACATGAAAACTGTTAGGTCGTATTTGGATATAAGAAGTAATACAACAGATATAACTGATTAATGAACAGAAACCTTACTTTTGATGAGGTCGATTGCATGGGAGACCCAATATATCCATCATTCACTGTTGGCTGGCCCTCTTTCGTATTTAAGGTGCCTCTTGATAATCCAGAAAATCTTTGAGGATCCATATCTCCATATACAGGTGAATTACCCAGATTTCCTTGTGCCTGGACTTGTGCTAAGAGTTGTTGTTGCTGCTGTGGCAGAAGCTGAAACTGGTTTGCATTCTGTAAGAATGGCTTTTGCACTTGTGCACCTAAACTTGGCCTAATTTGGTCAATTCCCTGTAAAATTAGTTAAGAGCCAGTTAGGCGATCATTTAGATAAGGAAAATAATATTAAGGATAGAAATTCAGTTTAGAGCTTACGGTTAATGGCCAGCCCTTCAACGGAAGGCTAACAACTCCAGGATTCAAACCTTGAAGAACAAGAGTAACATGAAAGGATAAGAATATCTACACAAATGTCTTGACTTAATAAAACACAAAGCCAAAGTTAGATATGTTGCTTTTCTGTCAGAAGAAATAAACTTGACACTAATAGAACAGCAACATCATAGACACTATGGTCAGTAGGTGACAGATTTCGCACTCAGCAAGCCAAACTAGAGAAGCACCCGACTATCTTAAGTTACAGCAGCACTAAGCATATTAGCAGTAACAAACAAACAAACACTCTTTGTGCTGGCTTTTCTATTGAATTTTAGTTATCATATTATACAAGTTCAGATAAGAAAATGACTTGAATATGCGAGGAACGATAAGATGGTGTGTATATAAAACAAATGATACATGTTTCTCTTGAGCTGACTGGAAATGACATAATGGTATCTAAACCTATAAATGTAAAAGATACTTAATGAGAACTTTGGTCTATGAAAATGAAACTCATTAGCATTCCATAGATTGACATGTGCAAACAGAATATAACACCATTAGTTATAATCACCTGCATTTCCTATTCCAGGTTTCGATTGCATGATTCCCTGTCCATAAATTGAGGAAGGATCCATGGGCATAGATCTCTGAGTACCACCCAAGTTCACTTCACCTTTAATGTCCTGTGAGGTGTATATGCATATATATAGAGTCACTAGTTGAACTAAAATGAAACAGTATAACAGTGAGGTTGTAAAGTGTTGATGTAAATGCAAGAAAATATGTATCCAAGTAGCATAGGTACAGCAATTTCTAGTGTCCATACCTGAATTTGCTGCAATGCTGCAGTTACACCTCCATGGTTTCCTTGAACCAACTGACTGCATCACAGACACAGTTTTTCTGTGTTATAAACCTGAAAAGAGTTCATCACATTAAAACAAAACATCTGATCTAAAATTTACAACTATACTTACCCGGGATGATTTGTAGCTGACTTTAAGAGGGCCATCCTAGCATCAAGAAGAGGTTGGGATGTCTCTGAAGTCACTGCATTTGGTTGTTTCATGCGCTCTTCATACATTTTTGCTGCCAAAGCACTAGCATTTGATTGTCCAAGCATTCCTTCAGAACCGATAGCATTTACAGGACCAACCATAGATGGATTATTAGGATCCCTACGCTGCAACTGTGCTTGACGCATTAGCTGCAGCTGCTGCATCTGCAGCTGTTGTTGCTCCTTTGCTTTGATTTGCTGTGCCTGTTCATAATACCATAATAGTTTGAAAACAACCAGTATAAATTGCACTATTGAAAAGAATTAACAACAATACTTGCTAAAGTTTTAATAGGCCACCTCTATGTATGCTGCAGCAGCCTCTGAATGCTTGTCATTTGTTCTAGATATGAAAATGTCCCAAAAGACAGACCACCACTCAAAAAGAAACCCACCAGGAGCATCAATTGCTGGATAAATAAACAGATTCTAAATGAATCAATTACTCAAAATAATTCCCCTCGACTAACAATAAGCTGTATTAGTTACAACATAACCAAGCAACTAGAGTAAAATTTAACCGTTAATTTCAATGAAAAAATCACCGATCATTAATTTGAAAATTAATAAAGCACCTTTCTCCCACCTAATATTAGACTCAGACTTGGATATGATATCTGACACGTGCAAATCACTTTCAGTGAGTTTTAAAGTAAAGTTCAGAATCTAGGTGTCATACCCACGTAACTTTGAAGCGCCCAACATGTCTAACGCAGTACTTTAAGGTAAAATAAAGAATGCAAGTAACTTAGGCTAAAAATACATATATATAAATTCCATATTTCCTTTCCACGGAAAAGAATTTCAGTCACACAATTTCATCAATTAACTAAAGCTAGGACATGAAAATCTGGATTTGAATTTTATTTGCTATATAAATTGTGGGAACAAATACATACATTATTTAAGAATTAGTTAAGATTCAATATGATTAGATATTTGAAAGGTATAAAATATGAATTTCAAATTGACAAATATCTATGGTCATTTAAAATTCACAACTAAATAAACATCTGAAAACCCATGAATTTGAAAATTAATCATGAATGTTAAATTTACAAGTGTTTTTATCAAATAATTTGCACTATTTTTAAAATCCAAATCCATCTCTGGAAATCCAAGTTCCCAAATGCAACCTATATGAATTTACACTCAGTCAAAGCCAAATCTTACCTACTGGATCCGGGGCGACTTTCCCTTCTGTCATGAAAGACTTTGCAGTGGTATGCAATTTTTTCTTTACCAAATAATCATAAATATAGACATCAAGCCTACAGCCAAAAAATAAAAATAAAAATAAAAGAACTTAACTAAGCTAAAAAAAATTTAAAAAAATTTGGCCAAAAAAAACTAAGCTAAAATTAGAATCAATTTTCTGAAAGAACATAAGAGTACATCTTATCTGCTTCCCAATTACTCTGCGCCATCGTTTCAGCAACAAAATTCAGTTAACTGTTCAAAAAAAGAAAAACAAAACTATAAAATTGATCGAAAGCAAATTTAAATACTCAATTTTATCATAAAAGTTATAAATTAAGTACGACACTGATATTTTATCGAAACTAACCTTAAAGGGGTCGATTCAGACGGATCAAAGCCTACATTACCCTTCTTGAGCTCATGAAGAAGCGATCTTTATTGATCAATCATTGGTTTCTGCATTCAATAATAAACAATTCCAAAATTTCATAAGTTTCTTTAAAGGATCTTGAAATTGATAAGATTAATGGAGTAGAAAAGAGTTATGACCTTTCCAATCCAATCCAGAAAAAAAAACAAAAAATAATAAATTAGGGTTCTTTGTTATTGGGAAAAAAAGGTTTCTTAGCTCAAAATTGGAATTTTCCGACAGAAGAAAAAATATAGGGACATTTTGCTCAAGATCCGAAGCTGAGATTTGGATGCTTGGTGTGGGCCAAACCTGAGGTTTGAATCTATAAGCTTAGCAGATGGTGCTTAGAAGTTATGCGCTGGATAATAAGTTGAGACGTGGGTCTAAAATTTTGAGTATTTTGGATAAAAATATTAGATTTAAAAAATTAATTTAGACAAAATAAAATTATATTTGTTTAAAATATGGGTTAAATTTGAATATTTAATATTTAAATTGACTTAATTAAGTCTACTTTTCAATTTATAATGTTTTATATTATATTATTTTTTATATATTATTTAATTTATAATACATAAAAATTAAAAAATAATATATAATATTACTATAATATAAAAATTAAAAATATTAAGATAACTAAATATAAAAATTTAATAAATATATATAAAATTATTAAATATTAAATTAAAAATAATATAAATATATTTTTAAGAAAAACAATATGAATGAACCTAAAATGGGTTTGAATTAATTATTTATAAATATAGGTAAATTTTGGCAAAATTAAAAGCTCATATTTCGAGTTAGGTTAAACTTGACCAAACATAAATTGTATTAATATCATGTCTAAACTTGGTGGTAACCATTTTCTTCATTTTTTCACTTAAAACATTAGCTAATGGATCGTGTAATTTCCAATTAAAATTTGGCTAAAATGAATTTAAATATTTTATTTTATTATTTAAAATAAAAATATAAAAATCAATTTTGCTATTTATATATTTTTATAATAGTATTTATGTATAATTTATAATCTAAATTTATAATATATCTATAATTCTATAAAAGCACCACCCTATTTAAATTTATGAGCTAAAGAGAATATCTATTATTGTTAATTATATTATTAAATTAACATCAGAATAATAATTTATCAATATTATTATATGATATTATTGTTAATTATATTATTAAATTAGCATCAGAATAATAATTTATCAATATTATTATATGATCATGATTAAAGTAATATTAATTAATATAATTTTATAATAATGTGAAATTAATTAATTTTATCATCCTACTTAAAAACATTATATACTCTATAAAATCATTGAGCATAATTGGATAAATTAAAAATAATAAAAATCTAAATTTTTAATTAAATAAATATAATTTTTAAATATAGATATGATTTTATTTTAAATATGATAATAATTAGTATATTAAAATATTTTTTATAATTAATAAAAATTAAATATGTGATATTAACATTATATACATTAAAAGATAATATCAACAAATTGGTAATCTAATATATAATGTATAAATTTATTAATTATTAATTTTTAGATCAAAAATCAAAAGAAAATAAACATATTTTATAATTAAATTAAATATTACTTTTTTATACATATTTATTGCAACAGTTTAACTAGACACAAATCTCATCTTAACGAATAGTATGACTCATATCTATTTAAGAAGTCATAATAAGAAAATTTAACAATTGAGAATTAGTATTTTATATTACTCTACCTTTTTTTAAAATATATAAAATCAGTAGTATAATATAAAATAATTACAATTATAATTATTTGTTAGCTCAATAATTAAACCGAAATGGCTAAGTGGTGAGTAAATTGACTTCTTCTTTTTTTAAATGTGAAAGCTAGAAAGAAAATTGTAAGATGAACACGATAATTTAGAGTGGTTCGGCCCCAATTGCCTACTCTACACTCTTAACTTTTCACAACTAAAGATTTTCCCAAATTCATTATTTTGATCAAATTTAAGGACAATGTTTAACCTTACAACTCTCTTAAGATTTCTACCACAATCCCTCTGAAGGAAATACAAATAAACAAATAAAGAAAAAAATCTTTATAAAATCAAAGTGTTTGCAAATTAAGTTCAAATACAATGAAATACACTTGAGCAAAAGAATAGAAGTAAAGCTCATAAGTGTATGAAAAAATAATATGGAAATAGTAAGCTCAAAGGTTGTTTGATTGATATTTTTGCTTGAAAGTGCTTTCTTCTTGTTGTAGGATCTTTAGAAGTTGGTATTTATACCTTCTAATTAATTTCCAACCGTTCAGGCTGTTGGTGTCATTAATAAAGTCGTTGGGGATATAAAAATCAGAGCATTTAATTCACCTGCAACACCGAGTATCAATACCATATAAAAAGGTATTGATAGTTTTTGCAATAAATGCTAAATTCAGTGACCGTTGGAGCTTTGCTATTGATACCAAAACAATTTTATCGATACTGTATCAATACTTTGTAAGTTTTGTGAGAAACATAATGTTATTTTTAGTATCATATTTAAGAAGGGGTATCAATAATTCAGAAAATATTGATACATAATCAAATGGTATTGATAATTATTAGGGTTTGAAAAACAAAATGTCATTTTGATATCACTTTTAAGAAGGGGTATTAATATTTCAAAAATTATCAATACTTAATCAAAAGGTATCGACACTTATTAGGGTTTGTGAAAACATAATGCCACTTTGGTATCATTTTTAAGAGAGGGTATCGATAATTCAAAAAAATATCAATACTTGGCCAAAAAGGTATCGATACTTTTTGGTTTAGAGCAATTTTGACTTATTTGAAAATTGTTTGATTTGTTAAAAGTCTTTTTACTAAGTGAAAATCATTTTAACTTCGATTTTAAAGTTGTTTAAAAAAATTTCTAAGAGTGTAAAATAGATGTTCAAAATTCTATCTCTTAAATTTTAATTTTAAACAAATCATTTTGTCAATTTTGTTTAATTTTAACTTTTATTCAAAAACACTTCAATTTGTTATATCAAAATATTTTATCAAATAAAGCTTGATTTAACAACCTCCCCCTTTTAATATAACAAAACATCTAGTAAATTTGTTTTTGAATAATTTTCTCCCCTTAATGAAAGTCATTTTGAATATAAGGCCAAAATAAAATTTGACAAACAATGTGACATTCACTTTTACTTTAAGGAAAATTGGTCAAAAAATGTGCATATTTGCATAAAGTTAGCATAAACGAATAATCAATGAATTTACCTTTTCTTCTCCCCTTTTTTTGTTATATCAAATGACAAATAAAACTTAAGGAGAAATGAGGTTAGTTCATCATAATAGATATTTAAAGGTAAATGGGTAAAGAACTAAAACGATAATGTATCTTAAAATACCAATAAAGCAATAAAGTGCAAGAAAATATAGACATAGGCATAAATAAACAAATCTAGGTGCAAATGTTATAAACGTGAAATGAGTGACTTAAATCCAATCTAAAAGAGCTAAAGGGAAGTGAGCTAAGAGAGACATCATTTGTGCCTCTAATGTCGATAGTCGAGAGTTAACATCTTCCCTAAGACCTCGAGCATCATTGTTCAATGAATAGATAGCATCGAAAAGAGCAATATTAACCTTAGAAAAGGGTTGAACGACATAAGATGAAGAAGCCAGTGGAGGAGCATGCTCGGGTGAAGGGACATGTTTAAAAGCGCCTTCATCATCGTTATCATCAGCAACCAGACTACCTTCCTTAATCCACTCACTGAAGTTGGCATCATAGTGATAGTCGGCATGGTGAAGTGTCCTGTGACTTATGGGTTGATTGGACGTGATAGGGGAGTCTCCAAGAGTGCTAATTCCTAACTGTCTAAAGATATATGACAAATACGTGTCATGAGAAAGGGTGATATTTGTATTCATCCCCCTTCCGGTAGCCTTAGCAATGTCATTAAACATGATGAGAGCAAGGTTAGGACACCTATTATTTTGGACAAAATCGAGCCACCAATAATCGATGTTTCGAAGTTTAGCATGTTTCATAATAGGACGTAAATTCCAAGTTAAGATAAAGTGGAAGACTTGATCGTGTAGAGAAAGTTTAGAAGCTAAACCGAACAGAATAAAGCTAGCTTTTTTTAGTAATGATGATATTGTCAGAGATATTCCTCTCTGCAATAAAACTAGCTTGGTTCTGCTTGACCAGTTTGACCATTAGGGGTCTCAGTCGATTAACAACGATCTTAGTGATAATCTTGTATATTACGGTGCACAAATTGATAGGTCTAAACTAATAGATTATTTTTGGACCATTGATTTTAAGGATGTAACGTCCCCTAACCCTATACCGTCACTGGAACAGGGTTACGAGACATTACCAGTCAGTACAGTCCAATTCCGGTCATTAATTAAAATAAATATTCACACACATCCTAGTTTTAAGATGTTTTCCCCTTAATGGGCCCTTGCGGTCCAATATGAACAGTAAATTCAATTCGGGACTAATTTAGAATCACTACGAATTTTTAGTAAATTTCAAAATTCATACTACATACCGTTGCCAACCATAATTTACTCATTTCATCAATACTTCTACAACCTAAATGACTCTCATTAAACATCCTGGGTACATGCCACTATCAATACTCAACATACTTTACCTTAATGAATTCGGGATCATCCTGGGATTCTGATTCAACGTACTATCTTTACTTAACCTGCGCACGGAAACAAACCGTACGCTGAGTATGGTATACTCAGTAGTATTTCTATAATCCGAACAATTTATAATATAACAAATACTTAAGATCATAATAACAATTACAATTATTCAATTATTTATTCATAGATAAATTTCAACTACTTACCATATAAATTTTATACAAATCATATAATAAACACAATAACATAATTGTTCAATTCTCAACTAAATCCATTATTATTTGCTCCATTCTTTCACTTACTATTTGGTATAGCTTTCCTTAATTTTTTCACAATTCAATATCATTAAACTATATTCAACTATACACTTATCAATCATATTCCATTTTAATTCATTTCAATAACAATCAATTTCATTTATATCATATCAACTTACTATCCCTGATAGCTTTCACTATAAACATCCGATTCATATATCTCAAATCACATTTCAATGCATCAAGTGGCATCATATATCATCAATTCGAACTCCAATCATTTCATGAACCTTTGGTTCATATTTTCAATTTCATATAAATTTTCAATTCTCAATTCAATTTCTCGTTTCATTTCAATAGCTTGATCAATCAAATTTATTCGATTTATCTTTCACTTGTTTCCCCTATTAACAAACCCGGACTTTGACGGATACACGGATTCCAACCCAAACACACCAGTACGGCACATTGTGCCTAAAACGGTACATAGTACCTGATCAGAGTACGACACATAAAGTGCCTAAAACGACACACGATGTGCCTGATAGACACACGAGGTGCCTGAAATACGACACATAAAGTGCCTGATCAGTAAAGCCGGCAAATCCCGTACACTTCCAGATCCTATGGCATGCCAATTATATCCGACTCAGCCCGACTAGTTAATAGGGTATTTCATTCACTTTCTCAATTTAATAATTCTTTCATCAATATACCATTCTGATAATCACATATATTCACCCATTTTCACAATTCATACAATTTCATTCAATTCAACAATATATTTCAATTATTCACATTAATTCATAATTCAATACAATTAAATTCACTTTTCAATATCAAATATTCAAATATCACAATCTCAAATATTCATATTAATTTCCTCATATTTCCAATCAATATAATTTTTCAATATAACATTCATTCAATATTCAAATTTCTACATAAATCATATATATTATATAATTCCATCAATATAAATTCAATCAAAATAATTTCAATCAATATAAATTCAATAAAACAGATATTCATAAATCAATTCAATATAAACTTATCACACACTAAATCAATTCATTTCAATTATAAAGACACAATACAAATAATTCCCATCTTAATTATTTATCATAATATTTATCTAAAATTCAATTATCATAATTGCATAATATCTCATTCACACACACACACACACACACACACATATATATTTATAATATATAATTCAATTTAATTCAATCAATATAAATTCATCACATACCAAATTAATCCATTTCCATTATAAACACAATAATTCTCACTTCAACATTTATTAAATGCAATGAATAAAAAAAATATAACAATTAATAACTAGGTTCGGATTATAGAAATACAAACCGTAATTTTCGAGCTAACTCCCGTTGACTTTGTCTTGTCCTTTCTTAGCCGAGATTTCCGGTACCACATTGACTACGAAATTAATACAATTCATAATCATTAATACATCACTAATTCATATATTGAGTTACAGAATTCTAAATTAAGATCCGCTAATTTTTCTTGAAACTAGACTCACAAATCTTCTTACAATAAAATTTTTAGAATTTTTGGTTTAGCCATTAAGTACAGTTTATTCTTTAAATTCACCCCTATTCTGCTGTTTGACAGTTTCATCCCTTCTTCACTAAAAATTAATTATCTCACAGTATAGAACTCAGATAATATTCCCGTTGATTTCTCCTAAAAATAGACTCATTAGGGATTCTAAAAATATAACTTTAAGTCTCTAATTATTTTTATTCAATTTTTGGTGATTTTCCAAAGTCAGAACAGGGGAACCCGAATTTATTTTGACATTGTCTCACAAAATTCATTATATCTCATAATTTACAATTCAATTGCTTATATCGTTTCTTCTATAAGAAACTAGACTCAATAAGCTTTAATTACATATTTTATTCATCCTCTAATTCAATTTCTAAAATTTTTGATGATTTTTCAAACTTAGACTACTACTGCTGTCCAAAATAGTCTTACTACAAAATGTTGATTTACTTTAATTTCAATTTAATTCTAACTAAATTCACTTACTTTTCTATCTTAATTCATACTTTATTTATATTCAAATTTTGTCCAAACTCATACTTAACTATTAAATTTCTAGCATATTTTCATAATTTCGAATTTATTTCTATTTAATCCCTAAAACTCAAAACTTATAGCTTAGTTTACGATTCAATCCTTTATTCAATTCTAGTCAAAATTTCTATCAAATAAACCCCCAATTCCATCATTTTATCAACATGAACCAAATTTAGAAATCTAATGACTTTCAAAATTTCTACTTAAAACAAGTACTATTTATCTCTAGGATTCCAAAAAAACTCAAAAATCATAAGAAAAGGGGCTAAATTGACTTACCAAATTAACTTGGAACCTTTAAAACCTTATTTTCCCTTTTTCTTTTCTTTCTTTCTTTCTCCCCTGTTTCTTCTCTGTTTCGTTTCCTGCTATTCTATTTCTTTCCTTTATTTCCTTTTTATTTACTTTACTTTTAATAATAATAATTTAATATATATTTTAACACATAAAAATCTCAGATTTTTATGTTTATGCCGCCTCACTTAGGACAAATGGCATAATTGCCATTTTGGTCCTCTTTATTTTCTTTTAATCTACAATTTAACTTTCATCCTTTATTCAATTTAGTCCTTTTTCTTAATTACTCTTAATTAAATTAAATTCACTTAATTAAACTCTAATTAACCAGTCATTTTACTTCGTAAATATTTTTAATAAATATTTACGAATCCGTTTTTCAGAAATGGAGACCCGAAAATAAACTTTTTTGGTAACGGTAAAATTCGGGTCGTTACAAAGGATTAGCACAATTAAAGTTCTATTTAGTTCAGGGTCTAGGATAATCCCCTTAAAGTCAGCCGAACAAGGCTGCAAACCAAGTCACCAATCACCGCCCATTGATAAAATTAGCATGAAACCCATCAATCCCAAGAGCTTTGATTTGTGACATGCTAAAAACGGCTCAACAAATCACATAATTGGAGGCCACCATTAAATGATGATCTTTTTCATAGTCTGAGATAGACGAAAACTAGTTAATACAAAATTATTTCCCATCCACCTGGTAGTTGGCTGAGTACAAGTTCTTGAAGAAGCTCACTACATAATTTTTTAAGTGACCATCATCAAAACACCATTCTACCCCCAAATTAAGTCCCTCAATTCTATTAGCTTTCCTTCTCATAAAAGTACTACTATAGAAGTGCTTTCAATTCTTGTCACCATTTAGCAACCACATCAATCAAGATTTTTGAGACCACACTAGCTCTTCATGCATTAAGACCTCTTCAATATATTATAAGAGTGTAATTCTTTTACCCGTGGTTTCTAACTGTATGCTTAGTAATAGGCACTTATAATAATATAACAATAAATGCTCACCTAATTATATATATTTTTATATATTCATTAATAAAATTTAGATATTTATAAAAACATTATATTGTATGAAAAATTATAAATTTTAGTTTACTTTCCATAAATCATTAATTTAAACTTATAAAAATTACAAAATAATTTAATATATTTTAATTGATACATATAATCAATTTGTGTACCGCACGAGTAAGAAATTTATTTAACTATAAAATGTAGCAGTATAATTTAATATTTTTTAATTAATACATACAATCAACCTTTTTAAAACACATTTTACAATGAAAGTATTATTAAAAAATTGGAGTAAAAATTTGTGATGGAGATGCAAAATTCTGGTAATGGTGCTGATAGAAATCTTTGTGATGATGGTGATCCGAATACCAAAAAAGTGCGTTTCAAAGAAGTTGTTGATGGAGAAGAAACTAATATGGTTGTTGATTCTGATCAATAGTCGAGGATGACTTTCAAAGACAAACTCTTGGGGGGAGGTGTGGACTTCTTGATGGGAATCTTGAAGGGAGCCTTGGAAGGAATGAGTGTGAGTTGGAAATATTCAATGGAGATGTGAATACGTCAATAGTTAATGGGATTCCGGTAGTTGCCTTTTTGGATCGCATCAAAGATTTACTATTCAAGGAGATGGAGAGGATGATTATTCTCAAGTTGCTTGAGCGAAACATCGGTTATAACGTGCTTTATAACCGTATTCTTAATCTCTAGAAACCAGTAAAATCCTTCCATCTTATGGATACTACTAATGGGTGTTTTTTGGTTAAGTTCCAGGATACTAATGATTATAACAAAGTTTTAACTCAGGGTCCATGGATAATTTTCGAGCAATACCTCACTGTACAACTATGGACGAGATCGTTTGATCCAGCACAGCCCTATCCCAATGTAGTGATGGCTTGGATTCGTCTGCCGGGGCTTCTAGGCTATCTGTACAAAAAGAAATTATTGAAGCCATTGGAGGTTTAATCGGGAAAGTTGTTAAGTTGAATCTTCAAACCAATAACTGAACCCGGGGACGGTTTGTCCGTTTGGCCGTGTTCGTAAATCTCGACAAACCGCTTACCTCTAAGGTCTTGGCTGGCGGTGCCATTCAACAGATTGAATATGAGGCACTCTCGACGGTATGTTTCAGTTGCGGCAAATATGGGCATTTTAAATATTTGTGCCCATCGATTGGGGTTAGCGCGACTTTGGAGAAGCCGGCGACTAAGGCGGTGGAGGCATTCGGTGAAGATATCGGTGAACATGATGATGGAAAGAATGTTGATTATGGACTGTGGATGTTAGTTGAGAGAAAGTCAATGAGGGGTCAACGGGATTCTCGGGCTAACGGGGCTGTGAAATTAGGGAAGGATCTGTTAGGGTCTAAGTTTGCACCGTTAATTAGGGGTTGTAACAGCCCGATTTTGGGCCTAGTCGGAACAGTATTTTTGGAACCACTATTTTGGGGTCGGAGAAATTATTTTTAATGATATTTTATGTGCTATAGCATGATCATATGAGTGCATGAAAATTTTGGTGAAATAATTTTAGCGATTTCATGCTTAATTGCGAAAAAGGACTAAACGCGTAAAAGGGAAAAAATTTTGTTTCGCTAGCTAAAGGGTCAAATAGCTATAGAACATTAAATTAGGGTCTTTATTGAGTAAATAGACCATAAATATGTTAGTGGCTGATCAAGGAGAAAAAAAAAGGTTGAAATGTCAAAGTTGGTGTGCATTAGGTGACTTATTTGGTAATAAAATAAAACAAAAAGAAAAAATTGTTGTGATCTTTTCATCTTCCTTCTTCCCCACCGAAAATACCAGCAAAGAGGGGGTTTTGAAAGCTCAAAAATTTCAGCAACTTATATCCCTTACAAGTAAGTGATTTAGATGTCTATTTTTGATAATTTTTGTACTTTTAGAACCCTTGTAGCATGAACTAGCTAATGGGGAGACTATTTTGTGAAATGGTTGATAGTCTAGGGATTTGCCATGAAAATATTTATGTTGTTTGCTGAAATTTTATGGAAGAAAATGAGTCTTGATTGTGTAATAAACAACTTTTGTGAAAGGATTTTCATGGAAAACACCTAAAAGGGCCATTTTGTAAAAGTTATAAAATATGTAATTGTGTGAAATAGTGGAAATTAGGGGTTTTTATAAGAGTAATAATTGGTCGGTTAGGCTTGGCTAATAACAAAATTCGATAAAAATTGATTTCTGGGCCTAAGGGTAAAATGGTCATTTTGTGAAAGTCCAGGGGTAAAATGGTCATTTTGCCAACAATGTGAATTTTGATTGTCCAAATTTATTTAGTGATTAAATGAGTGAATTTCATCATGCTAGATCAAGAAAATCGATATTTGGGCTTAAACCGAGAAAGTGCATGGTTAAAGACAAAAAGAGAATAATTAGCCGAAATTGCATTTAAGGTAAGTCCATGTGATTAAATGAGCATGATATTTATGCCATTGTTATTGTACTTGAAAATATATCTTGCCATGATTGTATTAAAGTTTATGTTGATGATATTGTATATGAGAAAGTGATGTCAAATGTAAATAACATTTATGTGTTGATTGAATGCTTGGAGATTTGATGGAATAGGATATTCCATTGAAACGAGTAAGTTGTATGTAAATAAACAACTACATTGTAATTATATGTGTTTGAATTGATATAGCATAAATTTATTGTTTGTGGAAATGATTATGAATGGTGAATTTTTAGATAGTAGAACTCTCGAAGAACTTTAGGAACAAATCGGATATTCACGCCATGACATTTGGGTTATTTGTGCACTAGTGTAAGACCATGTCTGGGACATGGCATTGGCATTGAAACGAAAGCTAGTGTAAGACATTTCTTGGACATGCATCGGCCTCGAGATGTAAGCTAGTGTAAGACATGTCTAGGACATGCATCGGCTACGAGATGTGTTAGTTTAAGACCATAACTAGGACATGGCATCGGCATAGATATGTGAGAGCTAGCGTAAGACCATGTCTGGGACATGGCATCGGTCTCGATTTTGATAGTCAGTGTAAGACCATGTCTGGGACTTGGCATCGACTTGATGGATGAGTCAGTGTAAGACCATGTCTAGGATATGGCATTGGCATTATACCCTATGTTTGAGGCTTAGTGAATATCCGATAGTTTTCCAAATGGTTCAACGGTGAGAGTTACGGTTTAAGCTAAATGAGAAAGGTTATGACCATATTGTGAGTGGTACAGGTACTTAAATGAAATTGATGAGATGTGAATTCAATTCATGTTCTATGATTAGTAAGGAATGAATATGAGCATGTTGAGTAACACAGGTATGTATGCTAAGCTCATGAGAAATGATTTCAGTTTATGATGCATATTTAGTGAAGATGTAAATAGGTAATTCATGCTTATGAGAATGATTTTGTGATGACCTTGTGATTATAGGTCTATACTTATGATTTTTGAATATGTAAACTTACCAATGTGGTGAAAATGAATTAATATGGTGTGATAAACGTAGTATCGTTAATTTACACTAAAATAGTTTTGGATAGCAGCCATAGTCCGACTTTAAAAATCCACCAAAAATTTTGAAAATTGAGTTAGAGACTGAATAAAATATGAAATTAAAGCCTAATGAGTCTAGTTTCACATAGAAGAAATGGTGTAAGCAAAAGAGTTTCATATTATGAAATATTTTAATTGTTGTGAGATAGAGTCTGAATGACTTCGAAATCCCCTGTTCTGAATTGAGAAAATCATTGAAAATTGTACAAAAATAGTTATGAGTTATATTTTATATGCTTAGAATTATATGAGTCTATTTTCAAGATAAATAGAGAGAAACATCATCTGAGTCCCGTATTATGAGATAATTAATTTTTAGTGAAGAGGGGTTAGAACTGTCAGACAGCAAAAAAGGGTAACTTTAAGGAATAAACTGTACTAATTGGCTCAACCAAAAATTCTAAAAATTTTATGGTAAGAATATATGTGAGTCTAGTTTCATGGAAAATTAGAAGAACTTAATTTGGAGTTCTGTAGCTCCAGATATAAATAATTTAGTGACTGTGACTCGAGAAAATAGCTTGATTGGAACATGAGTAAAAATGCAAATAGGGTTGTATTTCCATGAGAAGCAAGTTGATAAATTACTTATAATTTTCATACGGTCTTACTAAGCTATAAAGCTTACTCCCTTCCTTTCCTTTCCTTTAGTGTTTTCAGGTTAGCTCGGGGTTAGAGATCGTCGGAGGCAGCACCACACTATCAAGTTGCTACCTTTGGAATAATGAAGCATATATTAGAAATTTCAAGTGAGTGGCATGTATAAGGATCTAGTTAATTGACATGTATTATTTTGCTTTGGCTGAATGTGTTGGCTTATGTTGATTTAGATGTATATGGCCATGAGATATGGCTCATATTGATTTTTGCTTGTAAACCTAGTTATTTATGTCATGTCTAATGTTTATAAGGTGATTATGTTTGTTTGCCATGCATGGTTAGTAATATGACATGTGTGTTGGATGTATGCTCTATGACCAATTGAGGTGGTCATAGCCATGTAGTAATCGCACGTTATAAACACAACGTGATAATGATTGAACTTGAGTGCTTGATGGATAAGTTGGTAACAATAGTATAATGGTAAAAGTGGTCATCCAAAATGACAAGTCTTATGAATATGAAATAAGGAATCTAGACTTGGTATTGCATGAGTAGATGCATTACTTGTAAGAGGACATGTTAATGTTAAGGATATGTCTTAATAAAGAGTGTTTAATCACTAAAATGATGCCATGATTTGTGATTTTGATGTGCATAAGGTTGTAAGAGATTATAGGTAACATGAAGGCTTGGAAAATAGCCTAAGTGTTGGCCATACGGGCTGAGACACAACCGTGTATCTCAACCGTGTGAAGGACACGGCCTGGAGACACGGGCATGTGGCCCGGCCGTATGGTTCGATGTGCATGCTGACGTCATAAATAGAGAGTTACACGACTAGAGGACACGGGCGTGCCAAAGGCACACATGCGTGTCCCTATGTCTACACAGGCGTGTGACCCGTTTCATGGGAAAATTTTCTAAGTTTTCTTGAAACTTTTCAAAGTTCTCAGTTTAGTCCTGAATCAATTCCGATGAATGTTTTGGGCTTCGTAGACCCAAATAAGGGACGACATGCATGTGTTTGAAAGGTTTTGAATTAAAAGAGATTTTATGGCCCGATTTTTGCATGAATGTGTATGTTTAAGTACGATAATGCCTCGTACCCTGTTCTGGCGTCGGACATGGGTAAGGGGTGTTACAGGGGTGTGGTTTCAGGTGGAGGCGTTGATGAAGCTGTTGGGGATCTTTTGAGAGAGAAGAAGGATATATATGCGGCTATCGGTGGGATTCAAAAGGAAAATAGGGTTTTATCTTTAAAGGATTTGGGTCATTTAGCGAGAATAGGCCATGGAGCTTAGGTGAATTTTAGTGATTTGGATAGGCCTATTTTGGGCCCAGGTTTAAATGGCCCGAAATCTGGTGGGTCAATTCAGAATAAGGGAGATAGTGGGTTTAAGGCCTTAAGGAAAAGGCCTGTGGGAGATGGCTTTCTTCAAAAAGAAAAGGACCTGGTAAATAATTTTTCCTTTTCTAATAATGTTCCCATTCTTCTGTCTACAGGATTATTTCATTTGAAGGAGGATGCTGAGCAAGCAAGTGGGCCATCACATGTATGGCTTGGTGGGCCAAGTGTGGAAAGGATAGAGCAAAATGAGCTTTTAGTGTCTTATGGTTTAACTCATAGTGGTTTGGATAGCTCCTCTTTAAATGATCAAAATATTATTTTAAATAAACAGCATTTGAACGACATTTCTTCTAATGACTTATTTCAACAGGAAATTAGGGATGTGCATTCGATTTCTTCAGGAAATATAGATAATAAGTTGGTCCTTAATAATCCTATGTTCGAAGGCTCTAATGAATTTGTGGTCAATTTAGGCACAAATTTTTTAGATCCAAAGTAGCATTCGACTATTATTATTAAAGATAATAATGTGACGAAAAAGCAAAAAGGTAATAAGAAAAATATTTTAGTCAATACTAATAAATCTTTTTCTGTTTCCAAAAGGCGTACTTTTGAGAATAAAGTTGGTAGTAATCGTGGTGGAACTTTCCTCAATCTCCCGTTCAAAGAAAAGGAAGGTAAATTAAAAAATTCTGGAATTTTTCGAATTCTTTTAATAGAAGCTATAAGCTCCATGGTTAATCTTGTCAATTCGCAAGCTGAGACTGAAATAGATGGGATTAGAGGTAGTGCTGAGGGACAGACTGGCGGTTCTAGATCCACATCTGTGTAATTGGGTGGTATTTTTAATTTTGTTATTTTAATTTTTATTTTAAAATATGAGTTTTACTATTTTTTGCTAGAATTGTCAAGGTTGTGCTAGTTTGAAATTTCCTTGTATTTCTTGGGAGTATAATAGAGAGCATAAGCCTGACTTAATTGACCTTTTGGAGACAAGGGTTAGTGGTTCCAAAGTTGATTCTGTCATTGTTAAGCTTGGTTTTGATTTTTCACACCGGGTGGAGGCTGTGGGTTTCTTGGGTGGAATTTGGATAGGATGGAAAGACTCCATTTCTGTGGATATTTTGGGTAATCACTCCCAATTTATTTTACTTAGAATTTCTGGAAAGTTTTATCGGCAACCGGTGTTGGTCACCTTTGTTTATGGTAGTCCTAATGGTCAAAAGCGGAGGCAATTATGGGATGTTCTCAAATGTACTGTGCCGGTGGATGAGACTCCATGGTTAGCCATTGGAGATTTTAATGCTATTCTTGCGCCATGCGAAAAAAGAGGTGGACGGGTCATTAGAAAAAGATGTACACTCTTTAGTGAATTCATGGATTCCATGGGCTTGCATGATTTGGGATTTAGTGGGCCAAACTTTACTTGGAATAGAGGGGGAGTGTTTGAGAGACTGGATAGAGTGATTTGTAATGATGCTTGGAGCCTGAAGTTTCCTTTGTCCAAAGTATTGCATTTACAAAAGCTTAAATCTGATCATAGGCCTCTCAAACTATCTATTATGCCTGAAGTTCAGTCTTCTTCTAGAAGATCGTTTTGTTTTTGGCTGGATGGGTTGAACACCCAGGGTTTTGTGAGTTTGTTAAGGAGAATTGGAAGGTTATGAGGGACATGTCGACAACCCATGCTACTTTCACTGATCAAGTTAAATTGTGGAATAAGGAGGTTTATGGTCACATTTTGCATCGTAAAAATCTTTTGAAGAAAAAGCTGGATAATGTTCAAAAGGCGATTGATCGAAGAAATTCAACTTTTTTAAATCAGGTTGAGTTAGAAATCCTAGAAGAGCTAGAATTAGTGTTACACCATGAGGAGCTTTTATAGAGGCAGAAGGCTAGGTGTGACTGGTTAGTTTTTGGTGATCGTAATACAAGCTTTTTTTATAGGCGAACTTTGCAAAAAAGGAAGCATAATCGTATTGTGGCTCTAAAAAAGCAAGTAGGGGAGTGGGTTATGGATAGGACGAATTGAAGTAGGAAGCGATCAATTTTTATAAAAATATTTATGGGGGCATTCTAGAAAAACAGGCAGTCTTAGGGGTGGTTCATTCCCGACTCTTGAACAGGAAGAGATCCAATTCCTTAGTATGCCCATTTCTGATGAGGAGATCAAAAAGGCCCTTATTGACATGGCACCTTTAAAAGCACCTGGCAGTGATGGCTTACACGCATTCTTCTATCAGAGTCAATGGGAGTTTGTTGGTCCTTCGATTTGTGAATGGGTCAAAAGGATCTTCTCTGGTGCAGCACCCGGAATGTTTCTCGCAGTTTTGCCCTCTCAATCTTTGTTCGGTCCTTTACAAGCTTGTGATGAAAATCATTGCTAATAGGTTTAAAATGGTCTTCCAAAGCTCATAGGACTTGAACAAGCTAGATTTTTCACAGGAAGAAACATAAATGATAATATTATCATTGCACAAGAAGCCATTCATCTATGAAGAGCAAGCAAAAGAATAAAAGATGGTTGGCTAATAAAATTGATCTTGAAAAGACTTATGATCGTGTTCGTTGGGACTTCATAGATACTTTTTTACAGGCTACAAGTATTCCTAAATTTCTTCGTAGTGTAATTATGTTAAATATTTCTGATTCAACTATGCAGGTGCTTTGGAATGGAGTGCCATCTCAGAAATTCAAACCGACAAGAGGAGTTCGTCAAAGATGCCCATTGTCACCCTACCTCTTTATTCTATGCATGGAGTGGCTAAGACATGGTATCCATGAGGCCATGGCTGATGGTAGATGGTTGCCTATTAAGTTAACTAGATTAGATCTGTCTCTTTCTCATCTCTTTTTTGCAGATGACTTAATTCTTTTTGGTCAGGCGAAAGAGGAGCAGGCACGAGTTATTAAGGAAGTTTTGGATACTTTCTGTGGTATTTTGGGTCATAATGTTAATCTACAGAAGTCAAATATGATTTTCTCAAAAGGAGTGAAGGAAGACACTCAAAGGCGTATTAGTGGTTTTTTTTGGATTCCAAGTGGTGTAGAATCTTGGTTCTTATTTAGGGGTTCCTCTCTTTCATGAGAAGGTTACGAATAATACTTTGCACTTTGTCGTGAATAAAGTGCAGAGTAAGCTTTGCAGTTGGGACGCTCGACAACTCTCTCTAGCTCAAGCAGTCTTACTATCAATCCCAAGCTACTTTATGCAATCGATGTTGATCTCGAAGGGTATGTGTGATGCGATTGAAGCTATGGTTAGACAATTCATTTGGGATTCCACTAGTGGTAATAAAAAAATCACTTTGGTTAGTTGAGATTCGATATGTCAACCTAAACTGCATGGTGGGTTTAGTATAAGGACTCTTCATGACCATAATACTTCTTTCATTATGAAGTTGGGCTTCAAATTAGTGACTGACCATTCTTCTTTATGGGTCAATGTGCTTCATTCAAAGTATGGGGTTCAAGGTGGGTTACCAAAATATTTATTGAGGGGATGATATTCTTTCTTGTGGAGATCTTTGTCAAAGATTTGGCCACTCATACGAGAGAATTCGCTTTGGTCTATTGGAGATGGGCATAATATTAACTGCTGGAAGGATCCTTGGGTTCCCAATGTTGGGCTATTGTCCGAAAAGATAGCTTGTACTACCAGTTTGGATAGGGACTGTCCCCTTAGTGATATGGTAACAGAGAATGGAAATTGGGGTTTTCTTGTACTACATCTGGTGTTTTCTCGATTAAAAGTGTGTACAAGAAAATTCGGGAGAATTCATGGAATGCAAAAACGGATGTTTGGAAGTTATCATGGAATTATCATGGGCCACAAAGAGTTAAAGTGTTCATTTGGCTTGTCATTAAACACCGTTTACTCACTAATGTTGAACGAACACGAAGAGGATTGGGTTCTGACATCGCTTGTGGTACATGTGGATATAATTAAGAGAATATCCTTCATGTGCTTCGAGATTGTACAATGGCAAGGGAGATCTGGATACAACTAATCCCTTTTTTTCAGGTTCTCTTCATGAATGGATAGAGATTAATTTATGAAATCAGCATGTCATAAAGCTAGTGGGTGGAATTAATTGGCCTTGTCTATTTGGGATTATCATTTGACGCATGTGGAAAAACAGAAACTTACGCATATTTCAAGGTCTTTCTTTGTAACATCCCGAATTAGGGCCTAGTCAGAACAGTGGTTTTGGGACCACAAATCTGACACAGTAAAATTTGTTTTTATTATATTTTTATGGTCTACAATTTCGCGGGATCATTTCGTGAAAATTTCGTTTGAAAATTTTGACGTTTGGGCACTCAATTTGGTCAAAAGGACTAAATTGTAAAAAGTACAAAAGCTAAGTTCTATATGTTAGAGATGTTTAATTGTTATGAAATTTTAAATTGGAGGCACTTAAATGGTAATTAGGCCATTGGATAATTTGTTGGACAAAAATGGACATGAAATGGGTGAAATAGAATATTTTTAAGTTAGGGGCATCTTGGTAATCTAGTAATTAAAATGAATTAAAAACAAAATTAAAAGCCAATTTTTGTCCATCTTCTACCCCATGGCTGAAACTTGCATGGAAAAGACATAGATAGGATTTTTCAAGCTTCTAAGCTCGATTGTAAGTCCGTTCTAGCCCCGATTTTAATGATTTTTACGTTTTTGAAATCCTCGTAACAAGATCTACTCATTTCTTCCCATATTTTGAGCTAGGGTTTGTGTTTAAAAATTTACCCATGGATGAAATGCATGTGTTTTGATGTCTAATGGTAGAAAATGAGTGCTCGGTGTGTAATAAATGACTTTTACTAAGTGATTTTCGGTGAAATTGTCAAAAAGGACCGTTTTGCAAAAGTTACAAAATTTGTCATAAAAGTGTGATTTAGTGGAAATTAGCGGTTGTTATAGTTATGAAAAATGATTTGGCTAGGCTTAAAATGCAAGAAAATTAGATAAAAATCAATTTAAAGCCTTAGGGCAAAAGTGCAAATATGTGAAAGTTTAGGGGTCAAAATGAAAATTTGTAAAAATATAATTTTTGGACCCATATGAGTAATGTGACTAATTAGTAAGCTAAATGTGATATTATAGATAAAAGAAAATGAGATTCGGGGATAGATTGGAAATGAATGATATTATGGACTAAATCGGAATATATAGTCGTGCTCGCATTCGAGGTAAGTTTGTATGTAAATAATATATCGATTCTTTTTATGTTATTATATTTTGTTATTATATGAGATGTGGTTGCCTATAGAATGATCATTTGATGTAAATTACGAATCGAAATAGGCTACGAATGAATTTGGTAACTGTTGAAAAGTGAGGAATTTCCCGGTTGAACCTTCGGAATAGAACATGATCTATTGTGAGAACACATGTGTAGTACTATGTGCAGGCTACTATGTGTTTAAGATGGTTTTAGGTCACATGTGTAGTACTAAGTGCAGGTTACTACGTGTACTAGATAGTTAGGTCGCATATGTAGTACTAAGTGCAGGCTACTATGCGTACCCGACAACTTTGATCACGTGTGTAGTACTAAGTGCATGCTACTATGTGTATTAGATGGTTAGGCCACGTGTGTAGTACTAAGTGCAGGGTACTACATGTACCGGATTGTTGGTCGCATGTGTAGTACTAAGTACAGGCTACTATGCGTACCGAATAGCTTCGGTTACAAGGGTGGTAATATGTACGGGCAACCGTGTATCTATTATTATTTTGATGATTTCAACGAGAAAATGACTAAGTGAAAATACATGTGAACATGACCATGTGATGAATAAGTGCAGATATATGTTTGTGGAAATTTATGAGCAATGTGCTCGATAGTTGAGTGAACTTTCGGTAAGATGGAATGGAGTAAGTGAAATTATGTAAGAGTGAAATTTGTAATAAAACAATTTTGGACAGCAACAGTTGTGTAACTTTGAAAAATCACCAAAAATTGTGGAAATCGAATTAGAGGTTGAATAAGATATGAAATTAAAGCTTATATTTTTATATAAAGGAGATGGTGTAAGCAAAAGAATTTTATATTGTGAGATATTTAAATTTTTGTGAGACAGGGTCAGAATAATTTCAGAATCCCCTGTTTTGACTTGGAAAAATCATTAAAAATTATACAAAAATAATTATGAGTTATAATTTATATGTTTAAAATCTTTAATGAGTCTATTTTCGAAAGAAACAAATGAAACATTATCCAAATCTTGTACGAAGAGATAATTAATTTTTAGTACAGAGGGGTCGGAACTGTCAGACAGCAAAATAGGGGTGACTTTAAAGAATAAACTGTACTTATTGGCTAGACCAAAAATTCTAAAAATTTTATGGTAAGAAGATATGTGAGTCTAGTTTCTGGGAAAATTTACAGATCTTAATTTGGAGTTCCGTAGCTCCAGATATAAATAATTTAGTAACTATGACTCGAGAAAAAAACATGACCAGAAAATAAGTAAAAGTGAAATTATGATTATATTTCCATAGAATCATGTTGATAATTTGCTTATTATTTTCATATGGACTTACTAAGCTTTAAGCTTACTCACTCCTTTCCATTTCTTTAGTGTTGACAGGTTAGCTCGGGGTTAGAGATTGTCGGAGGCAACCTCACACTATCAAGCTACCTCCTTTGGAGTATTGATGAATCTTAATGTCTTCAAGTGAGTGGCATGTATAAGGACTTAGTTTTATGATAGATGCTGTTATGATTAGCCATATGTATTGGCTTATATTGATTCATTGTATATAGCCATGAGATGTGGCTTGTAATGCTTGTGGCTTGTAAGCCTAATTATCCATGATAAGTTCTAATGCTTATGATGCGATGATGTGTTTATGCTTGTGGGATATGTATGGTTGGTATTATGACATATATGCATGATGGGTGCTTCTTGACCGAGCGAAATGGTCATAGCCACGTGGTAAATGTATAATATGGAAATAAGTTGATAATGTTTGAACATGAATACTTGATGTTGATTGAAGCTACTTGATTAATTTATGGTTACAAAAGTTTGGTAAAAGTGATCATCAATTGATAAGGTTAATGAATATAGAATTGTTGTGTCTAGATTTGATATTATATGAGTACGTGTAATAAATGAATGATAGCATGTTAAAGTTAAGAATATACCTTAGTGAAGTATGTTAAATCATTAAAATGATGCAATGATGTATATCTTTGATGTGTGTAAAGATGTGAGGGATTAATGGTAACAAAAGGCTTGGAAAATAGCCTAAGTACTAGTCACATGGGCAGAGACATGACCATATGTCTCAACCGTGTGGAGGACACGGCCTAGCACACAGGCGTGTGGCTTGACTGTGTGGTTAAATTTGTTTTGCTGACGTCATAAACAGAGAGTTACACGGCCTGAGGACACGGGCGTGTGACCCTATTTCAGGAAAATTTTTCTAAGTTTCCACAAAACTTTCTAAAGTTCTCGATTTAGTCCCAACCGCCTTTAATGCATGTTTAGAGCCTCGGTAGCTCGTGTAAGGGACATTATGCGTGTGATTGAATGCTTTTAATTTAAATAAAATTTTATGGCCCGGTTTTGCATGTTTGTGAATGTTTAAGTCCGGTAACGCCTCGAACCCTATCCCGGCGTCGGATGCGGGTAAGGGGTGTTACATTCTTGGAGTTTCGAGGAGGTTATCAAGGCCTCCCTATGTTGGGCAAAGCAATATGTCGCTGTATTCGGATCGAAAGGCACTAAACTCTCAAGAATGGCTTTTGTTCCTGGTTCTTCGAATGGTTGGGTCTATTTAAACACAGATGGTTTGGTCAAATATGAAGATATGTTTGTGGCAGCTTCTGAGAGATCAAAATGGATCTTGGATTGTTGGTTTCACAAGGTATTTGGGAAATTGTGAAGTTATTGATTCAGAATTATGGGGCATTTTGGATGTGTTACAAATTGCCTTTGATCGTGGTTTCTGAAAAGTTCTCATTCAGACGAAAAATCTTGAAGCAGTCAATCTCATTCATGAAGGATTTTGTGAAGGATCCAATTCTGCTTTTGTTACAAGAATTCTTTTGCGGTTAATGCTTCTAAGTCATTGGAATCTTCAACATATTCCAAGAGAAGAGAATGGAATGGCAGATATGATAGTCAAGCTTAGGAGAGATAGGGAACCAAGGGTGCGGTTAGTGGATAAGGATTATGTTTTGAGTTTTCTTAATGTTTAATTTTTGAGTTGTAATTTTTTTTTTCACAAAAAAAATGAAAGTATTATTTTTCAAACCAACTACATAAATGAATAACATATTTATAAATTTATAAATTTATAAGTTCAATAATTACACAAAATCTTAAATTGTATTCTTAGTAAGTAATGTGAAGTAAAAGACATTTTATAAATTAGGAAACATTATATCTCTCTATATAACCTTAAAAAGCCTAAAGAACTTTAATAAAAGATACATTATTAAAATAATATAAAAATATTAGTAATAGATCAATATTTGATTAAAAAAAATTATAAAATTGAAGATTTAAATTATTTTGTTTTTATTTTTCAATCATATTATTTTTGAAATGTTGTAAATTTTGTAACACTTTTTAAGAAATAAGTATATTATATTTTAATTGATATATACGTGTAAAAAGCTACTATATTTTAATTGATATATACGTGTAAAAAGCTACCAGCTCAATATAAAAATCACACTAAAACTATACATTAGCTCAGTTATTTTTAATGTAGATTAATAAATATTACTAAAAATAATTTTTTATTTTTTAATTTATCTTTATTTCAAAATAAAATTATTTTTAATAAAATTATTATTTTTAATAATATTATCATTTTAAAAGATATTATCTTTTTCACCTGTGGTGAATTCTAAATTCTATTTATTTAAGTATCTATTAATATTATTAAATTGAATTAAAAGTTAAAGGTTAAAGGGTAAAAAAAAAATTTATTAAAAAATAAAAAAATTAATTGGGTGCTTATGAAAAAAGTGCACCCAAATAAACTTTTATTGACTAAAAAATAAAAAATAAAAAATTGGCCCTTTCCTTTAACGGAAAACGTCAATTGACCGATTTAATTATTAACCATGATGACGTGACTGATGGAAGCCATCAAAAACTATCATGTGACAATATGCTAGCGTGGCATGCTATTTCAATAAAATAATTAAGTTTTTTTAAATATTTTTTTTAAAATTTAATTAAATGTGCATATAAAATAAATATGGTCAAACCGTTATTTAAAAAATTATAAAATAATATAAAAATAATATTAATTAAATTTTAAATGTTAAAAAATATAACAATAAAAGTAATTAATATGCAAATTCAAATATAAGATATACTGAGCCAAATTACATTAACATGCAACTACAGTAGGAGAATTTTCTAATGTTTTAATCCGTAAATGGATTAGTATATTTACTTTTACTTGAAAAGAAAGGATTTGCATAAATTGATTTTTTTTAATTTGTTATTAGGGTGTTTTTTAACCTTAGATTTATTTTATTTTCAATAAAAGAGTAGGGGTTAAATTGAATAAAGGTGCAACGTTAAGGGTTAAATTTATTATTATATCTCATATATAAACACTAATTTTTGATAGAGGGGATATTTTGCACAGCCATCTAGCATATAAGGGTTAATTTGTCTATATTTTCAATAGAGTGGCTAAAATGTAATCTAAGGTATAGTATAAGGGATTTTGAAATACTTTTACTTGTAATTTGATACATAATCTTTAATTTGGTCCAATTATACATATGAAACTTTGATTGTAGTTCAGATTTATACATAAAACTTTGATTGTGGTTCAGTTGTATACAATTAAATTTTAAATAAACAAACACATTAATTTATTTTTATATTAGATAAATGCAATTTTTTGTGTGTGCAACATATAAATGTAAAATGATACTATATCAATAATTGGTTAGTAATTTATGATAATTAAATTAAATCAAAATTACATGTATAAAATTGTAAAAGATCAAAATTAATATATAACATTACATATTAAAATTAAATTCATGTATAGTTATGAGATTTATCCATTACGAAATTTGTGTTAAGTAAAATAAAAATTTTGGTAACAAATAAAAGAGAATGAGTTAGTTTGTTTTAATTAAACTTAAAAAGTGATTTAGATTTATAAATAAAGGGATTATTATATTGCACTTTTAATTTAACATTAAATAATAGCTGTTTTATTTAGCTCTTTCTAATGTTGAAGGTTTACATATGATCGAAGATCCTCTATAAAGATTCAAGAGATCATAATAGAGGATAACGCTAGAGGTAATTTACAGAAAAATATGATTAAATAACCTTTTGCTCATTAATTAAAAAAAGAAAGAAAGTAGTTTTATGAACAAATATTTATGAATTGTGAATTATAGGGTCATACAATAGTAATAAGATATAAAATAAAACAATTTCAGATGTAATAATAAATCAAATACTGCAATTCATTGAATTAAGTTATTAAAATCTTCAGCCATGATTCGATATACCTTCCCTTTTTGATTAGTTTTATACATTTATGGTGAAAAAGGATAATTTACCTTAAATTATAGAAGGGGGAAAACAAATTCAACTTGTTAAAGGAAAAAAAAATCATATTACCGATTTTAGGGTTAATTAATAAAATTAAAGAGATTATTTACCTTATACTGATGATTAATTATTATGACATTTATATAAATCCCCCCCTAATTCAACTCATTTCCATCATTCACAATTATGCAGCTTGCTTTTGGTATTGCACTGTCTCTTTTGTTTGGTTTTGCTTTCGGAAATGGATTCTTCAGTGAAGAAACTATTTCTGCTTTTAATTTTGGTCTCGAAAATGAAATTTTCAATGAGCAAGTAATTTCTTCCTTTATTTTTCCTAATAACTAGTTATCTATGTTCTCCCATAAACTATATACATTATTTTCAAATATGATGTATCACATCCCAATCACAACTATAATTTTCTAAATATAAAAATCCAACATTTTCCTCTAACACATATATATATATATTTGTATGTTTTTGAACTAAAGGCATTCAATAAAGCTTGGAAGGATATTTGTAATGCAAATGCGGGCGGAGAAATTGTAACACTTGAAATCCCGCGAGGGAAAACATTCCTTCTAGACCCACTTGTTTTTCAGGGTCCATGCAAGGCCAAAGCCATTCATATTCAGGTTAATTTTTATATTTACTATTTCTTATGCATTGATCTACATTTTCTTTGCATAATGATTGCTCATTTTAACAGCTTGGTGGAACCCTAATTGCACCCCTAAGCACATCATGGGCAAATGAAGGAGTGGATACTTGGATTCAATTTTCAAATGTTGACAATCTTTATCTTGATGGAGATGGAAAAATTGATGGCAGGGGTTCTATTTGGTGGCAATCTTGCATGAAAAAATCAGTTTACGTAAGCACCTTTTATCAATATTTTTTTCAAAAATTTAGATTAGTTCAATTTTTGCTTTGATTTTTTATTTTTTTCATTTACAGGGTATTTCATTTGATTGCAAGCGTCGACCTGGTGTAAGTTCTCCTATTCTTTTTGAAAATTACAGTTTAATTGCTACAAATATGAATCTTTAATTTTTGTTTTTCTGTTGTTGTAGGCTTTACATTTTAACAATTGCAATGGGTTCAATTAAAGGGACTCTCTCATTTGAACAGTCCAAGGGCTCACATATCAATAAAAAACTGTAAAGATGTTATTGTCTCTGATCTTGAGATTAGTGCACCAGATGAAAGCCCAAACACTGATGGAATTGATATTTCCAATTCTTACAATGTTCAAATTCTACAATCCATCATTGGAACTGGTAATAACCATTTTGAGAAAATAAAGAAATAATTCAAATGATATTGTTTATTTTGTGGTCTTTTCTTTACATTTTGTTCCAATAGGTGATGATTGTGTTGCTATCAACGGTGGTTCGTCTTTTATCAATATCACCGGTGTTGTTTGTGGTCCAGGCCATGGTATCAGGTTGATTGAGTTTTACTATCTTCTCTTGTTTTTATCAATCCATTTAACATAATATTACGTACATGATTCTTGTCCTAAATTTAGTATTGGGAGCCTTGGAGATGGTGGAGATTATGACACTGTTGACAAGTACACGTGAAAAATTGTACTTTAACGGAAACTCAAAATGGTGTGAGGATTAAAACATTTCAGGTAATTCAATTATTGATTATCCACTAATTCAAAAAAAAAAATATTAGAATTTTCTAAAATTTTGAAGTAGCCAAGGCCCTTAGACTCTTATAACCATCCCCTGATCATTTTATAAACTAACATCCATAATTTTTATATAATCAATAAATTTGAGTTTTTTAATATTGTTTTGACATTTTTATGAATATAACTTTTGTAGGGTCGCTCTGGTTATGCCAGAAAGATCTCGTTTGAGCAAATTGTACTTAGCAATGCTAGAAACCCAATTATCATAAACCAATTCTATCAGGATAAGGGCAAACTTTCGAAAGGAATAATGGTACGTTATTCATTCCTTCTATTTATGATACTGTGGAGTATATATTGATTTTTTTGACATATGATATTGCAGAAAGCAGGGGCCATTGAAATTACTGATGTTACATACTCTGATATTCGAGGAACATCGGCCAACGACCAAGCAATCGATCTGAGATGCGACAATGTGGTAGGTTGCAGTAACATAGTAATGCGTAATCTCGACATAACACCAGGCGTTGATTGTCCTGAAACCTATGCCGTCTGCAACAATGCTCATGGAAGTGCCACTGAAACACAGCCTAGAGTTCCTTGCTTGTCTTGAATTCCATCTTTGATGAACTGCCACTGCAACAACTGTCCTTTAAAGTCTGTTTTTTTTTCCTTTTCCATTAGGTTTAGTTTTATATTAGTTCTATGTTATTATTTTGTACAACTATGGTGCCATTCAATAATAACATGTGATTAAGACTTTTACATGCTCCGTTTTTATTTATAATTTGTCTAAAAAAATAAAAAAATACTTTGTCTATCATTATTTTTACTCTTCTATGGTGATAATTATATTGAAAACTTTTAAGATAAGAATCAAAATGTTCTTAACTTTTAAATTATAGTGAATAAATCAAACCCTTTAGATTTAATATTTAAAATACCTTACTGAAGTAAAGAGCATAATACCTCATATTCCATTTTTATTTTCTTTTCACATTGTAATTAAAGTTTTAGGGTGAAAACAATTGAATAATCACTTATTTTTATATTCATTATTTTTTTGAAGAAAAAAATTGGAAGAAGATTTACAATGGGATGGAAAAGTTAAAATTAAATAATTTCTATTTGGTATTTGTTTTTCTTTTTTAAAAAATAATTAAGAATTTCACTTTAAAAAATTGGAATATTGAAAAATAAAGAATACACATATTTTTTATGTGGAAACTCTTTCAGGAAAAAAATCACAGGCAGAGGAGAAGACAATTCACTATATCGAATTTGAATGATTACAAGAGGAGTAGACTATGTCTATTTATAGGTTTGTAAAACCATATTCTAATAGAAGGAGTGTAGTAAGGTTGAAACACCTTATTCTAATCAATATCAAATAGATAAAGTGTAATAAGGTTGAAAAACATTATTCTAAAATAAAATAAAAGAAGCGTAGTGTAACACTCCAAACCCGGCCTAGACGTTATAGCCGAATCCGGGAGTGTCACAAAAAAGGATTTTGAAACCGATGATACTTCAATAAAACGTCTAAGTTTAATAAAACGTATTCATTTATATATTTATTACTAATCGTTACATGTTATCCTTTAAGGTTAACCAAATCATTTTGCAGCGAAAGTTTAAAAAACTGTTCAAATTCAAAACCACGCTCGTGGTTTCAAAAAATAATATTTGTTTGCGTAAAATCGATATTTTGTCGAATCGTCGCAGTTTAGAAATCATAACGCAACCAAACCAAAAAATTAAACCAAACAACCCAAAAAGTCTGGAGAGTCCAAAAATTACAAAACTCTCACAAAAGCTAGAATTTTAGTAAAAATCATTAAATTATAATAATGAAAATAGTTTCTTGTCAAGTGGTCACCGCTGAACCTCCGTTGCACCGACTTGCCTATGCCTGTGGATTACCTAAGCAGAATAGACAAACATATGTGAGTTTTCGTAAACTCAGTGTTTAATCAACAGCAATATTCATGCAACATACATAGTATTTCATATACAATCAGATACAGGTTCAGACCTAAGTCCATAACAGATACAGATATCAGAGTCAAATTAACAGAACATATATACTGAATCCTACCCCCATCCTCTACACACCACCTCTGACCATCCCATCACACCATGTGGGGTTAAAAACACCACCCATCTCTACAAATCATATAGTGTCGTTGCGACACATAACAGATAATATGCAGTCAAGCTACCAGAATATAGACAAAAAAGTCGTCGTACAGATCACTTCCTCCACATATACAAATCCCACCCCAAACACAGATACTATAACAGCCCGATTTAGACCCTATTCAGAACGGTGGTTTTGGGACCACGAATCCGAGTTAGAAAAATATTTTAAAAATATTTTTTGTATTTATTATGTGTGAATTTATATCTGTGAAATTTTTGTGTCTAAATTTTATCGTTTGAGTGTCGATTTAATAAAAAGGGCTTAATCGCGTAAAATGAAAATTCGATGGTTAAATGTGAAAGGGGCCAAATTGATGCTGTCTTTATTGCATGAGGTATTTAAGTTAAAATTAGACCATAATTATATATGATGGACGGTCTTGACCTTATATTATAATGATTTTATGTTTATTTAAAGGTTAAATATGTAATATGTGTAATAATATGTTTATAATAAAACATAAAATTAAAATAAGCATGCATATTACTTTGTTCTTGTCGAAACTTGAGAAAGAAAGAAATAAAATATAGCTTAGGGTATTTGACACTTTGGAAGCTTGATTCAAGGTTAGTTTTTGTTCGATTTTTGATAATTTTTACGTTTTTGAGATCGTTGCAGTGTAATGTACAAAGCCCATGCTTGAATTTCTGATTTTGATGAATATTTTGAGTTATGCCATTGATGAATAATTGAGCTTTGTGATGTTAGATGATGAATTATGAAAGATATGTTATGGACTAATATGTTTTGTATTGGAATTTTTGATGATTTTGGGTAATTAAGGCTAAATTGCAAAAAATAATAAATTAAGGACCAAAATGTGAAATAAATGAAATGTATGGACTTGTATGAGCATAAGGAAGATTTGGCCTAAGCATGGTGTGTGCAAATTTTTCATGTTTTCTGTTTTGTGCAATTTGGACTAAATTGTAAAAAGTGTAAAATGTCAGGGTAAAATGGTAATTTACCCATTTATGTGTTTTTGGACTAAATTGAGTGAAAATATGTTTGAATGAGTTTAATTTGAATATGTTTAGATCAAGAACCAAAGAAATCGAATTTGGATCGGGGGAAAACGAAAGTTGTCGATTAGTCGTCCCGTTTCGATTACTGTTATCCGAGGTAAGTTTATAAGCAAATAGATATTATTTATTTCATTAAATACGAACTATATATATGCTAAAATGTATAATTGACTGTATATATGTGAAAGCTGAATATGTATAAGCTTGGAATCTATATGTATGAATTCTATTCGATCAAGTTACGACGTCCGAAAGCCTTGTACGAACCTTAGGAATAGCTAGGATACATATGTCATGACATACGATTTTTGATATATGTTCTCGTGTAAGACCACGTCTAGGATGTTGGCATCGATATTTGTGGCTACATGTAAGACCATGTCTGGGACATCGGTATCGTATTTGATTCGTGTAATACTCTGTCTGGGATAGTGGCATCGATATTTGATAGCATGTAAGACCACGTCTGGGACGTAAACATTGTAATGGTATATGTGATTATTCGCGTATCCTATTCAATTCCGAATGGTTCAACGGGCAATGATAATTTGTGATAGAATATGTAAAATGAGCTAAAGTGATTAGGTATGTGATAGCGTAATACCTATTTGAAATAAGGTAAGTAGGTTACTTGATATGTGTTGCAATTCATAGATGATGTAAATGAAAAATATATGTGTATATGAAAAGTACATTCGGCCAAAGGTTAAGTATAGTGATACATATTTGAGATTTATGTGCTAACATATATAAATGATTATATTCAGCCTTATGAATATAAAATGTGAATATTTATGAAATGATTCATGAATATATGTATATGAGTTTATGTATATTCGATTAAATAATGATTTTATGGCTTTGAGATTGAATGATATTTTGATATTGGATATATGTATATTCGGCTAAATGAAAGTATATGTTGTATATGAAATTGTAAGTTTGAAATTAAATGTGATTATTATAGTATGAATTGGTTTGGTTAATTGAATTGATATTGTCATTGAGCTATTTATTTGCTTATGACTTACTAAGCTATGATAGCTTACTGTGTGTGTTTATGTTTGTCTCTGTTTTATAGATTTTGGAGGCTAGTTACGAGCTCGGGGATCGTCAGCAAACTCTATCACACTATCGACTATTTTTGGTACTTTATAAATTTAAACTTGAACCTATGGCATGTATAGGCTAGGTTAAATTTGGTTAAGTTTGAAGTTGTGTATATATTAAGCCATGCGAAAATGGCTAATATGTTATGTGAGTATATGAAATTTTAGTCAAGTTTATATGTGTTATATGCATTGAAAATGGTTGGTGATTTTGGATGTGTGTGTTTGGTTGATTTGGCTATGGTTCATGTATAGATAAAAATATATGTGAACTTGGTTGTACTTTGTTAAGGTATCACAGATAGCCTATGATTAGCTCAGTTTCTGTAAGTTTGATGTATGATATATTTTGTCTTTGTGAATGGTTTATTAATTTGGCTTAGTAATCGAGTAAAATGATAATTATATATATATTCGAATGTGTATTATTCATTTTGATTTGGTTTGTAATGGAAATGTATGTACATACATCATTCTAATGTTTGGTTAATTAAGTACGGTTGATGAAGACAAATAATGAGTATGTTATATGATTGTTTTGATTAATATGCTTTGTTTGAGGTATGGTAATAAAAGATCAAAATGTTAGGTTATTTATTGAGTTTGAAATGTGCCATATTTGTGGTTAAATAATTTGGTATATAATAGATAGGTACTTTGGTATGATTTGCTTTGGTACTAGTGTTTAAAATTGATTATAATCATAATTGTATGTGGTTAAATGAATATGCTTGTTTATGTGTATTATATACATATGCCTATTATGCCGTGTGAATGTTTAAAATCTAGCCAAACATGCATAATATATGAATTGGTATAGTCATGACTTAATTAACGGAATAGGTTAAAATGCATATCCTATAGTAACATCAAAGGTAGCTACGGTCATATAGTAAGTTTGTTAATGTTATAAATGTATCATTATTCTATAGTACATGAAGAGTGTTAAATGACAGTGCTGAATTGTGTTTTGAATGGTAATGCCTTATAACCCTAATTTGGCAATAGATACGGGTTAGAAGTGTTACATTGGATTGGTATCAAAGCTACGGTTTAGTCGATTATAGGACTAACGTAGTGCGTACGAGTCTAGCTATACATGCCATATTATATACTGTGATAGTATGATGACTTCTGACATTTGAAAATGTGTTTTCTTATGGTAATGGATCTTGATAGATCTGTAGCTGATGATGTCGAGAGTGTAGCGCCTGCTCTCGCATAAGGGACAGCGCTGGTTGATTCTCGACTGACTTTGAGTAACCAAGAGGGAGGGGCTAAACAAGCCTTTTACAAAATGATGAATGATTGGTTTACTCAATATATCCAGAAAAATCTGGCTGCACAACAACCTCTACCCCGGACTAATCCTTCTTCGATACCTACTATACCTCAAGTGATTGATCCGTTGAGATTACATAAGCCCCTTGTTGATAAAATCAGAAAAAACGGGTTAAAGAATTCATAGCTACTGATGATGATGATGCTGAGCGAGCTGAATTCTAGCTATAGTACTATCCGCGTGTTTGATGAGCTATCTTGTACCCCGGATGAGTGTTTGAAATGTGCCATATCATTGCTACGAGACACCGTATATCACTGGTGGAATACACTAGTATTGGTGGTTCCGAAAGAACGAGTGACCTGGGAGTTGTTTCAGATTGAGTTCAGTAAGAAATACATCAGTTAGAGATTTATCGACCAGAAGCACAAAAAATTTCTGGAGTTGAAACAGGGTCGCATGACTGTAACAAAATATGAACGAAAATTCATGAGACTTAGTCGATATGCCCGAGAGTGTGTTTCGATCGAAGCCATAATGTGTAAAAGATTCGAAGACGGGTTGAACGAAGACATTAAACTGTTAGTTGGCATACTTGAAAAAAAAGAGTTTGTAGTATTGGTTGAGCGAGCATGCAAAGCAAAAGAGCTTGGGAAAGAGAAAAGAAAAGCTAACTTCGAAGCTAAAGATTCATGTAAAAGATCGTCGAGTAAAACATTTCAGTCGGCATAAAAATATTCTGAGATAATTTTAGCCGTTCAAAGTCTATTGCGAGTTATTCTAGATGGGATCGAGATAGACCACCTGTGAGCTCGAAAGCTACCTCAGTAGCTAGTGTTGGTAATGTTCAATCAAATCAACTCGAGCGTAAACATTACGGTAAATGACATATCGGCAGTTGTAGATTGCATGATCTGACCTGTTTTAAATGTGGATTGATGGGTCATTTAGTTTGGGAATGCCCTGAGTTAGCTGAACAAAATACAGTACAGAATGCGAGACCGAGTAACATGTCAGCTTGAGGTAGACCGTCCAGAAATACGGGTAATGTGAGTAGCAATCAGAGAGGAACTAAGGTCATAACAGTTCGATCTGAGGCTCGCGCACCTACCAGAGGTTCTGCCATTCGCGCTCGAGAGGAGGCTTCATCCCCAAATGTTATTACTAGTACATTCACTCTCTATGATACTAGTGTAATTGCATTGATTGATCCTGGTTCGACTCATTCTTATGTGTGTGAGACCTTAGTATTTAGTAAGACTTTGCCTGTTGAGTCTACTGAGTTTGTAATAAAGTATCGAACCCCTTGGGACGGTGTGTTCTGGTTGAAAAAGTGTGTAAGAATTGTCCTTTGATGATTCAAAATTCGTGTTTTCCAGTTGATTTGATGTTGTTGCCATTAGACGAGTTCAATATAATTCTGGGTATGGACTGGTTGACTTTGCATGATGCTGTCATAAATTGCAAAAGAAAGACTATTGATTTATGGTGTCAGAATGATGAGATTATTTGGATTGAATCTATTGATTTGAATGGTTTGCCGGCAGTCATATCTTCGATGTTAGCTTAGAAATATGTGAGAAAGGGTTGTGAAGCTTACTTTGCGTATGTGCTTGATAGTAAAGTGGTTGAAAGAAAGATTGAATTAGTACCAGTTGTGTACGAGTACCCGGATGTGTTTTCTAAAGAATTGCCGAGTTTCCCACCTATCCGAGAAGTAAAATTTGGTATTGAGTTAGTGCCGGGGATGACTCTGATATCGATAGCTCCGTACAGAATGACACCTACTGAATTAAATGATTTGAAAGCTTAGTTGCAAGATTGACAGATAGAGGTTTCGTGCGACCGAGTTTCTTTCCCTGGGGTGCACTAGTTTTATTTATAAAAAAAAAGACGGAACTATGAGAATGTGTATCAACTATAGGCAGCTCAATTAGGTGACTATAAAGAATAAATATTTGTTGCCACGGATTGACGACCTGTTCGATCAGCTAAAAGGGGCTATGATGTTTTCAAAGATAGATTTGAGATCAGGCTACTATCAATTGCGAGTTAAAGACTCTGATGTGCCAAAGGCTACTTTTCGAACGAGGTACGGACTCTATGAGTTTTTGGTTATGCCTTTCGGACTCACCAATGCACCTGCTGTTTTTATGAATTTGATAAATTGGATCTTCAGACAGTATCTAGATCGATTTGTGGTTGTGTTCATAGATGACATTTTGATCTATTTCCGTGATGAAACTGAGCATGCCGAACATCTAAGACTTGTGTTATAGAATTTGCGAGATAAATAGTTGTATGAAAAGTTTAGAAAATGTGAGTTCTGGTTACGTGAAGTTAGTTCTCTGGGACATGTTGTATCGGCATCGGGTATTCGGATTGATCCGAGTAAATTTTTAGCTATACTTGATTGGAAACCTCCGAAAAATGTTTCTGAAGTCCGAAGTTTTCTAGGACTTACTAGTTACTATAGATGGTTCGTGAAAGGTTTCTCTATGATTGCAACCCCGATGACGAAGCTATTACAGAAAGATGTTAAGTTCGAGTGGTCAGAAAAGTGCCAGAAAAGTTTTGATCAGTTGAAAGCCCTTTTGACCGAAGCTCTAATATTAGTTCAGCCAGAATCTGGTAAAGAATTTGTTATCTATAATGATGCATCTTTAAATGGTTTAGGCTGTGTTTTGATGCAGGAAGGTAAAGTCATAGCTTATGCCTCGAGACAGTTAAAGGCGCATGAAAAGAACTATTCGACAAACGACCTAGAATTGGCAGCTATTGTGTTTGCATTAAAGATATGACGTCACTATCTATTTGGTGAGAAATGTCATGTTTATTCTGATCACAAGAGCATGAAATATTTGATGACTCAGAAAGATCTGAATTTGAGACAGCTTCATTGGTTGGAATTGTTAAAAGACTACGAGCTTGTGATTGGCTACCATTCGGGAAAGGCTAATGTTGTTGCTGATGCTCTGAGCCAAAAATCACTATTTGCTTTGCGGCAATGAATGCGCATATGGCTATGTCTGATGATGGTTCGATAATAGCTGAATTAAAAGCAAGACCGTTATTTATTCAACAAATTTGTGATGCTCAGAAAGTTGATAATGAATTATTAGCAAAGCGGAGCCAATGTGATTTGAATGTTGATTCAGAGTTTCGAGTTGATGTTGAAGGTTTTCTGAGGTTCAGAAACTGAATATGTGTTTCGAGAAATCCAGAATTGATTCAGATGATTTTGAAAGAAGCTCACAACAGTCGGTTATCTGTTCACTCGGGTAGTGCGAAAACATATAATGATCTGAAACAGCTCTACTGATGGCATGGTATGAAACGAGACATTTTTGACTTTGTTTTGAAATGTTTAGTTTGTCAGCAAGTAAAAGCAGAGCATTAAGTACCTTCTTGATTGCTATAACCGATCATGATACCTGAGTGGAAATGGGACAGAGTCATGATGAATTTTGTATCCGGTTTATCGTTGACACCGAGCAAGAAAGATGCAATCTGGGTTATTGTGGATAGATTGATTAAATCAGCTCATTTTGTTCCGGTTCGTATAGGTTACTCACTTGAGAAGCTAGCTGAATTGTATGTTTCTCAGATTGTGAGATTACACGGAGTACCTATTTCTATTGTTTCGGATAGAGATCTGAGGTTTACATCACGGTTTTGGAAGAAACTGCAAGATGCTTTAGGTACGAAATTACATTTCAGCACTGGTTTCCATCCGCAAACAGATGGTCAGTCCTAACAAATCATTCAGATACTTGAGGATATGTTCAGATGTTGTATTCTCGAGTTCGAAGGTACGTGGGAACGATACTTTCCTTTCTGATATGACATATGAGGAAGAACCGATTTGTATTTTGGCTCGCGAAGTTAAAGAATTGCGAAATAAGAAAATTCCGTTAGTGAAAGTACTGTGGAATAAACAAGGAGTAGAAGAATCAACGTGGGACCCAGAAAGTAATGAAATAACATTATTTGAACCTATTCATCGGTAAGATTTTTGAGGAAGAAAATCCCTAAGGGGGGAAAGTTGTAACAACCCGATTTAGAACGGTGGTTTTGGGACCACAAATTTGAGTCAGAAAAATATTTTAAAATTATTTTCTGTATTTATTATGTGTGAATTTATATATGTGAAATTTTCCTGTTTAAATTTTGTCGTTTGAGTGTCGATTTAATAAAAAGGGCTTAAATGCGTAAAATGAAAATTCGATGGTTAAATGTGAAAGGGGCCAAATTGATGTTGTCTTCATTGCATGAGGTATTTAAGTGGCAATTAGACCATAATTATATATGATGGACGGTTGTGACCTTATATTATAATGGTTTTATGTTTTAATTTAAAGGTTAAATATGTAATATGTGTAATAATATGTTTATAATAAAACATAAAATTAAAATAAGCATGCATATTACTTTGTTCTTGCCGAAACTTGAGAAAGAAAGAAATAAAATATAGCTTAGGGTATTCGGTACTTTGGAAGCTTGATTCAAGGTTAGTTTTTGTTCGGTTTTTGATAATTTTTACGTTTTTGAGATCGTTGCAGTGTAATGTACAAAACCCATGCTTGAATTTCTGATTTTGATGAATATTTTGAGTTATGAAATTGCTGAATAATTGAGATTTGTGATGTTAGATGATGAATTATGAAAGATATGTTTTGGATTAATATGTTTTGTATTGGAATTTTTGATGATTTTGAGTAATTAGGACTAAATTGAAAAAATAATAAATTGAGGGACGAAAATGTGAAATAAATGAAATGTATGGACTTGTATGAGCATAAAGAAGATTCGGCCTAAGCATGGTGTGTGCAAATTTTTCATGTTTTGTGTTTTATGCAATTTGGACTAAATTGTGAAAAGTGTAAAATATCAGGGGTAAAATGGTAATTTTCCCATTTATGTATTTCTGGACTAAATTGAGTGAAAATATGTTTAATTGAGTTTAATTTTAATATTTTTAGATCAATTACCAAAGAAATCGGACTTGGATCGGGGGAAAACAAAAGTTGTCGATTAGTTGTCCCGTTCCGATTACTGTTGTCCGAGGTAAGTTTATAAGAAAATAGATATTATTTATTTGATTAAATAGGAACTATATATATGCTGGATGTATAATTGATAGTATATATGTGAAAGCCGAATTTGTATAAGCTTGGAATCTATGTGTACAAGTTCGATTCGATCGAGTTACGACGTCCGAAAGCCTCGTACAAACCTTAGGAATAGCTAGGATACATATGTCATGACATACGATTTTCGATATGTGTTCTCATGTAAGACCACGTCTAGGACGTTGGCATCGATATATGTGATTACGTGTAAGACCATGTTTGGGACATCGGTATCGTATTTGATTCGTGTAAGACTCTGTCTGGGATAGTGGCATTGATATGTGATAGCAGGTAAGACCACGTCTGGGACGTCAACATTGTACATATACGTGATTATCCGAGTATCCTATTCAATTCCGAATGGTTCAATGGGCAATGACAATTTGTGATAGAATGTGTAAAATGAGCTAAAGTGATCAGGTATGTGATAGCTTAATACCTATTTGAAATGAGGTAAGTAGGTTGCTTGATATGTGTTGCAATTCATATATGATGTAAATGAAAAATATGTGTATATGAAAAGTACATTCAGCCAAAGGTTAGGTATAGTGATATCATATTTGAGATTTATGTGCAAACATATATAAATGATTATATTCAGCCTTATGAATGTAAAATGTGAATATTTATGAAATGATTCATGAATATATGTATATGAGTTTATGTATATTCGGTTAAATAATGATTTTATGGCTTTGAGATTGAATGATATTTTGATATTGGATATATGTATATTCGGCTAAATGAAAGTATATGTTGTATATGAAATTGTAAGTTTGAAATTAAATGTGATTATTATAGTATGAATTGGTTTGATTAATTGAATTGATATTGTCATTGAGTTATTTATTTGCTAATGACTTATTAAGCTATGATAGCTTACTATTTGTGTTTATGTTTGTTTCTGTTTTATAGATTTTGGAGGCTAGTTATGAGCTCGGAGATCGTCAACAAAGTCTATCACACTATCGACTATTTTTGGTACTTTATAAGTTTAAACTTGAACCTATGTCATGTATAGGCTAGGTTATATTTGGTTAAGTTTGAAGTTGTATATATATTAAGCCATGTGAAAATGGCTAATATGTTATGTGAGTATATGAAACTTTAGTCAAGTTTATATGTGTTATATGCATTGAAAATGGTTGGTGATTTTGGATGTGTGTGTTTGGTTGATTTGGCTATGGTTCATGTATAGATAAAAATATATGTGAACTTGGTTATTGTGCTTTGTTAAGGTATCACAGATAGCCTATGATTAGCTCAGTCTCGCTAAGTTTGATGTATGATATATTTTTTCTTTGTGAATGGTTTATTAATTTGGCTTAGTAATCGAGTAAAATGATAATTATATATATATTCGAATGTGTATTATTCATTTTGATTCGGTTTGTAATGGAAATGTATGTGCATACATCATGCTAATGATTGGTTAATTAAGTACGATTGATGAAGACAAATAATGAGTATGTTATATGATTATTTTGATTAATATGCTTTGTTTGAGGTATGTTAATAAAAGATCAAAATGTTAGGTTATATATTGAGTTTGAAACGTGCCATATTTGTGGTTAAATAATTTGGTCTATAATAGATAGGTACTTTGGTATGATTTGCTTTGGTACTAGTGTTTAAAATTGATTATAATCATAATTGTATGTGGTTAAATGAATATGCTTGTTTATGTGTATTATATACTACACATGCCTATTATGCCGTGTGAACGTTTAAAATCTAGCCAAACATGCATAATATATGAATTGGTATAGTCATGACTTAAGTAACGGAATAGGTTAAAATGCGTATACTATAGTAACATCAAAGGTAGGTACGGTCATATAGTAAGTTTGTTAATGTTATAATTGTATCATTATTCTATAGTGCATGAAGAGTGTTAAATGACAGTGCTGAATTGTGTTTTGAATGGTAATGCCTCATAACCTTAATCCGGGGATGGTACGGGTTAGGGGTGTTACAGATACAGAATACAGATGCCAAAATAACAGAATAAACATGCTTAACATGCTCGTATATAGATAAATACATACTTAATAGTACAGTCAGGTATACATATCAGTTTTATACTCAAATCATACTATTAGAGTATCAGACCACATGAAATAGGGTTTGGTTTGCCCTTACCAACCCTATGGTAGGTCCACAGTTGATCAGAATGACTTGTGCAACTCTAGGGAAATTTCAAAATTCTGGGCCCACATGCCCGTGTGGCCCATATGCCTAGAATGGTCTCGTGTGACCCATACGGCCTGACCTAATACCCACATGCCCATGTGGCCCGCACGTCCAACCTGGCCTAGCCCGTGTGGCCCACATGGCCACACTCACACCGTTATACGGTCATGTCAAGCGCATGACCACACCTTTATCAGGTATGCACCCAGTTTGATTTTGACATGTAAGCAATCCCGAGCCTATCAAAACCTAAAAACGACATTACACGCTCCCAAAATCACTTTTTAATCCACAAATAAACTAAACCAATGAAACCTTCAATAGTGAAATTCAAACGCCTAATACTTATCCAACTTCACGAACAAACTCGACTATGATTTTGTAGGAGAAGAATTTCATTCCTCACGATTCGCTGCCAAACAACCTAGAATCACATTACCAAAAGGACCAAAAATGGTATAAAACAGTTAAAACAATTACCCCTAATTCGAACAAAGCTCACTATCCTCACTTACCAGACATAGAAATAGTTCAAAAATCGTATCACCGCGATTTTCGAAGAACAATTTTAACAGAACAAATAAAAAGAAAAGAAATTTTGGATGGAAAGAAATCACAGAGAAAAAGACGTCAGAAATTGGAAGAGGGAGAAATTTTTGGAAAAATAAAATAAAATGAAATAAATAAAAAGATTAAGTCAAATCCCATTACATCCACATCCCTTAACCACACAACAACTCAGAATCCCACTACCACCGAACCATTATCAACCGCCGTCCCCAAAAATTATCACCCATGTTCACGCGGGAATTCAAACACAGGTCCTCCAGTAAGCTAAACACAGGTCCTCCAACAAGCTAACTCCTTACCACTCGAACCAGCAGGCTCATTCTAATATGAGTTTAGAAACAAGACTACATAAGTCCCCCCAACAGGGACAAGGCTAGGATAAAAATAATAGGATTTGTCAAAAGTAAAACTTGAACCCAATACCTCACACACACACCCAGAACACTTAACCACTAAAGCAGATACTTGTTTGTGTAAGGATTTACAAAAACATAAATAAATTATTCAGGGCGTTTCATGTAGTTCTATTGGATTTTACTTTTATTTTATTTTACCACTATATTTTATTTTAACAAGGATTCGGGTCACTCAATTCTAACAATCTCCACCTTGACACGAATTCTCAATGAATAAGTTATTCACCACGAACACTCAACGAACAAGTTCTCCACCTCTTCCATGAAACCCCTTAAGGGGTATTTTTCAACAATGAACATGAACCAAGTCTAACCAATGCTCAAACTTGGTTGTGGGAAGTGACTTAATCATCATATGTGTAGGATTTTTATAAGTACTAGTTTTGCTCACAACAATATCACCACGAGCAATAATATCACGAACAAAATGATACCGAACATCAATGTGCTTTGTTCTCTCATAAAACATTTGATCTTTTGTAAGGAAGATGACACTTTGACTGTCACAAAATACTGTACTGATTTGAAGGTCTTCATTGAGTTCACTAAAGAGTCCCTTTAACCAAATGACTTCTTTACAAGCCTTAGTAATCGCCATATACTCAGCTTTAGTGGTAGACAAAGTGATTGTAGTTTGCAAAGTGGCTTTCCAACTGATTGCTCAACCTTCGATTTTAAAGACATAAATTATGAGAGATCTTCTTCTATTAAGGTTTCTAGCAAAATCAACATCAATATACCTAATAACTCCATCTCTAGTTCTTCCAAACTGTAAGCAAACATCAGTAGTACCTCGTAAATATCTTAAAATCCACTGAACTACTTTTCAGTTTTCTTTACCAAGATTCACCATGTATCTGCTAACTGCACTGACTGCATATGATAAATTTGAACGTGAACAAACCATAGCATACATGAGAGATCGCACTGCACTAGAATATGAAACATATGACATGTACTCAATTTCATCATCTGATTGTAAAGACAAAGGCAATGAAAGTCTAAAATGGGCTGCTAAAGGAGTACTAACAGGCTTAGTACTCTGCATTGAACCTGCAAAGAACTTTCTCAATGTACCCCTTCTGACTTAGGTACAATTTACTTGTTTTTCTATCTCTGTGAATCTCCATACCAAGTTTTTTCTTTATTGGTCCCAAATATTTTAGCTCAAATTCTTCACTAAGCTAGGCTTTAACCTTTCTTATCTTTTCTTTATTTTTCACTGCTATCAACATGTCATTAACATAGAGGAGTAGATACACAAAAGAACCATCACTGTTTTTCTTAAAGTAAACACAACTTTCAAAGCTACTTCTTTTGAAATCATGAGAAGTCATAAAAGGAATCAAATTTTTTGTACCACTGTCTTGGTGACTGTTTCAAACTGTAAAAGGACTTTTTCAGCAAGTAAACATAGTCATCTTTTTCTGAGACTTTAAAACCCTCTGGTTGTTGCATGTAAATATCTTAATCAATTTCTCCATACAAAAATGTAGTTTTTACATCTAACTACTCAAGCTTCAAATCATGCACGGCCACAATATCAAGTAAAGCTCGAATTGAACTATGCTTTACAGCTAGGGAGAACACATCTGTGAAGTCCACTCTTGGAATTTGACTGTAATCCTTTACAACAAGCCTTGCTTTATATCTGGGTTCTTCAACTTATGGAGTCCCTTTTTTTATTATTTTTAAACACCCATTTACAACGAACAACCTTTTTTCTTTAGGAACTTTCACAAGATCCCATGTTCAGTTTTTTTGGAGTGATTCTATCTCTTTTTGCATAACAAACATCCACTTTTCCGAGTCTTCACAGCTAATCGCCTTAGAATAAGTAGATGGCTCTTGGTTTGTATCTATATCTTTAGCCACATTTAGAGCATAAGCAACTAGATCAACCTCGCCATACCTCTTTAAAGGTTTAATCTCTCTTTTAGTTCTATTTTTGGAGATAAAGTATTGTGGTAAAGAAGCAACTTTATTCTGAAATTCTGTTCTGGATTTTGGATTAATTTGATGCTCCACCTGCTTTTCCTGTTCTTTATTGGAAGAGTTTTTAATAAATAAGTTAGGTAGCATAGTAGTTTCATCAAAAACAATATATCTGCTAATCACAACTTTTTTATTTTTAGGACACCATAACTTATACCCTTTTACACCAGCTTTATAACCAAGAAAAACACATTTAAGGGATCTCGATTCTAATTTTCTACTATCAACATGAGCATACGTAGGACACCTAAACTATGCCTTTTGTGGAGTCTTTTTCTCAATAGCAACAGATGAAGATTGATTGATAAAAAAACATGCTGCTTTGACCCAAAACGACTTTGGTAAGTTGGCATTTGACAACATATATCAAACCTTCTTCATGATCATTCTATTCATTCATTCTGTAACACCATTTTGCTATAGAGTATGACGAACTGTCAAGTCTCTCACGATTCTTTCTAACTTACATAGTTTATTAAACTCATCATAATAGAACTCTAAGCCATTGTCTGTGTGGAGGTGTTTTATTTGTGTTCCCTTATGTTTTTTAATCATAGTTTTCCAAGACTTAAATGTGAAAAAGACATCGCTTTTTTACCTCAGGAAAAAGCTCAAACTTTTATAGAAAAATCATCAATAAGTGTTAGCATATAATTAGCTCTACCTCTCAAAGGCACTCTGGATGGTCCCTGCAGATCAGAATGAATATACTCCAATATTCCCTTTGTGTTATGGGTTCCTTTGGTGAATTGAACTCTTTTTTGCTTCCCAAAAACGCAATGCTCAAAGAACTTCAGTTTGTAAATTCCTTACCCATCAAGAAGTCCTCTTTTGCTCAATTATGCCATGCCATTCTCACTCATATGCCTTAGGCGCATATGCCAAAGCCTAGTAACATCATCATTTGATAAGGAAGAGGAAGTGACAGTTGAATCACCAGTAACCGTAGAACCCTGCAAAACATATAACTTGACAGTCTTTTTCTGCCCTTTCATCACAACGAGGGAACTTTTGGAAATATTCAAAACCCCACTTTCAGCTGTGTATTTTTACCCTTTTGAATCAAAAGTACTCAACGAAATCAAATTTTTCTTCAATTCTGGAACATGTCACACGTCACTAAGTGTTTTGACAACTCCATCAAACATCTTAACTTTAATCGTTCTAACACTTGTGATTTTACAGAAAGCATTATTTTCCATCAAAACAACACTTCAGACATTATTTCGTAAGTTGTAAACCAATCCCGATTGGGACTTATGTGGAAGGTGTAGCCCAAATCAAGGATCTACTCCTTGTTCACTTTAAAATTGTTGACAGGCTAGAAGTTCACCATTACTATAGTCTTCTACAACATTAGCGGCACCAGAATTTTTTGGTTGTTTTCCCTTTTGGTTCACAGCTACCTTTTTGATCTTGTTCTGTAGCTTATAGCACTTGGATTTAATGTGCCTTTTCTTCAAGTAGAAGTTACAAGTTTTACTCTGTTTGAAGACTTCAATCTACCTTTAGATTTACCGCGAGGATTCCATTCCTGTGTCCTTTCACGATCATCATCAGCATTCCGATCTTGTCTCTTACGAACAATAAGTGTAACGCCCCAATTTTCGGAAATTCTGTGAATGTTGGCATAGGTTTAATTATGTTAGTGGGCCTCTAGAAGGCCCAAGCTTAAGATAGAACCCGACAATTTTAGTTAATTTTTGTTCCATAAGAAAAAGAGGGTGAAATTATGAAATAGAACCTATATGAAAATGTTTGAAAATGCTATAGGCTAAATTGAAGTGGCCAAATAAATAGGAGTGCAAAATAGGAGGATTTGCATGACAAACCTCCCATTTTACATGAAGTGGCCAGCCATCATGTTGTTGTAGACAATATGAGCACTTGATATCCATAATTCATGGTACAAATTGATAATGGGTTAGGTAAATATTCCATGATAATGGGTTAGGTAAATGTTCCATGATAATGGTTTAGGTAAATGTTCCATGATGGGCATTTCATGTCTTTTGTATTAAAGAATTAAATGGATGAAATATGAAATTTTATTAAAAGAAAAAGGGGTGAAAAGAACAAAGTTTTGTCCATCTTTGTTCATCATAGTCGAAAGTTAGAGAAGAGAAAGGAGAGGAGAAAGCTCTTGAATGTTCGGTCACTTGGGGAAGAAAATTGAAGGTAAGTTCATGGTAATTTGCTTCTATCTTGATGTTCATGAGTTCTTCTTGATTCTACCTTAACTCTTGAAGCATATTTGGTTTTTAGTTGTGTTGTGAGCATTTAGTCATGAATTAAAATGAAGGAAATGGTTGTTGTTTCATGTTCTTTTGATGAAAAATGGAAGATAGGTGAAGTTGAGCCAAACAAATGAGCATGCATGTGCCTTAGATGCTAGGGGGAAAAATCGACTAACATGTTGTGCTTTAAAATGATGAAATGAAGATTATACTTAAGTAAAATCATAGATATGTGATGATTAATTGGTGATATACATGTTTAAATAACAAGCATGCAAGTTAGGTGTGAAAGAGTGATTTGGTAATAAATCTGCTTGGGACAGCAGCAGTAATGTGACTTTGGAAAATCACCATAAATTGTGGGAGATGAGTTAGAAGCTGCATAAATTATGTCATTAAAGCTTAATGAGTCTAGTTTCAAATGGAATAAGTGAGAACATATTTTGAATTCTTTACAATGAGAAATTTGATTCATAATGAAGAGTGGTCAGATTAGTCAAACAGTGGAACATGGGAAAATTTAAGAAAAATCTGGTATTGATTGGTCAAACCAAAAATTCTGAAAATTTTTTGGATAGAATATATATGAGTCTATTTTCAGGGAAAATTAACGGCACTTGATTTGGAGTTTCGTAGCTCTAGTTATAAATGATTTAGTGACTGTTGCTCAGGAAGACAGCTTGCAGTGAAATTATGATTATGTGGTAAACATTGAAAAAAATTTGTTAATGAGTTGCTTATTGATTTCTTATAAGCTTACTATGATCTGTAGGTGTGGTTGGCCGAATATTTTAAGGGGTTAATACGTAGTTCGTATTTGAATAGTTAGATTAACGTGTTAGTAATCCAATTGTAGGCAGTTCGTGTGTGGATCTCGTCAGCATATCGTCGCAAACAGGTGTGTAACTAACACCCTCTTATAGACTAGATCGGCACAAGCCGAAAAGCCAAAATTTTGAAAAGCTGGTATTTTGAGATCTTGCGAGTGTGTGAATGCTCATGAGATTAATAGTTTGATGTATATGGTAAATTAAAGTGATAAGACTGCAGAGTGCGCGATTCCGTGCATTTCGATATTTTTGGGCTTAATGGTCCAAAAACGGGATAATGGGCCAACGGGTCCAAATTGGTAAAAAAACGCGATAAGTGTTTCTGATCGTATGTAAATTGCTATGTTATGTATGAAAACCTTAAGAATAGTTAAATTACTTGAATACCCCTATGTATGCAAAATTACCATTATACCCCTAGGGTTACTTTTGACTGAAAAGCATGACGATCTGATTCTGTATGATGTATGCCATGATTATATATCTGTTGCATGGGGACTTGGGTTATACTATGGAGGAAGCGTCCTGGTGGCTATGCCATAATTATCTGATCTGGTGGCTCTGCCATATATATCTGTCCTGGTGGCTGTGCCACAATTATCTGATCTGGTGGCTCTGCCACATATATCTGTTCTGGTGGCTCTGTCACAATATCTGTATCTGGTGACTTCGTCACAATATCTGGCAGCCTCGCTGCGATTTCTGTGGTGTGTAGCGGTTGGGTGGGTCGAGTTGTCTCCCCACACGCTGTAAGGTTGGTACGGAGGTGTATACGGTTGGATATGGTTGGGTTTCTGCATAAACATGTAATATCTGTTCTGTTCTGTTATGGGCCTATGGGCTTTATTCTGAATTCTGTTCTGGGCTAAGGCCAACTTATTCTATTTCTGTGGTTTGAGCTGATATAGGCTATGGTTGGGTTAATTTACATACTGAGTTTCCCCAAACTCACCTCTTTTATTTTCATCCATGCAGGTAATCCCCAACCATAGTGGGCTTGGAGCTGTGAGGGAATTCGGAGTGGCCAACCGTTCTGAAAGTTTGATTTTCTTCTGGTGAACTGGACATCCTTTTATTTATGTTTGAAGTTTTGGGATTTTTTTAAATGTAATAAGGCCGCTTAATTATTTTTGATGGTTTTAATATGTATTACTAAGATAGGTATTACTTATTTTAACTATTGAAATTGGATAGCTTTAGGGCGCGTTTTCAAAAACAACAATTGATTTCAAAATAACACGACAACAAGCAAAGCTTCCGCAATGAAAGTATTTTCCAAAATTAATCACTTTTCCTAAAAATGACTTAATCAAATTGGTTTCCTAGAAATATCCATGACGTTAAGGTGTGGCAATGGCGATAAGCATGTCTAGGATTGGATCCGAAGGGAGCTTGGTACTTAAGCAGTCCCATGGACTCACCACTTCTTTTCCGGTTTCCTACCTGGTGCACAGCTTCCATTCACTTTAACCTATACTGAAATTATCTTTTAAAACACTAAGTAAGTTTTTTTGGATCAACAATATAAAATGTTTTGAATGCTTCGATGTGGCATGTCGGATCCGGTCATAACGTCTGGGCTGGGTTTGGGGTGTTACAATAAGACCCTCTCCCTGAGAGTCGAGTTTAATCACAAGATGCTTCATCTTATCATACGAGGTCAAAGAATCATAACCTCATCAACTATGAGAGACTCGCGACTATATAAAATCGTGTCTCTAAAGGTTGAATAAAAGGGGGCAACAAACAAAGTAGAATCAACCTTAGATTTTCGTTATCATACTGAACCTCCAAAGCCTCTAAGTCTAAAAGAATTTCTTTAAACGCTGTTAAATGTTTGTGCACAGACGCACCTTCCTCCAAACGATAAGCATAAAGACGCTATTTTATATGCAACTTGCTCGTTAGAGTTTTTGACATACATATTTGTTCCAGCCTCTTCTATAATGCAACCTCTTTTCCTTCATCACATCCTGCAAAATTTTGTTAGACAAATGTAGATGTAACTGTGTTAACGCCTATTGATCTTTAAGCCTCTTCTCTTCCTTCGTCAATGTTGAAGGCATCTTATTTATCTTTAGAAGGGCATCCTCTAAGTCTATTTGCGCAAGAACTGCCTGCATCTTTATTTGCCACAATGTAAATATGGTGTTGCGATTACCGTAATTGAGATGAACAACCTGGAAGTACCAATACCAATTTGTTAAAAATAGAATGTAGATAATGACAATGTTTCGCAAAGAAAATAGAAAGAAAAATAGAGAACACACATTTTTTACGTGGAAACCCTTTCGAGAAAAAAACACGAGCAGAGGAAAAGGTAATTCACTATGTCAAATTTGAATGATTACAAGAGGAGTAGACGATGTCTATTTATAGGCTTGTAAAACCATATTCTAATAGAAGGGGTGTAGTAAGGTTGAAAAACCTTATTCTAATCAATATCAAATAGATGAAGTGTAATAAGGTTAAAAAACCTTATTCTAAAATAAAATAAAAGAAGTGTAGTTCTATATAGATTTTACTTTTATTTTATTTTAGCACTGTATTTTATTTTAACAGGGATTTGGATCACTCAATTCTACCACTTTGTAATTCAAATCTCTTACTTTCAATCCCCTTGTAAATTTGCTTCCAATTTTTTTGCTTAAAAATTAAATATGAAACTAAGAGATTATCTAAATTTTTTCAACCTAAGACTTGTATTACATGGTGAAAAGGAAAAGATTGGGTGTTGTGCTCTTTATTTTAGTGCTGTAGATTAAACTCAAATATGAGGCTTAGATTCATTCATTTTGATCTAACGATTAAAAACAATTTGTTTCTCGTAGATCTCATTTTAGTAGTTCTCATTGTAGTTGCTTTATTGAGAGTAATGTGCCCATGTTCATTAGTTTTATTCTTGAAAGTTCACTTTGGTCAATGATGTTGCAATTAGTAGACATTGGTACAAGTTTCTAAACTTCATTTCTTTCAAACCGGTAAAGCTCCTCCTATATAGCTTGAATCTAGGCTACATCCTTCAAGGAATATTCAACACATTTAAACTCAATTTGAGAGTAACAAAAGGCAAGTATCACTATATCTAAATAGCTTAGTTTTCCCCTTTTTCGAGCCCCATCATTGATACCTCCAATGATGTTATCAACTAAATGATTCTTTTAACCCTGGAAGAGGACTAAGGTAGCTCAACATCTTCATTTTGATAATTAATTAAACCAACAACTTTTGTTTCATGTGTTTTAACAGCATATGTATTAGGTATATTCTCAATGCCAAGTGCAGTGGTCACTTTAGCAGGCACTGAGGGTGACACTTCAACATCTTATTCTTTTTTGTCTTCACTTGTTCCATCATCATTTACCACCACATTGAAGGATTTTATAACATTTTGAGTTCGTTTGTTGTATACTTGAAAGGCCCTACTATTACTTAAATATCCTAAAAAGATTTTTTCATCAATATTTGAATCAAAATTTCCTTGATATTTCTAGTCTTTCTAATTGTAGTAGGTACTACCAACATGGAAAAACTTAAAATTTGACTTTCTTCCCTTCTACATCTCGTAAGGTATCATACAAATCTTTGGTTTGATAAGAACCCTATTGATCATATAGCTCAAAACTTGTAACACTCCAAAATTTCTAACTAGACATATGACACTATTATGGTATGAAATTGGTGAATTTATAAAAAAAATGGAAAATAAGTAAGAAAAATGATTAATAGAATAAAATTGATTTTGGATATGAGAATCAGAGGTGCTCATGAGTTTGGGCCGGGCCTAAACATAATATTAATTTAATTTTTGCTTGCCCAAGCCTGGCCTGACCCGAAATATGGGTCTAAAATTTTGCCCAAGCCTGCTCATATTAGCAAAAAACTAACCCAATCCCATTTTAGACCCACCTATATTATTTGTATATTTTTAGAAATATTTATATTATTTAATTTAATATTTAACGATTCTATATATTTTTTATTTATTGAAAATTTTTATGTAGTCATCTTAACATTTTTTTTAATGTTTACATTAGAGTAGTGTTATATATTTAGTATAAGTTTGTTTTTTTAATGTGTTGTAAATTACATAATATATAAAAATAACATAATATAAAATACTATAAACTTAAAATGGGTTTGGTCAAGTTGGGTTCCAGCCTTGAATGTTTATGCCCAAGCTCGACCCATATTTTAAACGGGGCCTTTTTTTTTTGCTCAATCCCATTTTCAAGCCTAATATTTTTACCCAAACCCTCCAAAAATTTGGGTGGGTAGCCCGACTCATGAACAGGCCTAATGAGAATTAATAAGAAGAATATTAATGTGAAAAGTTGATTTAAGGACTAATCACAAAATTTGAAAAGTTCAAGGACTAAAGTGTAATTTGAACAAGTGAGAAATGTGAGCCATTGGTGACTAACTAGGACAAGGATAAGTTGACTTATACGTAAGTGTGATAAAAATATTTTTTGGTTGAAATTTGAAAGATTTGATAGGATAAGAACTAAATTGTGAATTTCCCAAATTGCCGAGAAAAGGATAAAAGTGTAATTTTTGGTATCCAATGATGAGTATCAAGTATTTAATGAGAATTATGAAATTTAGTTTGATTAATAACTATTTGATATGATGAAATCGTATTTTGAGGCAAAAAGGGAAAAAAGAGGTAATTTTGTCATTTAATAGCATTTTGGTCAATTCTAAAAAAAATTATGGTAAAAATATTATTTAGGCTTAATATAATATCTGATACGTAAACTTGACACTTTTTCTAATTTGGTACCTAAACTCGGCACTTTTTCTTAAGTTGGTACTTAAACTTTTTGGGGGTCCAATTTGGCACCTGAACTTGAATCTTTTTCCTAATTTGGTACCTAATCTTTTTTTGTTCGACTTGGTACTTGTCAAACGTTTTACAAATTATTCCAATATACTAACAATGCTTTTTTTTATGAAGAAGCAAAAATATTCAATGTATGACCACATGTAGCATCCCAACTGCTCGGTCGATCGACTAACCGAAATGGAATTGCTAAAATCATACAAATTTCTAATTGAGATATTAACAAACGTATTAATGATGATTAACAATAATAAATTCATTAAATTGTAACAATCAAGCTATGTTGGAATAATTACAATGTTGTTCAAACTCAGTTACAAGATTTTCTAATCCTGAGGCTTAGCCTACAGGTTGCCCCCACTAAATGCATGTTATAGTTGAGAGGAACAAGCTCACACAAGCTAGATAGATTCTGGCTTAGTGCTTCTCCTGTGTCTTGTATAACCCATTATACCTGAAAAGCATAACAAGAATCTAGGTAAGTTCGGTTGAACTTAGTGAGTTTTTAATATAACATACTCAATCATCATATTATTATATGATATGACTTCAATGGCTTGGCCTCCATATTTGACAACACTTTCATGAGGGCAGATCACACGTCTTCATAGTGTAATATTGTCATTCATTCGCATTGGCACAACTTGCAAATTGACCCATTTTACACATTGGCATGGTTCTTCACTTTCATTGTTTGTGTACTAGTATATCTCGTAGGATGATTCCACTAGCACATATGCAATGTTTTCATACATGCAGATTTATAGAAACGAATTCATACATGCGGATTCGTACATGTAGATTTATAGATAAGGATTCATACATGTGAAATCATTCTTGGAAGACTTAGATTTGCAGGAATATACTTTGGCGAACTTAAACTTGATAATTCATACTCATTAATTAGTTCATGTGGACTCTTACTTGAAAGATAGTCCATGTGGACTCTTGCCTGAAGGATAGTCCATGGGGACTCTTGTTGGAATGATAGTCCTTGTAGACTCTAACATGAAGAATAGTCTATGCAGACTCTTGTTTGAATGATAGTCCATGTGAACTCTTACATGGAATAGTCCTTGTAGACTTAGACCTGAAGATTCATAGAGAAGGATTAATATATGTTGAATTTGTGCTTGGTGGGCTAGGATACAAGAAGTCATTCCATGCGTATTCAAACGTGTGGATTCAATGAACAAATAGTTTTGTGGATTTTTATATGACGAAATCCAGCGTATAGCCTTAGCATGAAAACTTGAAATTTGAAATGTAACTTGAAACATGAGGACAAATCCATCGAACCGTCATAACTAGAAACATGAGGACAAGTCTAGCAGACTGCCATAACTTGAATATGCCCATGGCCATGGGACTTGCATACATACATGAGGCTCAAAGCCTTAGATTCTGCAAAGTCTCATACTTGAAAAGAACCCTCGTAGGGTCATCACATACTTGTGCGCATATATCTCTATATAGTTCAACCAAACCTTCGTAAAACCAAATAACATGCATATGCATTCTCCATACCCACCAATCAAACCTCTACAAAGCTAGTTAACATGTGGCACAAAGTGCATAATATGACATCTCTTTATTCTTTCATCCATCAATACACCCTTCCATGCTCCGCATATTATTCATTTTCACCAAAATAACATTTATTAAGCATTCAACAATTTCCACATTCAGTTAAACATACGATTTACTAGCACAAAATAGAGCACACCAAACATTTCACCACAATCTCTAATACATATTTCAACCATTTGACCATTCAACAAAATGTCATAATCAATAGTATTTTACCTAATAACAACTCATCAATACAAAAATCTTAATTTAGCAACCGAGCATGCATTTACATACCAACACTTAACATGCATCAACATTACAATAGAAATCCCACAACAGACAACCCCTCATCATCATCAGAACATCATTGAAACAAGTTAGACAAACACTGAAAGTTCAGGAACTCACCAACGATTACCTTAAAGTTGTATTACCAATACCAGGTTAACCATTCCCTTGTCACTTGGTTTTTCTCCTTCCAGTTCATGAGTTCCACACTTGATTAAGCTAATATGTTATTCCTCACCAACATGCAGCTTGATTCATTTGTTTATCTTATTCTCATTTGAAAACAGTGAGAGAGGAAAATGATAGTTGAGAATAGTTTGGAAGAAGGAAAGAAAAAAATATCCCCCTTTATCGGTTTCCTTCTCCCCTTATATAGCCACTCTCTTATTGACAGTTCATCACTTTCCATGCAAGCACTAATCCAAATTAATATAAAATATTAGAAACAAGCCTTTATTCCCCAGCAAGTCTCTCAAATAATTTGACAATCATCACTAATGCCCAATTCTGCCCTTAAATTTTCAACTCGGTACAAATATGATGTCGTAGGATCAAATTGAAACATATAAAATAAATCAGGGTCTCTGATACTATATGATCAAGTTTTGATTATAGATTTGGGTGTGACACAACATGTGATAGATGATATGATTTTTTTTGTATTTTATATGTTCTATTACTTTTTAGGTTTGCTTATTTAATTAATTGAAAATAATAAATTTATTTTAATTTGGGGTTTTAAAAAATATTTTTCTTATTTAATATTTATTCCGTTAAGCATAGCTCAATACCAATTTTTAAAACATGAATTTCCTTTAATACTGAAAATATTTTTGTAGCATAATAAAAAAAACCATTAGTGTTTTGCGTAATTTGTATAACATTTAATAAATTTAGGTACCAAATTGAACCTAAAACAAAAAAAGCTAATGTGTCAAATTAGGAAAAAATACTAAGTTTAAGTACCAAATTGGGTCCCAAAAAAGTATAGATAACAAATTAAGAAAAAGTGTCAAGTTTAGGTACCAAATGTTATATTAAGCCTATTGAATATATAAGATGTTTGATGCATGAAATAATTTTTTGCATTTAGGACTTGGATCATATTAATGGGCTACCATATATTAAATTATAGGTTGGGATTGTTAGAATTAGGCTTTTGAGCCAACTTGGTTAATTTTAAAGGGAAAGTAAGGATGAAAGCCAACCCCACTAGCCCTCTCCTATTGCTCCTTTTCTTTCATGGTCTCTTTTATTTTTCTTCATTTTTCTCTTGAAATTTCATAAAGACCCAACACTCAACTCTGAGATTTTGCTAAAATCTCTTAGGAAATTGTAACGCCCCAAAGATTTAAGTTTTTGATTTGTTGGGTTTTGACATATGATTTGGTTTGGTTGAGCGGGGTAAATTTGCTTAAGGTACCGTGTTTGAGTCTCCATTTACGTGGGGAATATTTATTATTATTTATTATTTATTCTTTTTATTAGGATTTTGGATGAGTCTTAATTGAATTGGAACTCTTATTAAAAAAAAATCTGATTAGTTAGTGTGATAAGATTTGGTATCTTTTTGAAAATAAAATATAATTACTTTCCCAAAAAGAAAAACTCCCCACGTTTCTTGATTCTGTTTTGTTCCCACATCCCCCACTTCACGCCATTCTCTCCCCTGCCTATTGCAACTTGTTTTTTTTTCATTTTCTTTTCTTTTCTTTTGTTCCCTGTTCTTTAATTTTCTATAATCATTTGGGTTGTCACTTTGTTCTTTCTTTATTTTAATATGCTCCCTATCGACGATCTTGCTTTCCCACTCTCTTGTTATTTGTTTCGTCAGGTAAGTTGGTGTGCTTTCTTTAGTAAGTTCAAGTTTTGGGTGTATATTTGAATCTTGATGCAGAATTTTTATGAGGTTTATGATTCTAGTTTGGTCAATTGTTTGTTTTAAACTTGAAGTAATTTCGTAGAGTTCTTGTTGTTAGGTGATATTTTTGAAGCATCCAATCTTCTTCCTGAATCACAATTTTTTGTGGTTGCTGTTCACTTAATCAATAAGAGTATGGAAGTGATTTTTGGTGTGCTGGAAGAGTTCGTGTGTTCAATTCTTGATTTAATTTTGTTTCTCATTACCGAATTGATCGTATTATATGTTGTATTTAGGTCTCAAGAGTCTTGTGTTTGCATTCACATTAAAACCAAACCAAGTGTGTAACAAAAACCTGTGAAATGGAAAATTACAATAGCTAAAAATCTGAACTGTTGACACCAACACACGATCATATGACAGGCCATATGCTAGACCATGTGTGACACATAGTCTGGGCCATTTGGGTTGTGTGGGCCACATGGGAGTAATGGCCCAAAATACTAAATTTTTCCCTAGGACTATAATAGCCTGATTTATGGCCTACTCGAAATCGTGGTCTCAGGACCATAAATTCAATGTCAAGAAAATTATTTTATTATTAAATTGATGTTATAGCATGTTTATAGGAGTGCATGAAAATTTTGATGGATTAATTTTAGCGTTTGTGAGCCCAATTGTGAAAAAGGACTAAATCGCATAAAGTATGAAAGTCTTGAATTGATAGCTAAAGGTGCTAAATAGTTAGAGAACCAAAATTACGGGTCTTTAAAAGGAAACTAGACCCTTGGAAGAAGGCATAGCTAGCCATAGAGTCAAAGAGGAGACAAATTTGTCAAGATTAGGTGAGTTGGTGACCAATTTCGACTAGATTAAAAATAAAATAAAAGGAAAAGATATCATTTTTTTTTCCATCTTCTTCTCCACTGAATTTTTATAAAAATTAAGGGTTCAAAAGCTTGAAATTTTTCAGCAAATTGAAGCACTCACAAGTAAGTGATTTTAATGAGTTTCTTGATGATTTTTACATTTTTGAGACCCTTGAAGCATGTGCTTTCAAATGAGGGTACTATTTTGCAAAATAATTAAGAGTTTAGGGTTTTTCCATGAAAGCATATGTGTAGTTTTCTAAAATTTTATGGAAGACTATGAGTATTAGATGTGTAATAAATAACTTTTGTGAAGGGTTTCTTCATAAAAACCCTAATAGGGACTATTTGGCATAAGTTGGAAATTTGTTGATAAATGGGTGAGATAATGGAAATTTTGGATTGATATAAGAGTATTAAGGGTTCGGATAGGCTTAAGATGCGAAGAAATTCGATAAAAATTAATTTTCGAGCCTAGGGGTAAAATGGTCATTTTGTCAAGGTCTAGGGGCAAAATGGTCATTTTACTAAAGAAGTGAATTTTCGATTGCCTAATTTTATGTAGTGATTAAATAAGTGCATTTTTCTAATATAGATCAAGAAATACCGAATCCGAACCTAGACCGGGGGAAAGCCAAGCAAATCGACTAAATTGACTAGTTGCCATATTTTGTAATCTGAGGTAAGTTGTATGTAAATAATACAACTACATTGTTAATGTATGTGTTGAATTGTACTTGAACTTAATGTAGCATGAATTGTTTGATTGTGGAATTGAGAAAGCATGATGACAATAGAGATAGCAAAGTTCCCATTTGCACCTAGGAAATAAATCGGATATCCATGGCATGACATAGGGGTTATTGTGTGCTAGTGTAAGACATGTTTGGGACATGCATCGACCACATTATGAAAGCCAGTGTAAGACCATGTCTGGGATATGGCATCGACATCGAGACGAGTGCTAGTGTAAGACATGTCTGGGACATGCATCGGCCTCGAGATGGAAGCCATTGTAAGACATGTTTGGGACATGCATCGGCTACGAGATGATAGTCAGTGTAAGACCATGTCTGGGACAATGCATCGACTTGAGATATGAGCCAGTGTAAGACCATGTCTGGGACATGGCATCGGCACCTTACTCCATGTTTGAGGCTATGGAATATCCAGTAGCATTTCGAATGGTTCAACGGTGAAAGTTTTGATTTCTAGTTAATGAGGAAAGTATAACCTTGTTGTGAGTGATACAGGTACCTATTTGGTATGTATAAAATGTGAGCCACATTATATGCTATATGATGTGTATTGAATATTGATGAGTAAGTTTTGCTTATGCCCACTTGTGTATTATGATACTTGTTGATGAATGGTAAAGTATTGTTGTATAATTATTTATGTGCAACTTACTAAGCTTTATGCTTGCTCCCTCTACTTTTTCATTTGCTTATAGTGCCGCCTATCTAGCTCAAGGATCAACGGAAGTTAGAGATATCGATCACATTATCAATCAAAGCTTTCGGTATAGTTTGATTTATATTTTTGAATATGGCATGTATAGGGCTTAGACTTTGCTATTTTTGTGTCATTGAAAATTTGCCAAATGTGTTGGCTTGGGTTGGGAACCCTTCATTTTGTATCAAGCCTTGGATGATGGTTAATATTCATTTTGATTTATTTGCAAAGATGTTATTTTCATATATGAGTAAAATGCAAATGGAATGTTGTTTATTGTGGCCAATTTGGTTGCAAGGGATAGTCTTATGTTGATTTTGGTTACTATTATGCAGGGTTATGTAAATAAGGTTGGCAAAGAGGATTGGTAAATAGCCTTATTTTGTCCATACAGGTAGACACACGGCCACCCTCATGGGCTTGTTTTCTGGCCGTGTGTCCCCTGCACGTAAATTTTGTAAGTCAGTATGCATGATAGTAAACACACGGGCAGAGACACTACCGTATGTTTCAGCCGTGTGAAGGGCATGACCTAGCACACGGGCGTGTGCCTTGGCCGTGTGACCCTTAAGAAATGCTGACGTTAGAAACAAAATGTCCAGGTTTTTGCACACGGGCTAGGACACGGGTGTGTCATGGCCATTTGAAAGACACGAGCCAGGGACACGAGCGTATGCCAGGCCATGTGAAAACCCTTGTAGGTGTGAATTTGGATTTAATTCCACGCAGATGTCAGACACGGGCATGTCCCTGTATTGCCAAGGCCGTGTGAGCTACACGGTCCAACAACTGGACCATGTCAAATTAGTTATAGGGGTGTGTTGCCCCTCCCACAAGGGCGTGTGCCCCTATGTCAAGTGTCATTTTTCTAAAGTGGACTAAAGAACCTGAGTTGGTTTCAAATGATTTTCGATGTGTGTTTTGGGCCTCATAGACCCATATTAAGGACGTGTTGATAAGCTTGAGAAAGTTTTAAATTTGTCCAAGTCTTGGAGATTCGGAATTGGTCGTAAGCATGAGTTTCGTGCTCAGTCCCGGCGTAGGATACGAGTATGGGGTGTTATAAGGATCGTAAACATTATTTGCATTGATTCTAGGCCTTTTGTAGGGTCGGTATGTTATAAATTAAGCTATAAAACAAATTTTGACCATCTGTTAGCGTAAAAATTAGACTTAAATGTGCATATTTGAAATAATATAAGATATGTAAAATTTGTACTATACTATGTATGAACTGAAAAATGTTATGTATGGCCTGATGTCAGATAAGCATGACTTGAGCTTGATTTTGAGCATGTATGACATATACATATTTGTCATTTGATAAATTTGCATGTGCATTTGGGATGGGATTTGTGTATATAGAGGAAGTGCGAGCAGTATAATAACTTGTCGTATTTGGTGGCTCAGCCACACATATTTCTGTAATTGTAACACCCCGAACCCGAGACCGTCGCCGGAGTCGAACACGAGGTGTTAACAGACTTCAAACCACTTATTAAAAATTTCCTAGACAAGCTGCCAATCTGCACACTAGTCGCTTTAAAAATCATATCTTGAGTTCTGAAACTCGAAATCCAGTTCTGTAAATTTTCCCCGGAACTAGACTCATATATCTATATGGTAGAATTTTTGTATAATTTTTGGTTGGGCCAATTGGTACAGTTTATTAGTTAAAGTCGTCCCTGTTCCTGGGTTCGACTACTCTGACCTTTGTGTATTACGACTTAGATATCTCCCTTTACAGAGCTTCAATACTTATGCCATTTGTTTCTAATGAAACTAGACTCAAAAGGGAATCTATACATATAAGGCATGACTTCTAATTGTCTCTGATTAATTTATGGTGAATCTCTAAAGTCGGAACAGGGGATCCAGAAATCGCTCTGGTCCTATTTCACAAGGGTTTAATTATCTCCTAACATACAGCTCATATGGTCGTTTCGTTTCTTCCATATGAAAATAGACTCATCGAGCTTCGATTTCATAATTTATTCATTATTTAATTCCATTCCTACTATTTTTTTGATTTTTCAATCTCACATCACTGCTGCTGCCAGCATCTGTTACTAAAGCAACTATGCCTATTTCGTGATATCTCCTTGATCTAACTAATAATTCATCATGCATATCACAAATTATGATCACGACTAGCCATGCCAAAGGCTAATCATTGACAAACATCTCCCTATTACACTATTGCCATATCATGAATTTTAACACCAAAATTAATCAACCATGACATATGGCATAAAAATCGATTAGGCCTCAACTATTATTCAACCAAAACCGAATTGGCCCAATATCAGTCATGACCACATTATAAAATCCATTTACTACGTTTTATAACTAAGTATCATAGGACCCAAAGTCCAAATTAACATTTATGCCATTTTCGCACGTCTGAAAGTTTACATACCAAAGTTTAAACACAACATAATAGCCTATACATGCCGAAATGTTCTCCTAAACCGACTAAGAAGAAAGTACCAAAACTTGCTAGCTGCTGTGATGACTTCGATGACGGCCCGATCACACAAAAAGAGACGAGTCCAAGAAACCTAAAATAGGTGACAAGGAAACACCGAGTGAGTATATAACTCAGTAAGTCATAAGCAATGCACTACCATCCATTAATAACATTATCACAAGAGGAAACAAAATGGAACGAGGCTAGTTACTCCATCCATACCGAACCATGCCATAGTTCCTTAGACCTATCGGTTCAATCTCATACCAAGTCATGCATTCACATTCCATATACTAATCAATAGGATATTTGAGGCATTTTCATACATCATTTTATTTTCGTTACAATCATACAACTAAACGACCTTTCACCTATTCCACGATAAATCTTATGTACGTGACTTCAATTATAATTGTCACATAGGTTCAAACTTACCAAGCTCAACTCCAAATATAAACATAGCGCCTATTAGCCATGAACTCAAGGTACTTACCCGATCCGCTGTCCGTGATCAACTCAATAATGTCGCACACTTAGTGTCCATAGTGATTCAAAAATATATATTAAGTCCGCACACTCAGTGCTATATAATCAACTCGCACACTTAGAGCTATATAATCAAACTCGCACACTTAGTGCTGTACAATTTAAACCCGCACACTTAGTGCCAATCTCATGATCATAAATGTTTATACCCGCACACTTAGTGCCGAAATCAACAACTCAATACATCTCACCTCTTTCTTTTCATTCAACACTTTCATCACCACATGCATACATATATATAAATTTATCATTCCATTCGGCATAATTACATAGACATTATGTCTATTTAGATCAATACAAAATATATGCTTGGTGACTTACCTTATGTTGGGGAAAACGATTCCAACTCGGCTACTCGATGTTCTTTCCTTTGCCCTTGCTTGCCTCTCCACCTTTAACTTCTTGAGCTTTCCTTTGAACTAGCCATGGCCGAATGCCTTGGTTTCTTTTTTCAATCTTTCCTTTCTCAATTTCGGCAATGAAGGAGATGAAAGATGAGCCTTCCTTCCTCTTTGTTTTCTTTACTTTATTTCACTAATATTATTATTTTCTCACATAATGCCATTTCTTATTTTAATAACTAATTAAACATATATATTTGCCCATCAACACCCATCTTGGCCGGCCACTATAAAGAAAATTGGGCAATTTGACATGCAAGTCCACCCTTGTGTTGACATGCACTAATAAACCATTTAAAATTAGTCTATCATATTTCACCATGTCTCATATTGATCCCTATTTAATAATTTCTCATGCAATTGGCAAAATTAGGGAATGAAACGTCGACATATGCATGTACACACATAATAAGCATAGAATATAACAATTAATTATTTTTACGACTCGGTTTTGTGGTCCCGAAACCACTTTCCGACTAGGGTCACATTAGGGCTGTCACAACTCTCCCCCACATAAGAAATTTTCGTCCCCGAAAATCTTACCGGTGAATAATTTTGGATATCGATCCTTCATAGAGTCCTCAAGTTCCCAAGTGGCTTCTTCAGTTCCGTGTTTATGCCACAACACCTTCACTAATGGGATTTTCTTATTTCGCAACTCTTTTACTTCACGCATCAAAATGCGAACCGGTTCTTCTTCATAACTCAAGTTAGGCTGAATCTCGATCTCAGATGAGTGATTACGTGCGACGGGTCGGACCTATATCGTCGAAGCATCGAGACATGGAAAACATTGTGAATCTTTTCAAGCTCAGGGGGCAAAATTAATCGGTATGCAACTGGTCTAACTCGTTCGGATACCTCATACGGGCCGATGAACCTCGGACTTAGTTTGCCCTTACGACCAAATCTAAGCACCTTCTTCCAGGGTGAAACTTTGAGAAATACTTTGTCTCCAACCTGATATTCAATGTCTTTTCTTTTCAAATCTGCATACGACTTTTGACGATCCGAAGCGGCTTTCAAACTTTCACGAATTACTTGAACTTTCTGCTCAGCATCCTTAATCAAATCAACCCCAAAAATTTTACTTTCACTAAGTTCAGTCCAAAATAATGGGGTACGGCATTTACGACCGTATAAGGCCTCGTAAGGTGCCATCTTAATGCTTGATTGAAAGCTATTGTTGTAAGCGAATTCGATCAAAGGCAAATATCTTTCCCATGAACCACAAAACTCTAAGACGCAACATCTCAACATATCCTCGAGTATCTGAATTATTCGTTCAGATTGGCCATCAGTCTGGGGATGAAATGCGGTGCTAAAATGCATCTTAGTACCCAGCGCTTCTTGTAAATTTTTCCAAAATCGCGATGTAAATCTTGGGTCTCTATCCGACACGATAGAAATAGGTACCCCAGGCAATCGAACAATTTGGGAGGTGTATAATTCTGCCAATTTATCGAGCGAAAAATCTGTACGGACAGGGATAAAATGAGCAGACTTGGTCAATCTATCAACAATAACCCAGATTGCATCTTTCTTGCTTGATGACAATGGCAATCCAGATACAAAATCCATCGTTACCCGATCCCACTTCCATTCGGGTATCATGATCGGCTGAAGTAATCCCGACGGCACTTGATGTTCCGCTTTTACTTGTTGGCATATCAAACACCTTGAAACAAATTCGGAAATGTCTCGTTTCATACCGGGCCACCAAAATTGACGTTTCAGGTCATTGTACATTTTAGTACTACCTGGGTGGACTGACATTCGACTATTGTGAGCCTCGTCCAAAATCATTGAAATAAGTTCCGAATTTCTTGGAACACATAATCGACCTCTGAACGTCAAGCAATCATTGTCGTCAATCCGAAACTCCGATTCCTCATTCGAAGCACATTCAGCTCGTTTAGTGACCAATTCAGCGTCGACTTTCTGGAATTCAAGTATTTGACGAATCAATAATGGTTTGGCCTCTAATTCAGCTACTAGCACCCCATCGGGTGAGACGGACAAGTGAGCATTCACCGCTCTCAAAGCAAACAGTGCTTTCCGACTTAAAGCATCGGCAACCACGTTAGCCTTTCCCGGGTAATAATCAATAACAAGTTCATAGTCTTTCAACAACTCAAGCCAACGTCTTTGTCGCAGATTTAGATCTCTTTGAGTCATCAAATATTTAAGACTTTTGTGGTCCGAATAAATATGACACCTTTCCCCAAACAAGTAATGCCGCCATATTTTCAGGGCGAACACTATGGCCGCCAATTCAAGATCATGGGTCGGATAGTTTCTCTCATGCGGCTTTAATTGTCTCGACGCGTAAGCCACAACTCGACCTTCTTGCATCAACACACAACCTAGCCCAAGTAAGGATGCATCACTATAAATGACAAACTCTTTGCCGGACTCCGGTTGTACTAGCACTGGAGCTTCGGTTAAACAGGTCTTTAGTCGATCGAAACTCTTCTGACAGTTCTCTGTCCACTCAAACTCAACATCTTTTTGGAGTAGTTTCGTCAACGGTGCAGCTATCATCGAGAAACCCCCTACAAACCGTTGGTAGTATCCGGCAAGTCCCAGAAAGCTCCTAACTTCAGTAATATTCCTCGGAGGTTTCCAATCGAGTATGGCTGAAATTTTGTTCGGATCCACTCTAACACCCGATGCGGACACCACGTGCCCCAAAAAGCTAACCTCTTTCAACCAAAATTCACATTTACTGAATTTTGTGTATAACTGCTTGTCTCGCAAAATCTGTAATACTAACCTCAAATGCTCGGCGTGTTCGGCTTCACCTTGTGAATAAACTAAAATATCATCAATAAACACAACCACAAATCAATCCAAGTATGGCCTGAATACTCGATTCATTAAATCCATAAATACCGCAGGGGCATTAGTGAGCCCAAACGGCATCACTAAGAATTCGTAGTGACCGTAGCTCGATCTAAAAGCGGTTTTGGGTATGTCCGAGTTTCGAACCCTCAACTGATAATAACCAGATCTCAAATCTATCTTGGAAAATACTGAGGCTCCCTTTAATTGATCAAACAAATCATCAATACGTGGCAAGGGGTATTTATTCTTTATGGTCACTTTATTCAACTGACGATAGTCGATGCACAACCTCATGGTTCCATCCTTCTTTTTCACAAACAGCACTGGTGCGCCCCATGGTGAAGAACTCGGTCGAGCGAAGCCTCTATCCGTCAATTCTTGCAATTGAGCTTTCAATTCCTTTAATTCCGTTAATGCCATACGATACGGGCTATTGAGATTGGCATGGTACCAGGTACAATCTCGATGCCGAATTCCACCTCTCGAACCGGTGGCAACCCCAGTAACTCCTCAGGAAAAACATCTGAATACTCACAAACCACCGGTACTGATTCAAGTTTCCTTTTCGTCTCTTTGCTATCAAATACATACGCAAGGTATGTTTCACACCCCTTTTTCACATATCTCTGAGCGATCATTGAAGATATTATCGCTGGCACCCCTTTCAAATCGGTAGACTCAACTTGGACTACCTCATTATTTGTACTCCTCAAATCAATGGTTTTCCTTTTGCAGTTCACCACTGCATCATGTACAGTCAACCAATCCATACCAAGAATAACATCAAATTCGTCAAACGGTAAAAGCATCAAATCGGCCGGAAAACAGGATTCTCGGGTTATTAGAGGGCATCTCTTACACACTTTATCAACAAGTACGTATTGGCCCAAAGGGTTCGACACTCGAATTAGGAACTCAGTAGACTCAACAGGTAGAGTCTTATTGGATGCTAAGGTTTCACATACATATGAAAGAGTAGAGCCAAGGTCAATCAATGCAATCACATTAGTATCAAAGAGAGTGAAAGTACCAGTGATGACGTCAGGAGAGGATGCCTCCTCTCGTGCGCGAATGGCGTATGCTCTGGCAGGAGTACGGGTCTCGGTTCGAACGGCCATATCAGAGGCCCCTCTCTGACTACCACCCCTACCCCCTGAAATTCTCGGTGGTCTACCTCTAGCTGTCATTCCACTAGGTCTTGCACCTTGCATCTTATTCTTCTCATCAAGCTCCGTGCAATCTCTAATGAAGTGGTCCTTCGAGCCGCATCCGTAACAGGCCCTGTTAGTAGACTTACCCCAACATTCACCTAGGTGTCGTCTTCCGCATTGGGGGCATTCAGGTTTCTCGTGACGATTATTGCCCACACTAGCTACCGAAGTAGCTTGGGAGTCCGTCGATGGTCGTGCTCTAATGGAAATTCCCGCCGTCATCCTCAATTTATTAGTGTCCTCCCTGAACTTCTTTACAGTCGAGAATGGAGCTTTACCCGTCGATCTTTTACGATAATCTCTAGCTTCAAATTCAGCATTCTTCTTCTCCTTTCCAAATTCTTCCACCTTGCAGGCTCGTTCAACTAGTGTTACGAATTCTTTTATCTCCAAAATACCCACTAGTAGCTTTAAATCTTCATTCAATCCTTCTTCGAATCTTTTGCACATAGCAACCTCATCATCCACACACTCCCGGGCATACCGACTGAGTCTTACGAACTCATGTTCGTATTCGGATACTGTCATACGGCCTTGCTTGAGTTCCAAGAATTCCTTACGTTTTTGATCGATGAACCGTTGACTAATATATTTCTTTCGAAATTCCGTTTGAAAGAAATCCCAAGTAACTCGATCGTTTGGGACTATGGAAATCAAGGTCCTCCACCAATAGTAGGCTGAGTCCCGCAACAAGGATATAGCACACTTTAGACATTCATCGGGTGTGCATGACAGTTCATCAAACACCCGAATGGTGTTATCAAGCCAGAACTCGGCCCTTTCGGCATCATCAGTAACTATGGCCCTGAACTCCTCGGCCCCGCGCTTCCTAATCAAGTCTACAAGTGGCTTACTCAGCCTCACAGGATCAGTAACTGATGGCATTACGGGCTCTTGGGGTGGATTATTCAAATTCGGGAATTGTTGGACAGCCGGATTGGTTCGGGCATATTGCGCGACCCACTCATTCATCATGGTAAAGAAGGCTTGTTTAGCCCCCTCACCTTGATTATTCGCAGATGACTGAGGTTCAACAGGCGGCGTCCCTTGTTCAGGAGCAGCCGCTACACTTTCAACGTCATCAGCTAAGGTTCTCTCTACACCGGGATCCATTTACTAATCAAAACAAAAATTTTAACCGTCAGAAGTCATCACACATTTAAACATTAACATTAAGGCATGTATAGCTAGACTCATACGCGCTATGGTAGTCCTAGAACCGACTAAACCATAGCTCTGATACCAATCAAACATAACACCCCGAACCCGAGACCATCGCCGGAGTCGAACACGAGGTGTTAACAGACTTCAAACCACTTATTAAAAATTTCCCAGACAAGCTGCCAATCTGCGTACTAGTCGCTTTAAAAATCATATCTTGAGTTATGAAACTTGAAATCTAGTTCCGTAAATTTTCCGCGGAACTAGACTCATATATCTATATGGTAGAATTTTTGTAGAATTTTTGGTCAGGTCAATTGGTACAGTTTATTAGTTAAAGTGGTACCTGTTCCTGGGTTCGACTACTCTGACCTTTGTGTATTACGACTTAGATATCTCCCTTTACAGAGCTTCAATACTTATGCCATTTGTTTCTAATGAAACTAGACTCAAAAGGGAATCTATACATATAAGGCATGACTTCTAATTGTCTCTGATTAATTTATGGTGAATCTCTAAAGTCGGAACAGGGGATCCAGAAATCGCTCTAGTCCTATTTCACAAGGGTTTAATTATCTCCTAACATACAGCTCATATGGTCGTTTCGTTTCTTCCATATGAAAATAGACTCATCGAGCTTCGATTTCATAATTTATTCATTATTTAATTCCATTCCTACTATTTTTTTTGATTTTTCAATCTCACATCACTGCTGCTGCCAGCATCTGTTACTAAAGCAACTATGCCTATTTCGTGATATCTCCTTGATCTAACTAATAATTCATCATGCATATCACAAATTATGATCATGACTAGCCATGCCAAAGGCTAATCATTGACAAACATCTCCCTATTACACTATTGCCATATCATGAATTTTAACACCAAAATTAATCAACCATGACATATGGCATAAAAATCGATTAGGCCTCAACTATTATTCAACCAAAACCGAATTGGCCCAATATCAGTCATGACCACATTATAAAATCCATTTACTACGTTTTGTAACTAAGTATCATAGGACCCAAAGTCCAAATTAACATTTATGCCATTTTCGCATGGCTGAAAGTTTACATACCAAAGTTTAAACACAACATAATAGCCTATACATGCCGAAATGTTCTCCTAAACCGACTAAGAAGAAAGTACCAAAACTTGCTAGCTGCTGTGATGACTTCGATGACGGCCCGATCACGCAAAAAGAGACGAGTCCAAGAAACCTAAAATAGGTGACAAGGAAACACCGAGTGAGTATATAACTCAGTAAGTCATAAGCAATGCACTACCATCCATTAATAACATTATCACAAGAGGAAACAAAATGGAACGAGGCTAGTTACTCCATCCATACCGAACCATGCCATAGTTCCTTAGACCTATCGGTTCAATCTCATACCAAGTCATGCATTCACATTCCATATACTAATCAATAGGATATTTGAGGCATTTTCATACATCATTTTATTTTCGTTACAATCATATAACTAAACGACCTTTCACCTATTCCACGATAAATCTTATGTACTTGACTTCAATTATAATTGTCACATAGGTTCAAACTTACCAAGCTCAACTCCAAATATAAACATAGCGCCTATTAGCCATGAACTCAAGGTTCTTACCCGATCCGCTGTCCGTGATCAACTCAATAAAGTCGCACACTTAGTGTCCATAGTGATTCAAAAATATATATTAAGTCCGCACACTCAGTGCTATATAATCAACTCGCACACTTAGTGCTATATAATCAAACTCGCACACTTAGTGCTGTACAATTTAAACCCGCACACTTAGTGCCAATCTCATGATCATAAATGTTTATACCCGCACACTTAGTGCCGAAATCAACAACTCAATACATCTCACCTCTTTTCTTTTCATTCAACACTTTCATCACCACATGCATACATATATATAAATTTATCATTCCATTCGGCATAATTACATAGACATTATGTCTATTTAGATCAATACAAAATATATGCTTGGTGACTTACCTTATGTTGGGGAAAACGATTCCAACTCGGCTACTCGATGTTCTTTCCTTTGCCCTTGCTTGCCTCTCCACCTTTAACTTCTTGAGCTTTCCTTTGAACTAGCCATGGTCGAATGCCTTGGTTTCTTTTTTTCAATCTTTCCTTTCTCAATTTCGGCAATGAAGGAGATGAAAGATGAGCCTTCCTTCCTCTTTGTTTTCTTTACTTTATTTCACTAATATTATTTTTTCTCACATAATGCCATTTATTATTTTAATAACTAATTAAACATATATATTTGCCCATCAACACCCATCTTGGCCGGCCACTATAAAGAAAATTGGGCAATTTGACATGCAAGTCCACCCTTGTGTTGACATGCACTAATAAACCATTTAAAATTAGTCTATCATATTTCACCATGTCTCATATTGATCCCTATTTAATAATTTCTCATGCAATTGGCAAAATTAGGGAATGAAACGTCGACATATGCATGTACACACATAATAAGCATAGAATATAACAATTAATTATTTTTACGACTCGGTTTTGTGGTCCCGAAACCACTTTCCGACTAGGGTCACATTAGGGCTGTCACAGTAATGGTGATAAATCACCTAATGAACTGACAGCTAAGCTAAAAATATTTTGAAAAGTTTCGTACCAACATTAAGAGGTGTGTAGGGTTGGATGGGTATTTAATATCCTATATGGTGTGTAGGGATGGTCAGATATAGTTTGTAGCAGATTGGGTAGGATTGTAAATTTGCATCTGATTCTATTTTCGTATGTGATAAATGTTTTGTATTTGCTCTATTATGAATTATGTCTGAATTTTAATCTGTGGTATTGATTTATTAAGTTACACACTGAGTTTCGAAAACTCACCCCCTGTTTGTCTGTCACTTTTAGGTAACCCTCAGACTTAGGCGAATCGGTGCGTCGGGAGCTCAGTTATAATATTTTGGTACATTTGATTTATTTAAATTTGGAATTAAGGTGTTTTGTAAATTTTGGACTGTTTGGACACTTGGGACTTTTTTGGTTTTGGACTTTATTATTGTTTTTCTGCTCTAAATTGATTAACCGTTTTTATTGACAACGCTCAATTTTTCTTACAAAACAATAGATTTTCATACAAGAAATGGTGTTTTCCAAAAGTTAACGCGCTCAAGATTTCCACAACAAACTTATATGTTTTAGAAAATATAAATAGACAACTGTTTCACAAATCTATTAGGAAAGATATGTTCTTAAATAAATCAGATTTTCATGTAAGCAAAGCTAATGACGCCTTTTCAAAGTAACAAATTCTAGTTTTTTGAATGAACTTGCAGTAACATCTCCAAATATGTCCATAACATTTAGGTCGGGTTGAGGGTGTTACATATGCGATATCAGAGTCAGCTTGCAAAACTCGGGTTGTGAAATTTTGGGTTCAAAATTTTGTGAAAACTATTTGCCAAACAAAACCCATTTCTGTTTTAATCTAAAAAAGAATTATACAGTTTATGGAATACCGAGTCTTCGACGCCGATCCTGTAAGTATTTCTGCTTAGTTAAACTTCTTAGTTAGAAACAAACTGTAGAATTAGAAATACTTATGCTCTAGTCCTAAACTATAGCAATTCTGAAAAATACTTTGATAAGAATTTTTGACGTAAAACATCTGATAAGAAAATTTAAGCTGAGACATAAACTTCTATAATGTAGATAATTTATGATGAGTGCACGTGGAACTCGTGGGCACGACAAGCGCCCCAGAAGGGCTTGAACTGAGTCATCCTCGATGGGCAATATGCCCAATTTGGATACAAGTGAAACGTCGAGTACTCCTACTGTTGATACTGGGTCTCAGACTCAAACGGCTAGGGTTGACGCATTGTCCCAAGCCATGTTGAGGGTTTTGGAGAGGGCAGTTAGGCCCCATTCTGGATTTATGAGCTGGGGGTTGGTAATTGAATGACTCTGGTTCGATGATGCAGAAATGTTTAGGGGGCCTCAACTATGGTTAAATATTGGTAGAAGGCTATAGAAAGAATCATGAATGATATCGACTGCACCCCTAAGCAGAAATTGAAGGGTGTAGTATCTTTGCTTCGCAACGAGGCATACCAATAGTGGTTGACGGTTGAAGAGGGTACTTAGTTGATAACTCTTGAAAGAGTTATATTTCATTACTTTAGACCTAGCTAATTGCTTATACTTGGGTACATTTAGTGGCATTTTAGGATATTTTATTAGTATTTTTATTGTAACACCCCTAGCCTGTGTCTGATTGCCGGTATAGGCTATGAGGTATTACCAAGCTAAACATTTAATTTCAATCACATAATCTACCCACACAAGTATAAATCAAATTGAATACATACAGATTTATAAGTCATAAGTGCCATTTTCATACGGCCAAGATATTTACAATTTCAAAACATATTTTTTTGTCAACAGTCCAACCTATACATGCCATATCGAGTCCAAAATATAACTGTACCAAAAAGATCGATAGTATGAAGAACTGCTGACGATCCTCGAGTCGATAGCCAAAATCAACAATCTATAAAACAAAGAAATAAGAAACAGAGTAAGCTTTCGAGGCTTAGTAAGTTTTAAGCAATTCATACTATTAAGGCTTATCATTAAAATTGAACATTGAGTATCACAAAACTTGTATTCTAATTGTAATTCACTTGACCAAATATACACCAGTACATTAGTTACAAAACCCCTTGGCCGAATATGTATGTATGTATACACAAGACTTCTTGCACATATTTCACTATTTACATAGATTATACTAATACCTTTAATCACATTCTTTCATATGGTGACTTATATTAACCAATTATATTATTATCTTATCCTCAGATACCGAATCCATTCACATATATATATTTCGTGCCTTGATGCTATTAAATTACTTAAAAAAAATCAATTCAAATATAAGCACATAACACGAACCTTAACATGTAAAGCATATAATACTTACGCAACGATGTTTACCACTGATATTCGAATTTGAAATCTTATTTAACTTACTGGCATAGGTTCTGTCAAATCTTAGAGCTCGGAATACATCACTAGCGTAAGCCTGCGGGTCTTTAACCCTGATATTTTTCTAGCACGTAGCCTGCGGACCTCAAGTCCGGATATATTTCTAGCATATAGCCTGCGAACCTCATGTCCGGATATTTTTCCAGCATATAGCCTGCGGACCTCATGTCCGGATATTTTCAATCTCATACACATTTGATCATAACACATGTCAGACACCTTATCACTTAATAGTCGTATATTACATTCGAATATAAACTCGATACGCACATTATCATTCACATTTCAGCTCAATGGTTATATCTCATATCACTCATTCTATTCATCATTTAATCTTAAATTCAAAGTGGCCATCAAACTATAAGTCATATACATGCTTTATCTATTATACATCTTAATTCAAGTGCAAGCCAAAGATCACAATTTACCTACTATACTATTATAGTGGCATCGTCAATTATATACTAAAGGAAACTACTTAAAACTTACCTCGGATATATTTGAATGGTTGCGAAATGGCTACTCGGTTACTATCTCTTTTCCCTTATTCGAAATTGCCCCCTTATGCTCTTCAGCTTTAATTCAACAAATTTTAAACTAATCATTAATCGACTATTCAAATATTATTTTCAGAATATAATACATATATACTCGACTTTAACACATACAGATTATTGTAAGCTTATAAGAAATCAATAAGCAATTCATTAGCAAATTTTTATCAATGTTTACAATATAATCACAATTTCACTATAAGCTGACTTCCTGAGCAACAGTCACTAAATTATTTATAACTAGAGATATGAAACTCTAAATCAATTTCCGTAAATTTTACTTGAAAATAGACTCATTTATATTTTTTCCATAAAATTTTCATAATTTTTAGTTTAGCCAATCAATACCAGATTTTTCCTAAAGTTTCCCTTCTTTCACTGTTTGACTCATCTGACCACTCTTCACTACAAAATAAATTTCTCATTGTACAGAATTCAAAACATGTCCTTGTTTATTTCATTTGAAACTAGACTCATTAAGGAGTCTAAGCATATAAATTTCATCATTTGACTATTTTTATACATTTTATAGTGATTTTATAAAAACAGAATAGGGGATCTAGAAGTCATTTTGACTCTGTCCCACATTACTTCAATTATCTCATTATCGGCAATTCTTTTGGTTTTATAGTTTCTTTTATAAGAAACTAGACTCATCAAGATTTAATTACATAGTTTATTCAGCTTCTAACTCAACTCCCACAATTTATAGTGATTTTCCAAATTTACTCTTTCACACATTCTTTGTATACATATTATTTAAACATGTATATCACCAAATCAATTTCATTGATTTTAACAGAAATTTTACTTAGCAACCTCTCACTCTATAACTCGGCAACCATGAAAACTTCTTTTTAAGCACATAGACTAAATTCTCAATTATCCAAATCTTAACAAAATCTATCTAATGACCGAATATAAATTCTTTGCCCCATACCTATGAATTCACCTATTCTAAACTCAATTTACCAATTAAGTAAATAACACTAAGTTTGAGCATTATTTGACAATTTGTCTTGAGTATCCAAATAAATTCATGTTCTTAATTCATAATTTCAAGTATTTCATTCACAAGTTACACAAATTATGCTCAAAATCTCAACTTCAATTTCGGCAAGCACCAACATATTAACCAAAAATTTCCCAAAGCACCTAAACCACTACTATGCATATCTATCAAGTTAAAACCTCACTTATCCACCTTTACTCATGAAAGCATAAAACAACCACCATTTCTTACCATCCATATCATGGCCGAATACCCCAAAATCACCATAGAATTCAAAATTTCAAAATGGGCTAAGTCATATAATTAGCAATCAACCACACTAAAAAAAATTAAAGAAAATAACATGACATTTTACCTTAATCAAGCAAAAATCAAGTGTGACTGAAAGCCTAGCTTTCCCCCTTATTTTCGGCAATGAAGAACAAAAGATGAGCTAAACCTTGATCTTTTCACCTTTCACTCTTTTATTTATTTATTTTTATTATAACACCAACAACATATATTATTATAATTATATTATAATACAAATATATGTATAAATTACATACACTTCAATGATCATTCCACATGGCCGACCACTACATAATAAAAATGTCAATTTGACATGCAAGTCCTTATGTTTTAAAGTCACATAATACAAAGCCATTTCAAAATTTACCTAACACATTCTTAAAATTTTCTCACAAGTCCATTTCAATTAATTTCATATCAATTTGCAACAATTAAAACATTTAAAAATTCACACATGCATAAACACATATTTTAGACAATAAATATTATATTCAAATATTTCGATGACTCGGTTTAGCGGTCCCGAAACCACTTCCCGACTAGGGTCAAAATAAGGTTGTCACATTTATCATTTGCATTAGGAGCTTAGATTGTGTTTGCATGTTAGATACTTTTAATTGCATGTAGAGGGGTTGTGTTTGGTGGTTTGGTAGGTGTAGAATATGGATAAGAAGTAAAGTAGTGAAGGTTTACTGGGAAAAAATGTGGGATAACTTGCCACCTTGTATGCTATGGCAATTTAGGAAGATAATCGAGTCAACACTCAATGCATTCAGCCCAAATCTACTTGTACTAGAAAAATCTACCTAAAAAAAGAGGAGAGGATATTGTAGGCTATTAGAGCTATCGTAGGAAAAAATGCTTATAAAAAGCCAAAGAAGGGAACCCTAATGGGTGTGGAGATTTGAAAGCAACAATAGAGGGTAGCGGCTGAGTAGATACCGAAAGAGAAAGCTGAAGGCAGTCCCTCTCAGCCACCACATGACATTGTGCTACTGGATTATGGATTGGTTTATCAATAGCCATCTTCCTAAGTTCTTCCATTATTCTTAATATGTTATCCCTTGAATTGAATTGATCGAAACAATGTTGGATGTTATTTTGAACTTGAATTTTAATTACCAACCCATGAATTAAATGTCATAGGGTTGAGATTACAAGATGAAACTTTTACTTTCTTGAATGGTTGAAACATATATTTGATTTAATCTACTATTTCATTCAATTGCTTTTATTTCCAAACTGTATACGTACATTCTTTAGCATAGATAAGTGTGCAGTATACACATAAACTGAATCTAATTTTGAAAAAGGTTGGATTAGTTGTGTAACACCCCGAACCCGAGACCGACACCGGAGTCGAACACGAGGTGTTAGCAGACTTTAAACCCTTTATAAAAATATTTCTCAGACACTGCCAATCTGCGTACTAGTCGCTTTAAAAATCATATCTTGAGTTTCACAACTCAAAAATCAGTTTCGTGATTTTTCCCTGAAACTAGACTCATATGCCGATCTACATATTTTTTTCTAGAATTTTTGGTTGGGCCAATTAGTACAGTTTATTAGTCAAAGTCTCCCATGTTACAGGGATCGACTACACTGCCATTTGCGCATTACGACCCGGATATCTCCCTGCACAGAGCTTCAATACTGATGCCGTTTGTTTCTATAGAAACTAGACTCAGAGAGGAATCTATCCATATATGGTATGACTCCTAATTGTCTCTGGTTAATTTATAATGAATTTCCAAAGTCGGAACAGGGAATCCAGAAACCGTTCTGGCCCTGTCTCACGAGAACCTGAATATCTCTTAACATACTGTCCATATGATCTTTTTGTTGCTTCTATATGAAAATAGACTCATCGAGCTTCGAATACATAATTTATTCATCAATTAATCCCACTCCTACTATTTTTAGTGATTTTTCAATCTCACATCACTGCTGCTGCCAGCATCTGTTATGAAAGCAACTATGCCCATTTCGTGATTTCTCCTTGATCTAACCAGTGATTCGTCATACATATCACAAATTATGATCATGACTAGCCATGCCAAAGGCTAATCATTGTCAAACATCCCCCTACTACACTATTTCCATATCATGAATTTTAACACCAAAATAATCAACCATGACATATGGCATAAAAAGGTCAAATTATCAAGATTTACGACCTAACGTTATGAAACCAAACCCAACCGAACATTTATGCCATTTTCGCATGGCTAAAAGTTTACATACCAAATTTCAACAAAACATATTAGCCTATACATGCCGAAATGTTCTCTTAGACCAACTAAGAAGAAAATACCAAAGGTTGCTAGCCGGTGTGATGACTCCAATGACGGCCCGATCACGCAAAAAGAGTCGAGTCCAAGAAACCTAAAATAGGTGACAAGGAAACACCGAGTGAGTATATAACTCAGTAAGTCATAAGCGATGCACTACCATCCATTAATAACATTATCACAATAGGAAACAAAATGGAACGAGGCTAGTTACTCCATCCATACCGAACCATGCCATAGTTCCTCAGACCCATCGGTTCAATCTCATACCAAATCATGCATTCACATTCCATATACTCATCAATAGGATATTTGAGGCATTTTCATACATCATTTTATTTTCGTTACAATCATACAACTAAACGGTCTTTCACCTATTCCACAATAAATCTTATGTACGTGACTTCAATTATAATTGTCACATAGGTTTCAACTTACCAAGCTCAACTCCAATTATAAACATAGCGCCTATTGGCCATGAACTCAAGGTACTTACCCGATCCGCTGTCCGTGATCGACTTAATAATGTCGCACACTTAGTGTCCATAATGATTCAAACGTATATATTAAGTCCGCAGACTCAGTGCTATATAATCAACTCGCACACTTAGTGCTATATAATCAAACTCGCACACTAAGTGCTACATAATCAAATTCGCACACTTAGTGCTACATAATCAAGCTCGCACACTTAGTGCTGTACAATTTAAACCCGCACACTTAGCGCCAATCTCATGATCATAAATGTTTATACCCGCACTCTTAGTGCCGAGGTCAACAACTCAATACATCTCACCTCTTTTCTCTTCATTCAACACTTTCATCACCACATACATACATGTATATAAATTTATCATTCCATTCAGCATGATTACATAGACATTATGTCTATTTAGATCAATACAAAATATATGCTTGATGACTTACTTTGTGTTGGGTAAGACGGTTCCAACTCGGTTACTCGATGATCTTTTCTTTGCCCTTGCTTGCCTCTCCACCTTTAGCTTCTCGAGCTAAATCGATAAATTAACTAGTTTAACCATCTTGCTAAACATTCATACTTCAATTACACATGCATGTGTATGTTTGTATATTCGGCAATGACAATGGTAATTTAGCAAACCTTAATTTAACTTATAATTGTTCATAACACATTTAAAGCATCCACTCCATTCCATCATTTTAAAGCACATACATTACTCAATATTATCCAAATTCACATTCGGCATTTTCACAAACACACATGCCGATTTCATTCACATGCCGATTTCATTCACTCATCTCTAATGTTAATTAAGAAATGCCGAATGTCACCAACTAAATGGCATACACACACACCCACATGCATAAAAGTCATCCACACCTCCTATAGTTCATTCGGCCTTCACCTTTGCTAGTTTTCCCCATTTTTTTGTCGGTTATATATACATAGTCCTAAGGTAATATCACGAATGGGCTTACATATATATGTATATATACATATAGCCGAATATGCAAAGCTTAAACTCAACATCACATAAGCTCCTAAGTGATGGCCGAATATGTATATCTATATATATTCATCAACTATACTATTACTTTTAATTTATCTAATCACACAATTTCATCTAAGTTTAGCATGTAACACAATCATCACCCTTATTAATCTCTTATAGCCGAAAACCATACTTACCCCCAAAATCGAAATTTCAACATGGTTTACAAAAATCACTTGATAACTCACTCAATATTAACTAAAATTTCAAAAGCTAGTACAAACTTCCTTACCTTAATAGTGACTTAAGATGACTGATTGCTCATGTTACCAACAATATTCAAGATTTGAACATGGGCTAAGTAAGGGACTTAGTAACTAGCTTAATACATTCAACAATTTCCAAAAGCTACCATGCATTACATACCTTATTCAAGACTAGAAGGAGTGGCCGAGTGTCTTGCTTCCCCTTCCCCCTTCTTCTTAGCATTTTCGGCCAAGGATGATAAAAGATGAACAATTTTTCTTTCTTCTTTAGATTCGGCTAGCAAGAACATGAATGATGATCCCTTTTTTTTTCCTTTCATCATTCTTTTTTTCCATTTCTTTATTATTAACTTTTTATTTTGTTATTCATCCCATGATGCACCAACAAAACATGTCTATGACATGTTTTGCCCATCACACCTTGTCCACCTTATTTGTCATGGCCGGCCACTACTAAAGGGGGGGGGAATTTGACATGCAAGTCCCCCTTTTTCCACATGCACTAATAGGTCCTTACGCATTGACCTATCACATTTTAAAATTTTCTCGCATAAGTCCTATTGACTAAATTCACATGAAATCGACTAAATCGAAGCTTGAAATTTTCACACATTCATAATTACATATTCTAGACAATAATTATCACATTCAAACATTTCGGTGACTCGGTTTAGCGGTCCCGAAACCACTTCCTGACTAGGGTAAATTTTGGGCTGTTACAACTCTCCCCCACTTGAGAAATTTTCGTCCCCGAAAATCTTACCAGTAAATAGGTTTGAGTATCGTTCTTTCATTGAGCTCTCGGTTTCCCAAGTAGCTTCCTCGATCCCATGTTTGAGCCATAACACCTTCACTAACGGAACCCTTTTGTTTCGCAACTCCTTCACTTCACGAGCTAGGATACGTATCGGTTCTTCTTCATAACTCATATCGGCTTGAATTTCAGCCTCTGATGGGCTAATTATATGCGATGGATCAGATCGATAGCGTCGAAGCATCGAAACATGAAAGACGTCGTGAATCTTTTCAAGCTCAGGGGCAAAATCAATCTATACGCAACCGGACCAACTCGTTCGGAGATTTCGTACGGCCCAATGAATCTTGGGCTCAACTTGCCCTTACGGCCAAACCTGAGTACCTTTTTCCAAGGCGAAACTTTAAGGAACACTTTATCTCCCACCTGATATTCAATGTCCTTTCGTTTCAAGTCCGCATACGATTTCTGACGATCTGTGGCTGCCTTCAGACTTTCACGGATTACCTTTACTTTCTGTTCGGCATCTTTAATCAAATCAACTCCGAAAATTTTACTTTCACCGAGCTCGGTCCAAAACAATGGTGTACGGCATTTACGGCCGTACAAAGCCTCGTAAGGTGCCATCTTAATACTTGATTGAAAACTATTGTTGTAAGCGAATTCAATCAAAGGTACATACCGTTCCCATGAACCACTAAACTCAAGGATGCAGCATCTCAGCATATCCTCGAGTATCTGAATTATCCGCTCGGATTGACCATCGGTTTGGGGATGAAAAGCGGTGCTAAAATGCAGCTTGGTACCCAAAGCTTCTTGCAATTTCTTCCAAAATCGTGAGGTGAATCTCGGATCTCTATCCGACACGATAGAAATAGGTACTCCATGTAATCTCACAATCTGAGAAACATACAATTCGGCTAGTTTATCCAATGAAAAATCTGTACGCACGGGGATAAAGTGAGCCGACTTAGTCAGTCTATCAACAACAACCCAAATCGCATCCTTCTTACTTGCTGACAATGGCAGTCCGGACACAAAGTCCATTGTGACTCGATCCCATTTCCACTCGGGCATCATGATAGGCTGAAGTAATCCTGAAGGCACTTGATGTTCTGCTTTCACTTGTTGACATATTAAACATCTCGAAACAAAGTCGGAGATGTCCCGTTTCATACCATGCCACCAAAACCGACGTTTCAAATCGTTGTACATTTTCGTACTCCCCGGGTGAATTGACATTCGGCTACAATGAGCTTCGTTCAGAATCATCGAAATGAGTTCTGAATTTCTTGGAACACACAACCGACTTCTGAACCTCAAACAATCGTCATCATCAATTTGAAATTCGGATTCCATATTCGGAATACATTCAGCCCGTTTTGCAACCAATTCATCGTCGACTTTCTAAGCTTCACGAATTTGATGAATCAATGATGGTTTGGCCTTTAATTCAACTACTAACACATTGTCGGGTAGAACAGACAAGCGCACATTCATCGCTCGTAAAGCAAACAGCGATTTCTGGCTTAAGGCGTCCGCAACCACATTAGCCTTTCCCGGGTGGTAATCAATGACAAGCTCGTAATCTTTCAACAACTCAAGCCAACGTCTTTGTCGCAGATTTAAGTCTCTTTGAGTCATCAAATATTTGAGACTTTTGTTATCCGAAAATACATGGCACTTTTCACCAAACAAATAATGTCGCCATATTTTCAAAGCAAATACGATGGCGGCTAGCTCGAGATCATGAGTTGGATAATTTCTCTCGTGTGGCTTCAATTGTCTCGACGCATAGGCCACAACTCGACCTTCTTGCATCAATACGCAACCCAACCCGAGTAGGGATGCGTCACTATAAATGACAAACTCTTTGCCTGATTCGGGTTGCACCAAAATTGGAGCTTCAGTCAAATGAGTTTTCAGTTGATCGAAGCCTTTCTGACATTTCTCCGTCCATTCGAACTTAGCATCCTTTTGAAGTAGCTTCGTCATTGGTGTGGCTATCATCGAGAAACCTTTGACAAATCGTCGGTAATAACCGGCGAGTCCCAAAAAGCTCCGAACCTCAGTAATATTTCTCGGAGGTTTCCAGTTAAGTATGGCTGAGATTTTGTTTGGGTCAACTCGAATACCCGATGCGGATACCACATGACCCAAGAAGCTAACCTCTCTTAACCAGAACTCACACTTACTGAACTTAGCATATAACTTCTTATCCCGCAAAACTTGCAACACTAATCTCAAGTGTTCAGCATGTTCGATCTCATCTCTTGAATAGACCAAGATGTCATCAATGAACACAACTACGAACCGATCCAAATATGGTCTGAAGATCCGATTCATCAAATCCATAAATACTGCAGGGGCATTAGTGAGCCCAAACGGCATCACTAAGAACTCGTAGTGACCGTACCTCGTTCTGAAAGCAGTTTTGGGTATGTCCGAATCTCGAATTCGCAACTGATAATAGCCCGATCTCAAATCTATTTTTGAGAACACTGAGGCTCCCTTCAGTTGGTCGAACAAATCATCGATGCGCGTCAACGGATATTTGTTCTTTATCGTCACTTTATTCAGTTGACGATAGTCAATGCACAACCTCATGGTTCCGTCCTTCTTTTTCACGAACAATACTGGTGCACCCCAAGGTGAGAAACTTGGTCGAGCAAAACCTCTATCCGTCAATTCTTGCAACTGAGATTTTAACTCTTTTAACTCGGTTGGTGCCATACGATACGGAGCTATCGAAATCGGCGTAGTCCCAGGTACAAGCTCAATGCCAAACTCTACCTCCCGAACAGGTGGTAAATCCAGTAATTCTTCAGGAAAAACATCCGGGTATTCACAAACCACCCGCACAGATTCGGGTTTCTCTTCTAATTCTTTATCATCAAGTACATACGCAAGGTATGCTTCGCACCCTTTTCTTACATATTTCTGGGCCAACATTGCTGATATTACAGCTGGCAACCCCTCCAAATCCGTAGACTCAACTCGGATTACCTCGTTATTTGTGCACCTCAAATCAATAGTCTTGCTTTTGCAATTCACAACCGCATCATGCGCGGTCAACCAATCCAAACCAAGAATAACGTCAAATTCGTCAAACGACAAAAGCATCAAATCGGCCGGAAGACAGGATTCTCGGATTTTAGAGGGCATCTCTTACACACTTTATCAACAAGTACGCATTGACCCAAAGGGTTTGACACTCGAATTACGAACTCAGTAGACTCAACAGGTAGAGTCTTACTGGATGCTAAGGTTTCGCATACATATGAATGAGTAGAGCCAGGGTCAATCAATGCAATCACATTAGTATCAAAGAGAGTGAAGGTACCAGTGATGACGTCAGGGGAGGATGCCTCCTCTCATGCGCGAATGGCATATGCTCTAGCAGGAGTACGGTTCTCGGCTCGAACAGCCGTATCAGAGGTCCCTCTCTGACTACCACCCCTACCTCCTAAAATTCTCGGTGGTCTACCTCTAGTTGTCACTCCACTAGGTCTTGCACCTTGAATCTTATTCTTCTCATCAAGCTCCGTGCAATCTCTAATGAAGTGGTCCTTCGAACCGCATCCGTAACAAGCCCTGTTAATAGACTTACCCCAACATTCACCTATGTGTCGTCTTCCACATTGGGGACATTCAGGTTTCTCTAAACGATTATTGCCCACACTAGCTACCGAAGTAGCTCGGGAGTCCGTCGATGGTCTTGCTCTGATGGAAATTCCCGCAGTCGTCCTCGACTTATTAGTGTCCTCCCTGAACTTCTTTACGGCTGAGAACGGAGCTTTACCCGTCGATCTTTTACGATAGTCTCTAGCTTCAAATTCAGCCTTCTTCTTCTCCTTTCCAAGTTCTTCCGCCTTGCAGGCTTGTTCGACTAGTGTTACGAATTCTTTTATTTCCAAAATACCCATTAGTAGCTTTAAATCTTCATTCAATCCTTCTTCGAATCTTTTGCACATAGCAACCTCATCAGCTACACACTCCCGAGCATACCTACTGAGTCTTACGAATTCATGTTCGTATTCAGATACTGTCATACGGCCTTGCTTGAGTTCCAAGAATTCCTTACGCTTTTGATCAATGAACCGTTGACTAATATATTTCTTTCAAAATTCCGTCTGAAAGAAGTCCCAAGTTACTCGTTCGTTTGGGACTATGGAAATCAGGGTCCTCCACCAATAGTAGGCTGAGTCCCGCAACAAGGATATAGCACACTTTAGACATTCATCGGGTGTGCATGACAGTTCATCAAACACCCGAATGGTGTTATCAAGCCAGAACTCGGCCCTTTCAGCATCATCAGTAACTATGGCCCTAAACTCCTCAGCCCCGCGCTTCCTAATCAAGTCTACAGGTGGCTTACTCAGCCTCACAGGATCAGTAACTGATGGCATTACTGGCTCCGGGGGTGGATTATTCAAATTCGGGAATTGTTGGACAGCCGGATTGGTTCGGGCATACTGCGCGACCCACTCATTCATCATGGTAAAGAAGGCTTGTTTAGCCCCCTCACCTTGATTATTCGCAGATGACTGAGGTTCAACAGGCGGTGTCCCTTGTGCAGGAGCAGCCGCTACACTTTCAATGTCATCCGCCAAGGTTCTCTCTACACCGGGATCCATTTACTAATCAAAACATAAATTTTAACCGTCAGAAGTCATCACACAGTTAAACATTAACATTCGGCATGTATAGCTAGACTCATACGTGCTATGGTAGTCCTAGAACCGACTAAACCATAGCTCTGATACCAATCAAATGTAACACCCCGAACCCGAGACCGACACCGGAGTCGAACACGAGGTGTTAGCAGACTTTAAACCCTTTATAAAAATATTTCTCAGACACTGCCAATCTGCATACTAGTCGCTTTAAAAATCATATCTTGAGTTTCACAACTCGAAAATCAGTTTCGTGATTTTTCCCTGAAACTAGACTCATATTCCCATCTACATATTTTTTTCTAGAATTTTTGGTCGGGCCAATTAGTACAGTTTATTAGTCAAAGTCTCCCATGTTACAGGGATCGACTACACTGAAATTTGCGCATTACGACCCAGATATCTCCCTGCACAGAGCTTAAATACTGATGCCGTTTGTTTCTATAGAAACTAGACTCAGAGAGGAATCTATCCATATATGGTATGACTCCTAATTGTCTCTGGTTAATTTATAATGAATTTCCAAAGTCGGAATAGGGAATCCAGAAACCGTTCTGGCCCTGTCTCACGAGAACCTGAATATCTCTTAACATACTGTCCATATGATCTTTTCGTTGCTTCTATATGAAAATAGACTCATCGAGCTTCGAATACATAATTTATTCATCAATTAATCCCACTCCTACTATTTTTAGTGATTTTTCAATCTCACGTCACTGCTGCTGCCAGCATCTGTTATGAAAGCAACTATGCCCATTTCGTGATTTCTCCTTGATCTAACTAGTGATTCGTCATACATATCACAAATTATGATCATGACTAGCCATGCCAAAGGCTAATCATTGTCAAACATCCCCCTACTACACTATTGCCATATCATGAATTTTAACACCAAAATAATCAACCATGACATATGGCATAAAAAGGTCGAATTATCAAGATTTACGACCTAACGTTATGAAACGAAACCCAACCGAACATTTATGCCATTTTCGCATGGCTAAAAGTTTACATACCAAATTTCAACAAAACATATTAGCCTATACATGCCGAAATGTTCTCTTAGACCAACTAAGAAGAAAATACCAAAGGTTGCTAGCCGGTGTGATGACTCCAATGACGGCCCGATCACGCAAAAAGAGTCGAGTCCAAGAAACCTAAAATAGGTGACAAGGAAACACCGAGTGAGTATATAACTCAGTAAGTCATAAGCGATGCACTACCATCCATTAATAACATTATCACAATAGGAAACAAAATGGAACGAGGCTAGTTACTCCATCCATACCGAACCATGCCATAGTTCCTCAGACCCATCGGTTCAATCTCATACCAAATCATGCATTCACATTCCATATACTCATCAATAGGATATTTGAGGCATTTTCATACATCATTTTATTTTCGTTACAATCATACAACTAAACGGCCTTTCACCTATTCCACAATAAATCTTATGTACGTGACTTCAATTATAATTGTCACATAGGTTTCAACTTACCAAGCTCAACTCCAATTATAAACATAGCGCCTATTGGCCATGAACTCAAGGTACTTACCCGATCCGCTGTCCGTGATCGACTTAATAATGTCGCACACTTAGTGTCCATAATGATTCAAACGTATATATTAAGTCCGCAGACTCAGTGCTATATAATCAACTCGCACACTTAGTGCTATATAATCAAACTCGCACACTTAGTGCTACATAATCAAATTCGCACACTTAGTGCTACATAATCAAGCTCGCACACTTAGTGCTGTACAATTTAAACCCGCACACTTAGCGCCAATCTCATGATCATAAATGTTTATACCCGCACTCTTAGTGCCGAGGTCAACAACTCAATACATCTCACCTCTTTTCTCTTCATTCAACACTTTCATCACCACATACATACATGTATATAAATTTATCATTCCATTCAGCATGATTACATAGACATTATGTCTATTTAGATCAATACAAAATATATGCTTGATGACTTACTTTGTGTTGGGTAAGACGGTTCCAACTCGGTTACTCGATGATCTTTTCTTTGCCCTTGCTTGCCTCTCCACCTTTAGCTTCTCGAGCTAAATCGATAAATTAACTAGTTTAACCATCTTGCTAAACATTCATACTTCAATTACACATGCATGTGTATGTTTGTATATTCGGCAATGACAATGGTAATTTAGCAAACCTTAATTTAACTTATAATTGTTCATAACACATTTAAAGCATCCACTCCATTCCATTATTTTAAAGCACATACATTACTCAATATTATCCAAATTCACATTCGGCATTTTCACAAACACACATGCCGGTTTCATTCACTCATCTCTAATGTTAATTAAGAAATGCCGAATGTCACCAACTAAATGGCATACACACACACCCACATGCATAAAAGTCATCCACACCTCCTATAGTTCATTCGGCCTTCACCTTTGCTAGTTTTCCCCATTTTTTTGTCGGTTATATATACATAGTCCTAAGGTAATATCACGAATGGGCTTACATATATATGTATATATACATATAGCCGGATATGGAAAGCTTAAACTCAACATCACATAAGCTCCTAAGTGATGGCCGAATATGTATATCTATATATATTCATCAACTATACTATTACTTTTAATTTATCTAATCACACAATTTCATCTAAGTTTAGCATGTAACACAATCATCACCCTTATTAATCTCTTATAGCCGAAAACCATACTTACCCCCAAAATCGAAATTTCAACATGGTTTACAAAAATCACTTGATAACTCACTCAATATTAACTAAAATTTCAAAAGCTAGTACAAACTTCCTTACCTTAATAGTGACTTAAGATGACCGATTGCTCATGTTACCAACAATATTCAAGATTTGAACATGGGCTAAGTAAGGGACTTAGTAACTAGCTTAATACATTCAACAATTTCCAAAAGCTACTATGCATTACATACCTTATTCAAGACTAGAAGGAGTGGCCGAGTGTCTTGCTTCCCCTTCCCCCTTCTTCTTAGCATTTTCGGCCAAGGATGATAAAAGATGAACAATTTTTCTTTCTTCTTTAGATTCGGCTAGCAAGAACATGAATGATGATCCCTTTTTTTTTCCTTTCATCATTCTTTTTTTCCATTTCTTTATTATTAACTTTTTATTTTGTTATTCATCCCATGATGCACCAACAAAACATGTCTATGACATGTTTTGCCCATCACACCTTGTCCACCTTATTTGTCATGGCCGGCCACTACTAAAGGGGGGAATTTGACATGCAAGTCCCCCCTTTTTCCACATGCACTAATAGGTCCTTACGCATTGACCTATCACATTTTAAAATTTTCTCGCATAAGTCCTATTGACTAAATTCACATGAAATCGACTAAATCGAAGCTTGAAATTTTCACACATTCATAATTACATATTCTAGACAATAATTATCACATTCAAACATTTCGGTGACTCGGTTTAGCAGTCCCGAAACCACTTCCCGACTAGGGTAAATTTTGGGCTGTTACAAGTTGGACTAAAATTGAATGATACAAGTGGTTATTCGATCGAGTACCTGCAATAGACTTTAGACATAGAGTAGTGTTTGTATAAAATGAAGACAAAATAGTGCAGGGTGCCGTGCTAAGGCATATAAACACAGGCTATAACAACCCGTTTTTGGGTCAAATTGAAACAATGGTTTCGGAACCACAAATCCAAAGTAGAAATGTTAATTTTATTATTACTTTAAGGTCTACATTATGATTAAATGATTGTGTGAAAATTTCATTAAGAAATTTTATCGACAGATTGTCCAATTTGACTAATAGGACCAAAATACAGTAGGTGCAAAATATGTGTTCTCAAAGCTAAAAGTGTCTAATTGCTATGAAATTTTAAATTGGAGGTCCTTAAATGGTAATTAGACCATTATACTCTAAGTTGGACAAAAATGGACATGTTTAGGTGAAATTTCAAAGTTTGGCATTAAGGGCATTTTGGTCATTTGGTTAATAAAGACAAAATAAAACAAATAAAAGATGTTCATCTTTCTAATTTCATCCCCCATAGCTGAATTTCAAGGGTCACCTAGCTAGGGTTTTGGCCAAGCGTCCAAGCTCGATTGTAAGTCCGTCTTTGTCCTGTTTTTAATGATTTTTATGTTTTTGAAGTCTCAACCTAATCTAGCTATTTCAAGGACTAAAGTCTAAAATTTTACCCATGTTAAATATTTGTGTACTTTGATGTTTAATGGTAGAAAATGCATGTTTGGTGTTAGATAAACAACATTTATCAAGTGATTTTTTATGAAAATATCAAATAGGGACCTATTTGTAAAAGTTATAAAATATGTGTAAAAATGTAAATAAATGAAAAATGTGGGCTGTTATGAGCAAGGAATAGGTTCGACTAGGCTTGGGTGTGATGAAATTGAATGAAAATTATTTTACGAGCCTAGGGACTAAAATGTAAAAAGTTGGAAAGTTAGGGGAAAAATGTAATTATTTCCATAAGGTGTTTTTGGGATTAAATTGAATAATGTGATGATTGAATGAGTTAAATTTGATATTATAGATCAAGAAAGAATTGGTTCTGACCTAGACCGAGGAAAAAACAAGGTTGTGGACTAAATCGAACTATTAGCCATTTTGCATCGAGCTAAGTTCATATGTTAAAAATAAGCTTTAGAATAATTGTACTTAAATGCTTTAATATTGCATGATTTGTTTGTTTGATTATGTGAATGAATATAATTCTACGAACGGGTTTGACGACGATTTGGCTAGTGAGAAGTCCTGTTGAACCTTAAGAATAGATTAGGATACAAGTGACATGTCACTAGGGTCATTTTGTGTTATGTATTGTGATCCGAGTGCTGGTCTTGTACATCCTACTGGCGGCTAAGTATACCGGCATATGTTGCGGATGCTTGACAGCTTGTGTGAGCATCACCGCATAGCTACGTCTTGACTGACAGCTTGTGTGAGCCGGCTCGTCGATAGCTCGAGAGCGAGCGATTATGTGATATGAGATTGAGGTAGCATTGGCTACATATGTGGCACTTAGTGTGAAAAAATCTCGAGTATTCGACATTATTATTCCGAGTGGTTTACGGGTATGTCAAAGATGAGAATGTATAAATTCATTTCGAGATGGTTTAGGTAAGTATATAAAGCTCATGTTTATTAAATGCTTGAAATGATGAATATGAGGTAAGTGTTATGGTAGAATGAGTTATGATCATGAGACTATGGTAAATTTACATTTAATTATGTTATAATATTTAAATGTTATATGCATGGTAAGATTGCTTATTTATTGCATACGAGCTTACTAAGTTATATAGCTTACTCTGTTTATTTTTCCATGTTTTATAGTGTCGCCAAGCTAACTCGGATCGGAGATCGTCGGAGATTCAAATCACACTATCAAACTCTCATTTTGGGTATTGATGGTCTTAGTGTTTTGAATGTGTGGCATGTATAGGGACTTGGTCAATTTGTTATATATGTCATTATGATTTTAGCCAATGTATTGGCTTGTAATTGTCAAAGGCCTGTTTTGATATTTGGCCATGTTAATTGGCTCATTTTGGCTAACATGTTTGTAAGCCTAAGTATATTCATATATGTGCTAATGTCTTTGGTGAATGATGGAATGTGATTCATAGCATGAATATAAAATGTTTGAAAATGTGATCTATTGATGAGATGATGAATTTGTATACAATTAGGTATCCTGAAAGTAGTTAATTAAGGCTTAATGAATGTGAAATTGGCATGATTAAGTTAGGGCATCATAAATGTTGTGAGTAGGATAGATGTTAATAATGTTTTGACATGTATTGGTCATAATTGTGGATGTTTTGGTTGCCAAAGTATATTGTGTTTTTGTTCCAATGAATTGGTGTAAGTGTATTTGCACATGAGGGTGACGAATGGCTTGGTAAATAGCTTTTATTTTGTCCATACAGGTAGACACACGAGCGTGTGTCTTGGTCATGTTTGACACACGGTCTGCCCTATGGGCATGTGTTCTGGCAGTGTGTCCCCTACATCTTAATTTTGAGAAAAAAATGCTCAGAATTGAGCACACGGGCAGAGACACAGGCGTATGTCTTAGCCGTGTGAGGGACACGGCCTCAGGCATGGGCGTGTGTCCCGACCGTATGAAGTCTGCACTTATTTTAAGAAAATTAAATCAACCACACGGCCTAGCACACGTGCGTGTGACTTGGCCATGTGACATCAATTTGTTCATGCATTGCAAAACAGAGAGTTACACGGGTTAGGGACACGGGCGTGTGTGATCACACGGCCTGCCCGTAGGGGCGTGTCCCAAGCCACACCGGCGTGTGACCCCTGTTTATAGCAAAAAATATCTAATTTTTGTAAAAATTTCTAAAGTTCTCAGTTTAGTCCTGAACCACTCCCAAAGCATGTTTAAGGCCTCATATTATGGACTTTATGATTAATTACAAATGGTTTTAATTTGGACGAAAATTTATGGCTCGGAATTGTATGATTGTTTGTGTGGTAAGTCCAATAATGCCTTGGACCCTGTTCAGGCATTGAATACGGGTAAGGTGTGTTACACAGGCCAGGTAACTTGAGATCTTGATCTCAAAAGATGTAACACCCCAAACCCGGCCCAGACATTATGGCCCGATCTGACGTGTCACATGGACTTACGACTTAGTATGCATTCATTGGTTTAAGTGATTGGGGTGATCTTTGTAAAAATAACGGTTGAATGAAAAGCCAGTTTATCAATCTTTAGGCTATCCATTTGTTGTGCTTGTTGAGTCTTGAAAATGTTCATTAATTTTGAAAACCCCGCGCAGCCTAACACTAGTAGTTTCGTCATAGTATAAATATAATCAGAAAATAAAACCATAGCAGAAAAAGAAATTTAAATAGCGGCCTTATTACAACTTAAAACCCAAAATTAAATCAGAATATAAAAATAATAAAAATAAACTAACTTAGAAAAACCAACTTTGCAGATGATGTGGCCACTCTGAATCCTTCACAGCTCCAAGCCCACTATGGTTGGGTGAGTTCAGTAAACTCAGTATGTAACATAACCCAACCATAGCCCAAAACAGATCAAACCTCAGGGTCAGACTTATCTGGGCCTTGGCCCAGTACAAAAATCAGAATGAAACCCTAGGCCCATAGCAAATACAGAACAAATAGATCATGAATGCAGAAATCCCAACCCAGAGCCATCCATAACACCCCCGTACTAGCCTTACACCATGTGGGGAGACTACTCAACCCACCCAACCGCTACACACCACAGAAATTGCAGGGAGGCTGCCAGATATTGTGACGAAGTCACCAGATACAGATATTGTGGCTAGGCCACCAGAACAGATATATATATGTGGCGAAGCCACCAGATTGCAGCGAGGCTGCCAGATATTGTGACGAAGTCACCAGAACAGATATATGTGGCGAGGCCACCAGATTGCAGCGAGGCTGCCAGAACGCTTCCTCCATCAATATAAACCCATGTCCCACGCAACAAAATAATATGTCATGGCATACGTATACAGAAACAGAACATCATACTTTTCAGAAAAAAATAACCCTAGGGGTAAAATCGTAATTTTGCATGCATAAGGGTATTTCAGTAATTATTACCTATTGCTAAGGTTTCATGCTCATTCTAACGTTTACCAAGTAATCAGAAGTACTTACCTCGTCTTTTTACCAAAGTAGGCCCGTTGGCCCATTGGCCCGTTTTCGGCCCATTAAGCCCAAAAATACCGTTGTGCACGAAAATGCACACTCTGCACTCTAATCATCCAAATGCACCATATTCATTAACAACTGTCTCACGAGCGCTCGCACGCTCGCGAGTTCACAAAATACCAACGTTTTGGTATTTCGGCTTTTATCGATTCAGTCTAAGGGAGGGTGTCGTTTACACACCTGGTTGATGATGATTGATGACGATATCTCCCACGCGATAATCCTGTTAGGAGACTGCAGTTAATCCGCGCTCCAAACACTCTTAGCTGACTCCCAACCCAAACGAGCACGTCACAAAGCAAAAGGGATCAGCCAAGAAGAGTATGCCTACTCTCCTCATGGTTTGCTCTATTTAAAGCCAGCTCTCCATCTACTCTTATGTTAGCTTCCTGATGTGGGATCCCTCCATCACCAGAGTTTAAAACCAACACCAACTCTTGCCATCCCAACATAACAAAATAATCAACCTTTGCGTGCCAAGGGATTCGAACCAAAGTCCTCTCACATGCCAACTCACGCAACCACCACTAGGCCATCAACTCATTTCTGTCATAAATCCAACACATTAAACTTTAAAGTGCACCTACTTGCTTCCAGATTTATTGAAAAGAAAAACCAAAATATATTGCAAGAGCCAAGACTTGAACCTTGGACCCCTTGCTTCCTCTATGGCGTCACTTCCTTGTCCCCTAAGTGGTGCCACCTTACCACTACACCACACTCCTTTTTGTTTCATCTTTTACCCATTTACTTTTAAAAGCCTAAACGCCAATTGCATTACCTGTTCATAAAATTAAAATTCTGAAGACTACCAAGGATTTAACTTAAGTTTGGGCCTTCCAGAGGCCCACTAACCTACTAAAATATATATTTTAACCAACCAGAACTCACACTTGCAGCACAATACGAAGATGCTCATCATGCTTCTCCTCAGTTTCAGAATAAACCAGAATATCGTCGATAAAGATGACCACGAATCGATCCAAGTATGGCTGGAACACTCGATTCATCAGATCCATAAATGCCGCAGGTGCGTTCGTCAACCCAAATGGCAAAACCAAGAACTCATAGTGACCATACCGAGTTCTGAATGCCGTCTTGTGAATATCCACCTCCTTAACCCTCAACTAATGATACCCAGATCGAAGGTCAATCTTGGAAAATACTGAAGCTCCTCTAAGTTGGTCGAATAAATCATCTATTCTCGGCAGTGGGTACTTGTTCTTAATCGTCAGTTTGTTCAACTGTCGATAATCGATGCACATCCGCATTGACCCATCTTTCTTCTTTACGAACAACACTGGTGCTCCCCACGGAGACACACTTGGTCTAATGAAGCCTCTATCCAATAACTCTTGAATTTGGGCTTTCAGCTCCACCAACTCTTTCGATGCCATCCTATAAGGTGCAATGGACACCGGTGCCATTCCAGGCAACAAGTCGATTCCAAACTCAACCTCTCAGTTCGGGGGCAAACCCGGAAGCTCCTCTGGAAAAACATCTTGAAAATCCTTGACGGTTCTAACTTTATCCACTGTCAGATCCTCAGTTTCGATTGGCTTACAAATGCCAAATAAGCCTCACATCCCTTTCAAATCCACTTCTCGGCTCTTAATGCCGACACCACATTAGACAGATAATCCCTACGCTCGTCTATCACTAAAACCTCCTCATCCTTTGTGGTCTTTAACATTATTCGCTTAGCAGCACAATCCAGAGTAGCCCTATGCTTAACAAGCCAATCCATTCCCAAAATGAGATCGAATTCCCCGAAAGGTAGCTCAATCAGATCTCCAGAGAAAATTTTTCCTTGAGTTTCTATAGGCACATCTCTATACAGTTTATCTACCCTAACCGAGTGACCCAAAGGACTTAGTACAGATACCCCACTCATGGTGTCGTCAGAGCACACACCCAGCGACCCAGATATAGCACATGCAACATATGAATGGGTAGATCCAACATCTATCAACGAAGTGTATGGCATACTGGAAATCAAAAACGTACCAGTTATGACATCAGGTGCATCACCCTCCTTTCGGTGACGAGCTGCATACACCAACACCGGCTGACGAGCCTCAGCAAATCCAGCACCCTTGCCAGGTGCTCCTCTTCCTCGACCGTTTCCATTACCACCTCTGCCTTGCCCACGTCCTATCAGAAACTGTGGTCCACCCCTCACTGGTTGAGCAACCCTCTGCTCTAAAACTTGAACCTAATCTGGTTCCTGGGGACAATCCTTAACCCTATGCTCCATAGATCCACATCAGAAATAAGCACCAAAACATTTCCGACACTCGCCCATATGCATCTTCCCACAATTCCTACAACCCTGCGGTCTAACAGCATTCATCGGTACTGCTCGAACTGGCTCCATTACCCTTGTTCTTTTAACATTCCTATTCATACCACCTGAAAGTCCTGAATCTCTTCTAAAACGGTTTCGATCTTTCTCACGATTCTGTCTTTCTGTATGCTTCACTTCCTCAGCTATCTTAGCTTTCTCCACTAAAGCAGCGAAGTTACACTTCCTCTGCAGAGCAATCAGCACCCTAAGTTCATCTCTCAGACCATCCTCGAAGCGTATGTTACGCTCATACTCTGTAGCAACAATCCCAGAAGCATACCAGCTCAGTCTCAGAAACTCAGATTCAGACTTAGCCACTGACTTACTCCCTTGGACCAGGTTCAGAAATTTTTTCTGGCGAGCGTCCACGTAACTAGCCCCAACATACTTTCCTTTGAAGGCTGTCTTAAACAGCTCCCAAGTCACACTGTCAGCAGGAGTTCCATCTCTCACCGTGAGCCACCACTGAGAAGCCTCATCCCTGAGTAACGATATGGCTCCCTTCAGCTTCTGCTCTACAGAACAGTCCAGATCATCCATAATCCGCTCTGTGGCTTCTAACCAATACTCAGCCACATTCGGAGGTACACCAGATACGCCCCTAAATATCTCTACTCCATTGGCCCGGAGCCGCTCAGAAATAGACCCTCAAATTTTGTTTCCCGTACTTGCCCCAACAATCCTTTCCAAAACTCAGAGCATTGCCTGAGATAGAGCATTGTCCCCGGCACCTCGATTATGAGACTCTACCTCTATTTCCAGTGGGTATCGATGCATCTGCTGCCGGAACATGTCCTGAAGACGAAGATTCAGCCTGAGCATTACCTCGGTCACGTCCACGGCCTCTTCCATGATCTTCTCGTGTACTCATTTCGTATTATCTGATTAAGAATTTTATGAATCAGTTTCATATTTCAGTGTTTATTATAGATGTCTTATGAATAACCGTAATTCAGAGTTTGAGTTTGTTTCCTTTTGCGGTAGCCTAGCTACAGTCTCAGTCTACTTATCAGAGTTTCTATAGTTCCAGTGTTACCCTAACTAAAGTACCATGATAAGGTTTTGTACGAGCATATAACAAATATTTCAGAAACAATTAGAAAGGCTCAGAAAACTTACAGACTTGGGCCAGAGATTCGGTGTGCCACCTTCTAAAAAAACCTAATTTTAGAACAACCGATTTTAATCTTTAAAATCATCTATTTGTAAAGAGAAAATATTGGAAACATTCTCAAAAACAATTTATAATCAAGTTCCAAAAAAAAATGATTTTCGAAAACCTTTATTCAGGGTTTCTTTACAAACTCCCGTTTTTAGACCTGTTCCACGGCCGAGTTGTTGTAACATGGCTTTGATACCACTAAATGTAACACCCAAAACCCGGCCCAGACGTTATGGCCAAATCTGACGTGTCACATGGACTTACGACTTAGTATGCATTCGTTGGTTTAAGTGATTGGCGTGGTCTTTGTAAAAACAGCGGTTGAATGAAAAGCCGGTTTATCAATCTTTAGGCTATCCATTTGCTGTGCTTGTTGAGTCTTGAAAACGTTCAATAATTTTGAAAACCCGCGCAGCCTAACACTAGTAGTTTCGTCATAGTATAAATATAATCAGAAATAAAACCATAGCAGAAAAAGAAATTTAAATAGCGGCCTTATTACAACTTAAAACCCAAAATTAAATCAGAATATAAAAATAATAAAATAAACTAACTTAGAAAAACCAACTTTGCAGATGATGTGGCCACTCCGAATCCCTCACAGCTCTAAGCCCACTATGGTTGGGGATTTCCTGTAGAGATGAAAATAAAGGGTGAGTTCGGTAAACTCAGTGTGTAATATAACCCAACCATAGCCCAAAACAGATCAAACCTCAGAGTCAGACTTATCTGGGCCTGGCCCAGTACAGAAATCAGAATGAAACCCTAGGCCCATAGCAGATACAGAAAAAATATATCATGAATGCAGAAATCCCAACCTAGAGCCATCCATAACACCCCTGTACCAGCCTTACACTATGTGGGGAGACTACTGGACCCACCCAACTGCTACACACCACAGAAATTGTAGCGAGGCTGCCAGATATTGTGACGAAGTCACCAGATACAGATATTGTGGCTAGGCTACCAGAACAGATATATATATGTGTGTGGCAAAGCCACCAGATTGCAGCGAGGCTGCCAGATATTGTGACGAAGTCACCAGAACAGATATATGTGGCGAGGCCACCAGATTGCAGCGAGGCTGCCAGAACGCTTCCTCCATCAATATAAACCCATGGCCCATGCAACAAAAATAATATGTCATGGCATACGTATACAGAAACAGAACATCATACTTTTCAAAAAAAATAACCCTAGGGGTAAAATCGTAATTTTGCATGCATAAGGGTATTTCAGTAATTATTACCTATTGCTAAGGTTTCATGCTCATTCTAACGTTTACCAAGAAATCAGAAGTACTTACCTCGTCTTTTTACCAAAGTAGGCCCATTGGCCCATTGGCCCGTTTTCGGCCCATTAAGCCCAAAAATACCGTTGTGCACGAAAATGCACACTCTGCACTCTAATCATCAAATTCACCATATTCATTAACAACTGTCTCACGAGCGCTCGCACGCTCGCGAGTTCACAAAATACCAACGTTTTGGTATTTCGGCTTTTACCGATTCAGTCTAAGGGAGGGTGTCGTTTACACACCTAGTTGATGATGATTGATGACGATATCTCCCACGCGATAATCCTGTTAGGAGACTGCAGTTAATCCGCGCTCCAAATACTCTTAGCTGACGCCCAACCCAAATGAGCACGTCACAAAGCGAAAGGATTCAACCAAGAATGGTATGCCTACTCTTCTCATGGTTTGCTCTATTTAAAGCCAGCTCTCCATCTACTCTTATGTTAGCTTCCCGATGTGGGATGTTTCCATCACCAGAGTTTAAAACCAACACCAACTTTTGCCGTCCCAACATAGCAAAATAATCAACCTTTGCGTGCCAAGGGATTCGAACCAAAGTCCTCTCACATGCCAACTCACGCCACCACCACTAGGCCATCAACTCATTTCTGTCATAAATCCAACACATTAAACTTTAAAGCGCACCCTACTTGCTTCCAGATTTATTGAAAAGAAAAACCAAAATATATTGCAAGAGCCAAGACTTGAACCTTGGACCCCTTGCTTCCTCTATGGCGTCACTTCCTTGTCCCCTAAGTGGCGCCACCTTGCCACTACACCACACTCCTTTTTGTTTCATCTTTTACCCCTTTACTTTTAAAAGCCCAAACGCCAATTGCATTACCTGTTCATAAAATTAAAATTTCGAAGACTACCACGGATTTAACTTAAGTTTGGGCCTTCCAGAGGCCCACTCCTACTAAAATATATATTTTAACCAACCAGAACACACAAAAATTTTAAAAATCACAGAAACACAGAAAACTCAAAAATTGAGGCGTTACAAAAGAAGTAGGTCACTTTAGGTCTCTTCTGAGCAATAGGTTAAGTACGATTTTGTTGAAGCATTATTCTCAGTAAAGGCAGTTCTTACTCATACCCTTCAGTTTGACGAATGCTTCGGCTGCATTCATGGACCTTATGAATCGGTTTTTCTAGCTGTATTTAGATCAGTTTGTCGTGGTCTTCATCGATGACATTCGTTATACTCTAAGACTGAAAATGATCATGATGAGTATCTTAGAGTAGTTCTACATATATTGCGTGAGAAAAATTTTTATGCTAAGTTGAGCAAATATGAGTTCTGGTTAAGAGAGATAACTTGTAACACCCCTTAAACCATATCCGTCACCGGAACAGGGTTACGGAGCATTACCGGATATTTCGGATCAAATATGAACATTACATAATTATCTAACAAACTTATTATTTCTCATATAATATCCTAATCAATTCAGTTATTTCATTCAAATCAAATTTAATTTTCATACCAAAATATACTATTCATAATCTTAATATAGTACGTAAAATTATATATATATGTATTCAATAACATTTTATAGCATATTTTGCAACACTTTTCAAAATGACAAATACAAATGTCTTAGGTACATGCCATTGCCAAAAAGATATGTACTTCACCACAATGAGTTCGGGATTGGCCTTGGATGCTAATTCAGCAATTCAACTTTAACCTAACCTATGCACGGAAACAAACCGTACGCTGAGTATAAAACTCAGTGGTATTTCTATAATCCGAATACTTTAGAGAAAATAATATTATAAAGCATACATATTTTATCATACGGTAGACATAGTTTTACAAATAATAATTTCATAGATAAAAGCATTTGTACTCATTCTATTCAATCAATTTGCTATCCCATATAGCTTTCACTATATGACACAATCATGTGTCTCAAATTGTAACATCCCGAATTACTAGTCGAAACAATGGTTTCGGGACCAAAAATCCAACGTAAGAAAACTTATTTTTATTATATTTTTGTGGTCTACAATTTCACAGAATGATTTAGTAAAAATCTCGTTTGAAAATTTTGATGTTTGGGCACTCAATTTAGTCAAAAGGACTAAATTGTAAAAAGTGCAAAAGTTGAGTTTTGCATGTTAGAGGTGTCTAATTGTTATGAAATTTTAAATTGGAGGTCCTTAAATGGTAATTAGACTATTGGTTAATTGTTGGACAAAAATAGACATGAAATGGGTGAAATAGAATATTTTTAAGTTAGGGGCATTTTGGTAATCTAATAATTAAAAGAATTAAAAACGAAAAATAAGCCAAATTTGTCCATCTTCTTCTTGTCCAGACAAATCTACCATGGAAGCCATGGCTACGGTTTTGTTCAAGCTTCCAAGCTCATTTGTAAGTGATCCCAAACCCCGTTTTTAATGTTCTTTACTTTTTTAAAGTACCGGTAACTCGATTTACCTATTTCTACCATTATTTTGAGCTAAGGTTCATGTTTAAAAATTTACCCATGAGTGATATGCATGTGTTTTGATGTCTAATGGTAGAAAATGAATGTTGGGTGTTAAATAAATGACTTTTGCTAAGTGATTTTCGGTGAAAATGCTTAAAAGTACTAGATTGTAAAAGTTATAAAATTTGTCATAAAATGTGATTTAGTAGAAATTGTGGGTTGCTATAGTTATGAAAATGATTCGGTTAGGCTTAAAGAACAAAAAGTTTGAATGAAAATCATTTTACGAGCCTTGGGGAAAAAGTGTAAATATGGCAAAGTTTAAGGGCAAAAATGTAATTTTTCCATAATATGATTTTTGGATCTATATGAATAATGTGAGTCCTAAATAAGCTATATTTGAAATTTTAGATCAAGAAAACTGATATTCGGGCTTAAATCGGGAAAGTACAAGATTGTTGATTAAAATGAAATAATTAGCTGTGTTCGGATTCGAGGTAAGTTCGTATGATAATAATAATACAATGTTATGTTTGAATTATAATTCTTTACTATTATTGCATAAATTGTATGATTGAATACATTGGAAAAGTTGATGGAATGGTGTACATGATGTGGAAATATGACATGGAAGAATATTATATGAAATGCAAGAAAATGATGATATATGACAAGTGATATATGAAATATGTGATATCTGCTATGTAAATTTATAAAGATTATTTGCTATTTGAGTTATGCCTTATTATGCCATGAATGGGCAATTGGTACTATGGATAGTGAGATCGACACTTCGAGTAAGTTCGACAGAGATGTGGTATTAAAAAATCCCATTTGAACCCTAAGAATAGTTTAGGATACAAGTGACATGTCACTAGGAATCAAGAAATCCGAGCTCGTTGATTTGGTCTGAGTTCATGATATATGTGAGAAATCCGAACTTGTTGAGTTGGTCCAAGTTCGTGGTATATGTGAAGCATCCGAGCTCGTTGAGTTGGTCTGAGTTCATTATGGATGCGATACATGCAATTGGGTTCCGAGCAATGGTCTTGTGTGTCCTACCGGTGGCTAGGTAATCATTGAGTTGGTCAAATACCTGACAGCTTGTGTGAGCAACTCGTGTAGCTATACCTTGACCGATAGCTAGAGTAAGCCCATGAGTAGCTCCTTCATGAGTGTTACATGTTATGTGCTAGCTTTGGCTACATATGTATACGTGGCACTTATGTGCGAATTTCTACGTATCCAATAGTATTCCGAGTGTTCAATGGGTAATACAATGGATGATGTAAGGAAAGTCCCGAGGAGGACATGTTACGGAAGGTATGGTTTTATACTATACTACGGATGGTACAGGTATGTACACTAAGCTTATGATTATTGAGACTTTGAAATGTTGAAACATCGATGAGTTAAGATGTATGAATTATGATTATGAATTTTGTTGCAATATCTTGCTAACTTACATTGTGTAATTGAACATGGAATCCATGAAATGGTGAGTTCATGATTAGTTGAAAATGAACTTATGATAGTTATCATCATATTGCACTAAAATAGTTTTAGAAAGCAGTAGTAGTACGAATTTGAAAATCCACCAAAAATTTTGAAAATTGGATTAGAGACTGAATAGAATAGTAAATTAAAGCTTATTGAGTCTAGTTTCACATAGAAGAAACGGTGTAATCAAAAGAATTTTATATTATGAGATATTTGAATTTTTGTGAGACAGAGACAGGGTGATATCGGGCCCCCTTGTCTTAAATTTGGAAAATCACTAAAATTTGTACAAAAATAATTAGGGGTTAGAATTTATATGACTAAATCATTAATGAATATATTTTCAAGATAAATAGATGGGAACATCATTCAAATCTCATACTAAGAGATAAATGAATTTTAGTAAAAAAAGGTCGAAGATGTCAAAAAGTAGAACAGGGGTAATATTAAAGAATAAACTGTACTTATTAGCTAGACCAAAAATTTTGAAAATTTTATGTAAGTTGATATGTGAGTCTAGTTCCAAGGAAAATTAGTGGATCATAATTTGGAGTTCCATAGCTCCAGATATAAATAATTTAGTAACTATGCCTCGAGAAAACAACATGACCAAAATATAAGTAAAAGTGTAATTATGGTTGCATTACCATGAGAAACATGTTGGCATATTGCTTATTATTTTCATATGGACTTACTAAGCATAAAGCTTAATTCCTCCTTTTCATTTTTTTAGTGTTGTTAGGTTAGCTTGGGGTTGGAGATCGTCGGAGGTGGCATCACACTATCAAGCCATCACCTTTGGAGTATTGGCATATGTTTATTAAGCACCTTCAAGTAAGTGGCATGTATAGGGACTTAGTTTTTATGATAGATGTTTTTTTGAATAGCCAAATGTATTGGCTTATATTGATTCATTGTATATAGCCATGAGATGTGGCTTATAATGATGGTGGCTTGTAAGCCTAATTATCCATGATAAGTTCTAATGCTTGTGATACGATGATGTGTTTATGCTTGTGGGACATGCATGATTGGTGTTAAGACATGTGTGCATGATAAATGCTTCATGACCAACCAAAATGGTTATAGCCATGAAGTGATTGTATGGTATAGAAATAAGACAATGATGATTGAACATGAATGCTTAATGTTTAAATAAGGTCACATGACAAGGTCAATGAATATGGATTATTGTGTCTGGACTTGATATTATATGAGTATGTGAAACATGTGAACGATAGCATGTTAAAGTTAAGAATACACCTTAGTGAAGTATGCTAAATCATTAAAATGATGCCATTGTAACACCCCAAACCCGGCCTAGACGTTATGACCGGATCCGGTGCGCCACATCGATGCGTTCAAAACGTTCCATTTTACTTAGTTTGGAAAACTTAGTTGGGGTTGTAAAAGATACTTTTTAAAGCAGGTTAAGGTGAATAGAAGCTGTGCACCAGGTAGGAAACCAGGAAGAAGAGGAGGTGAGTCCATCGGACTGCTTAAGTACCAAGCTCCCTTCGGATCCAATCCTAGACATGCACACCACCATTGCCACACCTTAACGACTCGTATAATTTTGAGAAAACCGTCTGGCTATGTCTATCTTCAGAAAATGATTAAGTTTAAAAACGTTTGCTTAGCGGAAGTCTTACTTGTAATCGTGTTATTTTGAAATCCCTTAATGTTTTTGAAAACGCGTCCTAAAGCTAACCCATTTTCCTTAGTCATCATAGTTTTTTTCATCATAGTAAAATAAAATAATAAAAGTAAAACAAAACCATAAAAAAATAATTAAAAGGCCTTATAACACTTAAAACCCAAAACCATAGATGAAATTAAAGGACGTCCAGTTCACCAGAAAGAAACCAGGTTCGTAAAAACATGTGGCTAGTCCAAATCCCTCACAGCTCAAAGCCTACTACGGTTGAGGATTACCTGCGAGGATGAAAATAAGGGGTGAGTTTTGGAAAACTCAGTGTGTAATTCAACCCAACCATAGCCTAAATCAGTTCAAACTACAGAGACAGAATAAGTTGGCCTCAGCCCAGAACAGATATCAAAATAAAGCCCGTAGGCCCAGAACAGACCAGAACAGATATATCATGCTTATGCAGAAACCCAACCATATCCAACCACATACACCCCCATACCATCCTTTCACCATGTGGGGAGACTACTCGACCCACCCAACCGCTACACGCCACAGAAATATGCAGCATGGCTTCCAGATACAGAAAATGTGACAGAGTCACCAGATACAGATATTTTGTGGCAGTGCCACCAAAACAGATATACGTGGCAGGGCCACCAGAACAGATAATTTGTGGCATAGCCACCAGGACGCTTCCTCCATAATATAACCCATGTCCCCATGCAACAGATATACATTCATGGCATACAACATACAGATTTAATTCATCATGCTTTTCAGACAAAATTAACCCTAGGGGTATAAAGGTCATTTTGCATACATAGGGGTATAATGGTAATTTTGCATACATAGGGGTATTCTAGTAAATCTAACTATTTCTAAGGTTTTCATGCATATCGTAGCTATTACGTTTAGCCAAAAACACTTACCGAGCGTTCTTACCGAATTGGGCCCGTTGGCCCATTAACCCATTTTGGCCCATTAAGCCCAAAATATCAAAACGCACGAAATCGCGCGTACTGCAGTTTTATCACTTCCGATTACCAGTAATAATTACCCATACGTCTCAAGAGCATTCGCACACTCGCAAGCGCCCAAAATACCAATTTTTTGGTATTTCGGCTTTTCGGCTTTTGCCGATCTAGCCTATGAAAGGGTGTCAGTTACACACCTGTTTTGGGATTTCCTCGACGAGATCTACACACAAACGGCCTACAATTGAATCAATTAATATTACTCCAAATATCGAAATAAGATTGAGTATATAGTCCCCTACCACATTCGGCCAAACATGCCTAAAACCCTTATTGCTCTTACCTTACTACCGAAAGATGGTTAACTCCAAAGATCTGATCGTTCCACCTGTCCAAGCCCTTGATCAACTGCCTCTAAATCACACTATTACCAAAACAAAATAGTTATTACGACCCCTCAGGGTTACAAGTCCAAATCGCAACCTCTCTAACTTTTAGGGATTTCGGCTTTTCCTAAAATATGTAAGAAGACTAAGTTTTGGAGAAGACGTAACCGATTCCTTAGTGAATGATTCCAATGAGTTTCCCACTCGATCCCGATGTAGATCTAAGCCCTCAGATGATAACAAGAGTCGAGTTTTCAGTGACTTTAATATTCGGCCAAGTCCCTTTTAATGTGGGGTTTTCGGCTTTTTACAACTTGTTTTTAGAAAGGTAAAACGAGAGGGTTTTGCTATGGTCTTGTCATCAAGACTTGAGGTTTTAGAGGGCTGGTGAATCGGCCACAAATGATGAAGAGAAGAGATGTGGTTTTGGTTATAAGAAATCGGCACAAAAAGAATCAAGCTTTCGGGATTTCGGCTTTTTATGGCCACAGGCTATGAAAGTTTTGAAACGGTTGAAGGGAAAAATGGAGATGAACAAGATGGTAGGAAGGTTCGACAATGGAGGAAAGAAGAAGGAAGATAGATGGAGAGAAGAAGAAAAGAAAAGAAAGGAAGAGAAGGAAGAATGGTCAGAAAAGAAAAAAATGGCACAACACTCCCAAATGTCGAATTTATACCTAGCCTTTGACCTAGCCGAAATTTACCCCCTAAAGAAACCCTTGGCCGGCCAACTCTTGCTCCTCAAGAGTCCACTATTCGGCCAACACCATCCTCTTTGATCAGCTCCTAAATCCTCTCCCTTATCCCCTCCTTACTCAATCTCCTGAGCAACTCAAACTCCTCCTGACAGACCTTTACTTGAGTTCCACTACTTACCTTTTTTGTTCATAAAAATTAATCCCTTGATTTGCTGTCATTGTGACTTGAACCTGGGTCCTCCCCAAGCTTCCACACGCCACTACATCCTTCCCAGTGGCGTCACATGCCACTTTACCACTTGCTTCCTTGTGATCCATTTTTCACAAATAATTCCTAAAAGCCCAATTTATCAGAACCCCTTTCTCTTATAGAATTAAATTTAATTAAAACTATCGGGTTATCCTAAGCTTGGGCCTTCTAGAGGCCCACCAACATGATTAATCCTACACATAACAAACAGAACATAGAATTTTAAATTTTACAACTTTTACAGAATTCCCGAAAATTGGGGCGTTACAACTCTACCCTCCTTAAAGAAATTTCGTCCTTGAAATTTACCTGATCCGAACAGATGAGGGTATTGTTGTTGCATTGCCTCTTCTGGCTCCCAAGTAACTTCTTCTCTGCCATGGTTACGCCAAAGCACTTTCACTAATGGTACCGATTTCCTCCTCAGAACCTTATCGTCTCGATCCAATATTTGTACAGGCTCCTCCTCAAAGGTCAAATCAGTTCGCACCTCACTTTCTGCAACCGGCACGACATGAGTAGGGTCAGAACGATAACGCCTTAACATGGAAACGTGAAAAACATCGTGAATCCTGTCTAGCTCTAGAGGCAATTCCAACTGATAAGCCACTGGGCCTACTCGCTTCAAAACCCGATAAGGCCCAATGAACCGCGGACTCAACTTGCCCTTCTTGCCAAACCTTAGTATCTTCTTCCAAGGTGAAACCTTCAAGAAGACTATATCGCCCACTGAGTATTCAATCTCCTTACGCTTCAGATCTACATACGACTTTTGCCTATCAGACGCTTCCTTTAACCGATCTCTAATTAACTTGACCTTATCCTCAGTATCTGCCACCAACTCAGGTCCAAGAACTTGTCGCTCCCCCAGTTCAGTCCAACAACTAGGTGTTCGACACCTTCGCCCATACAGAGCTTCATAAGGTGCCATTCGAATACTCGACTGATAACTATTGTTGTATGTAAACTCTGCCAAAGGCAAGTAATCCTCCCAACTACCTCGGAAATCAATAACACATCCCCTCAACATGTCTTCCAGAATCTGAATAACTCTTTCCGATTGACCATCAGTTTGGGGATGGAAAGCCGTACTAAAGTTCAATCGCATTCCCAACACCTCATGCAACTTTTTCCAAAACTGAGATGTGAATCTAGGATCTCGATCAGAGATAATCGAAACCGGAACTCCATGCAGTCGCACAATCTCCGCCACATACAACTTGGCTAACTTCTGAAGAGAAAAGTCTGTGCGAACAGGTATAAAATGAGCCGACTTGGTCAACCTATCCACAATCACCCATATCGAGTCTTTCTTCGATGGTGACAGGGGTAGCCCACTCACAAAGTCCATGGTTACGCTCTCCCACTTCCAAAGTGGTATTTTTACTGGCTGCAATAATCCAGAAGGTAACTGATGCTCAGCTTTCACTTGCTGGCATGTCAGACATTTCCCCACAAATTCCGTTACCTCTCGCTTAAGTCCAGGCCACCAATACAGTTCTCGCAAGTCATGGTACAACTTATTCCCTCCAGGATGCATGGCACACAGTCCCCCATGAGCTTCCTTCAAAATTGACTGTCTCAAGTCAGAGTCCTTCGGAACACAAATTCTACCTCGAAAACACAGAACCCCATCATCATTTAACCCAAACTCAGAAGTTTCCCCTTTCTTAACTTGTTGAAAACGAGGGACCAAAGACTCATCTTTCAACTGCTTTTCCTTAATCTGATCCACCCAAGTTGGCCTTACTTGCAATTCGGCCAACAGACTTCCATCATCATACAGACTTAGACGAGCAAACATTGCTCTCAGATCAGATACAGCTCTACGACTTAGAGCATCGGCTACCACATTAGCCTTGCCTGGGTGATATTCGATTGAACAATCATAATCCTTAAGCAACTCAATCCATCTCCTTTACCAAGGTTCAGTTCCTTCTAAGTCAGCAAATACTTGAGACTCTTATGATCTGTTTATATAATACACCTTTCTCCATACAAGTAATGTCTCCAGATTTTAAGTGCAAAGATCACTGCTGCTAACTCCAAATCATGAGTGGGATAGTTCCCTTCGCGAGGCTTAAGTTGTCGAGACGCATAAGCAACCACTTTACCCTCTTGCATCAACACACAACCCAAACCTACGTGTGATGCATCACTGTACACAGTAAAATCTTTCCCAGACTCTGGTTGAATTAACACAGGTGCTTCAGTTAGAACTTTCTTCAACCTCTCAAAAGCTTCTTGCTGCTTCTCTGTCCATACAAACGGTACTCCTTTCCTTATGAGTTTTGTGAGAGGTGTTGCCATCACCGAAAAACCTTCCACAAACCTTCTGTAGTAACCTGCCAATCCTAGGAAACTTTGAATTTCTGGAACTGACCTAGGTGGCTTCCATTCCAAAATTGCTTCAATCTTTCGAGGATCCACTCTAATCCCCTCTGCAGAGACCACATGCCCCAAAAAGGTTACCTCCCTCAACCAGAACTCACATTTGCTGAACTTCGCATAAAGTTCCTTCTCCCTTAACACTTGTAACACAGTGTGGAGATGCTCATCATGTTTTGCTTCGATCTCAGAATATACCAGAATATCGTCAATAAAGATGACCATGAACCGATCCAGAAATGGTTGGAACACACGATTCATCAGATCCATAAACGCTGCAGGAGCGTTTGTTAATCCAAATGGCATAACCAGAAACTCATAATGACCATAACGAGTCCTGAATGCTATCTTATGAATATCTGCCTCCTTGACCCTTAACTGATGATACCCAAATCGAAGATCGATCTTGGAAAATACAGAAGCTCTTTTAAGCTGGTCGAACAGATCGTCAATCCTTGGCAGAGGGTACTTATTCTTAATCGTCAGTTTGTTCAATTGGCGATAGTCAATGCACATGCGCATCGTCCCATCCTTCTTCTTCACGAATAGCACCGGTGCTCCCCATGGAGACACACTTGGCCTAATAAAGCCCCTATCCAACAATTCTTGAATTTGCGCCTTTAGCTCCACTAACTCCTTTGGTGCCATCCTATATGGTGCAATGGACACTGGTGCTGTCCCAGGCATCAGGTCGATTCCAAATTCGACTTCCCGATTTGGAGGCAATCCCGGAAGCTGCTTTGGAAAGACATCTTGGAACTCTTTTACAGTTCTAACCTTATCCACTGTCAGCCCCTCTACATCTGTTTGACTTACAAATGCCAAATAGGCCTCACACCCTTTTCGAATCCACTTTTCCGCCCTCAATGCCGATATTACATTAGAAAAATAGTCCCTTCGCTCACTTATCACCATAACCTCATCCCCTTCCGTGGTCCTTAGCACCATTCGCTTAGCAGCACAGTCCAGAGTCGCCTTATGCTTAACAAGCCAGTCCATTCCCAGAATGAGATCAAACTCTCCAAACGGCAACTCCATTAGATCGCCAGGAAAGATCCTACCTTGAGTTTCTAAGGGTACATCCTTATACAACTTGTCTACCCTAACCGATTGACCCAAGGGACTTAGCACAGATACCCCACTCACTATCTCCTCAGAATGCACTCCCAAAGACCCAGATATGGCACACGCAACATAAGAATGAGTAGATCCAATATCCACCAAGGCAGTATACGGCATATTAGAAACTAAGAACGTACCAGTTATGACATCAGGTGCGTCGCCCTCCTCTCGACCACGAGCTGCATACACCAACGCTGGCTGTCGAGCCTCAGCATTTCCGGCTCCCCTGCCAGGCGCTCCTCGACCTCGACCATGACCATTTCCATTCCCATTTCCGCCCCTACCTTGTCCACGTCCTCTCGATTGTTGTGGTCCACCTCTCATGGGTTGAACAACCCTCTGTACAGCAACCTGAGCCTGATCAGCTCTCTGTGGACAGTCCTTAACTCTGTGCTCCATAGATCCACATCGAAAACAAGCACCAGAACGTTTCCTACACTCACCCAGGTGTACCTTACCACAGTCCCCACAGATTGGCGGTCTAACCACATTCATCGGAACGGCTCAAACTGGCTCCTCCACTCTCGCCCTTTTGACATTCTTGTTTGCTCCACCCGACGGTCCAAAATCCCTCCGGAAACGGTTCCGATCTTTCTCACGGTTCTGCCTCTCAGTACGCTTTACCTCTTTAGCGATCTTAGCTTTTTCCACCAGAACCGCGAAGTCATGCTCCCTCTGCGGAGCAATCAGCACCTTAAGGTCATCTCTGAGTCCATCCTCAAAGCGAACGCTACGCTCATACTCCGTAGCAACTATTCCCACAGCATATCTACTCAGCCTCAGAAATTCAGCCTCTTACTCAGCAACAGTTTTGCCTCCTTGGACCAGATTCAGGAATTCTTTCCTACGGGCGTCCACATAACTTGCCCCGACGTAATTTCCTTTAAAGGCTGTCTTAAATAGCTCCCAAGTAACCCTATCAGCTGGGGTTCCATCCCTCACGGTGAGCCACCACTGATAAGCCTCATCTCACAGCAACGATACGGCCCCTTTCAGCTTCTGCTCCACACAACAGTCCAAGTCATCCATAATTCGTTTCGTGGCCTCCAACCAATATTCTGCCACATTCGGGGCTACACCAGATACACCCCTAAAGATCTCCGCTCCGTTAGCCCGGAGTCGTTCAAAAATCAATCCTCGAATTCCATTGCCCGAACTTGCCCCGGCAACCCTTTCCAGAACTCGAAGCATAGCCTGCAACAAGGTGTCATCCCCGGCACCATGATCATGTGATTCCACTTCCGTTGCCGATGGTACCGGTGCTTCTACCGCTGACATATGTCCTGAAGACGAAGATCCCGCTCGAGCTCTTCCTCAGCCTCGTCCACGGCCTCTACCTCGAGCTACTCGCGTACTCATATCGTATTATCTGATTACGAATTTTATGCATTAATATCATTCCAATGTTTATTACAGATGTTTTATGATTCAGACAGTAATTCAGAAATGGGTTTTCGCAGAATCGACGTCTAGCTACAGTTTCAGTCTTTTAGCAAGCTTTTCTAGGGTTTCAGTAGCATCTATCTAGAGTATTCTAATAAAGTTTCAGTACAGACAAATAATTCAGAATATATTCAGAAAAATTTAGAATACTTACAGGCTTGGGCCGGAGATTCGGAATGCCACCTTCAGAAGATTTCTTTTTTTTTAAATCTTCATTTTTGTAAACCCATTCCACAGCCGAGTTGTTGCAACTTGGCTTTGATACCACTAAATGTAACACCCCAAACACGGCCTAGACGTTATGACCGGATCCGGTGCGCCACATCGATGCGTTCAAAACGTTCCGTTTTACTTAGTTTGGAAAACTTAGTTGGGGTTGTAAAAGATACTTTTTAAAGCAGGTTAAGGTGAATAGAAGCTGTGCACCAGGTAGGAAACCAGGAAGAAGAGGAGGTGAGTCCGTCGGACTGCTTAAGTACCAAGCTCCCTTCGGATCCAATCCTAGACATGCACACCACCATTGCCAAACCTTAACGACTCGTATAATTTTGAGAAAACTGTCTGGCTATGTCTATCTTCAGAAAATGATTAAGTTTAAAAACGTTTGCTTAGTGGAAGTCTTACTTGTAATCGTGTTATTTTGAAATCCCTTAATGTTTTTGATAACGCGTCCTAAAGCTAACCCATTTTCCTTAGTCATCATAGTTTTTTTCATCATAGTAAAATAAAATAATAAAAGTAAAACAAAACCATAAAAAAATAATTAAAAGGCCTTATTACACTTAAAACCCAAAACCATAGATGAAATTAAAGGACGTCCAGTTCACCAGAAAGAAACCAGGTTCGTAAAAACATGTGGCCAGTCCAAATCCCTCACAGCTCAAAGCCCACTATGGTTGAGGATTACCTGCGAGGATGAAAATAAGGGGTGAGTTTTGGAAAACTCAGTGTGTAATTCAACCCAACCATAGCCTAAATCAGTTCAAACCACAGAGACAGAATAAGTTGGCCTCAGCCTAGAACAGATATCAGAATAAAGCCCGTAGGCCCAGAACAGACCAGAACAGATATATCATGCTTACGCAGAAACCCAACTATATCCAACCACATACACCCTCATACCATCCTTTCACCATGTGGGGAGACTACTCGACCCACCCAACCGCTACACGCCACAGAAATATGCAGCATGGCTGCCAGATACAAAAAATGTGACAGAGTCACCAGATACAGATATTTTGTGGCAGTGCCACTAGAACAGATATACGTGGCAGGGCCACCAGAACAGATAATTTGTGGCATAGCCACCAGGATGCTTCCTCCATAATATAACCCATGTCCCCATGCAACAAATATACATTCATGGCATACAACATACAGATTTAATTCATCATGCTTTTCAGACAAAATTAACCCTAGGGGTATAAAGGTCATTTTACATACATAGGGGTATAATGGTAATTTTGCATACATAGGGGTATTCTAGTAAATCTAACTATTTCTAATGTTTTCATGCATATCGTAGCTATTACGTTTAGCCAAAAACACTTACCGAGCGTTCTTACCGAATTGGGCCCGTTGGCCCATTAACCCAGTTTTGGCCCATTAAGCCCAAAATATCAAAACGCACAAAATCGCGCTTACTGCAGTTTTATCACTTCCGATTACCAGTAATAATTACCCATACGTCTCACGAGCATTCGCACACTCGCAATCGCCCAAAATACCAGTTTTTTGGTATTTCGACTTTTCGGCTTTTGCCGATCTAGCCTATGAAAGGGTGTCAGTTACACACCTGTTTTGGGATTTCCTCGACGAGATCTACACACGAACTGCCTACAATTGAATCACTTAATATTACTCCAAATATCGAAATTAGATTGAGTATATAGTCCCCTACCACATTCGGCCAAACATGCCTAAAACCCTTATTGCTCTTACCTTACTACCGAAAGATGGTTAACTCCAAAGATCCGATCGTTCCACCTGTCCAAGCCCTTGATCAACCGCCTCTAAATCACGCTATTACCAAAACAAAATAGTTATTACGACCCCTCAGGGTTACAAGTCCAAATCGACAACCTCCCTAACATTTAGGGATTTTGGCTTTTCTTAAAATATGTAAGAAGACTAAGTTTTGGAGAAGACTTACCACCGATTCCTTAGTGAATGATTCCAATGAGTTTCCCACTCGATCCCGATGTAGATCTAAGTCCTCAGATGATAACAAGAGTCGGGTTTTCAGTGACTTTAATATTCGGCCAAGTCCCTTTTAATGTGGGGTTTTTGGCTTTTTGCAACTTGTTTTTAGAAAGGTAAAACGAGAGGGTTTTGCTATGGTCTTGTCGTCAAAACTTGAGGTTTTAGAGGGCTAGTGAATCGGCCACAAATGATGAAGAGAAGAGATGTGGTTTTGGTTATAAGAAATCGGTACAAAAAGAATTAAGCTTTCGGGATTTTGACTTTTTATGGCCACAGGCTATGAAAGTTTTGAAATGGTTGAATGGAAAAATGGAGATGAACAAGATGGTAGGAAGATTCGGCAATGGAGGAAAGAAGAAGGAAGATAGATGGAGAGAAGAAGGAAAGAAAAGAAAGGAAGAGAAGGAAGAATGGTCAGAAAAGAAAAAAATGGCACAACACTCCCAAATGTCGAATTTATACCTAGCCTTTGTCCTAGCCGAAATTTACCCCCTAAAGAAACCCTTGGCCGGCCAACTCTTGCTCCTCAAGAGTCCACTATTCGGCCAACACCATCCTCCTTGATCAGCTCCTAAATCCTCTCCCTTATCCCCTCCTTACTCAATCTCCTGAGCAACTCAAACTCCTCCTGACAGACTTTTACTTCAGTTCCACTACTTACCTTTTTTGTTCATAAAAATTAATCCCTTGATTTGCTGTCATTGTGACTTGAACCTGGGTCCTCCCCAAGCTTCCACACGCCACTACATCCTTCCCAGTGGCGTCACATGCCACTTTACCACTTGCTTCCTTGTGATCCATTTTTCACAAATAATTCCTAAAAGCCTAATTTATCAGAACCCCTTTCTCTTATAGAATTAAATTTAATTAAAACTACCGGGTTATCCTAAGCTTGGGCCTTCTAGAGGCCCATCAACATGATTAATCCTACACATAACAAACAGAACACAGAATTTTAAATTTTACAACTTTTACAGAATTCCCTAAAATTGGGGCGTTACAGCCATGATGTATAAGTTTGATGTGTGTAAAGATGTGAAGGATTAATGGCAACAAAAGGCTTGGAAAATAGCCTAAGTGTTAACCACATGGGCAGAGACACGGCCATGTGTCTCAGCCATGTGGAGGACACGACCTAGCACACGGACGTATGGTCTGGCCATGTTGTTCAATTTGTTTTGCTGACGTCATAAATAGAGAGTTACACAGCCTGAGGACATAGGCGTGTTGAAGACACACAGGCATGTCCCTTTGTCCACACAAGTGTGTGACCCTGTTTTATGAAAATTTTTCTAAGTTTTCCCAAAAATTTCCAAAGTTCTCGGTTTAGTCCCAAGCCGCCTTTAATGTATGTTTAGAGCCTCGGTAGCTTGTGTAAGAAACATTATGCATGTGATTGAATGTTTTTAGTTTAAATGAAATTTTATGGCCCGATTTTACAAAATTGTGTACATTTAAGTCCGGTAATGCCTCGAACCCTGTCCCTGCGTCGGATACGGGCGAGAGGTATTACACAAATCACATTTCAATTCATTCTTCGATTTCAATCATAGCACTGTCTCATTCAATAACCATTCTATGAACACATGGTTCATACATTTCGTTTTCATATCTCAATTCAATATCTCATTCCAATTCATATACAAAATCATATGGTTTATCAATTCATTTAATACCAATTCTAATTTCCAATTCATTTATTTACCCTATTAACTTGACTTGGACTTTGACTGATACACGAATCCAACCAAGGACACCAGTATGATACCCAGTGCCTCATCGAATAATTCGAAGTAATAATTTGACACCCAGTGTCTCATCGGCCTTGCCGAAGTAAGTTGGTACCCAATACCTCATCAAATTTATCCAAAGTAATAGTTTGACACCTAGTGTCTCATCGACTCGTGGTCAAAGTATCCCTGAACTCTTCCAATCCTATGGCATGCCAACTATATCCGATTTAGCCTGATACAATTAATAGGGTGTTCAATTCACATTTTCAAATACAACCAATATTCAATATTCAATTATCACATTAATCACAAATTCACATAAATCTCAACTCAATATTTTTATTTTTAGTTTTTTTTTCATTTTAACAACAATCAATATCCAATAACAATTTTATTTTTCATATAATCACATAATTACACATAAAATCATTTCAATTCAAAAATCAATCCATTCAATAAATAATTCACTTTTCCAATACAACCAATATTCATTTCAATTCAAATAATAAAAATATATATTCAATATATATATACCAAGTCAATCAATATAAATTCAATAAATTCATCACATTCTAAATCAATCCATTTCAATTGCAAAACACAATAATTCTCACCTTAACACTTACCATATACATTAAATAAAAAATATAACAATTAATAACTAGTTTCGGATTATAGAAATACAAACCAGAAATTTCCGAGCTATTCCATGTTGACTTTATCTTTCCCTTTTTTTTGTCGAGGATTCAGGTACAATGTTAGCTACAAAATTAAAACAATTAAAATTCATCAATACAACACAATTTAATTTCATATTGAAAATTTCAAATTTTACTCAATATTTGCCTGAATTTCAATTTAGTCCCTAAACTGAGACTAACTTTTATTCTTCACATTTAAATATTTATTTTCATGGAAATTCCACTTTAGACTAAATTCAACTCCATATTTTCACATAAATTCCTAAATTTAAAATTTTCACAATTTAGTCCCTATTACACAAAATTTACAATTTATTCTACAATTCAATCCTTTTTCATTTCTAACTTGAAAATCTATCAATTTAATCCCTAATACTCTAATTATTCAACAATAACAACATTTAAAAACTCAATAATTTCTAAAATTTTGACATGGGTTAGGTAGTAGTTAATACTGGGATTCCAAAAACATAAAAATTACAAGAAAATGGACTAAATTGACTAACTGATTGAACTTGGAACTCTTGAAAATCCTAACTTTTTCCCCTTTCTTTCTCTTTTTCTGTTCTTTCTTTCCTTCTCTGTTTCGTTTCTGCATTGGCTTTCTTTTTCTATTTCTATTTATTTATTTATTCTTTCTTTATTTGTTTTATTATATATAATATAATATAATATATATTTATACTTATATGTTAAGTAAAAGATATTTTAATATAATATATATATTAAATTCAAAAAAATCTTTCTTATGCCCCTCATTTATGAGCAATGGCATAATTGTTTATTTAGCCCCTTTAATTTTTCTTTAATCTATAATTCAATTTTTACCCTATATACAATTTAGTTCTTATACCTAATTACTTTTAATTCAAGCAAATTCACTTAACCGATACCTAATTAACTACACAACTAGCTTCGTAAATATTTTTAATAAATATTTATGAATCTGATTTACGAGAACTGAGTCTCAATAATGCATTTTTTAAAATTTGATCCTTTTTTATTAATTAACTATCAAAACGTTAAAATTTCCTAACGAAGCTTTAATACGAACTCAATGACACTCTGTAAATATTTACAAAAATATTTACGGCTCAGTTTATGAAATCGAGCTCTCGATACCTTGATTTCAAAACTAATTAATTTGATAAATATTTCTAAAGCACAAATCACTAATTCATAAGCCTTCCTAAATTCACGATTGGCTCATAAATACTAAATAATAATTTATAAGCTCACTTGTTAGATTTTAGTGGTCTTAAACCACTTTTTCTAACATCACTGAAAATTGGGCTGTTACATAACTTTTCTAGGACATGTGGTGTCTACTGAAGAGATCTGAGTCGGTCCTAAGAAAATTGAAGTTGTACTTGAGTGGAAACAGCGTAGGACTGTATCTAAGATCAACAACTTTCTCGGTTTAGTGGGTTATTATTAAAGATTTATTGAGGGGTTTTCACTTATCGCAGCTCCTCTAACTAAGTTGTTGCGTAAGAATGCACTATTTATGTAACACCCCTAACCCATATCCGTCGTAAGAACAGGGTTACGGAGCATTACCAAAACTTTACGGATTGAATACGAACATTTCACAACATTTAATAAACATATCCGAAACCAATCATAAATTATTCATATTGTACCTTATATGAGCCCTTGAGGCCCAATATACACCTTAGAAGTGAATCGGGACTAAACCGGATACTCAAGAAATTTTTCCCAAAATTTAAAAAAAAAAAATTCTTAGGAGCAGGGGACACACGCCCATATGGCTCACACGGCCAGAAGACACGCCCGTGTCTTAAACCGTGTGGGTATTCGATGTGAGACACACGACCGTGTCCCAGCCCGTGTCCATACCCGTGTAACTCTCTAACTTGGGTCACATGGCCAACCACAAGCTCGTGTGATAGGCCGTGTGTAAGGTGCAGGGGTCACATGGCCAAGTCACACGTCTGTATGCTAGGCCGTGTGTAAAAACCTGGGCATTTTGTTTTGAAATTTCTAGGTGCAAGGGACATAAGGCCAGAACACATGCCCATGTGCCAGGCCGTGCCAGCCGTGTGTCACACACGGCTGAGACACATGTCCGTGTAGATGAAAATAGGCCATTTTAAGGCCACTTTTCTCACTCAATCTTGGTATCAAACTATACACAACAAATTTTACACTCACAAATCATACAAGATCCTCAATTCAAGCCAATACCAAGTTCATATAACTAACATATCATCACATATAATCAAATATCTTAACTTACCAAATTAACAACTTACACCTAGGTGTATATGCAACAATGCCTCAATAGACCTATTAATTGTCCATCATCTAAACATTTCAAACATGCTTCATACATGATTTATCCTTACTCATATAAGTTGGGTTGAAATGTAAACAAAATATAACTCTTGATATTTACACAAACCATTATCACCCTATACATGCCATATAAACTAAAATATACATTGCAAAAACTACCAGAAAAAAATTGGATAGTGTGGCTTGATGTGTTGATCCGATTCCCTGGCCTCACGTTAATCTACAAAGATATTAAAGAAACACAAGTAAGCTTAATGAAGCTTACTAAGTTCGTTGGTTTTAAACATAAATCTTATCGAACATTGAACATACTATAATCAAATCAAGTAAGTAAATCATTCAAATTACATTTCCTACCAACCACGACTTCAATTTATGAATTCTCTTAATTCACATCAAAACCATCAATAACTTTAAGTCTTCATGTACTAATTTTATATGTCACTTACCAACTTTATCGAATCTGAGAACGACTTACGGATATGAGTACATCGTATACAGAATCCCGAAGGCTACTGTGACAACCCTAATTAGACCCTGGTCGGAATGTGGTTTCGAGACCACATTACCGAGCCAAAAATTTATTTTTGTGTTTTAATTACATAAATTTTTGTGTGACAGTGAATATATGAGAAATTAAATGCTTAATATTAGCTTTAGGAATGTGAATTAATTCGAAAAGGACCTAGTTGACGAAGTTAGAAAAGATGATAGATGAATTATAAGGAGTAATTAATAATAGGGAGAGGAAGCATGGCTTTGCATGTCAAATTACCCATAAAATACATGGTGGCCGGCCAAGGAGTGATGATGCTCCACTCATTCTAATTTAATATGTTTTTTTAGTTAAAAAATGATGGGAATAATAATAGGAAAGTGAACAAAAAAAAAGGGTGTTCATACTTGCCATCTCCTAGCCGAAAAACCAAGAAAAAGAAAGGGAGAAAAATTTTGAAGAAGTTCGGCCATTGCTTGTATCTAGGAGGAGTGTTTGATGTTGTGGCATGAAAATGAGGGAGTTTGAATGCTTAATAAGGAGGGAAGAAGGAGTGTTCATGTTTTCTTTCTTTTGCAATTGTCGTAACTAGAGGAAGAAGAGGAAGCAAGATTCGGCCAAGGTGGTCCTTTAGATCAAGGTATGTTCAATGATATTTTTGGAAGTTTACACAACCTTTGGGTGATGAGTCTAAATTCTATCTATCCCATGGTTGGATTTGGGGTTGTCGGAGAGTTAGGCTTTGACTAAGAAGCTTAAAAATTTTAGTTGATACCTTGATGCTATTAACATGTTAGTTATATGTATGTGTTAAATTGCTTGTTATGTTAGCATGAAAGTTGAAGTTGTTAAGTCACTTTGTTGGAGGTGTCGAATTTAGGACTAAGAAGAGAATGAGTATTCGGCTAACATGGTTGAAAGGTGGATGTGCCAATTTTTAGATTTAGACTATGAGAATGGCTATAATGGGCATTAAGATGTGGAACTTAAGAAATGTAGTTATATGTGGATTTACATGATGTTACAAATAGATGTGAAAATATGCTAGATTAGGAAAATTCGATCAAGTGTTCATAAGATGAAATTAGATGTTTAAATGATGTTATAGTTGACATTGTACATACATTCGGCCATCTAATTGAGTATGAAGGTGGTGTTAAATCTAATTGGGATGCCCATTCGGAAGTGTATATATATATACATAAGTATGCCCATTCGTGAGGTTACCTTTGATTATGTGTATAATCGACTAAATGGGTAATTAGTGAGGATGGTTGCCGAATATACTAACAAACATATGCATGTGTAATTGGATTATAAATATTTAGCAAGGTGGTTAAACTAGTTGATTTATTGATTAAGCTCAAGGAGTTAAAGGAGGAGAATCAAGCAAAGGCAAAGAAAAGATCATCGAGTAGCCGAGTTGGAACCGTCTTACCCAACACAAGGTAAGTCATTAAGCATATATTTTGTATTAATTTAAATGGTCATAACGTCTATGTAATGATGCTGAATGGAATGATAAATATATATATACATGTATGCATGGGGTGATGAAAGTATTGAATGAAAAAGAAAAGAGGTGAGATGTATTGAGTTGTTGGTTTCGGCACTAAGTGTGCGGGTGTAGACATTTATGATCATGAGATTGGCACTAAGTGTGCGGGTTCAAATTGTATAGCACTAAGTGTGCGAGTTTGATTATATAGCACTAAGTGTGCGAGTTCGACTATTAAGCACTAAGTGTGCGGGCTTATTATACATTCTCTAATAAATATACATGCTCTAAGTGTGCAGCCTTATCGAGTCAATCATGGACAGCGGTACGAGTAAACACCTTGAGCTCATGAGGAATAGACATTTTATTTATATTTGGGATTGAGCTTGGTAAGTCTTGAACCTATGTGGTGATTATACTTGAAGATAAATGCATCCAATGTCATATGGTGTAATGTATGAAATGTCAAAGTAGGGCTTGGTATGAGATCGAACTGAAATGCCTAAGGAATTATAGCACAGTTTGGGTATGGATGGAGGATTTTAATCCCGCATTATTTATTTTCTCTTATGATATATTATTACTGAACGGCAATGTAATGCTTATGACTTACTGAGTTATATACTCACTCGGTGTTTGCTTGTCACCTACTTTAGGTTTCTTGGACTCGTCTTTTTGCGTGCTCGGGACTGTCATCGAAATCATCACACCGGCTAGCAACTTTTGGTATCTTCTTTTTAGTCGGTCTAGGAGAACATTTCGGCATGTATAGGCTAATATGTTTTGTTGAAATTTGGTATGTAAACTTTTAGCCATGCGAAAATGGCATAAATGTTCGGTTGGATTTGGTTCTATAATGTTAGGTCGCAAGTCTTGGTAATTCGATTTTTATGCCATATGTCATGGTTGATTATTTTTGGTGTTAAAATTCATGATATGGCAATAGTGTAGTAGGGAGATGTTTGACAATGATTAGCCTTTGGCATGGCTAGTCATGATCATAATTTGTGATATGTATGATGAATTACTAGTTAGATCAAGGAGAAATCACGAAATAGGCATAGTTGCTTTAGTAACAGATGCTGGCAGCAGCAGTGACGTGAGATTGAAAAATCACTAAAAATAGTAGAAATGGAATTAATTAATGAGTAAATTATGTAATCGAAGCTCGATGAGTCTATTTTCATATAGAAGAAACGAAACGACCATATGAGCTGTATGTTAGGAGATAATTAAACTCTTGTGAAACAGGGCCAGAGCGATTTCTGGATCCCCTGTCCCGACTTTAGAAATTCACCCTAAATTAATCAGAGACAATTATAAGTCATGCTTTATATGTATAGATTCCCTTTTGAGTCTAGTTTCATTAGAAACCAACGGCATAAGTATTGGAGCTCTGTAAAGGGAGATATCTAAGTCGTAATGCACAAGGGTCAGAGTAGTCGAACCCAGGAACAGGGACGAGTTTAACCAATAAACTGTACCAATTGGCCCGGAAAAAAATTCTACAAAAATTCTACCATATAGATATATGAGTCTAGTTCCGGGAAAAATTTACGGAACTGGATTTCGAGTTTCAGGACTCAAGATATGATTTTTAATGCGACTCGTACGCAGATTGGCAGCTTGTCTAGGAAATTTCTAATAAGTGGTTTGAAGTCTGTTAACACCTCGTGTTCGACTCCGGCGACAGTCTCGGGTTTGAGGTGTTACAGCTACATAAAAGCACATAAGTGCTAAAGGGAAACCAATAAGGGTTGAACGGAAGCTCATAAGAGCTGAACGAAAATCCATAAGGGTTAAACTGAAGCTCAAAAGAGCTAAACTGGAACCCATTAGGGTTAAACGAAAACTCATATGAGTTAACTGAAGCTCATGAGAGCTAAATAGAAAGTAAACTTAAAAGTTCGCAACAAATATTGAACCTCGATTTACTTGGGTAAATTACCGTCAATTCTTCCTTTGCCGTAGAACGATCGTACTCAATCTTGAGTTCCACTTTAGCCGGACGTTCATTCTAATTCATAATACAACAATATTTCATTTTTTATCAAATAATATATTAAATACATAATAAATTTAGCAACATTCCATGTTTTAACAATATATTAAATAGGTAACATCATTCATCAATTTCCATATAATTATTAAACTTTAACCATACGAACTTACCTGGGGTAAATTTGTATGCTAATTTCCCTTTTTCTTGTTGGACTATAGACTCTCGATCTAAAATATAAAATTATTCATTCATTAGCATACTTTCAGTTCCAATTCATTTCATAATTAGTACCCTTCAATTTTTAAAATTGCACAATTACCCCAAATTTTACAGTTTTTGCAATTTAGTTCCTTTCCAATTACTCCATCAAATGAGCTAATTTTTCTCAATTAACAATTTATCTAAATATTCTAAGCTATTATGCAGCCCTTGATAAACAGAATTTAATACCAAACCCTAATATTTAATCTTTTCATAATTTGGTCCTAAAATCAATTTCTATGGAAATCACTTCATAAAATCATCATATAATAAAATTAAAGCTCTAAATCCATGTTAATTCATCACGAACATCCAGCACTCATCAATGGTAACTTTCAAAATTACCCATAAAATTAAAAACTAATGACATAGATAGTTGGACCTAATTGTAAAAGTCTTAAAAACACAAAAATTTTAAGCAAAGAGCAAGAATTAAACTCACATGATATAAAAATATGAAAAACCAGCTTTTAAGACTCTCCTATGGTGTTTTTGGCTGATAATTTTGAAGAAATTGCTAGAAACTTTTTTAATTACTTGTTTATTTATTTAAATTTTACAAAATTTCCAATTTTACCCTTGTTTCACCTAATTTCCTGATTTTTTTTCCTGCTAATGCCGCCTCAGCCATCATCTTTAGGCTATTTTACCCATTTAGTCATCCCTTAATTGTCACTTAAACTATTTAATCATCATTTCTTTAATTAACAAGTTTTGCACCTTTTTCAATTTAGTCCTTTTTAATTAATTAACTATCAAAATGTTAAAATTTTCTAACGGAACTTTAATACTAACTTAATGATACTCTGAAAATATTTATAAAAATATTTACAGCTCGATTTATGAAATTGATGTCTCTATACCTCATTTTTGAAACCACTTAACTTAATAAATTCTTCTAAAACACAATTCAGTAATTCAAATGTCTTCTTAAAATCCTATTTGGCTCATAAACACTAAATAATAAAATAGACGAGCTCACTTTTTAGATTTGGTGGTCTTGAACCATTATTTCCAACATCATTGAAAATTGAGTTGTTACAATTTGTATGAACTGTTGAGCAACAATCAAGTTTTGAGAAGTTTAAATTTATTTTGAATTAGGTTCTTATTCTGATACAACCTAAATCTGGCAAGATTTCATGGTTTATAGTGATGCATCACATGTTGGTTTGGGCTGTGTTCTGGTGCAAGACAGTAAAGTAGTGGCTTATGCATCCCAATAGCTTGACTCATGCGAAGGTAACTATCCCATGCATGATCTTGAATTAGCTGCGGTTGTCTCCGTATTAAGAATCTGGAGATATTATTTGTATGGTGAGAGGTGTATTATTTATACTAATCACGAGAGCTTTAAGTATCTCCTAACTCAAAAGGAGTTGAACTTTAGGCAACATAGATGGATTGAGTTGCTTAAGGACTACGACTGTACGTTTGAGTATTATCCTGGTAAGGCCAATGTGGTGGTCAATATTCTTAGTCATAAAACAATATCTGATTTGAGGGTAATGTTTGCTCACTTAAGTCTGTTTGATGATAAGGGTTTGTTAGCCAAGTTAAAAGTTAAGCCAACTTGAATTGGTCAAATTCGGGTTAAATAGTTGGGGAATGACTTTTTGATTTTGCGATTCTATCAGGTTAAGGAATGTAATACTTCTGATTTTAGGCTAAACAATTATGGGGTTCTATGTTTCTGAGGTTGGGTTTGTGTGCCTAATGATTTTGACTTGAGGCAATCTATTCTATGGGAAACGTATAGTAGTCCTTATGTTATACATCCCGACGGGAATATACTGTATCAAGATCTTCACGAGTTATAATGATGGCCTGGTTTGAAACAAGAGGTAACATATTTCGTCTCTCATTGTCTGACATGTTAACAAGTTAAGGCTGAGCATCAACTATATTTGGGCTTGCTTCGGCCCATTAGGATTCATCTTTGGAAATAGGAACAGTGACTATGGATTTCGTTAGAGGGTTGCCCTTAACACCTACTAAGAAGGATTCTGTTTGGGTCATCGTAGATCATTTGACCAAGTCTGCCCATTTTCTTCCTGTCAAGACTAATTACTCCCTTTAGAAGTTGGCTAACTGTATATTTTTGATATCGTTAGACTTCATGGAGTTTTAGTCTTGATTACTTCTGATAGAGATCCTCACTTCACTTCCTGGTTCTAGAAGAAGCTTCATGAGGCTTTAGATACTAGGTTGGACTTAAATATTGTGTTTCATCCTAAATAAGATGGCTAATCTGGGAGGGTGATTTAGATATATGAGGATATGTTATAGAGTTGTGTTATCAACTTCTAAGGTAGTTAGGAGGATTTTTTTCCACTAGCTGAGTTTGCGTATAATAACAACTTTCAGTCCAGTATTCAGATGGCACCTTACAAGGCTCTGTATAGTTGTAAGTGTCGTACCCTTTTATGTTGGACTGAGTTGGTGAGCGACGAATGTTTTGGGTCCTGTGTTGGTTTCTGAGACCGAGGATAAAGTTAGACTGGTTTAGGATCGACTTAAGGTGACTTCTGATAGATAAAAGTCATATTCAGCTTTGAAGAAGAGAGATATCGAGTATTCAATGGGTGATCAAGTTTTTCTTAAGATGTCCCCATGAAGAAGGTCATTCGTTTTAGACATAAGGGCAAGTTGAGCCCTAGGTTTATTGGATTTTATCAAATTCTGAAACGTGTGGGACTAGTCACCTATCAGTTAGAGCTACCTCCGGAGTTAGATAGTATTCACGATGTGTTCCACGTCTCTATGTTGAGACGGTATCGGTCTAACCCATCTCACATTGTATCTGTTGAGGAGATAGAGTTGAGACCAGATTTTAAACCGAGATGTTAAGGTCTTAAGGAGGAAGACCATTCCTTTGGTAAATGTTCTGTGGTGGAATCATGGCACTAAGGAAGCCATTTAGGAACCTGAGGACTTGATTCGACAATAATATCCACATTTATTTGAATCAGGTAAATTTCGAGGCAAAAATTTCTTTTAGGGGGAGAGTTGTAATGCCCCAAAAATTAAAGTTTTAAATTTTTTGGGTTTTGGCATGTGATTTGGTATGGTTGAGTGGTTAAGCACTTGGTAAATTTGTTTAAGGTACCATATCCGAGTCTCCGTTTACGTGGGGAATATTTATTATTATTATTATTATTTTCTTTTTATTAGGATTTTGGATGAGTTTTAATTTAATTTGAACTCTTACTAAAAAAATATGATTAGTTAGTGGGATTGGAATTGATATCTTTGTAAAATAAAATATAATTATTTTCCCAAAAAGAAAAACTCCCCACGTTTCTTGATTTTGTTTTCTTCCCACATTCCTCACTTCATTCCGTTTTCTCCCCTACCTATTACAACTTTTTTTTTCATTTTCATTTCTTTTCTTTTGTTCCGTGTTCTTTAATTTCCTATCATCATTTGGGCTACCATTTTATTCTTTCTTTATTTTAATCTGCTCCCTATCGGCGATCTTGCTTTCCTACTCTCTTGCTATTTGTTTCGTTAGGTAAGTTGGTCTGTGCTTTCTTTAGTAAGTTTGGGTTTTGGGTGTATTTTCGAATCTTGATATGGAATTTTATGAGGTTTATGATTGTAGTTCGGTCAATTGTTTGTTTGAAACTTGAATGAATTTTGTAGGGTTCTCGTTGTTAGGTGATAATTTTGAAGCATCCAATCTTCTTCCTACATTGTAATTTTTTATGGTTGCTGTTTGCTTATTCGGTAAGAGTGAATGTGATTTTTGGTGTGTTGGAAGAGTTCATTTGCTCGATTCTTGATTTAATTTTGTGTATCGTTAATTGATCGTATTATATGTAGTATTTAGGTCTCAGGAGTCTCATGTTTACATTCACATCGAAATTGAACCAAGTGTGTGATGAAAACCTGTGAAAATAACAAATGGCGAAAGCCAAAAATTTGATCTGTTAATGCCACATGGCCGTGTGCCAGGCCGTGTGGTAGGCCATGTGTGACACATAACCGTGTGACAAGTAATGTGTTGGACCATGTGTGACACATGATTTGGGTCATTTGGGTCGTATTGGGCACATGGGCGTGTGTAAGGCTTGTGCCAGACCTTGTGGGTCACACAGGCTGGCCATTTGGGCTGTGCGGGCCATACGGACGTGTGGGCCAGAAATTTTGAATTTTTTCCTAGTTTCGTAAACATCGTTTGTGTAACACCACAAACCCGACCTAGACGTTATGACCGGATCTAGCGATGTCACATGATAAGGTGTTTAAAAATTATACCATCGCAATAAAACTATTTCCATTGAATTACTTATCTGAATATCTTATTAGTTCCAAAATTGTGTTACTCATTTAGTCAATAGTTTCAACACGTTATTCGTTGCGGAAGCTTTTAAAATAATTTAAACGATCAGGGATTTCCAAAAATCATTTGTTTCTTTTGAAAACCAAGGTTTACTACTACTAACAGTTGTAATCCATAAGGTAAAGATAATTAAAACCCAAAACCAAACCAAAGTCTAAAAGTCCAATTACAACCCAAAAATTTAACCAGTAAAAATAGACTAAAAATAAAACCAATAATCATAAATTAAAACCATGACAGTCCAAAACTGTGGTCACCATCAAGTCCTCCATCGCATCGATCCATTTAGGTCTAGGGATTACCTGTGCACATTAATTAGAGAGGGGTGAGTTTTCGTAAACTTAGTGTGTAATCCCGCAAAAAAAAAAACAAAGAATTAGTAATCACAGTGCCTAGTCAAACAGTCTTGGGCCTAAGCCCCTTTCAGTATCAGTAACAGTTTGGGCCTTAGCCCATCTCAGTATCAGTATCAGTCATGCAGTTTCCAGTAACAAAGTCCTACCCAACCAGCTTCTACAGACCATCTCCGTCCAACCCTACACTCCATGTGGGGATTAAATCAACCCACCCATCCCTACACTCCAGATAGTACTGAATGCAGTACAAAACAATAATTTGCAACTGAGTTGCCAGTATATTAGGCTTAAAAGCCTTTCAGTACACTTCTTCTAAATAATATCAACCCAATCCAATGTAATGCAACATACAATAAAATCTCATGCTATCACAGGTTTGTTAGATACACATCCAGTTCAGTATACATGCTTGTATATAACATGCTCAGTACATAATTTACACAATCAATATCATACAGTTAAGGGTTTAAGTAGTGCTTATCGACCCTACGAAAGGTTCACAATCGACTTGGGCGACTCGTGCAACCTTAACAGTCATTTCAGTAAGAATGGGCTCACACGCCCATGTGGCCTATCTGTGTGGGCCCACACGGCTCAAATTGGCCTTAGTGGTGATAGCCTGGCCTTGTCGATCACACAATCGTGTTAGGGCACAAGGCCTACAACACCGGAAAATGGGAATCGATTTTAAAAAACGAAAACGGGAGTCGCCACCAATCTTTTTAGGTGTGATTGGATCACCTTTAAAACATTTTGTTTTAAAATCATTAGTTTTGGTCCACGAAATAAAAGAATGGGTTCGGGAGTCGGTTACGTACGAGGAAGGATTAGCACCCTCGTAACGCCCAAAAATTGGTACCTAATTGATTATCAAATGTCTTTAATGTCGGAAATTTAAAAAAAAATTAAGATATAATCCTCTTTAAAATACTTTGATTTTGAAAATTTGGGTTCACTCGTATCAAAACATTGACACTAAGTTAACCTTTTGGAAATCCCTATCTCGAAACGACAAATCGCCACATCCAATAAGTTAGGACACAACGCTTTGAAATTCCAAGACAGTTGCTCGTATTTTGAAAATCTTAAAAACTTAGAAGGGTACTTGACTATTCGAACTCAACGAGAAAAGTTGCAAACCAATAAGTTAGGGCACTACTTTTCTCGAAGCTTTCAAATACTAAGCATTGCCTTTTTTATTTTTATAAAACTTTTAAATATTGTTTTAAATGACCTTTTAAAGTGACAATTCTATATTACGAAACATAGATATTCAAATAGCGTATATTATAAAGTATTATAACACTTTATATAAATGCAATCACTATATAGAGGGTAAAATAGAATAATAAAAATAATCATGCTAAGCAAATAGGAATATACCAAAAGGAAAACATAATAAATGCACTAATTATATACAATATATCATAAATAAAACATTAAATAATATAAAAAACATGGTAAATATTAATGTGTAAAATATGTATCAGTAAAAATAGATGGCATGCATAGCAAATGGATAAATAGAATCTTCATAAAATATAAAATCCAATAATTTAATGTACACATGAATGGATTAATAAATAAAATGATGCATATAATACAATATATCAATGTACATATATAAAAATATGCATTTGAAAGTAAATTATAAAAGTCTAAGATATTACATAACATATGAAATACATAACATAACAATAATACATTAATGCTAAAGTAAAAACAAATATTGTATAATAATAAAAAAACATAAGTTTTAAAATATATGTATAATATAAACAATTGATAAATAGAATGAGCATATAAAAAAAATGTGATATTTAATAATAAATTTAAAATATAATATATAATAAAAATATATTTATAAGAATAATAATTATATATAAAATATATTGGTTTAGAAAAATAATGTATAAAATATCAAATATGTAAAATAATTTATATTTATAATGAAATGATTATATAATATATATACATGCATAGAAAATATATATTTGAAAATAAACAATATAAAAAGGTTAAATATTATGATATATAAAATACATAATCAAATGTATAAAAGATAGGAAAAAATATACATATTTGAAAAATGAAGAAATTAAAATAAAAAGAGTTGAAAAACTAAGATAGACGAAGAATAAAATAAGAACAAACCACAGAGAGTAAGAACGCAAGAGGGAGAGAAATTTGAGTGAATGCTCTTCAAGAATTCTTATTGCTTCCCAAAACTCCAGTCCCTTTACAATGAAGGGAGAGGCCTCTATTTATAGTTGAGCTTCCCCAAATCCAACGGTACAGATCAATTACATCAACGGTTAAGATTAAAGGATATCTACAAATTAAATCTCCAAGATTACAAAATCATATCTTCTAAGATTGTATATCATATCTAAGATTGCAATCATATCTAAGATTGTATCATATCTAAGATTGCAATCATATCTAAGATTGTATCATATCTAAGATTGCATATCATTGAAGATTATATTTCCATATGAGTCAAGCTTGTAGATGGACCTTAAATCTTTTCAAGTAATGGGCCATTCCGATCGGGCCAAATTATATTTGTAATTCTAGACTAAACTTGGACTTCGTTTTTTTTGGGGGGGTTTATTATTTTAAATGCTGAAATGGGCCGGGCAAAATTGAGTGTCTACACTCATGCTATCACAGGTTTGTTAGATACACATCCAGTTCAGTATACATGCTTGTATATAACATGCTCAGTACATAATTCACACAATCAATATCATACAGTTAAGGGTTTAAGTAGTGCTTACCGACCCTACGGAAAGTTCACAATCGACTTGGGCAACCCGTGAAACCTTAACAGTCATTTCAGTAAGAATGGGCTCACACGCCCATGTGGCCTATCTGTGTGGGCCCACACGCCCGTGTGGCCCACACGGCTCAAATTGGCCTTAGTGGTGACAGCCTGGCCTTGTCGATCACACAATCGTGTTAGGGCACAAGGCCTACAACACAGGCAATCACAAGCCCGGGTGGTGTCGACAGTGAGGTTTTTAGCTTTTGTCAAAACCTCGTTTTCTGCACAATCGAGTACACACCTGTATCGTTTTTTATGCCTAATCACTCATGAGCACTCCAGTACTTAAAATCGACAAATCAAAGCCCCAATTTCAGTAACATAACCGAGACTTAAATGATATTGTAACTAGACGTTCATCTATAACTATTGAAACCCTTACCTTCGATCGAAACGAGGAATCCACGTACTCAACTCATCGATTGGGAATGATTTTCAGTCCCTTGATTAACTCCTAAACACCAAAAAGGAACCCCTCTTAGAAAGCAACCAGAAACGTTAAGACTAGCAAGAACCAAAACTTACTGATATCATGCAAAAGTCGAATTAACGAGCCACGGAAAATTTAGAAGTACAAGGGGAATCAAACAAGAAAATCAACAGCAAAGAATGAAAGGGAAGACAGCAAAAAGAAGAGTGGAAGAGAGAACGTATGCCTTCAATCACTAATCAGAATGAAGATTAAAGGAAAAATCAAATAGAAAGGGAGGACAAAGAACCAAAAATTTGGTAGAGAATAGAGAAGAAGAGAAAAAAGAGAAAAATAAAAAAAAAAGAAGTGCAGGAGAAGATGATCAGTGTTTTTTTTTTTTACAGAGAGAATTCTTGGAAAACTATTTTACTCAAATCTTGCTTCCTACCCTATCTCAATCCCTTAATTTTCTCCCTCAACTCCCACTACACATCCACCACTCAGAATCCCAGTTCAGCACAACTCTGGCCAAACTTTAAGCAAAAATACTACTCATTGCCATCGCAGAGAATCGAACACAAGACCTTCAACACACCAACACTCCACTTAACCACTAGACTAGTTGGCCCATTCTGATATGGTTTTACAAACAATTAAATAAAAGCCTACTGAACAAGAGTGAGGCTTAACTTAGAACAAAATTTCAAAATTTGCCAAAGGCATGGCTTGAACTTGGGACCTCATACACACACACCCAGAACACTTAACCACTGAAGTAGATATATTTTTGTGTCAAAATTTACAAGAACAAAAATAAGAGATTTGAGGCGTTACAGTTGGGATCGATCGTAGGCCATTCGTAGGGTCGATATGTTATAAATTAAGCTATAAAACACGAATTTTGACCACCTGTTAGTGTAAAAATTAGACTTAAATGCGCATGTTTGAAATAATATAAGATAAGTAAAATTTGTAATATGCTATGTGTGAATTGAAAAATGTTATGTATAGTCTGATGTCCAATAAGCATGACCTAAGTTTGATTTTGAGCATTATGACATATACATATCTGGCATCTGATATATTTGTATGTGCATTTGGGATGAGATTTGTGTATATAGAGGAACTACAGATAGTATAATAACCTGCCTTATTTGGTGGCTCAGCCACACATATTTTTGTAACGACGATAAATCACCTAATGATTTGGCAACTAAGCTGCAAATATTTTGAAAAGTGTCATACCGGCACTAAATGGTATGTAAGGTTGGATGAGTATTTAATATCCTATATGATGTGTAGGAATGGTCGGAGATGGTTGTAGCAGATGGGGGTTGGATTGTAAATCTGCATCTGATTCTATTTCTATATGTGATAAATGTTTTGTATCTACTCTGTTATGAATTATGTCAGAAATTTAATCTATGGTACTGATTTAATGAGTTACACATTGAGTTTTGAAAACTCACCCTCTGTTTGTCTGTCACTTTTAGATAACCCTTAGACTTAGGCGGATCGATGCGATCGGAGCTCAATTATAATATTTTGATACATTTGATTTATTTAAATTTGGAATTAAGATGTTTCGTAAATTTTGGACTGTTTGGACACTTGAGACTGTTTTGGTTTTGGACTTCATTATCGTTTTTCCTTTCAAAATTGATTAACTATTTTTATTGATGACGATCAGGTTTTTCTGCAAAATAATGGATTTTCAAACAAGTGGTATTTTCCAAAATTTATTGCGCTAAAGATTTCCATTACAACCTTATATGTTTTAGAAAATGTAAACAGACAACCGTTTCACAAATTGGTTAAGAAAGATATTTTCTCAAATAAATTGGATTTTCATGTAACTAAAGCTAATGACGCCTTTTCAAAACCAACGAATTTTAGGTTTTCGAATGAACTCGCAGTAACATCTCCAAATTTGGCCATAAAGTCTAGGTCGAGTTCAGGGTGTTACAGAAACAACCTCCATGCTAGTTTTCCACCATTATTTTCTCAAATTTCAACAAAAATTTTCTAGAGTTATAGAGAAAAAAAATGAAAGCTAGAGAGGGAAAACTTCCTAAAGGCTAGTAATAATGTTTTTACTCCTCTTAGCTTAGCATTTGTGATTTATGTTATGGGAAAGCTATGAAAGCTAAATGATTAACATTTTGTTATATTTTTTATTTATGAGAAAAATTAGAAAAGATGGAAATGGAGTTTTCAAGCTTGTATAAAAGAAGATTCAAGGTGTCATAATGTTTTTCCTTATTTTTTGCACATTTAAGAGGTAAGTACCCGTAAATAATCTTGCTTCTCCTATACTAATATGTTTAGAAATTTATGAAATTGCGTTATGAATATCAAATTAGTTATATAACGAAAATGTGTAAATTTCCATGGCATAATATCTTAGCATGGATATTGAGAAATATTAAAGTTTAATAAGCCTTGATTATAATGTACCAAAATTTACTAATAATAAGGCGTGAGCATTTGGTTACCATGAATAACTTCTAAGTGACTTAGTAAATATGAAAATTGATGAAATATGGCATTAATATGAAAATTTTGGCAAAATCACGATGAAAAATTTTGGTGAATTAATCACCAACCTTGAAAGTTGTCGATAGAGTTGACACATTATTAAATATAGAATAAAAATGTGAAACATAGCATTGTACCAAAGCTGCACGGATGGGTTGAAATTTGTTAAATTAATTTAACCAAAACTGTCAATTTTTAAGTTTAGGAGATCAGTTGAATTGCAATGCATTTTTGGATGGGATTCAAGTATTTTTGGGTTTATATGTCTTCCAACCAATGAAAGAGTTATTTCTTATCTTCAAAACACACTTTGAATCAGCTTTTTTCAATTTTTTTAGCTTAAGATATGACCGTTTTAGTGAAGATTGTACGAGTAGAATTTTTTGGACGTGATTAAAGCAAGAATAACGAGTTTTAGACTTTATTTAGCTTTTAAATCATATTGAGTTCAAATCTAAGGCTTAGATTTGATTATATATAAACCTAATAATGTATTTACAAGTCCTATATTTTAGGGAATTATTTATTACTAAATTTTAAGTATTTTAGACTAATTTAACTTGAGTAAAATTATGCCTAGGTCAATTGCTTAGAGAGAAAGAAATGGTTATTTCCTTGTTTTTTCAAGTATTTTAGGTCTTTGCATATGATATTATGTTTACTATAGCCATATATATATATTGTATCTTGATTACTTTAATTAATAAAGTAACTCTAAAGGAGTTTTGTCTTACAATAATAACTCATTGTTATTTTCCTAATAGATTTTGGCTTTAATTCTTCAAGAATTGTGAGGAGGTTCTTCATAATTTCAACTTGCCTAATTCTTGTCAATTGGGAGGGTTGATTAAAAGTCATTATAGTTCTTTGTTGGTTCTTGTCCATTAAAGGAAGCTAGGTTATCTAGTCATATACCTTCATCGCCATTCATCATTCATCCTTTCTTTTCAATTTCATCAACCCATTCTTTGATCTTTGCTTATTTTTTAATTTCTTTAATTTTGAAAATTTTGCTTTGAGTCTTAATAATATCTATTGATTCTCAAGGTTTTTTAAGGTTCTAAAATTCCTTATTGTCGTGGTTTTACTCTTTTTCAAGAAAGCTTGTTTTCCATTTGATTTACTTCGACTTGATTGTTCAGGCTTTTAAAATTTAATCCTAGACTTTCGCATCACTTTTCTTCAAAACACTTAATTTTTAATTACCCAAATTGGAATAAACTCAAGGGAAATAATACTTATAAACCTTCTAAAAGAAAAAATGATTTTATTCCCTTTTTATATATTATTTTTAAAGAGTTATTTAATATTTAAATTAAATTATTAACTTTGCCTTAAAATTTATAAAAATAAATAAAAATATTTTCTTTATTAATAAACTAATTTATTTTATTTTATTTTATTTACATTTATGTAAAAGCCTTATAATTTTTTTTATTTTTGAATGTATAAATATTTTTTAAATGAAGAAAATAAATAAATACATAAATTTATAAGGAAATGGAAATAGTTGTTATTTTTAATTTTTATGAATTAATTATAAAACAATAATTTTAACTAAAATGCTTTTCTTTTTAATTTTCAAATTATTTAAAATAATTGATTTTGAAATTATTCATGATACATAGAAAATTTTGATTTTATTTTAAAATGTTATAATTGAAAAAATGTAAACTAATATATCACTTCCTTTCATTTCCATCACTTAACCAAATGAAGGTTGTGAATCCATTCCTTTCCCTCCCCTTATCATTGTAGATTTCCAAAACAAAATAATATAATTTCCTCCTCTTTCCTTTCATTTCCTCCCCTTTCTTTTTCTTTTCTTTTGCTTTGTTTTCTTTTTCTTTATTAACTCGAATCCAAACATAGAGTTAGAGTTTTGTCACAAATCCAAATGGGGAAATTGTTGGTGCATATATAGCCTACTGTGTGCCCCACAATGTAGTTTCAAATGTTGGCACATCTCTTTTCACAACTTGAAAGTAGCTTATAAATTGTTATTTGAAGTTAGTAGTTTTGACAAGGTGATTTATTTTGATCTACTTAAACAAAAAAATCATGATAATTTATGTATTATCCTTATAAGATAACTAGCTTTGTTCAAGCTAGTATAAAGTAAGACAATTCTATTTGACAAGGAAAAGTCCCACTTCATGAAGATTTTTTTGGTTGATAATATGAAGGTTATTTGGGCTAAGTATTATTTGAGGATAAACATATGCAACTTAACCGATCTAGATGAAGAAATTTTGGATAGATACTACTTGAAAAACTATTTGATGATTTGAATTATAATAAATTGGAGATAATTGGTGATATGATCAATATTCCTTGAAGATGTTTTTTTTACATGATAATGTAAAAATAATTCAAAGAAAATATAGAGATTATATGAGATTTTATTATGGTGGTAACAACATTATTTGTCGATAAATTGAATTTGCGAAAAGGAATATCAACTAAACCTCATATTATCCCATTTTAAGATAAGGTTGTGATGCTTTATAAATAGAGGGTTTTAGTGTGGGATTAAATGGAGAGCTTAGCGTGCACAATTTAATTCTTTTGTGAGGAATATTTTAAGGGGTTTTTTTGTAGTTTTTTTGCCTTCGAGTGATTTGGTTTTACCTTTAATAGGTAAGGTAAGTAGGGAAGTGTTCATACTAAATTTACATAGGTGAGATTGCAATTATCTAAGAGTTAGAGTTAGGATAAATTGAACTTAAATTATTGTTTGTATCGTAAGATTTAGTACTAGAATTCTTCTCTAGGTAAGGCCCTTTAGATATGGGTGAAGTCTAAATTACGTTAACAACTTTTGCACTCAAATATTTTATTGTTTGTGTATGCTACCTATGTATCATTTGGTGCACCATTTAGTATACCAACATCTCATGGCACACCTCATTATTGGTTCTACATTTACTCACACACATATCATTATAACAAATATTAATATATATATATCTATTTATACGAATTTGAAAATTTAATCTAATCATGTATCATTAAAATAAGTATTAATACTCATCAACTTTCAAATTAATTCAAAATTTTGATTTGATTGATTCGAATTCGAAAATTGTTCAAATTGAGTTGACCAAAAAAAAGTTAATAACTTGAACTTGATTACAACTCGAACCCGGAAAGAATCAATCCCAAATTCACCCAAAACTAAAATGACTTGAACATGTAACCTAAAATAAATCAAACCTATGTTGGAAAAATTGTGATATTTCTAAAGAACTGAATTCGACATTCCAAAAAAAAGATCTTGAGACACTTGTTTATAAGCCATTACTTCATTGGGCTAATAAAGAACCAAGTTGAGAGGGTTGACTCGTGAATTTGGCCCAAAAGGCTTGTGTAATGTATATTTGAGTCTTTTTGTTTACGGAATTATTTTTACTAAATTTTTTAGAGTCCAAGAAAAGTGAACTTAACTTGTAAAACCTATATTTAGCAATTTTAGCTAAGTCCAAATTTATTGAACCATTTCATACTATTTTTAGGTAATTCAAACCACTTACTTTTGATATTTTTAGCTAGTGCAACTCCTATATATACCATGACTCATTTCCACTTTTATAGACCTCAAGAATGTGTATCATTCTCATCTTGCTTATTCTCTGCCCTTTTTAAATTTTCTAAGTATTTTCTATTACAATCTATTATTAGATTATTGATTCCTATTTTATAATAGAAGAGCTTAATGAATGTAACAACCCATTTTAAGGTCAAATCAGAACAGTGGTTTTGGGACCACAAATCCGAAGTAGAAATGTTAATTTTATTATTTCTCTAAGGTCTATAGTATGATTGAATGATTGTGTGAAAATTTCATTAAGAAATTTTATCGATTGAGTGTCCAGTTTGACTAATAGGACTAAATTGCAATAGGTGCAAAATGTGTGTTCTAGAAGATAGAGGTGTCTACTTGCTATGAATTTTTAAATTGGAGGTCCTTAAATGATAATTAGACCATTATACTTTAATTTGGACAAAATTGGACATGGTTAGATAAAATTTCAAAGTTTTAAGTGAAGGACATTTTGGTCATTTGGCTAATAAAGACAAAATTTAACAAATAATAGATGTTCATTTTTCTAATTTCATCCCCCTTGTGCCGAATTTGAAGAGTCTCTAGAGCTACGGTTTCCCAAGCTTTCAAGCTCGATTGTAAGTACGTTCTTACCTCGTTTTTAATGTTGTCTCAACCTAATCTTGCTATTTCAACAACTAATTTGAAAGAAAATAAAAGTCTAAAATTTTACCCATGTTTAATATTTGTGTATTTTGATGTCTAATGGTATAAAATGTATATTTGATGTTAGGTAAACAACATTTACCAAGTGATTTTTGATGAAAATGTCAAATAGGGACCTATTTGTAAAAGTTGTAAAATATGTGTTAAAATGTGAATAAATGAAAAAAGTGGGCTTCTATGAGCATGAAAAAGATTTGGCTAGGCTTGGGTAATGAAGAAATCAAATGAAAATCATTTTACGAGCCTAGGGACTAAAATGTAAAAAGTTGAAAAGTTAAGGGCAAAACTGTAAATTTTGCCATAAGGTGTTTTTGGGATTAAATTGAAAATGTGATGATTGAATAAGTTAAATATGATATTATAGATCAAGAAAGACGAGGTTCTGACCTAGACTGGGGAAAGAACAAAGTTGTGGACTAAATCGAACAGTTAGCCATTTTTTACCGAGGTAAGTTCATATGTTAAAAATAAGCTTTAATATGACTGTATTTTATTTTGTACAAGGTAAGTTCGTATGTTAAAAATAAGCTTTAATATGATTGTATTTTATTACTTTATTATTGTATGAATTGTATGTTTGATAAATGTGGATGAGCTTAATCCTATGAACGAGTCCGAAGACAAATCGACAAGTAATATTATTCCTAGTGGTTCAAGGGTATGTCAAGGATGAGATTATAAGTAAATTCACTTTGAGATGGTACAGGTACGTTGAAGCTCATATCTATGAAATGCTTGTAATGATGAATATGAGGTAAGTCTTGTAATGGAATAAGTTATGATCATCAGACCATGGTAAATTTACATTTAATCATGTTATATTATTTGAATGTTATATGTATGCTAAGGTTGCTTATTTCTTGCATACGAGCTTACTAAGCTATATAGCTTACTCCTTTTATTTTTCATGTTTTTATAGTGTCACCAAGCTAGCTCGGAACCAGAGATCGTCAAAGATTCGCCTCACACTATCAAAACTGTTATTTTGGGTATTTGATGATCTTAACATTTTGAAAGTTAGCATGTATAGGGACTTGGCCATTTTGTTGTATGTGTCAATTGATTTGGCCAAATGTATTGGCTTATATTTGTGTAAGGTGATTTGGTATTTAGCCATGTAATTAGCTTATCTTTGGTTAAAATGGTTGTAAGCCTATTTATATATGTATATGTGCTAATGTCTTTTGTAATGGGTTGCTAAATGTTTATTATGGTTAAATGATTTGTTGTGAAATGGATGAGTTGGTTTATTTATATGTTATGTCACCTTGATGAGTGAATACAAGTTGATATTAGTCTTGGTAGTATTTTGGGAATGTGAAAGTGGTTTGTTTAATTTGGTTTGTTAAGATGTCATCTGCATGTTAGATAATAGTATTACATTGATATGTACTAGCCATGATTATGGATGTTTGGTTGCCTAGGTATGCCATGTTTTGTGCCTTTCAATTGGTGTAAGTGCATGTGTGAATACGGGTGGCAAATGGCTTGGTAAATAGCCTTTATTTTGTCCATATGGGTAGACACACAAACATGTGTCTAAGCCCGGTCTGCCCCATGGGTATGCGTTCCGGCCATGTATACCCTACGCCTTAATTTTAAGAAACAGAATGCTCAGAATTGAGCACACGGACAGAGACACGGGCGTGTGTCTCAGCCATATGGATGACACGGTTCAGGCACGGGCGTGTGTCCTGGGCGTGTGAAGTCTGTACCTATTTTATGACAATTTAATTATCCATATGGCCTAGCACACGGGCGTGTGACTTGCCGTGTGACATCAATTTGTTCATGTATTACAAAATAGAGAGTTACGCGGGTTAGGGACACGGGCGTGTGTGACCATACGGCCTGCCCACATGGGCATGTCCCAAACCACATGGGCGTGTGACCCCTATTTAGGGAAAATTTTTTTCTAAGTTTTGTGAAAATTTCTAAAGTTCTCGATTTAGTCCCGAACCACTTCCAATGCATGTTTTGGGCCTCTTAGGCTCGTGCTAGGGACTTTATGATTGAATGTGAATGGTTTTAATTTGGACGCAAATTTATGACTCGGAATTATGTGAATGCTTGTGTTGTAAGTCTAGTAATACCTCGTACCCTGTTCCAGCATTGAATACGGGTAAGGGGTGTTACATTGAATCTTAGGGGATACACTGTACAACAAAATATCCTTAAGGACAGTGTCTAACACGCTTCAAACTATTCAACTCCTAGTCTTGGTTCATTAAATTGATGAACATTTACAACAATTTTAAGGATTTTTAGTACTTGTATGCTGTTTGCATTATTGATGCTCATATGCGTTATTGTTATTATTGTTGTGATGCTATCTATCTCTTGTTTCTATGAAGGTACCATGTGTATGCTTTACTTTCTTCTCATTGCATGTATCCCATTGATATTGATATTCCTATTATTCCAGATTATTCCCACGCATCAATAACAAGTACAAAAAAGGGTAAGATCTAAATACTTCTGAAAGACTAGAATTGATTTAATTTTGAAAAAATAAAAATAAAATATTAATTGCATGTAATGTATGTTATTTCTATGATTAGTTGTTTGAATCATGATTTCATGATTTTTTATTGCATGAATTCATTCATTTATTTATTATTAATATAGTAATAATATGTATATACATTACATTTCGTTAATATTAATTTTACTTTTAATATGGGTTGGACTAAAACTTGAGCTTAAAAAAAATTAAGGTTTTAACAATAAGATATTAAATTGTTGTTTACCATTTTATCATATTTTATTATATAAATTTGATTTATTTACTTTGAATTGCATGATTGTATATATGTGAGTTGAATTTATTTTTGACTTATGATTAATATATGGTTACAAGCCCAAACTAAAATTTTGAGAAAAGAAAAAGAAAAAGAGGAAATTATTTTGTGTGGAAAATCCATAGTTGGTTGCTAAAAATAAGTGTGATGGTGTAAAAATACATGCCTAGGAATAATATCAACTAGGAAAGGCTTGGTACTTAAGAGTGTCATGTTCAACACCTATATTTCTTGAGAACCTACCAAGTGCTTAATTTATCAACTATGTTCACTATTCTAGTATTCAATTGTGATGAAAAATTGGGTCACTATATAACTCTTTTGTAGAAATCAATAATGGAGAAATGATAATCCTGTTAATGCGAATGCCAATTTGATTGAAGCAGATGATATAATTTTGTGGTCATTTCTCAAGTTAATGTTTTGAAAAATGTGAAAGAGTAGGGGATAGAAAATGGTACCACTCAACACATTGGTGATAATTAAAATATCTTTGTGTCCTACTCCCAAGTGGAAGAAGGAGAAGAGATTGCCTATATTAGAAACTCTTAAAACTGCACATGTGCTTAGAAAAGGTAAGGTTTCATTCAAACTTTCATCTAGAAAGACCTTTGTCTAAGTGAGACGTTTCATATTCCTAATGTGTAACCTAATCAATTTTTGTTCGATTATTAGAAAAGTTGAAGTGAAAGTTTCCTTCAATTGTAACAAGGTCATGATGCTTAAAATATACTTTTGTGAGACAAGGCTTTTAACCATTTACTATTTGTTGTTTGGTTTAGAAATTATTAATGATAATGCTAGTCTATCTGCTTGCCTGATTGAAATATCATGATCTATGTGGTACATTAATAATGATATTTGTGAATATATGTCGTTCTGTAACTGGAACAAAATTAAGGCATTAAAATACTTACTAAAATGTGCGATTTTTAATTCAAATATACTTGAAAATTATTTGCATATAATTTGTGTGTGTTAGATTTCTTATAAGAAAAATGATAAGACACCCTATCTTTTGAAGATTATTATTTTTTAACTTAAAATGTAAGAAAAAGTAGGGGTAACTAAAGATTATGTCTTTTGATCTTAAGAAAAGGAATATGAATTTCGTTTGCATGTTCATTGACTATCTTGAAGTTAATGTTGCATATATATATATATATATATATTTCTTATTATAAATAATGATGTGTTTGATCAAAATACTATACTTGAGATAAAATGTTGAATTTTTTAGCATATATTTATTTAGATTTTGATGATGTTTCTTATACACTTGTTATACAAAATGACTATGTATATGAAAATTTGAGAAGGTTTATAAGACTTGGAACTGGAAAGTATATTAGAAATGATTTTTTACACATATTTTATGAAAAATTATTCATTAACTTGTTCTAAAGCAATTTCTTCTTTTGATCTATTTTTTGGAAAGAACTATTAAAGTAAAATTAAATTTCATTTTACAAAACAAAACTTGGAAATTAGTTTATTTATCTTCTAGACAAAAACTCATTAGTTGCAAATGAATTTTTGATGGTTTTATTAAAAAGATTGGATTGGTTGCACAAAGTTTTACACAAATTTTTTTATACATCGAATAGATGTTAATTTTTTTTTTTGAGATTAGAAGAATGAATTTATATGAAATAACTCAAGGGTTGTTTTATTTTAAGTTAAGAATCTAAGGTGCGTAAACTTCTCGAATCCTTATATAACTAAAAATAAAATACTGAAATAATGACATGAAAAATTTGATCAAACATTAGTAAATTAGGTTTTTGTATACATAAAACTTGTTAATGGTGATTGTGTGAATATTTGTTCATGTGATGATGATATGCTGATTTTCAGTACTAATTATGAGTATATAAAATAAAATATTGCATTAAAGGGGCAATTAAATTAATTTGATTAAAATCAAATCAAATTGATTAGAATCAAATAAAATCAAGATATATATCCTTTTAAATAAGATTTTTTTATATATTTGTTGAGGAAAAAATAAATTTCGTGTTGGGCTAAAATATCTATAAACCTATTTTGGGCCCGACTAGTCGACATTTCGTGTCGCCCACGTCATGCGAGTGCGCCCCAACTCCTTGCACGCGAGGCAATGTTTCAAGCTTAATCATTCAATCATCCTTTAAGTGGGTTCTCATATATATACACAGCTCACACTTGGTATTTAACCAATGTGGGATCTAAGTTTTTCTTTTCCTCAACAAATATTTTCAAGTTGCTTACTTTGAGCATCAATTTCTCATTCATCACTTGACCATTTTGAGCATATGATATACCACGTAAAGGTCTCATGGAGTAGAATATAAAACCATAATTTTATGATTCAATTCTCAACCTTTACCAATTAAGAATATGTCTCAAAGTTACCAAAAATTACAATTTTTCCAACAAGAATCAAACCCCACATTCCTAAAGTTGAGACACTTGTTTATAAGCCATTATACTTCATTAAGCTAATAAGAATCAAATTGAAAGGGCAGACTGTGCATTGGGCCTAAAAGGCTAATATAGTGTACAGATGAGCTCTTTTGTTTTAGGAAATACATATTACTGAATTTTGTAGAGTGCAAGAAAAGTGAACTTCTTAACTTGTAACAACTATATTTAGTCAAGTTAAAAATAGCTTAACCGATTGGAGTTATTTTTAGTTAAGTCTGGCTTCATTGAATCACTTTCAAACTATGTTTAGCTAATTCAATCCACCTATCTTTGTTATTTTTAGATAGCAAAACTCCTATATATACCATGACTCATTTTCACCTTTATACCGCTCAAGAAAATCTATCATTCTCATCTCGCTCCTTCTCTCCTACTTTTGAATTTCTTGAGTATTTTTTATTACAATATATTGTTAGATTTTTTTTCCTGTTTTATAATAAAAGAGTTTGTTGAATCTTGGGGATACACTATATGACAAAATATCCTTAAATATAGTGCCCAACATGCTTCAAGATATTCAACTCGTAGCCTTATTTCATTAAATTGATGGATATTTACAACAGCCTAACTGTCAAACTCAAATTACAAAACTCAAAATTATCTAAATTTAAAACTGCACCAAACTCAAACAGAAACGATTACAAAATTTTAACCCTCAATTTCACGCAACCAAAGCCCAACTTGGTCCACCCGAATCACGGGTATATTTCCATGCGATGTGTATAACATGGAGGCAAAGTGAAAATTAAGAAAAATATTCATTACTGCCTAGTTCCAACAGCTATTTAAATAGCAACCGCAACGATCTCATACTACGAGTACCATATGTTCTATGGTTTCAGCCTTTTTTACCATCACCAAATTTTATCCTATGGTAATAACAATTACATGACGGAAAATATATTCGTAAATCATAATTAAAATCCCTAACCACCACTACTTGCGTATTATATATAGTCTTTATATACGTCACTCATGCAACATTTAAAAAAATACCCTTGAGAATAGGAACAATGAAGCCTGCCTGCCTGTAGCGGCGATGCCTTCGCTTACTTGTTGGACTCGGGATTTGGACCACTAGGCACCTCGTGAGCTGCTGCCTTGAACTGAGGCGGATCCGTCACTGCAGGCCTAGCCGCAGAAGTAGGAAAAGAGTTGAAATTTGTGGGTGAAGATTGTTGAAGTGAAGGCTGACGATGATATGCAAAGAGAGGAGAAATCATAATCAGAAGGAGAAGAAGAAAGAGGAGAAGGAGGGCATAATATTGAGGGGATTTTGTTGGGGTTTGAGAGATTGAAGTTTTAGGTGTAATTGCCATGAAATAAATTACAAGCCCCCTCTGCTCCACAATGGTTCAATATCCATCAACCACTCCAACTCTGGTTTCTTTTCTAAAGTAAACTAAATGCAAGAGATAAAAGAGGAACAAGACGATGAAGTAGTGGTGGAATCAATTAATTTGTGAAAGTTGAAACACAAAAATTTGATGCATTTTTCAGGAATTTATATAATATTGAAGATAAAAGTTAATAGTACGGCCTCTTTTTATCAAATACCCTTACTACCCTATCCCTATTTTCATAAGGAAAAAAAGTTAGATTATATATATACATATACATGTAAGTTGTGAGTGTAATATAGTTTCGAAGATTTATGTTAAGGTTCATGATTTTTTTCCCAACAATATATATTCTCTCTAAGATTTGACTAGATGTAAAATCTTGTCTTTTTGAAAAGCAACATAAATTAGCAGTTGGATTATGAACCATTGTCACTCATTAATCCTTCCAATATAATTGATTTGAAGGAGCTTCCTACACATCCTTTTAAAAGTGCAATATGTTTTATTACTATAGTCAACACTTGCTAGTTTATATAGCTTAATTTCAAAATTTTAAAGTCTTTAATATTATATAACTTATTTAAATCAAAATTAGAGTTAAATACAAATATATATTGAATAATTGATATAAACATATTTAATTCTCAAAAAAAAAAATCTATAGCTACTATTAAAATTGTCTCAAACTCGATACAATTCTAGAATTTAACTTTTAGACAACAATACAATGTCATTAAAGTAAAAGGTTAGGGTAAATTAGGAAGAATATTTGTATGAGCATGAATTATGGTCTAATATTTAATTTGATGGATAAATTTTAATTTTGTGCAATTTGATACATGAATATTAATTTTTGTTTAATTTTCACAACTCACTAACACCATATTTGATGTAGCATCAATTTAGGTTTACTTTTTGTATATGCAAACAATTTTATTTACCCAACATGAGAATAATTAGATTTATTTATTTGTCTAAATGTTTACAATTGAATAAAAATCAATGTTTTATGTGTATAATTGAAACAAATCAAAGTTCATATATCATATTGTACATTAAATCTAAATTCATTTGTAATTTTGATATATACTTGTACAACTAATTTGATTGCAGATAAAATTATTGTTTGATTATTGAAATATGAATATTTTTTTTTTGCATTATTAAGTTAAACTAAGCTGTAATATGAGCTATTTTATGTTGTATGTTTGGCATGGCTATTTATAATTCGTCTGTTTTGTGTTCAAAATATTATAAAGTTAAACAAAAGCATTACATGTTAATAATTTATTTTATTTGAATTTTAACATGTTGATATATCTATGTTGTGTCATATCTAATTATATTTTATGTGTTTGTATTAATATATTCATCCATAAAATATTTCATATAATTTGTCAAAATAAATCTAAATATAGTTATTTAATATGATTATTATAATTATTGTCTTAATCCAAAATTTTGAAGCCGCATGTTTTAGTGTGTATATATAATGTGACCAACAATATTCAACAAATATGGTCAAGTAAGAAAAAAAGAAAAAAAAGAAAGCAAGAAAAGAGATAAAGCCGATTGACAGCTAAAGATAGAAGAATTGGAAGGAAATGAATAGATGGTTTCTTTTTCTTTCTTGGCTGCTTCTGCAAGAAATCCCATTTCTTTGACCTTAAATCCCAATAATTAAAAGAAAATACTTACTTCTTCTGTCCTATTAAAGTTGTCACATTTGACTGACTTTTAATGGTTAAAATTTTCTAACTTTGATCTTTTATAATTTAAAAATTATATTATAAAATAATTTAATAAAACAGTTATGTAAAAATTGATTAATTAAAATATTTGAAATGTAAAAGGTTAAAGTTAAAATATGGCAACTTGAATGGGAGAAAGGGAGTATAATCTAGTGACCGGCGTTTTAACAAAATAAATCCTAATAGTTTATATTTAATGAAATGTTAATACCTATAATATATAAATTTACACAGTTAATATATAGAATATAAATAAATAAATCATATCTATATCCCTTGGTTAAATCTCATTTTTTTCCTTTTCCTATACTTAAATTTAAGATTTAATCTTTATATTTTAATGTTTAACATAATTTGATCCCTATTTATATAATACTATTAGTTAGTCCAAATAGTTAATCTTATTAAATTTTTTACATAAATTTTTTTAAAAATTTAATATTCTAACAAAAAACAATTATTTTACATTATAAGTTGGAATGTGTTTCATGCTCTACCGAGATTATAAAGGGTGTTAATTATTTGGAATAACAAATGAAACAATTCCTTTTTTTAATCGTTGATAAGATAATGGTAAAATTTTGATTTCTATACTCACATTTAAAATTGGACATAATTTGATCCGGCTATATATAAATTTTTACACAGTCAATATGGAGTTGGTATCGTGTATTGCTTTTTATTTTTTTAATCAAAGGTGTCTGAATTAAAAGAAAACAGGGAAAACAAAACAAAGCATCATATATCCCAATTGTTACTTTCTTTTCTTTTCTGTTTTTTCCAGATAGTGAAAACCCAAGGCTTGTCTTCATTATTTGATGCAAAGGGCTCCCACTCCCTTTATAAATTTATTAATTTGTTGCTCTGCAATATTATGCATGTTACTCGTTAAGGTTACATTTGTAAATATAATCCTTTTAAAGGAAGAAATAAAATTCAAATCAACTTTACATCTAAATTATATATAAAAATAAAATTGATTTTGGAAAGCCACACTTTGTTCAGACAATGGTTAAAGTTTTTATTTAACACTTTGATGGGTTCTGATGGGTTCTGATCATGACAACTCTTTCCCACCCCCATTAATGTATGATTAAAAAAAAACTTAATTGTTAAATAAGCCCATGAAAATAATTCAAAATTTAATTAAACTCCTTGTTGAAAAGTAGACTCAATTGAACTCTTCAATCATTATTGGTACCTCTTTAATTCATTTTTCTATTGAAACCTTTGATAACCATTAGCAGTTGATGTGGCTGGTGATGTGTAACACCCCTATAACCCGTGTCCGTCGCCGGGGTGGGTTATGAAGAGTTACTGATCCAAAATTTAATATTTTAAAAACGTACACAATAAAAATAAAATAAAAATATACATCGCCAAACTCAGTTAAAGATCGAAATTCAAACTTGTATCGACAGTCAAAGGTAGCCATATTCACATGGCTTATATATAAGTACATCTCAAAATATCATTCGCTTAAGTCTATTCCATACATGCCATACTAGCTCCAAAATATAGTAGTACCCCAAAATGATAGATAGTGTGACGAGTAGCTGACGATTCCCTTTCCGAACAGGTAACTGGAATCAACAATCTATAAAACAGAGAACGTAACAAACAAAGTAAGCTTTCAAAGCTTAGTAAGTTTTAAGCATCACAAATAATTAATATCGAAAATCAAAACATTCATTTAAACAGACTTATTCTCAATTCAAATTGCTTCATGGCCGAATACACATAAACATAAACATAGATTCTCAGCACATATTTTTCTTTTACTAAAAGTTCATGCGATGCATTTAAATCAAATAATCTCATATAATAACAACATTTGACTGAATAGGTTATTGTTTTACTCGTAGATATAACAATCATTCACACTTAAGTATCATTTTTTGATACTAATAATTTACAAAATCATTGACTGAATGTACATGAGTACATAAAGAAATTTTGAAATATAATTCATATACAAATATACCATGATCGATTAAATCATTCTCATATTCGCAAATATAACCATCAATCATATTTATATATATATTCTTCTTTGATGCTAATGATTCACTTCGAAATCAGTTCACCGATGAGTAAGTAATACGTACCTGAACATATTAAATGTATAGTACTTACTCGACGATGGTTTACTGCGAACATTCAATATCGTAATCTTACTTAACTTACTGGCATTAAGCCTGTCAGGTCTTAGGACTTGAAACCAATTACCAGCACAAGCCTGCGGGAATTTAAACCCGGTATAATCCAGCTCGAAGCCTAGGGACTTTAGCCCGGACATATTTCCAGCACGTAGCCTGCGGACCGTAAGTCCGGATATAATTCCAGCACATAGCCTGCGGACCCTAAGTCCGGATATAATTCCAGCACATAGCCTACGGACCCTAAGTCCGGATACACATCAAATATCATGCATATTTAATCATATATTAACACACCTTATTCAACATATCACATTAGTAGTCATTTGCTACGTTCGGATATAAGCTCCATATGAATACCATCATTTACATTTCGATTCGAAAGTCATACATAAATATCACATATCCATTTCACCATTCAAGCTTAACACATAGTGACCATTCGACTATAAGTCATATACATAAATTATTTATCACACAACTTAATTCAAGTAGAACCGAAAGGTCACAATTCATCTAATATACACATATCAAGGCATCATCAATTATATACTAAAGGTGACTACTCAAAACTTACCTTGAATATTTTCGAACAATCTCGGATCGGCTATTCAACTACTTTCTCTTTTCCCTTGTCCAACCTTGGTTCTCTATGCTCTTGAGCTTAAATTCAACAATTTTAAACTAGTCATTGTTCGACTATTCAAGCATTACTTTCAGAATATAATATATATATACGAATTTCACACATATAGATCATAGTAAGTTTATAAGAAACATTAAGCAACTCGTTAACAAATTTTTATCAATATTTACCACATAATCACAAATTCACAATAAGATGTCTTCCTGTGCAACAGTCACTAAATTATTTATAATTGGAACTACGAAACTCCAAATCAATTACCGTAAAATTTCCCTGAAAATAGACTCATATATATTTTATCCATAGAATTTTAAGAATTTTTAGCTTGGCCAATCAATACCAGATTTTTCTTAAAGTTTCCCCTGTTTCACTGTTTGACTAATCTGACCACTCTTCACTACGAATCAAATTTCTCATTGTAAAGAATTCAAAATATGTCCTCATTTATTTCATTTGAAACTAGACTCATTAAGGAGTCTAAGCATATAAACTCCATCATATAAACATTTTTTACAATTTATCATGATTTAATAAAAACAGAACAGGGGATCTAGAAGTGATTTTGACCTTGTCCCACATCACTTCAAATATCTCATTATCGGAAATTCTTTTGCTTTCACAGTTTCTTTTATAAAAAAATAGACTCATTAAGCTTTAATTACATAATTTATTCAGCTTCTAACTCAACTCCCACAATTTATGGTGATTTTCCAAAATCACGTTACTGTTGCTGTCCCAAGCAGATTTATTACCAATTCATTCTTTCACACATTCTTTGCATGCATGTTATTTAAACATGCATATCACCAATCTATAATCACATATCTATAATTTCACTTAAGCATAATCTCTATTTCATCATTTTAAAACATTCAACACTGACTAGTCATGCTTACAAGCCTAAGCCGAATATCATTTTAGACATTTGAGAAATTATTTCTCACTCAACTTATCACTTCATACCATATTATCAAAATGAACTAATTATACTTATATAAACACTATCAAAGCCGAAACCTATGCATAACATTACTCATATCATTCAAAATCACATTAAAAAAAAATCATGAACAATGCCGAATCCTTAAGTGTTCCAACATCTAATTTACTCAATTCAACACATCAAAACAACATTTGTTCAAGACATCAAATATAAAATGCATAATACTTGAACATTTATACCGAATTTGCTAGCACACAAGACCTTTGGTCGAATGTCATTAAACTCTAGTCACCTAAATTTTTATTCTTTAAAACACATCCAAAACCACATTCGGCACCTCCAAACAATAATTTAGATATTCTCAAGTTCATTCACAAGTACAATTATATAACATATAAAGCATTAAACATTTTTCAACATGAATCTATAACATGACCAAATACTCATACACATATATATATATATAAAAAGAACTCAAATAACACAAAAATCTCCTTTCCAAAGTGCATATATACACATACATACGGCAACTTCCATTCTTACCTCCCAACAATGAATTCAACTTATTCAATTAAGCTACATTAACATATAAAAACATCTTCCAAAAAAAAAACTCATCAAATTATCACAAATTTATCTACTTGCCGAATGGTTTTATTTATTCAAGAATTCATGAATCTAAACTATGGGTTAACTAGACTATACACTTATCAACTTAATCTCAATATCAATTAGAATAAAATCACAATGCATACCTTTCAATTGAAATAGCCATGGCCGAATGCCTTGGTTTCTTTTTCAATCTTTTCTTTCTTAATTTCGGCAATGAAGAAGAAAGATGAGCATTCTTTAAATTTTATTTTCTTTACCTTATTTTACTAATTATTATTTTATTTCAAAATAATGCAAATTCTTATTATAATATTTAATTAAACATATATATTGCCCATCAACAATCATTATGGCCGGCCACCATAATCAAAAATTGGATATTTGACATGCAAGTCCAAACTTTTTGTGACATGCATTAATAGACCCCTTTTTAAAATTACCTATCACCTTCCACAATTATTTCACATAAGTCCTATTTAATAATTTCACATACAAATGACAAAACTAGAGAATGAAACTTTCACATATGCATGTACACATATAATAAGCATAGAATATAACAATTAATTATTTTTATGACTCGGTTTTGTGGTCCCGAAACCACTTCCTGACTTGGGTCAAATTAGGGCTGTCACATGATGTGACGTGGTAAGTTGACATGCATGTGGTATGGAGGATTTAAATGATTTTTTATTATTTTACAAGAACTTAATTGATTTTTTATTTTACGATGGTTTAATTGATTATTTAAGTAAGGTAATTATTAAAATTTTAAAAAATTTAGTTTTTAAAATATAAATTATAAAATTAATGAAAAATATTAAAATTTTATAAATTATAGATATTATAAAAAATTTAAATGCTATAAAAGTTTTTAGAAAAATATTATAATTTCTTTTAGAAAAATATAGAAAAATATTGAAACATCATTAAATATTATAAATTAGTATAAAAATAGTATAAAATTTTAGAAATTATTAAAAAAATTAAAAAAAAAACTACAAATAAGTTAGAGAAAATTATTAAAAATTAATAAAATTCTATTAAATAAAATTTTATGAAAAAGTTTAAAAAAAGTATATAGAAAAATTTCCTTATTTTGTTGATTTGGAGTTTTTGGTTTTGGTAATAAAGAAATTTGGTGGGGGGAGGGGATTGAAGTGGGATGATTAAACTTGTGTGGGGTGTGAAGTGAGGGGTTTGAGTGACGATGAGTTTAATGCTTGATGGCTTAGGGTGAATGAGGGGTAAAGGAGTTTATGGACCAATCTAATTTACTATTTAATAATTAAAAAAATATATAGAAAGTAAGTTTTTATTAATATTTTATACATTTCATAATTAAATTTAAATAAAAATAATTTTATTATTTTCAAAATGGTGAAATGAAATCATTTTAGCTAGCTAGGTCTTGTTGGGCACAAGTAAAATCTTTTGAAATCATACCTAAGCTTAGCTCAACCCATTAACATATCTTATTAAAGGTAATATTTAGTTGATGAAGTAATGGGAAGGAAGTTGATGAGAATGTGTTGATGTGGCGTGTGAGAGAAAACAAAAATGTATAGTAATTTTTATTTTTTATAACTTTTCTTTAATTTTTATATTTTTATAATATTTGAATAATTTGAATAAATTTTATATATTATTATAAGTTTTTTATAACATTTAAGATCTTTCTATACTTTTTTCTATAATTTTTTATAATTTTTCTATATTTTTCTAATTTTTTTATAACATTTAAAAATTTTCTATAATTTCTATAATTATTTATAAATTTCTATTAATATTTTATGAATTTTATATTTTAAAAAAATAAGATTGTTTTTAGAATTTTAATAACTCTTTACTTAAATAATCAATTAAGCCCTCGTAAAATAATAAAAAATCAATTAAGTCATCCACATATTTATTTTTCCATGTTAGCTACCATGCCATCATTTTTTGCCATATCAGCAGTTAACAACTGTTAAGGGCATCAACGGAAAAATGAATTCAATGGGCTTAATGGGTACCAATCATGATTGGGAGGGCTCAATTGGGTGCACTTTTAGATGAGGGGCTTAATTGATTTTTTTAATTATTTTCAGAAGACTTTTTGACATTTTATCCTTAAAAAATTATTAAAGAAAAAATATCAAAATTTTTTTAAAAGTTGACCCGGTGAACTTGATTCTGAACTTATCTAACTTGAACCCAAAATGATTTGAACTTAGATGAAGTATAAATTTTTTAGAAAATTAATAAAAATAATACTTATTCAGAATTATTGATTTGATTTTAATTTATATCTTGTAATTGTAATTATCATTTTTGTACACCCCAAACCCGGCCTAAACGTTATTGCCGAATTCGGAGATGTCATTAAGAAGGGTTTTACAAACGAAGACGATACAATAAAAACATTTTAGCTTTTCAACACATATATGCTTATACCCATTCATCAGAAGTGTTTATTAAATTAGTTAATTTGCCAAAACGTGATTTACTGCAGAAATTCATCAAAACCGTTATATTTGAAAAATCTAGTTTGTAATTTTCAGAAGAAAACCTTTGTTTGCGTAAAACTATCATTTTCATAAAACATTTTGTTAAACCATGTAAAAGAAACCAATCCAACAGTTAAAAACTATATAGTCTAGAGAAACCCAAAAATTACAAACTCTCAATAAAATTCTAAAATTATAAATAAAAGCCACAAATTAATATGCATATTTAGTACTAGGTCGAGTGGTCACCGCTGAGCCTCCGCTGGACCGATCCGCATAAGTTTGTGGATTACCTGGACATAATAGACAAACAGAAGTGAGTTTACGTAAACTTAGTGTGTAACCCAACCGAAACACACATGCAATACATACAGTGGTCTCATAATCAGTCAGATACAAATACAGATACAGACTTAAGTCCTTTTTTAGATACAGATATCAGAAACAAATATGCAGAACAGACAGATAGAATCCTACCCCATCCTCTACATACCAACTCCGACCATCCCATCACACCATCTGGGGTTAAAAAATACCCACCCATCCCTACACACCATATTGTGCCATTACGACACATATCAGATAAAAATGCAGCCAAGCTGCCAGAATATAGGCAAAGGTCGCCTTTCAGAACACTTCTTCCATATATACAATACCACCCCAAAATAGTTTCAGAAATTAGATATAGAATTTATAGATTAGACATGTTCCACATGCTTATATACAGATAACAGACATACATATAATAGAACAGACAGACATGCATAATGGTGTCCTACTTAGAGCATACTATCAGAATACCAGATCACATAAACTAGGGTTTGGTTAGCCCTTACTGACCCTATGGTAGGCCACAGTCAATCGGAACAATCGGTGAGACCTTAGGGAAAATTTTAGAAAATATTGGCCCACATTAGCCTTGCCTGTGTGCCCCACACGACCTGGCCCAGAACCCACACACCCATGTGGCATGCTCGTATGGGCCTACACTTAGCCTAGCTTGTATAGCCTACACGGCCACACTCCCAACTGCCACATGGTCATGTCTTACGCAAGGCCACACCTTCGTCAGACACACAGTCGTGTCTCGTAACGGCCAACCACATCGGCGACCACACGCCCATGTAGCTTCAACAGAATAGTTTTTTAGCTTTTTCCGAAGTTCAATTTTCCAGCGTAAAGGGTACACACCTGGTACCATTTTGATGCAAAACAATCCCGAGCCTTCAAAAACCTAAAAATAGAATACTCAACACCAATTTAGAAGGTTGAGTAATGAAATCGACAACAAACCAACACGTAGACGACTTACTGTCGACGACAAACCACCTCTAACACGCACTAACCACTTCAGCGCAATTCTCCACTTCACAATCTTCACCTAAACATTGAATCCACGAATTAAACAACCTAACATCGCTAAACCAAACCAACGAGAAAAGATGCAAGGTTTTACTTACCAGTCGAATAAAGAACCAGAAATTTGCAATGGCAACAATTGAACGAGATATTTCCATAGAAGTTAAAAGAAGCAACGAAAATTACAAATGGATGATAGAAAAAGAACAATGTTAGAGAAAAAAAATTTTTGGGAAAAAGAAAAGAATGGAGGAGAAAAATCACGTCAGAAATTCTAAATGAGAGAGAAAGCAAAATTTTGAAAACCAAAATAAAAAATAAAATAAAAATTAGATAACCACCATATCACAACTCCCCACTAACCACATAATCTCAACTTCCTCAAAATCCTAGCACCACTAAAACACTAACACTAAACCGGGAAAAAATAACACCCATGCTCGCGCAGGGATTCAAACACAGAACATCCAACACAACAACCCCTTATCACTCGAACCAGTAGGCTCATTCTAATATGGATTAACAGACAATTTTATATAAGCCAACAATGGTAAGGCTTGGATAAAAAATATCAAAAATTTCCAAAGGGAGAATTGAACCCAAGACCTCACACACACACCCAGAACACTTAACCACCAAAGTAAATACACACCAAAGCAAATACACATTTGTGTCAGATATTTACAAAATCAGAAATAAATTATTCAGGGCGTTACAACTCCACCCCCTAAAATAAATTTCGACATTAAAATTTATCTGATTAGAACAAATGAAGATACTGTTGACGCATCAAGTCCTCAGGTTCCCATGTGGCTTCCTCAGTGTCATGATTTCGTCACATAACCTTTATTAATAGAATGGACTTCTTCCTCAAAACCCTAACATCTTGGTCCAAAATCTGAATTGGCTTCTCCTCAAAAGTCAAATTAGATCTAATCTTGATCTCCTTAACAGAGACAACGTGAGACGGATCAGACCGGTACCACTTCAACATTGAGACATGAAACACATCATGGATACGATCCAACTCTGGAGGTAACTCCAACTGACAAGTGACCTGTCCCACACGCTTCAGAATTCGATATGACCCAATAAACCTAGGGCTCAACTTGCTTTTACAACTGAATACTAGAACTTTTTTCCACAGAGAAACCTTAAGAAAGATGAAGTCCCTTACAGAGAACTCAATATCTCTCGTCTTTAGATCTGCATAGGACTTCTGTTTATCAGAAGCCGTCTTCAGTCGATCCCAAATCAATCTAACCTTATCCTCGGTCTTAGAAACCAACTCAGGATCTAAAACCCGACGCTCACCCAACTCAGTCCAATATAGCAGAGTACGACACTTACGACCATACAAAGCCTCGTAAGGTGCCATTTGAATGCTAGACTGGAAACTGTTATTGTAGGCGAACTCAGCTAGTGGCAAAAAATCCTCCCAACTACTTCGGAAATCAATTACAAAACTCCGAAGCACATCCTCTAGCATCTGAATCACCCTCTCAGATTGACCATCAGTCTGAGGATGAAACACAGTACTGAAGTCCAATCTCGAACCCAAAGCTTCATGCAATTTCTTCCAGAACCGAAAAGTAAAGCGAGGATCTCTATCAGAAATTATCGATATAAGAACCCCATGTAACTTTACAATCTCTGAAATGTAGAGTTTTGCTAACTTCTGCAGAGAATAATCCATCCGAATCGGAATAAAATGAGCGGACTTGGTCAATCAATCCACAATGACCCAAACAGAATCCTTCTTAGTATGTGTCAAGGGCAACCCACTAACGAAGTCCATCGTTACTCGCTCTTATTTCCCTAAAAGAATCTTAACCGATTGGATCAAACCCGAAGGTAACTGATGCTCAACCTTAACCTACTAGTACGTCAGACAACGAGCAATGAAATTCGTAACCTCATGTTTCAAACCCGGCCACTAGTACAGCTCACAAAGATCTCGATACATCTTATTACCACCAGGATGCATAGCATAAAGGTTACTATGCGCTTCCCTCAGAATCAACTGTCTCAGATCAGAATCATTCGGCACATAGATCGACCCCGAAAACACAGAACCCTATTTTTATTCAGTCCAAAATTCAAAGTACTGCCACTCTCACTCTAACGGAATTGCAAACTCAAAGACTCATCCCCTAACTGCTTATCCCTAATTTGATCAATCCAAGTCAGCTTAATTTGTAACTCGGCCAACAGACTCCCATCATCAAACATACTAAGGCGAGCGAACATCGCTCTATGACTGAGAGCATTGGCCACCACATTGGCCTTACCAGGATGATACTCGATTGAGCAGTCATAATCTTTGAGTAGCTCAATCCACCGACGCTGCCTAAGATTCAACTCCTTTTGGGTAAGGAGATACTTGATGCTCTTGTGATCAGTGTAGATGATGCACCTCTCACCATATAGATAATGCCTCCAAATTTTCAACACAAAAACCACCGCAGCCAACTTGAGGTCATGTTTCTGATAATTCCCTTCATGTGCTTTAAGCTGACGGAATACATAAGCCACAACTTTACCATCTTGCATCAATACATATCCCGAACCGACGTGCGATGCATCATTGTATACCACAAACTCCTTACCAGATTCAGGCTGTATTAGAATAGGAGCCTGAATCAGAACAGACTTGAGCTTCTCAAAGCTCGATTACTGTGCATCAGTCCAAACAAAAGGAACACCCTTGTGCAGAAGCTTAGTCAAAGGAGCTGCAATCAGAGAGAACCCTTTAAAAAAAATGTCGATAATACCTCGTAAGTCAAGAATATCAGATATATGCTTAGGCTGTTTCCAATTAAGCATAGCCTCAATCTTTCTAAAATCAACTCAGATGCCCTCAGCAGAAGCCATGTGCCTCAGAAAAGTTACCTCTTGCAACCAGAATTCATACATGCTCAATTTAACATAGAGCTGCTTCTCTCAGAGTGTCTGAAGCACTACTCTAAGATGCTCATCATGCTCATTCTCGGTCTTAGAGTAAACCAAAATGTCGTCGATGAAGACCACGACAAACTGGTCCAGATATGGCTGAAAGACTTGGTTCATCAAATCCATGAATGCCGCCAGAGTATTTTTCAGACCAAAAGGCATAACTAGGAACTCGTAATGTCCATAATGAGTCTTAAATGTAGTTTTATGAACATCGGCTTCCTTTAGTCTCAACTAATGATGCTTAAAATGAAGATCAATCTTTGAAAACACAGAAGCCCTTTAGAATTTATCAAACAAATCGCCGATCCTTGGAAGTGGATACTTATTATAACACCCATTACCCATATTTGATGCCAGAACAAGGTACGAGGCATTACTAGACTTAAACACAAGCAAACATACATTTTCGAGTCATAAATTATTGTCCAAATTAAAACTTTTAAAATCGAGCATAAAGTCCCTAACACGAGGCTACGAGGCCCAAAACATGCTTTGGAAATGATTAAGGACTAAATTGAAAACCTTAGAAAATTTTACGACACTTAGAAATTTTTTTGCTAAAACAGGGGTCACACGTCCGTGTGGTGACACGTCCGTGTGGGCAGGCCGTGTGGTCATAGAAGCTTGTGTCCCGAATTTGTGTAACTCTCTGTTTTTTACCCAAGAACAAGTTAAAGTCACACAGCTAGGACACAGGCCCGTATCCCGAGGCTATGTCCTTCACACAGCTGAGACATACGGCCGTGTCTCATGCCTGTGTGCTCGATTCTTAGCATTCTGTTTTGCAGCAATTTAGGTGTAGGGGACACATGGCTGAATCACACGCCCATAGGGCTGACTGTGTGTCATTCACGGTCTAGACACATGCCTGTGTGTCTACCTATGTGGACAATATTAAGGTTATTTACCAAGCCATTTGCCACCCTTATTCAGACATACACTTACCCCAATTCAAAGGCACAAAACAATACATACTTAGGCAACCAAAACATCCACATTCATGGTTAAAACATATCAACTTTATATCTTTATCTAACACATTCAGTACATTTATTAAGCCCTAAATCAAACATACAAATCTCACATTCATTAGGCTTCATTCAGTTACTATCTATTTACCAAATTATACATAAATTCCTGATCTTATCAATAGGTCACAATTCCAAACATTACACCATCATGCCATAAATTACATTTCCAAACAATTCACATTCACCAAGCATATCATGATCACATCACCAAAGACATTGACATATATATATATGAATGTACTTAGGCTTACAACCATGTTAGCCAAATAAGCCAATTTACATGGCCAAATATCAGAATAAGCCTTTGACGATTACAAGCCATTACATTAGCTAAAATCATATGACGCATATAACAAAATGACCAAGTCCCTATACATTCCATAACTAAAAAATACTTGAATTTATCAATACCCAAAATGATAGCTTGATAGTGTGATAGGATCTCTGGTGATCTCCAACTTGAGCTAGCTTGACGGCACTATAAAACATGGGAAAGGAAGGGGGTAAGCTATATAGCTTAGTAAGTCCGTATGAACATAATAAGCAACTCCTAGCAATCATTTACCAAGTCCAACAATATAAACATAAAATAACATAATATAATTTGCAATAAACATCATAGTTATAACTTATTCAGTCACATTGTTTGCTATATCAATTTGCAAGTATAATTTAACATATCTTAACATTAGCCTAATAACCGAAATCTCTCCATTATAATCGTTTACCAAAATCAACCAATCATTTCAAACCTCATAACAAACATGCACATTAATTATAAGTATTCACTTTTCAAGCATATATTTTAACATCTTTCAATTGTTAAAGCTCATATCTTCCCATATTTCCATAGTCATTTTAATATGCAATTATGCTAATCATTTCTTTTTTTCTCATATCCGATATGTCACAATTTGTATGAATAAAACATGCTATTTCATTACTCAATTTGGCCATGAAGCCAAACACATGATCCTCAACCAAATTTATCATGAATTTCATACGTCACAAGTACAAGCCAAAAATCACAAGGTTTTCACAAAAATCATTCTCGTGGAAATCATGAACTCACAAGTCAATGCATATAGACTTTACGTACATACCTGTACCAATTCATAATACTTACATACTTTTTCTTTTCTTTGACATACCCATTGAATTTCTCGTTGAACCACTTGGAATACTAAAGGATACTCGGGAATCTCGTACACACAGTACCATACCAATGCCGTATCCTAGATATGGTCTTACATGAAATCTCATATTAATGGCAATAGCCCAGCTATGGTCTTACACGAAGTCTCTTATCGATGCCATATCCTAGATATGGTCTTACACGTAATCTTAATAACCCTAATGTCATGAAATTTGTATCTTACCTATTCATAAGGCTCAACCGAGACTTCCGCTGTATCAAATCGCTGTCGGTCATTTATGTAGTATCATACTCAATAGCACTCACATTTCATTTCAATAATATAACATTTACCACAATTATATCAATTGAGCATTTATACATATATAATTTAATGCTCTTTAAACATAAGAACTTACCTCGACATAAAAATGGCGAAAATGACCTAACTGTCAAATACTCGTTTTTTCCACTGTTCTAATTCTGAACCTCTTTTTTCTTGATCTATAATATCACATTTAACTTATTTAATCATTATACTATTCAAATCAGCCCTAAATCACATAATGGAAAAAATTACATTTTTACCCCTAAGTTTGACATTTTTACAATTTAGTCCCTATGCTCGTAAAATGAAATGTACTCAATTTATTTAATTCCTATGCCTAGCCGAACCTTATACATACTTACAGTAGCCCATATTTTTCTTTTATTCCCATTTTAACACCCATTGCACAACTTTTTACAAATAGTTCCTTTTAGACATTTTTATCGAAAATCACTTAACAAAAGTCATTTATCAAACGCCAAACATACATTTCCTACCATTAAACATCAAAATACACAAATATCCATCATGGGTAAAATTTTAGACCTTGATTATTTCTTAAATTAGTAGTAGAAATAGATAGATCATGTTATGAGGATTTCAAAAACAAAAAAAATCATTAAAAACCGGGCTAAAACAGACTTACAATCAAACTTGAAAGCTTGAAAGATCCTAGCCATGGTTTCCTCTTGGTACATTCAGCCATTGGGTAGAAGTTGAGTAAAAATTGGCTTTTTAATTCATTTAATTACCAAAATACTAAAATGCCCTTAATGAAAAACTTTAGAAACATACCTAACCATGTCCATTTTTGTCCACCAACTTAACCAATAGTCTAATTACCATTTAAGGATCATCAATTTAAAATTTAATAGCAATTAGACACCTCTAGCATGTAGAACTCAACTTTTGCACTTTTTACAATTTAGTCCTTTTGACTAAATTGAGTGCTCAAACGTCAAAATTTTTGAATGGAACTTTCACGAAATCATTCCATAAAATTGTAGACCAAAAAATATAATAAAAATAAATTTTTCTGCGTCAGATTTGTGGTCCTGAAACCACTGTTCCAACTAGACCTAAAATCGGGCTATTACACTTATTCTTCAGAGTCAGTTTATTCAACTGCCGATAGCCAATGCACATCCTCATGGTCCCATCCTTTTTCTTAACAAACAAAACTGATGCCCCCTATGGAGACACACTAGGATGGAGGAAACCACGATCCAGAAGCTCTTGAAGTTGAGTCTTAAGCTCTTAAGCTCATTCAGTGTCATACAATACGGAGTAATAGACACCGGAGCTATACCCGGTAGAAGCTCAATGCCAAATTTAACTTCTCGATTTGGAGGTAAACCCGGTAACTCCTCAAGAAAGACATCCAAAAAATCCCTTACTCTTCTAATATCCTCGATAGAAGAGTCCCTAGAAATAGAAACACTGACGTAAGCCAAATACGCCTCACATCCTTTCCGAACAAGTTTTTTAGCCACAAGAGCGGAGATCACATTGGACAGATAGTCTCGATGCTCACCAATCATAACCACTTCCTCATCATCCTCGGATATCAGAACGACCCTCTTAGTCGCGTAGTCTAAACTAACTTGGTGCTCAACTAGCCAGTCCGTACCTAGAATTAAATTGAACTCCCCAAACGGAAGCTCCATTAGATTTGCCAACAATTCAGCCCCTTGCACCACTAATGGAACATCCCTATAAAGTTTACTAACTTGATTAAACTACCCCAACGGACTTAGTATGGTAATCTCATTAGAAGTGCTCTAAATGAAAATCCCCAGATTTTCAGATATAGTACTAGCTGCATAGGAATATGTAGAACCTATGTCTATCAAAGTAGTATAAGGTACATCAAAAATAAAGAATGTACGGTGATAACATTAAGAGCATCTTTATCTTCTTGGCGTTGAGTGGCATAAACCAACACAGGCTGCCTTGCCTTAATTTGACTAGCACTTCTACCTTGTACTCTTTGTCCACGACACATACCATTACCACCCTAGCCAGTCCACGGCTCTTAGGTGGCTACTGAACTACCCTCTAAGGATGTACAAAACCCAGTCCTGAAGCTTGCATCTGATCAGCCAACTATGGACACTCTCGAATGCGATGCTCCAAGGACCCACACCTCAGACAAGCCTCTAACCCTCTCCAACACTTGCCCGGATGGCGCCTACCATAATCTCCACATGGCTGAATCCCAGTAGGAGCAACAGGAGCCCCCACTCTAATCAGGCCATCAGGTCTGGCCTTTTTTCTATGCCTCTGAACAGAACTAGAGGGCTCTGAATCCGTCTTATTATTGCCTCTCTCACGGTTCCTATTTTGGCACTCCACGCGCTTAACCTCTTCTACGATCTTCGCATTCTCAACCAAAACCTCAAACTCTCACTCCCTCTGTAGAGCAATCAATACCCTCAAGTTATCCCTCAGACCATCATTAAAGTGAACATATTTCTCATATTCGGATGCCACCATGCCTCGAGTGTAGTGGTTCAACCTCAGAAACTCGACCTCATACTCGGTCACAAATCTATCACCTTGTGTGAGATTCATGAACTCAAGCCTACGAGTATCCACATAGCTCGCCCCTATATACTTTCTTTGAAAAGTAGTTTTAACAAAAGTCCCAATTTAGACGATCAGGCTGAGTACCCTCATAAACCGATAACCACCACTAATATGACTCATCGCGAAGCAAAGAGACTGCACCCTTAAGTTTCTACTTGAGTGTATATATCATTCATGATCCTCTCGGTGGCCTCCAACCATACTCGGCCACAGTAGGGGTGACTCCAGTAACACCCTAAATAGCTCGGTACCATTAGACTAGAGTCATTCAGTTTGGATCCCACGGCCCCTAGATCCAGAATGGGGTCCAGTGACCCTCTCCAATATCCTTAACATGGCCTGGGATAGTGTGTCATCCCCAACTGAACGGCTTTGAGACCCAGTCTCAGTAGTAGGCGAAACCGTCGTCTTACTCATATCCAAGCTTGGCATACTGCCCAGAGAGGAACACTCAGCTCGAGCCCCCTACAGCCTCTACCACGGCTGCAAGTTCCACGTGTGCTCATTGTGTATTTCAATTTTTATCTATATTATAAAGTTTTATGCATCAATTCTAGTGTTTATTAGTAGATATTTTATGCATAAATTATTAGTAATTCAGAAGTGTTTCAGAGATTTCAGTCTCTATCTAGCTCTGTATAGTTTCAGAAAGTACTAACTACAGTGTGTCCAAAATATTCTTATCAAAGCTCAAAAATATTTATAGAATCAGCGTTGGAGACTTTGTGAACCACATACTTTCTCAAATTATTCAAATTATTTGAAAACCAACTCTTTTGAAACAAAATTTTGGAACCCAAAATTCAAAGCTTGAGTTTTGCAACCTGACTCTGATACCACTAAATGTAACACCCCAAACCTGGCCTAAATGTTATAGTCGAATTTGGAGATGTCACTAAGAAGGGTTTTAAAAATGAAGATGATACAATAAAAACATTTCAGCTTTTCAACACATAACGCTTATACCCATTCGTCAGAAGTGTTTATTAAATTAGTTAATTTGCCAAAACGTGATTTACAACGAAAGTTCATCAAAACCGTTATATTTCAAAAATCCAGTTCGTAATTTTTTGAAGAAAACCTTTGTTTGTGTAAAACTGTCATTTTCATAAAACATTTTGTCAAACCATGTAAAAGAAACCAATCTAACAGTTAAAAACCATATAGTCTAGAGAGACCTAAAAATTACAAACTCTCAATCAAATCCTGAAATTATAGATAAAAGCCACAAATTAATAAGCATATTCAATACTAGGTCGAGTGGTCGGCGCTAAGCCTCCGCTGCACCGATTCGCGTAAGCCTGTGGATTACCTGGACAGAACAGACAAACAGAAGTGAGTTTACGTAAACTTTGTGTGTAAACTAATAGAAACAGACCTACAATACATACAATGGTCTCATACCCAGTTAGATATAGATACAGACTTAAGTCTTTTTTCAGATATAGATATCATAAATAGAATCCTATTCCCATTGTAGCAACCCAAAATTGAGCCTAATCGGAATAGTGATTTTGGGACCACAAATCTGACAGTAAAATATTTATTTTGTTCTTATTAAGAGGCCTAGGGTATGAAAATAAGCATGTGTTAAAGTTTCATGAAGAAATTCTAAGTATAAGGTGTCTAATTGGAAATTAGGGACCAAATTGAATAAATTGCAAAACTTGGAATACTAGAAGTAATTTGTATGAAATTGCTTTGGATCGTTAATTAGGAGGTCTCAAAGAGTAATTTTCCCAATTTTTAAGTTTTTGGACAAAAATGGGCATGCATGGAAATTTTTGAGAGGTTAGTAAGGAAGAGCATTTTTTTCATTTGGTAATAAAAGAAATAAAAAGGGAAAATGAAAGCAAAAATCAGCTATTCTTCTTCTTCATGCTGCCAAAATTTTCATGTTCTCCACAGCTAGGATTTTCAACATTTTCAAGCTCAATAGTAAGTGTTCCCTAACCCCGTTTTTAATGTTCTTCGTATTTTTGAAATCCTCGTAACATGCCCTATCCACTTCTACCCCTATTCCAAACTAGGGTTCATGTTAGAAATTTGACTCATGCATGAGATGGTTGTTCTTTGATGATTTATGGAGGGTTATGAAAGTTAGATGTTAGATAAACATCTTTTGCTAAGTGATTTTTCATGAAAACACCTAAAAGGGACCTAATTGTAAAAGGCATAAAATGTGTGATAGAAATGTGAAATAGAAGAAAATATGGGCTAGCGTAAGTATGAAAATTATTTAGCTAGGCTTGGGTATTCAAGAAATTTCATGCATTTCATTATATGAGCCTAGGGACTAATTTGTAAAAGTGTGAAAGGTTAGGGGCAAAATGGTCAATTTTCCCTAGGATGAGTTTTAGGCCGGAAATAAAAAATGTGAGGTATTAATAATTTATTTTTACTGATATAGACCCCGAGGAAGCAATTCCGAAAGTTGACTGTGGAAAACGAAAGGTTTCGGAATAACACAAATACGAACCCGAAAATCACCAGGTAAGTTCACATAACTCGAATGTAAACTATTTAAATTACATTAAAAATGTATATTCATGTATGCATTATAGTATTGATAATTGTTTTGAAATAATGCATGATAAATATTACGTTGATAAATGTCCAGGCTAAATAAAAGGATATCCGATGGATTCTCTAAACGAATTGATGGTAAAAAGGATCTAGCCCGGATGAATGTTCCTTTAGTGATCGAGCCTCCCGAAGAATAAGTGTCCCGAAATAGATTTAGCCTGGACGGGTAATCCGATTAGGATCTGAATTTAGCTTAAACTGGTAATTCAGATCTGAGCTCATTAGAGCACATGTCGATATAAGGGATTTAGCCTGGATTAGTAATCCTGACATTGCTCTATGAGTCTACATTATGGAAGATTTAGCCTGGACTGGTAATCTCGCTGTAAGTACGAGGTTCACGGGAGTGCATACTTAAAATGGTCACTTTGCACAATTTGATGGTAAATGGGATATCCATCAAGATTCCGAGAAATTCAATGGGACTAGAATGAGAATGAGAATGGAAACGCTTGAATTGATGAGCTCATCTAAGACTAATGTTATAATGTATTGATATGAGACTAACTTGATGATTGAGTACATGTGATAGGGAAATTATACTATGCATGTTGGCATGAATATGTATTATGGTTGTATGCTAAATAACCGTTAAGTTTACTTTCCCGTTATCCGAACTTACCAAGCATGTTAATACTTACCCCCTTTCTTTTCCCTCATCTTACAAGCTCGCAGACTCATGAAGGTTGGAAGACGATTGGAGAAATCATCACACTATCTACTTGTCTTGCTTTGGTATATAGAAACTTTTATTTTGTTATAATGGCATGTATAAGATTTTTGGTTATTTTTTATATGTGTCATTTGGCTAGCCAATGTAAGGGCTTATATGATATGCTTACTCATTTTGTATATGACCATGATATATGGCTCATTTTGATGTAGGTTGTAAACCTACTAAATTTGCATGGTTATGCTTGAATGTTTCATGTGAATGTCTATTGTGTTATACCATGAATAGATATGTGAAAGGTAGCCATATCACTTGGAAATGGTTTAGGTCATAATGGACATGAGTTATAAAATATGCCAAGTAAATATGTGATTGTTGAAATGGAAACCCTAACACAAAGAGGGTAATATTATCATAGGATAAAATGAGACATGTAGTAACATGTATGACCTTGGCCAAGAAGGTTTTAATGGCACACTTATGTCATGTTAGTCGTTTAAGGAACATGTGAGTGTGAATGGATGTTTGAGGGTAACTAAAGGCTTGGAAAAATAGCCTTTTAAATGGTCCACACAGGTAGACACACAGGCATGTGTCTAGGCCGTGTGTGACACACGACTAGCCCCTTGGGTGTGTCGCCCAGCCATGTGTCCCCTGCACTTAGAATTTTTAGGTCAGTTTGCATATTAGTAAACACACGGGCAGAGACACGGCCTAGCACATGGGCGTGTGCCTTGGTCGTGTGCCCCTAGATGAATGATGATGTCATAAATAGAATATTCGGGTTTTTGGACACGGGCTATGACACGGGCGTGTCTAGGCCGTGTGAGGGACACCGGTGTGTGCTCGGCCGTGTGAAAGCCCCTGTAGGTTCGAAATGAAGAACCCCTATAGGTTCAAAATGAAGAATAAATTCCAATAATTCAACACGGGTAAGGGACACGGGCGTGTTCCCAAGCACACGGGCGTGTGCATTGCCTCCATATGGGCATGTGAGGCTTAACCTTAAGAATTTTTATAAAATTTTCTTAAGTTCTTGGTTTTGTCCCAGATCGTTTTTAATGTATGATTTGGACCTCATAGGTCCATAATAGGGACAATATGATTTTATTTGATTGGTTTTAAATTGAAATAAAATTTTATAGCCCGTATTTTCTGGAAGTGTCCCATTTGTGTATGGTAATGCTTCATACCTTGTCTTGGTCTCGGGTACGGGTAAAGGGTGTTACACCCATCCTCTACACACCAACTCCGACCATCCCATCACACCATGTGGGGTTAAAAAAATCTCACCCATCCCTACACACAATATCACGCCATTATGACACATATCAGATAAAGTGCAGCCAAGCTGCCAGAATATAGGTGAAGGTTGCCTTTTAGAGCACTTCCTCCATATATACAATCCTACCCAAAAATAGTTACAGAAATTAGATATAGAATTTACAGACGTGCTTATATACAGATAATAGACATACATATAACAGATCAGACAGACATTCATAATGGTGTCCTACTCAGAGCATACTATCATAATACCAGATCACATAAACTAGGGTTTGGTTAGCCCTTACTGACCCTACGGTAGGCCCACAGTCGATTGGAACGACCCGTGCAACCCTAAGAAAATTTTTAAAAAATATGAGCCCACTTGCTTGTGTGGGCCCACATGCCCAAATTGGCCTTGCCCGCGTGGCCCACACGGCTTGGCCCAGAACCCACATGCCCGTGTGGCCCACATGGCCACACTCCAGCCACACAGCCGTGTCTTGCGCACGGCTGCACCTTTGTCAGACACACGGTCGTGTCTCACACACGGCCAACCACACGGCCAACCACACACGCGTGTGGCGTCGACAAAACAGTTTTTCGGCTTTTGCTGAAGTTTAATTTTCCAGCATAAGAGGTACACACCTGGTACTGTTTCGATGCAAAACAATCCTGAGCTTTAAAAACCTAGAAACAGAATACCCAATACCAATTTAGAAGGTTGAGTGACGAAATCTACAACAAACCAACACATAGACGACTTACTACTGACGAAAAACCACCTCTATCACGCACTAACCGCTGCAGCGCAATTCTCCACTTCACAACCTTCACCTAAACATCGAATCCACTAACTAAACACAACAACCTAACATCGCTAAACCGTACCAACGAGAAAGGATGCAAGGTTTTACTTACCAATCGAATAAAGAACCAAAAATTTGCAACGACAACGATTGAACGAGATATTTCCATAGAAGATAAAAGAAGCAACGAAAATTACAGATGACGACAGAAAAAGAAAAATGTCAGAGAAAAAGAATTTTGGGGAAAAGGAAAAGAATAGAGGAAAAAAATCATGTCAGAAATTCTGGAGGAGAAAGAATGCAAAATTTTGAAAACCAAAATAAAAAATTAAATAAAAATTAGATAACCATTATATCGCAACTCCCCACTAACCATATAATCTCAACTTTTTCAGAATCCCAACACCACTGAAACACTAACACTAAACTGAGTAAAAATAACACCCATGCTCATGCAAAGATTGGAGCATAGGACCTTCAACACAAAAACCCCTTATCACTTGAACCAGTAGGCTCATTATAATATGGATTAATAGACAATTTTATATAAGTCCACTTAATAAGGGTAAGGCTTGGATCAAAAATATCAAAAATTGCCAAAGTGAGAATTGAATCTAAGACCTCACACACACACCCAAAACACTTTACCACTAAAACAAATACACAGTTGTATCAGATATTTACAGAATCCGAAATAAATTATTTACGGCATTACAATTTTCTATTTGTCATAAAATATACAAATTAGACTTATATTATATCATCTTCATAGAAAATCTAGTAAACAGTTAATAGAAAATATATATTATCTCTTACCTTGCAAGTAAAATGAATAAGTGAAGAATGCAAAATCTCAAAAAAGGACACATATATTTTAAAATCTTAAAAACTTTTCATCTTAGCATTTTTTAATTCAAAATATTTAAAAGTTTAGAAATTTTATTTTATTTGTCATTTGATTTATTAGAAAATTCAAGATTTTTTTCACCAATTCTTTAAAATTTTACATGTGCTTAAATCTTAAACATCTAATTGAGATATGCTTATCCCATAAATGTTAAATTAGATAACGTTATCGACAATAACAATATCAAAATTTTAAATTAAATAAATATTTTTAACAATAAAATATCAAAATTTTATATTAAGCATATTATTAACAAAAAAAAAATACTTGTAGTGATAATTTAAAAATAAACTAATTAGTAGATATTTTTTAAAAAAATTCAAATCGGTTTATTATGGCATACCAATGCTATGAGTGATAAGATAACAAATATATTTATAAAATATAACTAACAAATGAGTTTATGATTAAGTGGTAAAGTATAAAAGTTGAAAATTATTGAGACTTGAGTTCCAATCTTATTATGTAAGTTTATTTTTTAAATTTCTATATAAAAGATATAAAATAGTAAAAATACTCTCAGAATAATACAATTTATTTTGTAAACTAACAATATTTTTATCATTATCTAACAAAATTGGTTTCCAATTGACTCGTAACACTAGCTTAATTAAGTATTTAACATATGGTACAGATAGTTTTATATGTTATAAATTAATTAATTTAAATTTATTATATTTTATTTCAAAAATTATTTATTATTGATAATTTTATAATAAATTTAAATTAGTTAACTAATTCAATTACCTTTTATTTAATTTTATTTTAAAATTAATAAATTTCAATTGAAATTTATGGGCTTCAAAAATCAAACCTAAACCATTCACATAACTTAGAATTTAAAAATGACACAATTCAAAATAGTGCATGTATTAAATTAGACCTAAATGGCTAAATATGAAATGTTCTAGAAGAACAATTCTGAAAATCAAATGATTTAAATTTGAAATAAATCAAATAAAAAAATTAAATTCGAAGTCCATAAATTAAAATAACCCAAAAATTTTAATTTCAATATATAATCTATATTTTAAATATTATTAATCTATAACCATTACAAATTTAAATATATAATATTATATATTTGAATTAATTTCAAGAGAAAAATAATTTTAAACCCAATATAATATTATTTAAAACATGTTAGATTATAAGTAAGGTTAAAAATGTTATTCGACTCAAAAACAGTTTTTCCTAAAAGCAAAAACGCTGGGTTCAAAATCACATCTGACTTCAACAACTGTCTATTTGGCTTTAGAAGTAGGGGTGTTCATTCGGTTAACCGACCGGTTAATCGACCCGAAATTACTATAACCGAATTAACCGACCTTCCAAAAATTTTAACCGTTAATCGAACCGATTTTTTTTAAAAAAAATTTAACCGAACCGAAATTTTTTCGGTTAATAAGGTCGGTTAACCGAATTAACCGAAAATTATGTATTTTTTATTTTTGGTTAAAAATTACCCGAATTACCCGAATTACCCGAATTACCCGAATTACCCGAATTAACCGAATTAACCGAATTAACCGAATTACCGAAAAATACCCGAATTTTTTTTATTTTTTATTTTTAAAATTTAAAAAATTTATAAATTATTAAAGTAAATTGGGTTTTAGACTTTAGTAAATTGGGTTGTCTTTTAGTTTTAGTTTTATTGGATTGGGTAATTGGGTAAACTTTAGTTTTAGTTTTATTGGGTTGGGTAATTGAGTTTGGGTTGGGTTGGATAATTTTATTTATTAATTTTTTCGGTTAACCGAAAATTTTCGGTTAACCGACCGGTTTCGAACCGAATTAACCGTTAACCGAAAAATCATAAAAAAATTAACCGACCCCCGACCGAAAAAATTCGGTTAACCGACAGATTAACCGAATTCGGTCGGTTAACCGAATTTTTTCGGTTTTACCCGAATTATGCATACCCCTATTTAGAAGCACTTGGGATAAACAACGAGGAACAAAGCCTAAATCTTAAAGTTTAGCAAATTAACAATTTAACATACATATAATTGATTCTATGTCACCTCTAATCAGTTTGTACCTAGTAACAACAATAATCAAATAGTTTCTCCTACACTACCTCTAATCTATTTGTGATAAGTAACACCAATACTCGAATGACTCTCTACGGTAACATGGATAATGAAAAGTGAAACTAAGTAAATCACTCAACCTTATGGCAAAAGTTTATTAAACATAAATTTCCATGCTTTTTAATAACCTGTAAAGCCAAAGATCTTAATAAATACTATAAAACTATTAACTAACTATTCTAACTGCGGTTAGTTGAGCAGTTTTATTTACAATTCGTCTTTAATAATTAAATTTAAAACTCTTTTAAATAATTAAATTCCTAAACTAAGTTAAACACTTAAGAGTTTTACTTCAACTTCCATTATTTTTCCCTTGTTAAGAAAAATTAGTCCTCGAATCTTGGTTACTATTTCACCTTAACCTCCTACTTTCTTATGATGGCTTTATGGAGTTTCCTCCAATGTCTTTATTAATGCAAATTTGTAAAATTAACAAACCTTGACTAGATAATAAAAAATAAAATTTTCTCCCTCTTTTTTTTTTGATATTTTTCATTTTCAACAATGACTAAAGAAAGCAATAAAAGATAATTGTTTTAAATACCTAAACCCAGATTGCAATACCCATGATACATGAAAACTCCAAAATATCAATGTTTACCAAATCAATAAATTAAATATGTTTTTATATAAAAAAACATAAAGATAGTTTATCTCGTGCCACTTGTAATTAACTTGTGATAAGTAAAAAAGTGACACCTTACATTCAATCCAGTTGCTAGATCCAAATGAGAGATATCACATTTGTAGCCAGAACAACTTCAACTAACTTTGCACTTTGAATCCATTAAGAATTTAAACATGAGATAATTTAAACCGAACCATTTCAAGTAATTAATTTCATTGTTATGACTTTAAAATCAATTTAGAAGCATTTTAAAACATTTCTTAGGAGTTCGAAGGTGATTAGGAATGAGTACGGGTCTCTAAGGGTTTAAATAACTCAAAATAGGGTAGGGACCCTTGTTGGCCATAGTTGTATCGGTGCAAGTTCCCACTTGTACCGATACAACCTGATACTGTACATTTTTGCTCACTAGCTTACTTCTTGTGATAAAACTAAGTACATGTACCAATATTGTAATACCCCGACAATTTTTACAGTAAAATATTATCCGTGATATAGTAAAATAAGGAAATAAAGTGACAAAAAGGGAATTTTTGAGTGATGTCAATATTGAGAAGTATATTATAATATATTAATTCAAGAAAGGACTAAATTGCAAAGATGAGAAAAATCTTGTTGCACAAGAGTAAATACTCAAAATTTAAGGGGTTGAAGTGTAAATATAAAAAAGTTGAAGGACTAATGGTGCAAATATTTTAAGGGTGGAATGATCTAGAAACCAAGAAAAATTGATGAATTAGGACCAAATTGAATAGGTAAAAAAATTATGAGGGACTAAATCGTAATTTTACCAAATTAAGTGATGACTCAAGGATGGAATTCTAAAAGATCATGAAGGGCAAAATGGTCAATTAGTAAGAGAGAGAATTCTAGAATGTAATGATTATGTTGATGATATTTTAAATTAATTAATTAGATAAATATTATTTTATTAATATTTTATGAGATGTTTATTATTATTATATTATTATTTATTTAGTATAAAAGGAAGGAAAGATGAAGAATTATCAACACATTTCCTTTCCTATGCAAACTGACGTAAGATAAGAAGAAGAAAAGAAGTTTGCTTTCTTTACAATTTAGTTCTTCCACCAAAAAATCATTATTTTCACCTAAAAATTGAAAGAATTTCCATAGCCATCAAGAGAGAAAGATAGTAAGGAGATGATGGGGAGCAAGAATATCAAGTTGGATTCAAGAAATCGAAGCTGGAGGAGAGAGAAAAATCAAGTTAAAGATTGAAGTCAATAAGAAAAGGTAAGTACATCAAGATTTCAATATGTTTTTAAATTTGTTATTATTGATAAAGCATGAAAATAATGTTATAGTAGATTTTTCTTACATAAGGTCCTATGTTCTTGATATGTTAGTGAAGAAAAAATAAGAGAAAGTGATGAGAAATGGTGTAGAAAAAGAAAATAAGGATGTTATAACATGGTAATTAATATCTTGTACTAAAATAGTTTTGGACAGCAGCAGTAGTCTAACTTTGAAAAATCATCAAAAATTGTAGAAATTTAATTATAGGATGAATGAAATATGAAATTAAAGCTTATTAAGTATAGTTTCTTATAGAAGAAATTATGTAAGCAATGGAATTCTAAATCATGAGATATGATGAATTTTGTGAGACAAGGTCAGAATAATTTCGGGTTCCCCTATTCTGAATTTGTAAAATCATAAAACAATTGGATAAAAATAATTAGGAGCTTAAATTTATATTTTTAGAATCCTAAATCAGTCTAGTTTCAATATAAACAAATATGAACATTATTCGAATTCTGTAGAAGGAGATAATTAATTTTTAGTGAAGAAGGGTCACAACTGTCAGACAGCAGAATGGGGGTAACTTTAAAGAATAAATTGTACTTATTGACTAAACCAAAAATTCTGAAAATTTTATGGTAAGAATATATATGAGTCTAGTTTTAGGAAAAATTAGTGGATCTTAATTTGGAGTCCTATAGCTCCAGATATAAATAATTTAGTGACTATGACACAGATGGACAGCTTGAATATTCATAAAAGTAAATAATAAAGATTATAGATAATGTTACTTACAAGTGTGCTACATACATCAAGGATGTGGAATGGAGAGGAGGAGGAGGAAAACATATACGAATATTCATTAAGCATGGCTAATTTGCATATTTTAGGCTTAGGGACTAAATTGAATAAAAGTAAAACTTTATGGGTAATTTTGTAAAAATGTCAGAAATGACCAAATTGCATGAAATGGATTATTTTATTATTTAAATTACAAAATTGAATGAAATTATTAATTTAGTTCAAGATCGGGGGAAAACATGTTTTAGGGATTAAATTGAAAAGTGTTGAAATTATGAAAAATTCTGATATTCTATAGAATTCATGGATTGTTATCAACATGTATGAGAATAATAGCTGGAAATAAAGATTAAATTGCAAGAATTTTATTTTCCTGACCCTAAGGATGAAATCGTCATTAATTAAAAGTTTAGGGGCAAAATGGTAATTTTTCCTAGAGTATTAATTAAATGCATTAGAATATGAAATGAATGAAAATGATGATCAAATTTATTTATAAAGATCCAGACGACTTAAATATGAGACTTGATCGTGGAAAATAAAAGATATCAGATTAATGAAATTATAAACACAAACAAGCAATGAGGTAAGTTTGTGTAACTTGAATTATATTCTTAAATGCTTGAGATTGTATGTTATTTATGTGAATATGATTTGAATGTTCATTGTATGAAAATTTATGAAACATTGATAAATTTGATAAAAGGAGAAGAAATCCCAGTTGAATGAAAGGAAAATTCGATGGATCTCTGAAAAGGAATTGACGGTAAAAAGGATCTAGCCCGGATGGGTGATCCTATCCTGATATAGCCTTCCCGGAGAATATGTGTAAAACGGATTTAGCCCGGACGGGTAATCCGAATTAGGGTCTGAATTTAGCCTGGACTGGTAATTCAGATCCAAGCTCATTAGAGTAATTGTCGTTGCAGGGGATTTAGCCTGGACTGGTAATCCCACTATAAGGATGAGGTTCACGGAAGTGTGCTCTCTGATATGAAATGTGTAAGACCATGGTTGAAAGATACCATGGCAACCTGTGTGTAAGACCATGGTTGAAAGATACCATGGCAGCCTGATATGAAATGTGTAAGACCATGGTTGAAAGATACCATGACAACCTGATATGAAATGTGTAAGACCATGGTTGAAAGATACCATGGCAACGTGATATGAAATGAACAAGACCATGGTTGAAAGATACCATGGCAACATGACAGAAAATGAGTAAGACCATAGTTGAAAGACACTATGGCATCATGTCAAAGATAAATAAGACCGTGGATGGGAGATACTCTAACATCTGTTAAATAATTGATATTCAGGTAATATGTATCAGATGAGGAATGGTTATATGAAATAATTATGAAGATAGATAAACGAAATAAGTATAAGTACATGGAATATAATTTATGTTAAGTTTGATATAAGCTATTACCGAAATAAATATACATAAAATATATGAAAATGATGGAGCATGAAATATTGGTATAATGAAATGAATGATATATGCTTATGAAGAAACGGTAAGAGCATGATATATTTCATGACATGTACATATATGATTATCTTTGATACGTTGATACAAGGAAATTATGTAAGTTGAGACTATTATTAAACTCAAGTGCGATATGTCGAGAAAATAGATATATCAATGTTGAATTTATATGAGATATGTGCAAGTATACTAACAATGTTGCTGTTTGATGCTTATACAAGTGTCAAACTGTTAATTGAATGGTAATATATTTATCTATATGATGCATTGAATCGATAAGTATTTAAATTTTTTTTAGTGATCTGTAAATGGTAGTAATGCTCCGAAACCCTATTCTGGCAGCGGATATGTGACAGCCCAAAATTGACCCTAGTCGGGAAGTGGTTTCGGGACCACAAAACCGAGTCATAAAAATAATTGATTTCCATATTCTATGCTTATTATGTGTGTACATGAGTATGTGGAAGTTTCATTCTCCAATTTTGCCAATTGCATGAGAAATTATTAAATAGGGATTGATATGAGACATGGTGAAAATATGATAGGCTAATTTAAAATGGTCTATTAATGCATGTTGTGAAAATGATGGGTTTGCATGTCAAATTACCCAAAATTTGAGCTAGTGGTTGGCCATGCTATGGGTGGAAACATGTTGGGAACATGTTGGCCTAGTGAGGTATGTAGGAAAAAATAAAATAAGGGCATGGGCATAAAATAATGAAAAAGAGTATGATGAATACAAAAAAAAATGTGTGTAGTTGTTTCCCCCCCATTGCCGTGAGCTAAAGAAAAGAAAGGAGAAAATTTTGTTCATCCTTTCTCATCTTCATTTAGCCGAAACTAGAAAGAAAAAAAACAAAGAAAAAAAATGCTCATCCTTTGGTTCATCCTTGGCCAAAAATTTTAAGGAGGAAGGAAGAAGAAAGGTTGAAGAGGTTCGGCCATGCATGTAGCTAGGCTAAGGTATGTTTGATGATGTTCCATGAGATGCATGCATGTTTTAGTTGTTAGCTTGAGTTCTACCTAGCCCATGGTCTAAATCTTGCTATGTGATGGAAATGACACTCGGCCATGGATGCATCATTCTTGGTTGATGTTTGATGTTGTGGTGATGAGGCATGAGGATGAGTTAAGATTCGGCCTAGGTGGAGTTTGTGCTAATGCCATTGCATGCTAAATATGAAGCTTGTTAATGATGCATGTGATGGTGGCTTGATGATTCTTGAACCTCCTTTTTAGCATTTTTGAGTGAGCACATATGTGCATTGGTTGCTAAATGGAGAAGAATCGGCTAGCAAGTTGTGTACTAAGGCCGAATATAACTTTTGCATGTTAATGAGCAATGCATGTGTTAAATTGATGGAAAGGGAGAGGATGCTTTACTAGTGTGTATATGTGTGTATTAGCCAAGTTTTGAACTTGAAACAAAAGGGTGTTTAGTCAATACAAGTGACCATACTTGTAGAATGTATTAAGTGTTGAAATCGGCCCCAAAATAGACATGCATATTCGGCCAAGGGGGAAAAATTAGCTAAAATGTTGAGTTTGATTCATGATTCCGTACATATGTGACTTTAATGTCTAATGTATAAATATGGGCTAAGTGCCTTGTGTTCCTCTTTTCGATGCTCAAATGATTAAATCAATTTATTTGTTGAATTAAGCTCAAGAGCAAAGGGGAACTAAATCCGATAAAGGGAAGGAAAAAGTGGTCGAATAGCTATCGGAATCGTTCGACAACACCCGAGGTAAGTTCTTGAGTAAAAGAGCTTAAATTATGATGTGATTAGATCATGTTTTGAGCAAATTAAAATCATGCTCTTTGTGTGGCTATTGAGCCGAATTTGCAAGAATGATAAATGTCTTGTGTTTGAGTTTTGCTAACGAAAATGAAATACGAATGGACCATGATTTATTGTTAAATGTGCATGGTTATTTGAATGCTGTCCGGGCTAAGTCCCGAAGGCTTGTGCTAAGTGACAATATCCGGTCTAAGATCCGAAGGCATTTGTGCGAGATACTAATTCCGGGCTAAGCCCGAAGGCATTTGTGCGAGTTACTAAATCCGGGTTAAGTGCCGAAGGCATTTGTGCGAGTTACTAAATCCGGGTTAAGTCCCGAAGGCATTTGTGCGAGTTACTAAATCCGGGTTAAGTCCCGAAGGCATTTGTGCGAGTTACTAAATCCGGGTTAAGTCCCGAAGGCATTTGTACGAATTACTATAACCGGGCTATGTCCCGAAGGCATTTGAACGAGGAGCTATATCCGGTTAAATTCCGAAGGTACGTGATTTGGGAATGAATGAACTTGCTGTAAAATTCCAGTTAATACTCTCGAAACATCCCAACATTGAGGTATGTTTCGTATGTGCTTGAATTTAGTTGAGCCCTTACAAATAAGTATTCGCTCAGTTGATAAACGAGCTACCGGCCTTTGGCTGAGTTGATCTTTTGTGTATGTACATAAGGGTTGATAATGTGAAGCAAGTACGATATCGTAAATTTGTGCATATGAAATTATCCGTTTAGCTATATGAATGCTATACTTTTGTTGTGCTGGAATTCCTTGCTCAAAACTTACTAAGCATAAATTGCTTACTCCGTTTCATTGCTCCTCTGTTTTATAGATTTGGTTCTCCAGCTATCGGACTCGGGATCTTGAAGTCAAAGTCGCCCACACTATCAAAGCCCCCCCTTTTGGTACAATTTTGGTTGAACTTCGAAATGGCATGTATAGGACTACCCGTTTGTTGTGGGTCGTGGACCCTTTGGACTTGTATAAAATTTGGATAGCCATGCGAAAATGGCTTATATGTGTTTGAGTATAATGTTATAATCATTTGGTGTGGATATGCTTGACAAGGATTGGCCACGGGGATGGTTAATCACTTTCATAAATTGTGCTATTTATGCAAAAAGGGCTAGTTGAATCATGGAAACCATGAAATAGGTAAAGTCTACCTTAAAGGCAGATGCTGACAGCAGCAGTGATGTAGATTTGGAAAATCACTAAAAATAGTAGGAATGGAATTAAATAGTGAATAAATTATGTAAACAAACCTTGATGAATCTACTTTCATAGGAAAGTAACGAAACAATCATACGGACAGTATGTTAAGAGATATTCAGGTTCTCGTGAGACAGGGCCAGAACGCTTTCTGGATTCCCTGTTCGGACTTTGGAAATTCATTATAAATTAACCAGAGATAATTAGGAGTCATACCATATATGTATAGATTCCTCTCTGAGTGTAATTTCTATAGAAACAAACGGCATCAGTATTGGAGCCCTGTACAAGGAGATATCCAAGTCGTAATGTGCAAAGGTCAGGGTAGTCGATCCCTGTAACATGGGAGACTTTGACTAATAAACTGTACTAATTGGCCTGACCAAAAATTATAGAAAAAAATATGTAGATGGGCATATGAGTCTAGTTTCAGGGAAAAATCACGAAACTGATTTTCGAGTTGTGAAACTCAAGATATGATTTTTAAACCGACTAGTACGCAGATTGGCAGTGTCTGGGAAATATTTTTTATAAGGGGTTTAAAGTCTGTTAACACCTCGTGTTCGACTCCGGTGTCGGTCTCGGGTTCGGGGTGTTACAGGATACGGGTTAGGGGTGTTATATTTAGTGGTATCAGAGCTATGGTTTAGTCGATTTTCGGACCAAACGTAGTATATGTGAAGTCTAAAAACACATGTCATTATAATATGTGATAATGTGATATCTCTTGACTCTGATGAGATTTGTTTTATTTATAGAAAGAGATGTTTTTCAACCAAGCTAATTCCGATAATGTTAAAAGCGATACTCAAGTATATGAGTAGAAAGTTGATTATGATGAATCGGTATAAAAAAATGGTATGAATAAATGTTTTATAATACATGTCGATGATGAATATGATGCTATATGTATTATTAAAAGCAAATTATATTACTACATGAAATATTGTGCTGATGACTAAATTACAAAATATATAAAAGTAATATATGAAGTACATGATAAGGATTATTAGAGAATTATGAATGAATAGTGAATTTTGAAATATATTACATGTATTGAAGATACAGAAGATATAAGTATATGAATTATTGGTACAATGATTAAATTGTAAAGCATGTAAAAGTATCATGCGAAAGGTGTAAAAGTGATATGCGTGCATGAAATAATTTGCCCATGTAGACAAGATTAGAACTACTAGTATATTAATGGACCTCAGCATGCTTTCTGATTATTAGCACATTCAGCACATTTGTACTTTTTGTACAGCACTTTAGTGTTCTCTGTTTAATAGTGCATAATAATGCACCTCTATATAAGTCCCATATATCCGAAGTGTTCTATCTAGTCTACTGGGCCTCTGCTAAGTAAAAAGTAAACAATTTTCGTTACGAGGTAAATGATTACCTCTGAGTAAAAATGTTAGTTATGATGAAGTAGAACTCGTAAAAGTACGAATAAATGTTTTATAGTACTTGAGAATGATAAATGTTATATGAGTAAATATATGACAATTAAATTATGAGACTTTACGATTTATACCCCTTTACTAGTACAATTATATGCAATGAAATTCATGAGATTTATTGATTAAGTTCAGAAGCGGAAAGTGAAAAGCTCAATGGTTGAACAATTGATAATGCAGTCAGAACTGAGAATGAGTCAATAAGTAAAGATGGGTTCTGAATAAAGATATCAGATTTTTCTTAAACTAGTTGAGATATACAGTATCACTGTTAAAGAAAGAAGTTATTTATGGGAAAATCGATTTATTTAAATATGGTTTTTACAGAATAGTTAACTGAAAATTTCTTCCGAATTAGTTTTTTTTGAGTGAAGTAAATGATGTGAAATTATTGATGACTATACTAGTCAATAGATTGGTGAATAGATTGCAAAAATATTTAAATATAGCCGTTATAACTGGGTATATTATAGTAAATTTTTGGGATTTTATATGGGTATCTTATATATACTGATATTTTCAGAGGCATATGGAACTGTTCATGTTTGGATGCTATAATCAATATATGAAAAGGTTGGATAAATATGCTAATAGACAGAAATTATCGCAAGTCTGATTGATTCACAAGTGGTACTACTTTATCTTTTTTTGGTTTTTCAAGCCAATATATGTGATAGAACACTTGATAATAAGATTCATATGATATTATTTTCTATTTCTGTTGGTAGAAGCTCTGAAAGGTAAATGTGAAATATTGTATTGAAAATAAATTATGAAATGAAAAGATAGAGAATAGATATAAATGATAAACTGGGCAAATATGTACAGAAAGAAACTATAGAACTATAGAAATAATGAAATTGATGATCAAAAGAAAACAAGGAAATTTCGAGGACGAAATTTATTTTAAGGGGGAGAGAAATGTAATACCCTGAAAATTTTTACAGTAAAATATTACCGGTGATATAGTAAAATAAGGAAATAAAGTGACAAAAAGGGAATTTTTGAGTGATGTCAATATTGAGAAGTATATTATGATATATTAATTCAAGAAAGGACTAAATTGCAAAGATGAGAAAAGTCTTGTTGCACAAGAGTAAATACTCAAAATTTAAGGGGTTGAAGTGTAAATATAAAAAATTTGAAGGACTAATGGTGCAAATATTTTAAGGGTGGAATGATCTAGAAACCAAGAAAAATTGATGAATTCGGACCAAATTGAATAGGTAAAAAAATTATAAGGGACTAAATCACAATTTTACCAAATTAAGTGATGACTCAAGGATGGAATTCTAAAAGATCATGAAGGGCAAAATGGTCAATTAGTTAGAGAGAGAATTCTAGAATGTAATGATTATGTTGATGATATTTTAAATTAATTAATTAGATAAATATTATTTTATTAATATTTTATGAGATGTTTATTATTATTATATTATTATTTATTTAGTATAAAAGGAAGGAAAGATGAAGAATTATCAACACATTTCCTTTCCCATGCAAACTAACGTAAGATAAGAAGAAGAAAATAAGTTTGCTTTCTTTACAATTTAGTCCTTTCACTAAAAATTCATTATTTTCACCTAAAAATTGAAAGAATTTCCATAGCCATCAAGAGAGAAAGATAGTAAGGAGATGATGGGGAGCAAGAATATCAAGTTGGATTCAAGAAATCGAAGCTGGAGGAGAAAGAAAAATCAAGTTAAAGATTGAAGTCAATAAGAAAAGGTAAGTACATCAAGATTTCAATATGTTTTTAAGTTTGTTATTATTGATAAAGCATGGAAATAATGTTATAGTAGAGTTTTCTTACATACGGTCCTATGTTCTTGATATGTTAGTGAAGAAAAAATAAGAGAAAGTGATGAGAAATGGTGTAGAAAAAGAAAATAAGGATGTTATAACATGATAATTAATATCTTGTACTAAAACAGTTTTGGACAGCAGCAGTAGTCTAACTTTGAAAAATCATCAAAAATTTTAGAAATCTAATTATAGGATGAATAAAATATGAAATTAAAGCTTATTAAGTATAGTTTCTTATAGAAGAAATTATGTAAGCAATGAAATTCTAAATCATGAGATATGATGAATTTTGTGAGACAAGGTCAGAATGATTTCTGGTTCCCCTGTTCTAAATTTGTAAAATCATAAAAAAAATTGGATAAAAATAATTAGGAGCTTAAATTTATATGTTTAGAATCCTGAATGAGTATATTTTCAATATAAACAAATATGAACATCATTCAAATTCTGTACAAGGAGATAATTAATTTTTAGTGAAGAAGGGTCACAACTGTCAGACAGCAGAATAGGGGTAACTTTAAAGAATAAACTGTACTTATTGACTAAACTAAAACTTCTGAAACTTTTATGGTAAGAATATATATGAGTGTAGTTTCAGGGAAAATTAGTGGATCTTAATTTGGAGTCCTATAGCTCCAGATATAAATAATTTAGTGACTATGACACAGATGGACAGCTTGAATATTCATAAAAGTAAATAATAAAGATTATAGATAATGTTACTTACAAGTGTGCTACATATATCAAGGATGTGGAATGGAGAGGAGGAGGAGGAAAACATATATGAATATTCATTAAGCATGGCTAATTTGTATATTTTAGGCTTAGGGACTAAATTGAATAAAAGTAAAACTTTATGGGTAATTTTGTAAAAATGTCAGAATGACCAAATTGCATGAAATGGATTATTTTATTATTTAAATTACAAAATTGAATGAAATTATTAATTTAGTTCAAGATCGGGGGAAAACATGTTTTAGGGATTAAATTGAAAAGTGTTAAAATTATGAAAAATTTTGATATTTTATAGAATTCATGGATTGTTATCAACATATATGAGCACAATAGCTGGAAATAAGGATTAAATTGCAAGAATTTTATTTTCCTAACCCTAAGGATGAAATCGTCATTAATTAAAAGTTTAGGGGCAAAATGATAATTTTGCCTAAAGCATTAATTAACTGCATTAGAATATGAAATGAATGAAAATGATGATCAAATTTATTTATAAAGATCCGGACGACTCAAATATGAGACTTGATCCTGGAAAATAAAAGATATCAGATTAATGAAATTATAAACACAAACAAGCAATGAGGTAAGTTCGTGTAACTTGAATTATATTCTTAAATGCTTGAGATTGTATGTTATTTATGTGAATATGATTTGAATGTTCATTGTATGAAAATTTATGAAACATTGATAAATTTGATAAAAGGAGAAGAAATCCCAGTTGAATGAAAGGAAAATTCGATGGATCTCTGAAAAGGAATTGACGGTAAAAAGGATCTAGCCCGGATGGGTGATCCTATCCTGATATAGCCCTCCCGAAGAATATGTGTAAAACGGATTTAGCCCGGACGGGTAATCCGAATTAGGGTCTGAATTTAGCCTGGACTGGTAATTCAGATCCAAGCTCATTAGAGTAATTGTCGTTGCAGGGGATTTAGCCTGGACTGGTAATCCCACTGTAAGGATGAGGTTCGCGGGAGTGTGCTCTCTGATATGAAATGTGTAAGACCATGGTTGAAAGATACCATGGCAACCTGTGTGTAAGACCATGGTTGAAAGATACCATGTGTGCTCTCTGATATGAAATGTGTAAGACCATGGTTGAAAGATACCATGGCAACCTGATATGAAACGTGTAAGACTATGGTTGAAAGATACCATGGCAACGTGATATGAAATGAACAAGACCATGGTTGAAAGATACCATGGCAACATGACAGAAAATGAGTAAGACCATAGTTGATGTCAAAGATAAATAAGACCGTGGATGGGAGACGCTCTAACATCTGTTGAATAATTGATATTCAGGTAATATGTATCAGATGACGAATGGTTATATGAAATAATTATGAAGATAGATAAACGAAATAAGTATAAGTACATGGAATATAATTTATGTTAAGTTTGATATAAGCTATTACTGAAATAAATATACATAAAATATATGGAAATGATGGAGCATGAAATATTGATATAATGAAATGAATGATATATGCTTATGAAGAAATAGTAAGAGCATGATATGTTTCTTGACATGTACATATATGATTATCTTTGATATGTTGATACAAGGAAATTATGTAAGTTGAGACTATTATTAAACTCAAGTGCGATATGTCGAGAAAATAGATATATCAATGTTGAATTTATATGAGATATGTGCAAGTATACTAACAATGTTGCTGTTTGATGCTTATACAAGTGTCAAACTGTTGATTGAATGGTAATATATTTATTTATATGATGCATTGAATCGGTAAGTATTTAAAATTTTTTTAGTGATCTGTAAATGGTAGTAATGCTCCGAAACCCTTTTCTGGTAGCGGATACGGGTTAGGGGTGTTACAAATACAACTATGCCATGACCAAAAATTCACTTCAAAACTCACCTAATTTGACCTTTAACATTACCATATCAAAATTATGACTTGTTGTACTAAAAAAATCAAGTTCAAAACACCATTTACACTTACAATAACACATTCAAACACCATGAACATAATATTGCTAAAAAGTTATCCTGCTTAACCATCAAGTTAGCTTACTTAGCAAGCAAACAATCCATCATATGCATAATTTTCACATATATATGTCATACATCAACCATGGCATGCTAAACATACAAACATAATTAAATATCATTAACACACACTTAACTTAGGTTACAATTTTTGGATCTGGTGCCCTAAGTGTATATTTTCGTTTAAGTACACTTGTAATTTTTTGAATAGATTGGTTAATAAAATTATTCATGAATTACATTAATAATTTTTATACTGCCCTTACATGGTTTTTGCATGTGAAGTAAAATGGAAGAAAATGTTGCTCATTGGTTGTCTAATGTTTAACTAATACTAAGCGGTATTACGTGGTTGGATCGTAATACAAAAAGACAACTTGTATTAGTAGACAAATTAAACATGTCCTTAGTCTAATCAGAAATGGTCAAATTGATTGAAAGACTAATATGTTGTCTGTCAAGTCCAATTGGAGGGATGTCTTATCTTGGGTATCGGAGCGGATGACTCCTAGAAAATAAAGACATAGATGTGACTGATTGGACTGACAATATATCGAACAACACCCAAGCAGGATAGATCCTAAATCCATTTATGAATTTATTCACTTATGACGTTCATAGTGTGGCATACCTAAAACCCAAGTGGATGACGGACTATGTATCTGTGACTCATACACTTTGATAAAAGCATGAGTTCGAATAGGTAAGAAACCAAAAGCTGGTGCATTGGGTGTACGACTTCTGTAGTATGTAGCGTCATTCACAATAGTGGAATTCATAGCCCAAGACATGGGTAAATGATATCATCTCAAGGATATCCTATGATGGTAACACACTTATGACAATATCATTGGACGAGCATTGAATAGTTATTTTTGTAATAGTATGTTGTTAGGAAGAGCTCAGTCACGAACTATAATGGAATGACTTCGTGACTAAACTCAATAGAAGAAAAGCAAAAACTTAATTATAAATCATTTGAGCCCTAATTACATATGTCTAATCGATCCTTTCGCTAGCTCGTTGAAACCGAAAAGGAATTACGTGTTTGAATAAAAATGAACAGAATGAATAGGAAAAGAGAAACGAGAAACATGAAAGACTGATTATGGTTTTTTTCAAAATGTTAAAATGGAATTATTTGGAAATGAATATAGGTTTCCAAAAATGGAAATAGAAATGGAAATGATCAATTTGCACTCCTATATAGATTACTTAAAAATGATCGGAAGAATGAGTTTATGTTTTTAAGCTGTTTTAAAGCACCAAAATGAAAATAAACCATTCGGTGGCAATGAACATGCTGAGTTATGAAATATTGAACATATGTTCTCGAAAATTTACCAGGGGTAAAATTGTTAAAAATTTTACTGAGGGTAAAATCGTGAAATTTTTTCTGGGAGTAAAATAAGGATGAGAAAACTGTCTAATATAGAATATTAAAGTTTATTTTGGGAAATAAAAAAACTAAATCGGATTGAATCACATTAAAGAGTAATGGGTCAAAAGGCCCTGGAAGTATTTGTAATTAGACCCAATGTGAGAGAGACCGAATCCCCATTATAATACATATGAGGAGAAGCACACCCTATTAGTCCCTTCCCTTTCCTAGTTGGACTAGGAAGTTGTTTTTCTATTTGAAATAAATCTTTACAATTCAACAAGGGTTCTACCTTCTCTCTATATAAATAGATGACACTGGTTGAGTTATTTACACAATTTTGAGAGGTTGTTACTCTACCAAAAAATAGAGAGAAATTATTCTCAACTATTTAATATATTTTTCTAGAATAATAGTTCTACTAGTTTCTATTAAGAAGAGATAATTTCCTTTTTCACCCCAAATAAAAGAGAGAAAGCTTTTTCTAGTTTTGTGTTTCGATTCAATTGGTTCGAGCCCACAGTCAAAGTAGGTCATGGTACAAGAATAGCGGAGAAGATCATTTAGTTGAAAGCCGAGAGCAACGAACGTCCACTAAGCCAAAAATATAGGAATGAATTCGGTTAGAGTTTATTGCTATAAATATCACAAACCGGGTTAGTTTTAAAAATTTTTATTTTTCATTATGCAAGAAAACCGTTTCAAACTAGGATTTTTCCAACAACAATTTCGTCAATACCATCTATTCAAAATCATCAGAAAGGACTCCAACTATTACATATAAATCTAGGTACATGCCATCACAAGACTAAACGAAAAGGACAATACAAACATTGATTGAGCTGAGAAGAGAGTCTTGGATTTTTTTCAATCAAATGCAAACTCCATCGAACTAAATCGCCACTTGCACACAGAAATAAACAAATCCGCACACTGAGAAAATAAGCTCAGTGGTGCTAACATAATTTGATAACAATGCATATACATATTAAGTAATAAAAGATGTTACTAAGTTCATTATCATGCATTATATAATTAAGTCTATAATAAAAATTCATCATGCATTATTTAATTAAGTCTATAATAAAAATTCTATCTCATGAGATCAGTTTCTTAGTATTTTCATAAGGTTATCATGGCTCAAATCTTGTTCTGAATATTTCATATCGATTCACCCCCGAGAATTTGCTTCTTAATCTCAAATATCAAACTTGATTTCTTTCATAAAATTGTTCATATTTCAATTTCATTCGTAAGTCATTTTCATATCTTAATCATATAACATTGATGTTTTATCCCTTATTAATAGGACATGAACTCAATGATGGATACACAAATTACTATATCGATATACATTCATGACCCCTAGGGCTTTGAAGCTAGCGATACGTTCCCACAGACCCTAAGGCTCTGGAGAACTATGAAATGATATACACTAGCACTAAAGATAACTCTAATATAACGAATCCTATGGCATGCCAACTATACACCTATTACTCTATCCAATACCGTTTAATAGGGCATTCATAATGTCATTATACATGAATTCATATATCTTTAATTTCCTTTATTATAATTTTATAATTTTTACCAAGCCACAAGTGCACACACATACATACATACACATTAGCTCAACAAATCAACAAGTCATTAGTTTAATTTACCTTTAATGAGATCAAACACTAACATTACTTCATTCAAGTTAACTACTTAATAAGCTATGAATTGAAAGTAAATTATGAAAGCAAAAACTGATATCAGTAATCATCTGTTGCCTTCTTTTTTCCTTTCACCTTCAAGGTTTCAACATTTTTTAGCTACATAAGATAATTTGATTGAAAAAATAGTATTATTTACACATTCAACAAGAACATTACAATATTCAATCATGAACAAAGATTTTACAATTAAATCCCTTAGAACTCGGAAAACTGAAATTCCTATAATTCAAAATCTACCCGATCAAATCTAAATCTGACTTCGTATTTATACGCTATCAATAAACATAAATAAATCCCAAGGCTCTCGTCTTTTGCACAAAGGACCCTCAAAAGTTAATAATGGCCAAAAAGCTTTAAGTTAATCTAACCTTACCCAAGTTAGCACACTTCATTTCCACATAATTCTTACATATTAAGCTTTTTCAACTAGACATTTTAATAATATCAAGCTCAACTTATCTATGCATTTAGTAATGGAAATGCAAACTAACATCCAGAATTAAAAAAACTAACTAATGGGTTGACTACACCAAGCTTCCCTAGCTAAAAATACATGAAAAATTATCAATAAAAACTTAGAATCAAATTTCGAATATTACTTCAACTATAGAAAAGGGTTTTAAAACCCATAAAATAAAGAAAAAAAACTAAGAAAAACTAGGTCTATGTCTCTCCATGTCTTAACCTAATAATATCTATTTATATGGAAAAATAATATAATGGAGAAAATAAAAAAGTTCCCTTAATTAAATTAAACAGAAATTTTCTAGGTTTTTTTAAAGCTATTTTTGGGCAAACTTTCAGGCTGTTTTTAGAGATCTGCCTAATGTTTTTGGGCTTTAGATATGAAATAAGTTTAGATGGATCTTTAGATTCTCTTCAAATCTATAAATTATGGCCCAAAGCGGAGTTTTGTAGCTCGAGGTATGAAAAAAATACTGAAACTGCATTGTGTTGAAAGTCCAAGCCATAAAAACTTGCCAAAAATAAACTTTAAGCTCATTTTTCTCCAATTATTCCCTAAATCAATAAAAAATAAAATATACATATAAATAATATAATTAAGAACATAAATAGCATAATTCAAGGAAAGATGTAACACCCCTTCCCGATCTAGTTGTCGAACCCGAGTAATAGAATGTTATAGACAAATATGAAACATTTACATACCAAATAATAGTTCAAAATTCAATTCAATATCAAATAGCCACATTTAATCATGTATAACATGCAATTCAATCAATTTCAGGTTTACATTGAGCTTACAAAAGCTTAAAATCAACCCAGTAACAAACATGGATCAATTTGAAACAAATAAATAAAGATGGGAAAATTTTGCAAAGAGGGTCACATGACCGTGTCCCTTGATCGTATGAAAGGTTGAGGCCGTATGGGACAGGGACAAATGTGCAAATATTCAAAATATGTCACACAGCCGTGTCACCGGGCCATGTAACAGATTGTGGTCGTGTGCACTGAAATCACCCTAAACATGTAGTTCACACGGTCGTGCTATATAACCGTGTCTGGCACATAGCCGTGTGTTAGACCGTGTTTACCTGTAGAAACCTTTCATAACAAACTTTTTAACCCTAATTCACTTATGCCACAAACAACACATTATACCAATTTTCAACCAATTCAAAAGCATTAATATCATACCAAAAACATCACTTATAACATCCAACCTACGTGCCTAACGAATATGCCACAATTGGCACCTCAATTCAACAATTCATATTCAAACAAAACACCATATTCAAACCATTCCAAAATGCCTTCCAAGGCTTCTCAAAACAATTAACATGGCATACATCATTTAACCATTTATAAAACTTTATACAAATGATTCAATATCAACCATACAAACATGCACAAAGCCATACCAAATTCATTCAAACGTAGCCTTTAAATACCATTCATTTAGTAAGCATATTTCAAACATATTACCTTATTACCACATAAGCATTATAGCATACATACCTAAACAACTCCTCAATATCATCAACTACAAAGATCACTACCAACACTTATATAGATATACATATACACATTGTAACACCCCTAACCCGTATCCGTCACCGGATTAGGGTTATGAGGCATTATCGAACAAGACACAACTTCAGAACTTTCACATTTTCACATAGGTCATATTAGCATAAATAAAGCATATGGTCGATTAAAAATTAAACCTACTTTATAAATCGTAACACAAATTTAATTCATACCTCAAAGTCATACAAATATGCTTTAAAAATACATACATAAATTATATGCTCATTGTTATAATGGTATTCGAATACTAAGTAAATACCAAACATTTTATTTCATAATTTTTATACATGCACTCATTAAACCAAACAAATCACATATCAAACTTTATATCTATTATCATAAGTGGCATTGATAATGGTCTTTATGAACAAACATACTTTACACATTTATTTAAGTCACAAAATCATGCACCAATTCACATGCCAAAAATTACCATAGTTAAAATACAAACACATAAACAAAACACCAATCAAGCTTTAAGCATAGGTCATATCGATTATTATCCATTTACTATGAACTAAAAAAACCAATAATTTACATCCCTTTGACTATTATACCAACCACCATTTTCGATCACAATTGATAGATTCATAATATACCTAGTTACTAGCATTTTATTTCACATACACGATATACAAGATATATACACTTATCCCTTTATATTACACATAAAGTGGCTTTAAAACTATACCAATTATACATTTTCTCTTATTACATATTTTATGTGAAGAAGACCATATTAAAGTGAACCCTTTTAAGCACATTTAACAATGATAAGTATACCCAATTCATGTGTTACTTCTCATGCTCAATAATGCATACACAAAACCACTCATCTTTCAATATATATTCGAATGTCCTTAATAACTTCCTTACATAACATTTAAAGTATAAACATTCTTTACCATACTAAATCAAATCAAATATCAAACCATTCATCATATTTCATGAGTACAAATGCCGAATCACAACTAGCTCATACCCATCACTTATATTTTATCATCTAACTGAATACATAAGTACATAAACAATCCATAATCCAAACACATTCATCAACCACAAACATATATATGTCAAGATTTTATTTTTAAAAGAACTAATCATAAGCCATATACAATTATTTCATGCTAGAACATATTTATACCAAGCATATCACAAATACCATTCATGCATGGCATGTAGCATTTTAACCAAAATAAGCTTAATCCATGATCAAACATAACCGAATTCAAGCATAGAAATCATGCCATTTTTGCATGGCTTAAATATATACATACTTCAAAATCAAACATACTAACTAGCCTATACATGCCATAGGTTTAAGTTCAAACTTATAAAATACCACAAAAGTGATTGATAGTGTGACGGATTTCTCTGATGATCCCCAAGCTTGTAAATAGCTTCCAAAATCTATAAAAACAAAGAATATACACACACAGAGTAAGCTTGAATAGCTTAGTAGGTCATAAGCAAATAAATCATTTCAATGGCATTCATAATTCAATTTAATTAAACCGAATCATACTAACCATAACCACATATACAATTATCAAGCTTGCAACTTCATATATCAATACATATACTTTAGCATTATTTTCCACTTGGCCGAATACACATATATTCATAAGCATATTTAACTCTCACTTTCATAATGCACATTTCATATATTCATATAAAGTATATACTTACCTTACTACTCAATTATTTAACTTAGTACATACTTGACCTTTTAACTCGATTTCACATTTGATCTTAACTCGATATTGCTCGTTGAACCATTTGGAATTAATAAGGATACTTGGATAGTCAAAAAGCTCGTACAACGCCAACGTCCCAGACATGGTCTTACATGTAATCACATATCGATGCCACTATCCCAGACAGGGTCTTACACGAACTCATATACGATGCCAATGTCCCAGACATGGTCTTACACTAAATCACAAATTGATGCCAACGTCCCAAACGTGGTCTTACACGAAATCACATATCGGAATCCTATGTCATGACATATGTATCCTAACTATTCCTAAGGTTCATACAGGGCTTTTAGACGTCGTAACTCGATCGATTCAAGCTCGTAAATATTGCTTCCATGCTTAATTCAATTTGGCATATACATATACACAAGTAATAATTCAATTCGGCACTATTAAAATATGTACAATCGAATTTAACGACATTTATTTACTTATTAACTTACCTCGGACGAAGACGATCGAACCGAGACGATTATTCGACAACTTTAGATTTCCCCTGATCCAAATCCAATTTCCTCTTTTCTTGATTTAATTTAATATAAATTAAACTTATTTAATCACACATATACTCAAATTCACCCAAAAACACACAAAAGGGCAATTTCCACTTAAGCCCTTAATATTTCACATTTTTCACAATTTAGTCCTTATTTCACAAAACACAAAATACAAATAATTTCACTAAACTCTAGTATAGCCGAATTTTACTAAGGTTCATATCAGCCAATTCTTTCATTTATTTTACATTTTGTCCCCTCAATTTACAAAATTTACAATTTAATCCTAAATAAACATTTTTACTAAAAAACACTTAATTAAACATGAAAATCTATTAATACATACTTATTTTTCATCATCAAACACAAAAATCATCACACTTTCAACAATGGCAAAACACAAAATCATTATCAAATCCGACAATCAAGGCATAGGCTAGCTAAAACACGAAGCAACGACCTCAAAAACGTAAAAATTATCAAAAACCAAGCTTAACACATACCTAATTTGAAGAACACAAGGGCGAACCTTTAAAACTCTTTTCTTTTTCTTTTCTTTTGAAGTTTCGGCAACTAAGATGAACACATGCATGTTTTAACATGTTTTATTTTATTTAATATCTTTTTAACACATAATTTACTAAATTAACCTTTATAAACTAATCAATGTCCATAACCGTCTATGCATGTTTCCAAAGGTCAAATTATATTTTAAGGACTCCTCATTATAAAAACAATAGCAATGTAGCACTTTAACAATTAGCTAGTCACTTTTACATTTTACGCAATTAAGTCCTTTTAATTAAATCGAGCATAGAAACGATAAAATTTTCACACGAAATTTTCACGCATATTAATTAACATGCTGTAGACACCACAAATAATATTAAAATATTTTTATAACTTAGATTGGTGGTCCCGAAACCACTATTCCTAATAGGGTCTAAACCGGGCTGTTACAACTCTCCCCCTTAAGGATTTTCGTCCCCAAAAATCTTACCGGCAAATAGGTTTGGATAACATTCTCTGATAACATCCTCGGCTCCTACATAGCTTCTTCAATCCCGTGCTGATGCCAGAAAACTTTCACTAAAGAGATTTTCTTATTTATCAATTCTTTAACCTTACGATCTAAAACTCGGATCGGTTCTTCTTCATATGTCATATCAAATCGAATCTCAATATCAGATAGGGAAATCACTTTTGATGGTCAGATCGATATCGTCGAAGCATCGATGTATGAAACACGTTATGGATCTTTTCTAACTCAGGTGGCAACAATAGTCTATAAGCAACCGGCCTATTATGCTCGATAATCTCACATGGCCCTATAAATCTCGGACTCAATTTTCCTTTACGACTGAATTGAAGTATCTTTTTCCACAGTGAGACTTTCAAAAACACTTTATCCCCGATCTAGAATTCAATATCTTTATGTTTCAAGTCTGTATACGACTTCTGACGATCTGACACTACTTTCAAACTATCGCAAATCACTTTCACTTTCTGTTCAATCTCTTTAATCAAATCGTCCCCGTGTATCTTATTTTCACTGAGCTCAGTCTAATACAAAGGTGTTCGACATTTGTGACCATACAAAGCCTCGTAAGGAGCTATTTGATACTCGATTGAAAGCTATTATATACACAAATTCAATTAGTGGCAAGTATCGTTCCCACGTACCTTCGAGCTTAAGAATACAACATCTCAACATATCCTTTAGTATCTGAATAATCCGCTCAGATTGACCATCTATCTGTGGGTGGAAGGCAGTACTAAAGTGTAGCTTCGTACCTAATGCATATTGCAGTTTCTTCCAAAACCACAATGTGAACCTCGGATCTCTATTCAAAATAATAGAAATAGGTACTTCATGCAATCTCACAATCTGAGAATGTACAACTCAGCAAGCTTACCAAGTGAATAATCTGTTCGAACTGGAATGAAATGAGTCGATTTAGACAATCTATCAACAAAAACCCAAATTGCATCTTTCTTACTCGGTGACAGAGGTAAACCTGATACAAAATCCATCGTGATTCTGTCCCATTTCCACTCGGGAATCATAATCGGCTGAAGTAACCCAGATGGTACCTGATGATCAGCTTTGACCTATTCACAGATTAAACATTTCGAAACAAAGTCAGAGATGTCTCGTTTCATACCATGCCACCAGTAAAGCTGTTTCAAATCATTATATATTTTTGTACTACTTGGATGAACAGATAACTGACTGCTATGAGCTTAATTCAAAATCATCTGAATCAATTCTAAATTTCTCAGAAAACATATTCGATTTCTTAACCTCAAACAACCCTCGGCATCAAATCAAAACTTTGAATTAGTATTCAAATCACATTGGGCTCACTTTGCTAACAAATCATTATCGACTTTCTAAGCTTCGCAAATCTGTTGTATAAATAATGGTCTTGCTTTTAACTCAGCAACAATCGAATCATCATCAAATAGAGCCATATGTGTATTCATCACACGCAGAGCAAACAAAGATTTTCAGCTTAAAGCTTCAGCAACAACATTAGCCTTTCCCGGATGGTAGTTAATCACAAGCTCGTAATCTTTTAGCAATTCTAACCATCGTCGCTATCTCAAATTTGGATCTTTTTGAGTCATCAAATATTTTAAGCTTTTGTGATCAGAATAGATGTGACATTTTTCACTGAACAGATAGTGACACCATATTTTTAATGCAAACACAATAGCTACCAATTCTAGGTCGTGTGTCGGATAATTCTTTTAGTGCAGCTTTAACTGTCTTGAGGCATAAGCTATGACTTTGCCTTCCTGCATCAAAACACAACCCAAACCATTTAAAGATGCATCACTATAAATTACAAATTCTTTACCCGATTCTGGCTGAACTTGCACTAGAGCTTCGGTCAACAAAGCTTTCAACTGATCAAAGCTTTTCTGGTACTTTTCTGACCATTCAAACTTAACATCTTTCTGAAGTAGTTGCGTCATTGAGAAACCTTTTACAAATCGTCTGTAATACCCAGCAAGTCCCAAAAAACTTCAGACTTCAGAAACATTTCTCAGAGGTTTCCAATCTAGTATCATGGAAATCTTACTCGGATCAACCGAATACCCGATGCTGATACAACATGTCCCAAGAAACCAACTTCACGCAACTAGAATTCACATTTACTGAGTGTCGCATACAATTGTTTGTCTCGCAAAGTCTGTAGCACAATTCTCAAGTGTTCAGCGTATTTAGATTCATCACGGGAGTAAATTAGGATGTCATCAATAAACACAACCACAAATCGATCCAAATAGGGTCTGAAGATCCGATTTATTAAATCCATAAAAGCAGCAGGTGCATTAGTAAGTCCGAAAGGCATAACCAAAAACTCATAGTGTCTGTACCTCGTTTAAAAAGCAGTTTTTGGCTCATCAGAGTCTTTAACTCGTAGCTGATAGTAACTCGATCTCAAGTCTATCTTTGAAAAAACTGTAGCCCCTTTCAATTGATTGAACAAGTCGTCTGTTTGTGGCAAAGGATATTTATTCTTTATAGTCACCTTATTGAGCTGTCGGTAGTTGATGTACATTCTCATAGTTCCATCTTTCTTTTTCATAAACAAAACTGGTGCACCCCAGGGAGAAAAACTCAGTCACACGAAGCCTCTATCAGTAAATTCTTGCAATTTAGCTTTCAATTCTTTTAATTCGGTCGGTGCCATTCTGTACAGAGTATCGAAATTAGAGTTGTCCCCGGCACTAACTCAATGCCAAACTCTACTTCTCAGATCGGTGGCAAACCTGGTAATTCTTCAGGAAACACATCTGGATACTCGCACACTATTGGTGCTGATTCAATCTTCTTTTCGGTCACTTTAGAATCAAGCACATAGGCAAAGTAAGCTTCACAACCTTTTCTCACATATTTCTGAGCTAGCATCGAAGATATCACTGTCGGTAAACCATTCAGATCATTAGAATCAATCCGAATAATCTCATCATTCTGGCATCACAAATCAATAGTCTTCCATTTGCAGTTCACAATAACATCGTGCAATGTTAACCAATCCATACCCAGAATTATATCAAACTAGTCGAATGACAACAACATCAAATCAGCCAAAAAACATGAATCTCGAATCATCAACAGAAAATTCTTGCATACTTTATCAACCAAAACACACCGACCTAAGGGGTTCGATACTATAATCAAAAACTCAGTAGACTCTACAGACAAAGTCTTACTGGATACTAAAGTTTCACATATATAAGAATGAGTCGATCCAGGATCAATCAATGCAACAACACTAGTATCATCAGGAGTGAAAGTAACAGTAATAACATATGGGGATGAAGCCTCTTAGCGAGCGCGAATAGCATAAGCTCTGGCAGGTGGGTGAGTCTCATATCTAACTGATGTGTCTTTAGTTCCTCTCTGGCTGCCACTCACATTACTTGTGTTTCTGGGTAGTCTACCTCAAACTGACATGTTACTCGGCCTCGTATTTTGCTTCATGTCTTGCTTAACCAACTCAGGGCATTCACAAATGAAGTGATCCATTGAACCACATTTAAAATAAGCCCGATCATTCAATCTACAATTACCGGGATGTTATTTACCCTAATGTTTGCACTCAGGTTTGTTCAGTCGGATGTTACCAACTTTAGCTACTGAGGTAGCTCTTGAACTCTCAGGTGATCTGTCTTGATCACGTCTAGAATAGCCCGCAGTAGCCTTTGAACGACTAAAGTCATCTCAGAATTTCTTTGATGTCGACTAAAATGTTTTATCCGATGATTTTTTTCGTAAATCTCTATCTTCAAAGTCAGCTTTTCTTTTCTCTTTCCCGAGCTCTTCGGCTTTGTATACTCGCTCAACTAGTACAACGCACTCTTTTATTTCAAGTATCCCAACTAACAGCTTAATGTCTTCATTCAACCCGTCTTCAAATCTTTTACACATTATAGCTTCAGTCGAAACACATTCTCGGGCATATTTGCTGAGTCTTACAAATTCCCGTTCATATTCTGTTACGGCCATACGACTTTTTTTAACTTGAGGAATTCTTTGCATTTTTTATCAATGAATCTCGGGCTGATGTATTTCTTACGGAATTCAGTCTGAAAGAACTCCTAGGTAACCCGCTCTTTCAGAACTACTGACATCAATGTATTCCACCAGTGATACACAGAATCTCAAAGCAAGGATACAACACATTTTATACACTCGTCAAGGGTACAGGATAGCTCATCAAACACACGAATAGTATTGTCGAGCCAGAATTCAGCTTGCTCAGCATCGTCATCAACAGTGGCTCTGAATTCTTCAGCCCTGTGTTTTTCGATTTTATCAACCGGGGCTTATTTAATCTCATCGGATCAATAACTTGAGGTGTTACAGGTATCTGAGGAGGACTAGGCGAGGGTGGGGTTTGTTGAACAACTAGATTAGTTCTAAAATATTGAGTGAATCACTCATTCATTATTTGGAAGAAGGCTTGCTTAGCCTCTCCCTCGTGGCTACTCATAATCTGCCTAGAATCAGTCGGCGTCGCCCCCTGAGTAGGAGCGGGCGTATTACTTTCCACGCCATCTGCTACGGCTCGATCGGGATCCATTTACTGTACTAAAACACATTTTAGTTTTCAAGAATCATCACACTATTGCAGTTTATAAATATGACATGTATAGCTAGACTCATACGCACTACATTAGTCCTAGAAATGACTAAACCGTATCTCTGATACCAATCAAATGTAACACCTCTAACCCTAATCTGGCGACGGATTCGAGTTAGGGGTGTTACACACATAACATTCAAAATGCAAATTTCATCCAAAGCATAACATTATATAAACAATTGACCCTCTTAGGTACATGCTACACTTATCAATGTTGACCATATAAGTCTCAAGCCAGCAACTAATCTTATATTATATATCTAATAATCAACCATTCTTCATTACCAATTCATAATCTACCATGATTCAAGGATAAGCACACTTCAACTACTCATATTTATACCATTCATTCCATCAAACATGCCAATTAGTCTTTAGAAACTACATTACATAATAGCCAAGTCTAGACTTTACTACTTTCAAAAATTAACTTCAAAACTCATGATTTAAAAACACAACATATATACATAACATATAACCATTCTAAATAGAAGTCACAATCAAGAACCAAAGTACCAATATTCAAGATTGACAAAAAATGAATCACTTATATACATGTACAAAATTGATTTTTAAACGATAGAAAAAATACTAAATCGATACCGAGATAGTGTGAGCTTCCTAACGATCCGCCCGACACATTCCGCAAGTTGACACTACAGGGAAAAAGGAAACAACGGAGTAAGCATTACAAATAACTTACCTTAGATAATAATTATACACTACATGCTACTTAGCTTGGTAAAGTTTGCCTATCATGGAAAGTTAAATATAAAAAAAGGTGAGTTCAACATTTATCATACCATCTAGTAACTCAATCATATATCATTTCCATTCAATTAATTCAACATTTCATTATCATTCATAAAACAAATAATTATTTAATAAATTCATTATATTAATCATATCATAAAATCTATACCCGCAATACATCTTATTTCAAATTAATGCCAAACATTATTTTTCATTTCATAGTTTGAATTCTTAATCAAATTCATAGTAACTCATGTGAACTTCATTCCTATTTCATATCAATTCATCTTTATACCAAACATATGTATATCAATTGTCAATTTAATGTCAATTACTACTTCGGTTCATAATACGGATTCCAATTCACATTCATCGATTTGTCATGTTTCCATATTGGCCTCTTGGGCGTGTATAACTAATTTTCAATATGTATATGTATCATCCCATAATTGTATCAAATCAATTTGAATATCATTTATTCCATTTACATTATACATGTCCATATTAACCTAACTCAGACTCGGATGGATACGCGGATCCAACCAACACACCAATTTGGCACCTAGTGCCTGTCGAATAAATCTGGAAAATGATAAGTTGCACCCTGCACTAGTCGGTAAAATCGAAAAATAGATGTGCCAAACATTGGTTAGTATAACTGACAAATGGGGTGCCCAACACTCCCTGACTACATAGCCGTATAACCCTAAACTCTTCCTATCTTGTGGCATGCCAACTATATTTCACTCTACCTGAATAACTAATAGAGTGAGAGTTTCTCAATTTCATTTTATAAATTCATCAACCAATCATTAATTCTCAAATTGATAGAATATCACATAACAATATTGGTTTAATTTCACATTATAACATTATTGATAAGTGCTAAAAGTAACATGTATTAACCTTATTCTTAATTTGTTTTTGGGTGATTATTTGATGTTAAAGGTTAATTTTATGCTCATAATCCTTTAAATCCATGTTTTTATATCGAGGAGAGCATTTTGGAGCAAAACGAGTGAAAATAGAAAAATTGGAGTAAGGTACAAAGGCCACATGGGCTGACCCCTTTAACACGGCTTTGCCACATGGTCGTGTGAGCCACACAGGCTGTCATACAACCATGTGGCAAACTGTGTCAATTTTACGAATTTGGACCCTAAACTGCAAAAAATGTGATTTTTTGTTTTTTGGGCATTCTAAGACATGTATTGTAACACCCCTCACCCGTATCCAACACCGGAACAGGGCTCGAGGCATTATCGAAACTTTGCACTACCAATATACTGACTCGAGTTACAAAATTTCATTCAAATTTAAAACTTTTCATTCATGAAAATCTCGTCCCTTGTATAGACCTTCAAGACCTATAACATACCTAGAGGCAGTGCGGGATAAATTCGGAAACATTTGATAAACATTGGGCTTTTTGAAATATTTTCTTTATCATGAAGTGTCACACGCCCGTGTAGGTGGGCCGTGTGGACTCACATGCCCGTGTGGCTTGGGGCACGCCCATGCCCTTCAGCCGTGGGCAACACTGAGTTATTAACACGGCCATGGCACACACCCGTGCTGCTTGCCCGTGGACGACACTGTCATTTTAACACGGCCATGGAGCACGCCCATGTGGCTTACCCGTGCACAATTTTGAGCTAAAATTTAGAGTGCAGGGGACACACGACCATAACACACGACCATGGGAGAGAACCGTGTGTCACACACGGCCTAGACACACGCCCGTGTGGCCAACCATGTGGACTCTAATAGGCTATTTTCTAAGCCTAAAGTCACCCCTTTCTACCTCTTATGCATAGTAGTTACCAAGTTTGATAGAAAACATGATTTTACACTTGTAAATAATCTTAATAAAACTCATTGTATGGAAACCCCATATCATTGGTTTCATACATAAATGGTTATTTCCCCTTTAGTATTATGGGTTCCCATGTTACTTTAATCCATCCGAAATTGGCTCATTCATGTGACTCATTGCCAATTGATAGCAATCCATCATTTGTAATTAAAACCATGCATAAAATCGTAGCTTATAGCCTACTTAAATTAAGCCAATTTTCATGGTCATATACAAAGAGATAAACATATTTTTTTTACATGCCATTACTTGGCAAATCAAATAACACATATAACAAAATACTCAAAATACTATACATGCCATTGAACAAAATAAACAGAGTCTTTACACCAAAGCTTGTTTAGTTGATAGTGTGTTGACTCTCCAATTGTCTTTCAGTCCTTATGAGTCCTCGAGCTTTGTGAGACAGGGAAAAAGAGAGGGGTAAGCATTTTCATGCTTAGTAAGCTCGAATAATCGAAAAGTAAACTTACCGAGTAATTACCATACATCCATACATAAATCATGAAATCATCCATTATGAAATGATTTCTTATCACAAACACTCAATCAATGAGTTAGTCACATAATCTTGTATCATGTAATTTAACTAGATGAGCTTATCATTCAGCATTCCATTCATATATATATACCACGTTAATCTCATTAAATTTCTAGGAAATCTCGATGGAATACCCATTATCCGTCAATTCATACGAATGATCATTTCATATATACACTCTCGCGAACCTCACATCATATGGTAGGATTACCAGTCCAGGCTAAATGCCCCATTATATGAACTCATAAGGTGATGTCGGGATTACCAGTCCAGGCTAAATTCAGACCCTAATCAGATTACCCGTCTGGGCTGAATCCATTATGCACACATAGTCTTCGGGAGGCTTGATCATTCAAGGAACACCCGTCCGGGCTAGATTCCATTTTCATACTTGAGATCTCGGATTACCCGTCCGGGCTAAATCCTTACTGCAACACATGTAGGATCTCAGTTCACATGTCAATGAGGGTTTACCATCTAATTCCCTTTGTCAACCTCAACTGAGATATTTTTCACATGTTATCATCAATATGCATTTCTATGATATTTCATACCAATAAAAAATGCAATTATCAAGCATTCGTAAATCATACAATTATGCATATTAAAGGTTTACTTTAAGTTATCCGAACTTACCTGGTATTCGTTTCAGAGATATGTTTCGGTTATTCCGAAACCTTGCGTTTACCACGATCGACCTCCAGAATTTGTTCCTCGGGGTCTATAACAGCAAAATTTACTCATTAATACCCCACATTACACATTTCAAGTTTAATATCTACCCTCGGTCCAAATGACCGTTTTGCCCCTAATCTTTCTTATTTTTACGATTTAGTCCCTAGGCTTGTATAATGAAACTCATGCACTTTTTATCTTACCCAAGCCTAGACGAACACTTTTCCTTCTTATGGTAGCCCACATTTTTCATTATTTTCTCATTTCTACCACACATTTACATCTTTTGCACAATAGTCCCTATAAGGGTTTCTCATGAAAATCAACTAGGAAAAGATGTTTAATACACATTCATCTTTCATGTTCCTCCATAATTCATCAAAACACAAACAACTCATGCATGGGTAAATTTTTAAACATGAACCCTAGCATGAAATATGGGTAGAAATGGAGAGAGCAAGCTACCGGGATTTTAAAAATACAAATAGCATGAAAAACGGGGCTTGGGAGCACTTATTATTGAGCTTGGAAAGCTTGAAAACTTAGCTATGGAGAACCCCAAATTTTCGGCTGGATGAAGGAGAAACTGGCTGATTTTGGCTTGATTTTTCCCATTTTAATTCATTAAAATGACAAATGACCAAAATGCCCTTATGCCCTTTCTTTAAAATTTCATTTATGCAAGCCCATTTTTGTCCAAAAATTTAGAATTTGGGAAAATTGCTCTCCAAGGCCTTCTAATTCATAATCTAAAGCAATTTCATACAATTTGCTTTTAAAATCCAAGTTTTGCAATTTATTCAATTTAGTCCCTAATTTCCAATTGAACACCTTACTCAAAGAATTTCTTCATGAAACTTTAACACATGCTTATACTCATATTCTATGCCTCATAATAATCATCAAAATAAATATTTTGATGTCAGATTTGTGGTCCCAAAACCACTATTCTGACTAGGCCCTAATTCGAGATGTTACATTTCTCCCCCCTTAGGGACTTTCGTCCTCAAAGGACTTTCGTCCTCAAAGGACTTTCGTCCTCAAAAGTCTTACCAGAAAACAGATTCGGATATTGGCTTCTCATAGTTTCTTCCGGCTCCCATGTAGCCTCTTCTACACCATGTCGATGCCATAGAACTTTTACAAGAACCACATCCTTATTTGTCAACTGTTTAACTTCACGAGCCAATATCTTAACCGTTTTCTCTCCATAAGTCATGTCCGGTCAAATTTCAATCTCAATTAGTGAAATTACATGAGAGGGGTCTGATTGGTATCTCCTTAACATGGATACATGGAACACGTCACGAATCTTTTCCAATTCGGGTGGTAACGCCAAACGATAGGCTAACGGTCCAACTCTTTCGGTAATCTCGTACGGTCCGATAAATCGTGGACTCAGTTTACCTTTCCGACCAAATTTCAATACCTTTCTCTATGGAGATACTTTTAAGAATACTCTATCTCTAACTTGAAACTCAATTTCCTTTCTGTTCATATCAGCATAAGACTTTTACCTATCTGATGCAGCTTTTAAACAATCTTGTATCACTTTAACTTTTTCTTCAGTTTCTTTGATCAGATCAACTCCATGAATCTGATTTTCCTTGAGTTCTGTCCAGTACAATGGAGTTCGGCACTTCCTACCATACAAGGCCTCATAAGGTGCCATCTTCAAACTTGTTTGGAAACTATTGTTGTAGGCAAATTCTACCAATGGCAGGAATTTTTCCCAACTACCCTGAAATTCGAGGATGCAACAACACATGTCCTCGAGAATCTGAATCATCTGCTCAGACTGGCCATTGGTGAGGGTGAAAAGCTGTGCTAAAACTCAACTTTGTACCCAAGGCTTCTTGTAACTTCTTCTAGAATCTCGAAGTGAACCTCAGGTCTCTGTCAGAAATAATCGACAGTGGTACTCCGTGCAATCTTACTATCTCAGAAATGTATAAATCGGCCAATCTATCAAGAGCATAATCTGTCCTTACCGGGATAAAATGAGCCAACTTTCTCAATTTGTCCATTATAACCCATATGGCATCTTTCTTTTTTAGAGTCAAAGGTAATCCTGTCACAAAGTCCATGTTAACTCTGTCCCACTTCCATTCGGGAACCATTACAGACTGTAACAAACCTGAAGGCACTTGATGTTTAGCTTTAACTTGCTGACATACCAGACATTTTGTTACAACTTCAGAAACATCTCTTTTCATGCCATTCCACCAGTATATCTTCTTTAAATCGTTGTACATCTTGGTACTTCCCGGGTGAACAGACAAATGACTATTATGCGTTTCTTGTAAAATTTTTTGAATAAGTTCATTGTCTTTGGGTACACAAACCCTATCTCTAAACATTAAACATCCATCAAGGCTAATTCAAAAATGTGACTCAACACTAGACTCACATTAAGCCCTTTTTGCTTGCAAGTCATCATCATTAAGCTGAGCATCATGAATTTCCTGCAGAAATGTTGGCCTAGCCTCCAGCTCGGCCAAAACTGAACCATCATCAAGCAATGTCAAATGAGTATCCATGGCTCTCAAAGCATACAAGGATTTTGTACTCAATGCATCAGCGACCACATTCGCCTTTCCCGGGTGATAGTCGATAATCAAATCACAATCCTTAATTAATCCTAACCATCTCCTCTGTCTCAAATTTAATTCTTTCTGAGTCATCAAGTATTTCAAACTCTTGTGGTCCGTGAATATATGGCAAGTCTCGCCATACAAATAATGGCTCCAAATTTTCAAGGTAAAAACAATAGCTGCAAGCTCTAGGTCGTGGGTTGGATAATTCTTCTCGTGAGGCTTAAGTTGCTGTGAAGCATAGGCTATCACCTTGCCATATTGCATAAGCACACAACCCAATCCATTTAAGGATGCATCACTGTAGACCACAAACTCTTTTCCCAGTTCATGTAGCACTAAAACAAGAGCTTCGGTCAACAATGTTTTCAACTTCTCAAAACTTTTATGACACTTCTCTATCCATTTAAACTTAACGTCTTTCTGTACTAGCTTTGTCATCAGAGTCGCTATCATGGAAAATACTTTTACAAACCTTCAATAGTAACCGGCTAAGCCTAAAAAGCTTCTAACCTTGGTTACATTCTTAGGAGATTTTCATTCAATAATTGCAGAAATCTTACTTGGATCAACTCGGATGCCTTCACCCGAAACTATATGACCCAAAAATCCAATTTCCTGGAGCCAAAACTCACTCTTGCTAAACTTAGCATATAGTTGCTTCTCCCGCAAGGTCTGCAACACAATTCTCAGGTGCTTCGCATGCTCTGTCTCATCTTTAGAGTAGATCAAAATGTTGTCAATAAACACAACGACAAACTTATCCAAATATGACCGAAAGATCCTATTCATTAAATCCATGAACACAGCCGGTGCATTCGTTAGCCCAAACGGCATGACAAGAAATTTATATTGGCCATACCTCATTCTGAAAACTATCTTGGGTACATCCGAGTCTTTAATTCGCAGCTGATAATAGTCAGACCTCAAGTCTATCTTGGAGAATACGGTGGCTCCTCTTAACTGGTCAAACAAATCATCGATCCTTGGCATAGGATACTTATTCTTGATAGTCACCTTGTTCAGTTGCCAATAATCGATACATAGCCTCATCGAACCATCTTTCTTTTTTACAAACAACACGGGGGTACCCCAAGGTGAAAAACTTGGCCTAGAAAATCCTTTATCCGTTAGTTCTTGCAACCGTGCCTTTAAATCCTTCAGCTCTGCAGGTTCTATTCTATACGGGGCAATAGAAATGAGAGTCGTCCCTGGCACCAATTCAGGAGGTAATCCGCGTAATTCCTCCGGAAACACATATGGGTACTCGCAAACTATCGGCACAGACTCAATCTTCAGCTCTGTTTCCTTAGTGTTCAGTACAATTGCAAGGTAAGCTTCATATCCTTTCCTCATATATCTCTAGGCAACCATTGCTGTGATTACAGTCGGCGGCGAACCCAATCCTCTTGATTCGACCCGTAAAATCTTACCATCCGGGCATTTTAACTTAATATACTTACTACCACAATTCACAGTTACATCATGAAGGGCTAACCAATCCATACCAAGTATTACATCAAATTTGTCAAATGGTAACAACATAAGGTTAACCGAAAAACAATGACATTGAATCGTCAAAGGACAATTCTTACAGACTTTATCAACTAGGACGGATCTGCCTAGTGGGTTCGACACTCTAATGATGAATTCTGTAGGTTCAACAGATATGTTCATACTAGATGCCAATCTCATACAGATATATGAATGTGTTGACCCTGGGTCAATTAAAGCACCAACAGATGTATTAAAAAGAGAGAAAGTACCTGTAATAACATTGGGAGCAGAGGCTTCCTCTCGAGCATGTATCGCATATATTCTTGCCGGGGCTCGAACTTCTGATTTTGTAATGTCTTTAGTCACAACTCGACTGCCACTAGCACTCTCAGGGTATCTCGGAGGTCTACCTTGTAGAATGGGAGCATTCGACTTCAAAGCTATTTCCTCATCTTTTTCAGCTCTTTCCGGGAAGTCTCTAAGAAAATGATCAAGAGAACCATATCTGAAACACGCGCCGCTCTTTATTTGGTACTCTCCGAAGTAAAATTTGTTACAGCTCTTACACTTCAGTTTTTGATCATCTACACTCCCCACACTAGTCACCATTAGGGAGGAAGACTTTTGACCTCGTCGCTTAGAGTTTCTCAATCTACCCAAATATCCCACCGATGAAGTGGAGCGTTCATGTTGGCTCCTGGCTTTCTTCATGGAGAATGAGAGTGTTTACCGCTAGGCCTCTTGCTCACAACTCGAGCCTCTCTTTTAACTTGTTTTCTTTCATTATTAAGTTACTCAGCCTTCTTGGCTCGATCGGCCAATGCGGCAAACTCCCGTATTTCAAGATCCCAATCAACAACTTGATGTCCTCATTCAGGCCTTCCTCAAAGCGTTTACACATTTTTGATTCAGTTTGGACCCATTCAGTTGCGTACTGACTTAGTCGTATGAACTCTCTCTCGTATTCCGCTACATTCTTGTTATCTTGTTTGAGTTCCAGGAACTCCTTTCGCTTCGAGTCCAAAAACCGTTGTCTAATGTATTTCTTCCTAAACTCTGCTTGGAAGAAATCCCAAGTAATATTTTTTCGGCACTACCGAGGATACGGTCTTCCACCAATTATATGCAATGTCTTTCAAAAGGGACACTACATACGTCAAACATTCCTCGGGTGAACATGACAAATCATCTAGCACCCGTGTAATATTTTTGAGCCAGAACTTGGCTCTTTCAGCATCATCATCAACTTTCGCTCTGAATTCCTCAGCCCCATACTTTCTAAGCTTATCTACAGGCGCTTTACCGATTCTCACCGGTGCCATACCTCGTCGCACATCCTCATCAAGTTGGTTAGGGGGCAGGGTGGTCTTGGTTTATTGAGGTGATTTCCTAGATAATCCCCAAACCATTCATCCATCATATTAAAGAAGGCAGCTCGGGCCTCTTCTCGGCCTCCTGACATTAGCCTTCTGCGACTACTAGATACAGCTCGTTGTACGAAAGTTGGAGCATGGCTCTCGGCTCCTCAGACTCATCTTATGCTTAATTGGAAGACATTTACTATATTCAAAAAAATTTAAACAATTAGGAGACGTCACACTATCAACATTCAAATAACGGCATGTATAGCAAATTTAAACATCCTCTACAGTAGTCCTAAAACCGACTAAACCATAGCTCTGATACCAATAAATGTAACACCCCTCACCCTTATCCAACACCGGAATAGGGCTCGAGGCATTACCGGAACTTTGCACTATCAATATACTGACTCGGGTCACAAAATTTCATTCAAATTTAAAACTTTTCATTCATGAAAATCTCATCCCTTGTATAGACCTTCAAGACCTATAACATACCTAGAGGCAATGCGGGACAAATTCAGACACGTTTGATAAATATTAGGCTTCTCGAAAAATTTTCTTTATCATGAAGTGTCACACGCCCGTGTAGGTGGGCCATTGTAACATCCCAAACCCGGCCTGAAAGTTTGGCTCCAATCTGGCGTGTCACATTGAAGTGTTTTTCGAAAACCATGTTTCCATTAAAAACCCTTCTTAATAATTAAAAACTTATACCCTTTTTAAACCTTGTTAGAAAACCTCAGCTGAATAACATTATTAACAACTTTGTAAAAATCCTGGCAGTTGTGGAAGCTTAATTTAAAAACAATTACGGTTACGTGATGTTTTGAACAACAGTAGTTGCTTTGGAAAACCGTGTTTTAATACTAGCAATTATAAGAACAATAAATAAAATTCCAAATTTGAAATCCAGAAAATTGCAACGGCTTTACTACAACCCACATAAAACATTTAAAAGTAATAATCAAAATTGTAACATAAACAGTGTGTGTGGCTTCCTCCGAGCCCCTCGCAGCCTCGATCCGTCTAAGGCTGGAAATTACCTAAAAGGTTAATAAACGGGGTGTGTTTACGAAAACTCAGTGTGAAATCCCCTACTATAAAAGGTACAGTCAGTCATATAAAAGAATTAAAAGTCTGGCCCCAGCCTTACTTACAGTATCAATACCAATTGGGCCTTAGCTCATTATAATAGATAGTACCAGATGGGCTTTAACCCATTACAGAATAAGAAACATTATCAGAACTAGAATCAGAATCAGAATCAGAATTAGGTGACAGAATCAGAATCAGAATCAGTATCAAGTAACAGAATCAAAATCAGAATCAGTATCAGGTAACAAAGTAAAAAATTAGAATATGAATGCAATCCCAACCCAATCCAGCCTATAACCAACCGCTACATTCCACCCGTACCAGCCCTACACTCCATGTGGGGAATAGCTCAACCCACCCAGCCCTACACTCCACAGTTGCAGCATTGCTGCTTAGTTATCAGATATTGTGACAGAGTCACCAGATACAGATATTGTGACAGAGCCACCAGAACAGATATTTGTGGCATAGCCACCAGAAACAGATAATGTGGCAAAGCCACTTAACAGAATACGTGGCACAAAGCCATCGATAACTACATTATGTTAGGCACATAGCCATCAACTAGAGTAACATAACCGGCACACAGCCCTAGGTAAATTTGATCGACACAGAGTCGTCAATAACCATATATTGGCACATAGCCTTAGGCAAATACATTTGGCACACAGCCATAATCAGGTTGGCACAGAGCCATATGTAAGTTGACACAAAGCCATAATCAGAAGGCTTTAAGCCATCGGTAGCTGTATCATGTTAGGCACATAGCCATCAACGACGGTAATATAGTCGGCACACAGCCTCGGGTAAATATGATCGGCGCTCAGCCATTGATCTGTCCACAGTCGTCTTGGGCGACCCGTGTGACCTTATCAAATCAGTACGAATATACGGCTCTTAAGCCTTCGGTGGATCCACAGTCATCAAGCAACCATGCGATCCTAACAGATCAGATCTTCCTCCGTACAAAATCCCAACCCATGCAACATGTCATGTATGCAGAATGTCATGCCCATATTTGAATCAAGCAATCACAGTCAAGTCATTCATATACCAACATATATTCACAATCAAATTCGTCAACCACACAGTCCAAGTTAGTCACTTGGCCACAAGGGCAAAACAGTCATTTAACACCTTAGGGGCAAAATGGTAATTTTACCCCACAAGGTACCTCGTTAATTCCACCCTACAGGGGTATTTTAGTAATTCTACCCTACAGGGGTATTTCGGTAATTCTACCCTACAAGGGTATTGCGATAATTCTACCTACAGGGGTATTTCGGTAATTCTACCCTACAGGGATATTGCGGTAATTCTACCCTATAGGGGTATTCCAGTAATTCTACCCTATAGGGGTATTCCGGTAATTCTACCCTACAGGGGTATTCCAGTAATTCTACCCTACAGGGGTATTCTGGTAATTCTACCCTACAGGGGTATTTCAGTATTTCTACCCTACAGGGGTATTTCGGTAATTCTACCCTACAGGGGTATTTCGGTATTTCTACCCTACAAGGGTATTTCGGTATTTCTACCCTACAGGGGTATTTCGATATTTCTACCCTACAGGGGTATTTCGGTATTTCTACCCTACAAGGGTATTTCGTATTTCTACCCTACAAGGGTATTTCGGTAATTTTGTAAATCGAGGGTAAAACAATAATTCTATAAATCAGGGGTACTTTGGTAATTTTACAAGTCGAGGGTACTTCAGTAATTTCACAAATTAAGGGTATTTTGGTAATTTTAAAAACTAGGGGTATTTTGATAATTTTACAAACCAAAGGTATTTTGGTAATTTTACAAGCCAGGGGTATTTTGGTAATTTTATAAACAAAGGGTATTTTAGTAATTTTACAAACCAATGGTATTTTGGTGATTTAATAAACCAAGGGTATTTTAGTAATTTTACAAACCAGGGGTATTTTGGTAATTTTACAAGTTAGGGGTATTTTGGTAATTTGGTAAACTAAAGTATTCTAAACAGGGATAACAATACGAATGGGCCTAAAGCCCTTTCTCAACCCAAATGGGCCCACATGCTTGTGTGACCCTTTTAGCCCAAATCTAGCCACAGATATGAGATTCACCTAGCCTAGTCTAATATTTACTACACAATCAAACAACTTATCCAATTGGGCCCGTAGGCCCATTGGGCCCACATGGCCCCTTTCGGCCCATCGCGGCCCGAAGTAGCCATCCTACCTACAGCTAGAGTAGTGAGAAATACACACCTGATAGGACACTGGAGTTAATCCACGCTCTGAGCACTCTTAGCTGACGCCTAACCCAAACGAGCACGCCATACAGCGAAAGGGATTTAGCCAAGAAAGGTACCTTTACTCTCCTCATGCTTCTCTCTATTTAAAGCCAGCTTCGCATCCATTCTTATGTTAGCTTCTCGATGTGGGATCCTTCCAACATCAGAGTTTAAATTCAACACCAACTCTTGCCGCCCCCTGTTAGCAAAATAAATGCTCTTTGCTTGCCATGGGATTCGAACCCATGCCTCCCCTTAAATGGTCCACACACTACTTGCCACTAAGCCACAAGGCTTTTTGTGCCACAATTTCTCCAACAATATTCTTAAGGCCTACCTACTACACCCAGGGTTTGATTCACCTTAAACCAAAATTTTTGCTAAAGTCCAGATTTGAACCCAGGACTTCTCCAACACTTCTTAGCACACTTAACCACTAAAACAAGCCTTCAACTACGAAATTTTCACGCACAACAGAATATTATAAGCTGTCTTCAATCGCTCCCATGCTCAAGGCCCAAAACTTCTAGGCCCAAATTCAGGGTGTTACAGCCGTGTGGACTCACACGCCCGTGTGGCTTGGGGTACGCCCATGCCCTTCAGCCGTGGGCAACACTGATTATTAACACAACCATGGCACACACCAGTGCTGCCTGCCCGTGGACGACACTGTCATTTTAACACGTCCATTGCGCACGCTCGTGTGGCTTACTTGTGTACAACTTTGAGCTAAAATTTTGAGTGCATGGGACACACGGCCATACCACATGGGAGAGAACTGTGTGTCACACATGGTCTAGACACACGCCCGTGTGTCCAACCATGTGGACTCTAATAGGCTATTTTCCAAGCCTAAAGTCACCTCTTTCTACCTCTTATGCATAGTAGTTACCAAGTTTGAGAGAAAACATGGTTTTACACTTGTAAATAATCTTAATAAAACTCATTGTATGGAAACCCCATATCATTGGTTTCATACATAAATGGTTATTTCCCCTTTAGTATTATGGGTTCCCATGTTACTTTAATCCATCCGCAATTGGCTCATTCATGTGACTCATTGCCAATGGATAGCAACCCATCATTTGTAATTAAAACCATGCATAAAATCGTAGCTCACAGCCTACTTAAATTAAGCCAATTTTCTTGGTCATATACAAAGAGATAAACATATTTTTTTAGATGCCATTACTTGGCAAATCAAATAACACATATAACAAAATACTCAAAAATACTATACATGCTATTGAACAAAATAAACAGAGTCTTTATACCAAAGCTTGTTTAGTTGATAGTGTGTTGACTCTCCAATTGTCTTCCAGTCCTTATGAGTCCTCGAGCTCTGTGAGACAGGGAAAAGAGAGGGGTAAGCATTTTCATGCTTAGTAAGCTCGAATAACCAGAAAGTAAACTTACCGAGTAATTAGCATACATCCATACTTAAATCATGAAATCATCCATTATGAAATGATTTCCTATCACATACACTCAATCAATGAGTTAGTCACATAATCATATATTAGTCACATAATCATATATCATGTAATTTAGCTAGATGAGCTCATCATTCAACATTCCATTCATATATATATATACCACGTTAATCTCGTTAAATTTCAAAGAAATCTCGATGGAATACCCATTATCCGTCAATTCATACGAATGATCATTTCATATATACACTCCCGCGAACCTCACATCATATGGTAGGATTACCAGTCCAGGCTAAATCCCCCATTATATGAACTCATAAAGTGATTTCAGGATTACCAGTCTAGGCTAAATCCCCCATTATATGACCTCATAAAGTGATTTCGGGATTATCAGTCCAGGCTAAATCCCTTATAATGACAAAAACCCTTAATGAGCTCAGATCTGAATTACCAGTCTAGGCTAAATTCAGACCCTAATCGGATTACCCGTCCGGGCTAAATCCATCATACACACATAGTCTTCGGGAGGCTTGATCATTCAAGGAACACCCGTCCGGGCTAGATTCCTTTTCATACTTGAGATCTCACCCGTCCAGGCAAAATCCTTACTGCAACACATGCAGGATCTCAGTTCACATGTCAATGAGGGTTTATCCCTCGAATTGCCTTTGTCAACCTCAACCGAGATATTTTTCACATGTTATCATCAATATGTATATCTATGATATTTCATACCAATAACAAATGCAATCATCAAGCATTCATAAATTTTACAATTATGCATATTAAGGGTTTACTTTAAGTTATCCGAACTTACCACGTATTCGTTTTAGATATATGTTTCGGTTATTCCGAAACCTTGCGTTTACCATGATCGACCTCTGGAATTTGTTCCTCGGGGTCTATAATAGCAAAATTTACTCATCAATACCCCATATTATACATTTCAAGTTTAATACCTACCCCGGTCCAAATAACGATTTTGCCCCTAACCTTTCTCATTTTTACGATTTAGTCCCTAGGCTCGTATAATGAAACTCATGCACTTTTTATCTTACCCAAGCCTAGCCGAACACTTTTCCTTCTTATGGTAGCCCACATTTTTCATTATTTTCTCATTTCTACCACACATTTACATCTTTTGCACAATAGTCCTTATAAGGGTTTCTCAAGAAAATCAACAAGGAAAATATGTTTAATACACATTCATCTTTCATATTCCTCCATAATCCATCAAAATACAAACAAATCATGCATGGGTAAATTTTTAAACATGAACCCTAGCATGAAATATGAGTAGAAATGGAGAGAGCAAGTTACCGGGATTTCAAAAATACAAATAGCATGAAAAACGGGGCTTGGGAGCACTTACTATTTAGCTTGGAAAGCTTGAAACCCTAGCTATTGAGAACCCCAAATTTTTAGCTGGGTGAAGGAGAAAATGGCTGATTTTGGCTTGATTTTTCCCATTTTAATTCATTAAAATGACAAATGACCAAAATGCCCTTAGGCCCTTTCTTTAAAATTTCATCCATGCAAGCCCATTTTTGCCCAAAAATTTAGAATTTGGGCAAATTGCTCCCCAAGACCTTCTAATTCATAATCTAAAGAAATTTCATACAATTTCCTTCTAGAATCCAAGTTTTGCAATTTATTCAATTTAGTCCCTAATTTCCAATTGAACACCTTACTCAAAGAATTTCTTCATGAAACTTTAACACATGCTTATACTCATATTCTAGGCCTCATAATAATCATCAAAATAAATATTTTAATGTCGAATTTGTGGTCCCAGAACCACTATTCTGACTAGGCCCTATTTCGGGATGTTACATGTATATGACAAAAATAAGAAGATAAGAGAGAGTTGCCATAGAATACTTAAGAAAAAAACTCGAAAAACACCATTCATGTGGATTCTGAACCAGATTTCCATCAAGATTGGAGATTCCCTTTTGATTTATTTTGAGATTATTATGATTTTCTTTGTTTCTTGTGGTTATATTGTATTTTGGATGTTTTTATTTGCTAGCATGAACTAATTTTATAAATACCTAAGAGAGATGAACCCTATGATGAATACTGTCTTTTGATTTTTATTTTATGCAATAAAGACTTAGAGCTTATTCTCAATTATGTGTGCTTAATTCTTGGTTTAATATTTCTAGATTATTGATCCATGTTTAATGTGCTTAAATTAGAGGAGGAATAGACCCTATTTATGAGTAGATCTAGCATAATTGAGTGAAGTTTCATGTAATCCTAGAAATAGGACGACATAAATCTACTAGATTAGAATCAAATCTAATAGGGAAATCCATAAATTGAGTTAATGTGATAATAGGGGTTTTAACCTAGAGTCAGTTGCTTTTACTCTTGAAAGAGATATTAGCATAATTGAGGGATTTTTACAGATCTAGATACTAAGTGAAGAAATTGCATGGTTTAGATTGCTAATGACAGATGAATGGGTATTGTTTTTGCTTTTTAGTTGTTAATCGGCTATTTTCCAGTTTTATTCTTTTTCGTGTTCTTAGTTAATTTTAGTTTTTAATCAATCACTCGAATTAATCAGTTAATTAATAGAAAGACGATAATTACTAGTACTTTTAGTCTTCGTGGGAATGATATCTTTTCTCACTGTGGCTATATTATTAATTAATAGGTGCACCTGCCTTCATCAGATTTTTGGTTGGTTTACATTGTCTGTTTGGGCCCTTTCGTGACTCAACTAGCAAGACATTTTGGATTGCTTGATACTCCAGAGCAGACTTCCTCATTTACACTGGTTAGACATTTGATCCTGCAAGGATTATCCATTATGAGTCATATGAGGATGAGTGAATACCTACACGGAGCGGGTCCCCACTGATACACACTATCTCATTTGGATCCTTAGGATGAGCATGAGGACCTAGCTTGCTCCCCTCCTCCTCTGAGTCACCCTACAGCTACGCATTCCGCTAAACCCAACAATATTTTCAAGTAGTTTGGCCGCTTTCAGCAATGACACATTGATCAGATTGAGTTTTTTGAGCTGCAACAACCAGATCGAATAGATCATATTGAGGTGTATCTACAGTGGATATGCTAGCATTTACATATCTCTCCTCCCGATCATGCGCCTCACTATCCTAACACCTCACACGAAGTCGATCACAGACTATTTTAGTTTTCTTTTTTATTTATATTCATTTTCGATTGTAATTTTATTTTTATTATTGGTTGTTTTTACTTTATTTGTGAGACTTTGTTGTTTTATTTTATTTTTATTTTACACTTTAGTTTTATTAATTTGTTGGTTGTTTTTTCAAGTTTGTTATCGCTTTATCTTATTTATTTTTGTCTATTTTCTTGCCAGTTTGTTTGGAAAAATGTACTTCATCTAGAATTTCCTATGATCCCAGTTTTCCCTATTCCGACGAATTCATCCAAATTCATGTTTTTATACTTAGGAGAGTATTTTGGAGCAAAAGGAGCAAAAAACAAGCGAAAATAAAAAAAATAGAGCATGGTACAAGGGCCGCATAGGCTGATCCCTTTCACACGGCTGTTAGAGCTACATGGCCTTATGGCAGGCTATGTCAATTTCGCGAATTTGGACCCTAAACTGTAAGAAAATGAGATTTTTAGGTTTTTCGAGCATTCTAAGACCTATATATGACAAAAATAAGAAGATAAGAGAGAGTCGTCATAGAATACTTGAGAAAAAAACTCGAAAAACACCATTCTAGCATATTCTGAAACAAATTTCCATCAATATTGAAGATTCCCTTTTGATTTCTTTGGAGATTATTATGATTTTCTTTGTTTCTTGTGGTTATACTGTAATTTGGATGTTTTTATTTGCTAGTTTGAACTAATTTTATAAATACCTAGGGAAGATAAACCCTATAATGAATTCCGTCTTTTGATTTTTATTTTACGCAATAAAGACTTAGATCTTGTTCTCAATTATGCGTGCTTAATTCTTGATTTAATAATTCTAGATTATGGATCCATGTTTGAAGATGCTGTTTAAGAGTAGATCTAGTGTAATTGAGTGGAGTTGCATGTAATCCTAGAAATAGGACGATATAAATCTACTAGATTAGAGTCAAATTTAATAGGGGAATCCATAAATCGAGTTAATTGGATAATAAAGGGCTTTAATTAGATATAAATTTCAATTAATCAACCTAGAGTCAGTTGCTCTTACTCTCTAAAGAGATATTAGCACAATTGAGAGATTTTTACGGATCTAGATACTATGTCAAGAAATTGCGTAGTTTATATTAATAATGACAAACGAAATCTAAGCGAATTCGTTCCTGGGTATTGTTTTGATTCTTGGTTGTTAGTCGGTTATTTTCCAATTTTGTTCTTTTTCGTGTTCTTAGTTAATTTTAGTTTTCAATCAATCAATCAAATTTATCATTTAAATAATAGAAAGACTGTAATTACTAGTACTTTTAGTCTTCATGGGAAAGATATCTTTGCTCACCATAAGTATACTATTACTTGATAGGTGCACTTGCATTAGTCAGAGGTTTATGATTGCATCAATTATATTATACTTTCACATAATTTCAATTTAGTTCTTATCACTATCAACTAGTCTAAATCGAATCAAGTTAGCTCATTACATCAAATCATCAGTTTATCACATAACATATCCTATTTCAATCCAATTTAAGGTCAATTCCATAATTATTTCAATTTTCAATTCATCGTATTCAATTTAATTCTATCTATCCTTTTTGTACCAAATCATAAACAATTAAAATTTTAATTAACCATAATTACAATTATAATTCTAAATGCATAACAATTTAACACAAACATAAGGTATGAACTTACAAATAAATGACTCTATAAGGACTAATTAATAATTTTTGTCATTTCCCCAATTTTCTTCAATTTGGTCCAATTTCCAATCTATTCAATAATTCAATTCAATTTATAAATTCAAAACATTTTATATGATCATATTATAAGTATATATCTGTTTTAAATTTTATTATTTGAATGCCTCCTAAAATTTTATGTTTTATTCAATTTAGTCCCTAAAATTGAACTTATTATATCTTTCGAATTTGAACTCCGAATTTTAAACCCACTTCAATTATGTCCATATACAGCCTCATGTTATCAAAATTTACAAAATATTCATACCAATTTTAATATATTCACAATTTAGTCCCTAAACTCAAAACTAATAAAATTTACTTAACAAATTAATTTGATATCATTTCTAAGCTTCAAAATCTACCAGCAACATCCAAAAACATCAGTTAACATCAATGTTAACATTCAAAGACTTCATTTAACATCAATGTTAACTTTTGAAATCTATAACAATTTTGAAAATAGAGATACGAGTTAACTGGACTTACTTGCAATGATATCAAAAACTTAAAAATTACAAAAAACATGTTGATTTAATCTTACCATGCAAATAGGTAAAGCTTAGCCGAACCTTCCAAAGCTTCAAAAATGGCTTTCTATTTTTCTTTTCATGGTTTCAGCGATGAAGAAACAAAAAAAAATGGAAAATGGAACTTTTATTTAATGTTTTACAATTATTATACTAATTTAATTTTTAATTTTAATATTTTAAATGGAAAATCCAACACCTAACGGTCCACTATCATTTGGGATGGTTTAATTTCCATTTCCAACCTTTGTTAACTACTATTTAAGCCTTTTAATAAATAGAAATTTATAGTGATTAACTTTTACGATTTTTACGATTTAGTCCTTGCACCTTAATTAATCACTAACTCGGTAAAATTTCCTATCCAAAATTTATTTCATCTACATAATAATTTCATAAATATTTAATAAATAAATTTACGAGCTCAATTTACCAAAATGAGATCCCGATACCTCATTTTTTAACACCATTAACTTTAGGGTTAAAACACTTATACCTTGACTAATTAACCAAGTAACAAATTTTGTTAAATCACAATTCAATATTACACTATATTTAACTCATAAATATTAATTAAATATATCTATGAACTCTTTCGTCAGAATTGTTGTCCCAAAAACACTATTTCTAACACCATTGAAAAATAGGTTGTTACACACTTATCAAATTCCCTTACACTTGAACCATCCGGATGAAAATGAAACCTAAAGAAACACTTCACTCAAATCGACAATTGAAAATATAATTATATACAAATGAGACAAGCAAACATGTTTTCATGAATACATTTGAAATCTTGTATGTTAAACAAAATATAGTTGTAACAATGATGCATACAATTAGGAAGAATTAGAAACAATATACCTTCGTGCTCGTGTGTGGTTGTCTTCCCTATTATTATGCAATGTATAAGAGATATTAGAAAAATCAAGAGAATATTTTCAAACTTTATCATGCTTTTGAAACTTACTGGGTTTCTAAAATCCACAATTTCAATCCAGTATAAAGTATCAAACTTCTTTTCTTTCAACTTCACTGCAAAAATTTCTTCATTAGCATGAGATAAAATAATAGTTCAATCAATAATATATTTAATCTTATTTTTATTTCTTTTTTTCTTGAATTTAGGACGATTACTTTTGAATGCGAGTGTGGATGACAACCCAAGAACCTATCTTGAATTACTATGTTAATCAAATCTCAACATTCTTTGACTTTACTCATATATACATCATTGGAGTATACTAGGAAACAATGAACCTTTTGATGCGAAGGTAAATGAAAACCAAGCACTTACCCTTGGTTACTCAGTTCGACCACTAGTTCTTTTCAAAGCTCATGAAGTAGACAATAGAGTAATCAATTATCATGATTATTGTCAAGATTATCCAATTAAGCACATTCGTCAATATTCAATCCAATATTCAAGCTCGAACATATCAAAATTTCACCTAGATCATTTTTTGTAAGCATGCTTCAAACAAAATTATTCTCTCAAAAATTGTAACATCGATTATAGAAAGCATATCAATAGAAAAGTGATGTGATGTCTCGTGATAAGTTTTATATTTATGATTGGTCATACTTGAAAACTAACTATTATCACGATGAAGGCAAGCACACCTATCAAACAGTAGTATAGTTTATAGCAAGACCAGAATATCGAACCCACAGAACTAAAAGTACTAGTATTAACTTTCTTTTTATTATCTAGCCTAAAATAAGAGGATTTGTTTTATCTAAACTAATTAACTAAACTAAAAATACACAAGAAGTAAATTGGGGAAATACTTTTGGGAAAACTGATTGATTTAGATAATACCCAAGGAAGAATCGACCTAGACTTCACTTGTTATTAGACTCTGAACAAGACGATTTATTCACTTGACTTGTTTCGTAGAAATCCCTAATTTATATTATTATCTCTCTTGAGACTAACAACGTCAACCCTAGGTTGATTAATTGAATTCTCTTTCTAATTAAAGCCCCTAGTGTTGCATTAACTCGATCTATGGATTCCTTTATTAGGTTTGACCCTAATCCTACAGATTTATGTCGCCTATGTCTAGGGGTGCAATCAACTCCGCTTAATTATGCTAGATCTACTCTTAGATAGGGACTTTGGCTCCTCTGAATAAGCACATCAATACTTGAATCAATATTCTGGAATATTAAAGCAAGAATTAAGAACACATAATTAAGAACAAATCAAATATTTATCATATAATTCAGAAAATAATAACAAGATCCGTCTTAGGTTTCATCCCCTTAGATCTTTAGGGGATTTAGTTCATAAGTGTAAAAGGAAACATCTTAGAAGAATAATGATAACAAAACATAAAGAAAACCCAAAAAACCCTAAAGGAAATTGAAGGGAGATCTTCAGTCTTAAAGAAGAATCCAACTTTTGTGATGGATCAATCGACTTTCTTCGAGTAATTCCTTGCCTCCTACTTCGTGTGTGCCTAAGTGTCTCATCTAGGATGTTTAAATAGGCTTTTGGATGCTTCCAAACCCTTAAAGGTCGCCTTTTTCGAATAGAACTAAACTTGGGCTCGACAGGGACACGCCGACACGCCCGTGTGAGGTGGCTTAGGCTGTTTTACAATATGTTAAATATACACGGGCATGTGGTCTACCCGTGTGAGGAAGTCTAGGCCCTTTTAATTTCCCATGTTGACCCATTTTCTCTATTTTTGGCCTGTTTCTCGCTCTTTTTACTCTCCTATGCTCACCTAAGTATAAAACATGAAATTAAAGGATTAGGAGCATCAAATTCCAAAAATCTAATGATAATTCATCCAAAAATATACTAAGCATGGGATAAAAATATGTATAAATTACGTCTTATCAAATACCCCCACACTTAAGCGTTTGCTTGTCCTCAAGCAAAATCCTCAACTCACGATCAAAATAAATTCTTCTCAACTTATAATTCTCATCAATAATGTTCTGAAATAATCCACAAGTAGTCATGCATTGAAAATTTAACTAAAAGAGCATTAAAGTTTCAAATAGTCAAAATCGAGCATTTTAATCATAAAATTATAGGCATCCCCTTTATCTAAATAATTATCTTTGATTCCAAATTGATAATGGTTGACATCCTCACTAAAGGTTCACTCAAATCACTCAATGTGTTTAGGGTTCACATTAAGCACTCACTAGTCAAACATGAAAAGTTATTACCATAGGCTTGCATGAAATCAAGTCTCCACCACTATAAATGAGATGATACAGAAATCAAAAGGTCTTTGAAGGGTTGTAATGGGGCATTGGTTTAAAGGTGTGGATTAAGGCTGAAAAAGAAACGGTCAGAATCGATATTAACTTGATAAATTACCTAACTGGAAAAATAACTAATCATCAACTAAATACATATGATCTTCTTCTCAGAATACGAAATTAACAACTTAAGCTCAAAACAAAGAATTACTACTAGTATGTATGTATGTTTTTTTTTAAGAACAAATCAAGTAAGAGAGAATTATGTGATTCGAATAAAAGAACATAGTTAGGCAATTAACCAAATTAAATCTCGACAAAAAGGGAATAAATAAGAAAAATTCTCAACGAATCAAAAAAGGGTTAAGTTATGGGTTATTATTAAGGGGAAAATTAAGAAAAAATTAGTTAAGGCCCAAAGGGGTTCACTAGGGGTCAATTATGTGGGTAGGTTTTTCATGGGGTAAATAGGTTAAAACCTAAGTGCCCTTATCATTTTAGTATATCAAATCAAAGGTGTGGTCTTGACATGTATAATTGATGCAAGTTCTAGAATAACCAATCAATGTTGACACACTCATAACCAATAAAATTAATGAGCAAGAAAGATATATGCTCTGTAAGGCTCAAAATCTCACGAAAATTATGGGTATTTGTTGTCAAACCTATAAATTCAAAAATTCAAGATAATACCTCAATTCAGGGAAACAACCTAGCAATTTTAATTTTCAAAAAATTCAACTTATCATATTTGATTCCCTAATGTCTTAAAGTTTAAATAATCAATGCACATTTACTTATGATTTAATTCAAAACATATCGATAAAGATCATGGGTCAATCAAAATTTATTCTAATAATGATATGAGAAAATTATTTGAGATAAGATAAAAATTCAGGGGTTTTCTGGTAATGGTATAAATAACCCCCCGCACTTAAGATGTACATTGTCCTCAATGTACAAAGATATACAATAGTGATATACAGATAATATCAAAAGAGAGAGAGAGAAGTGAATCTGCCCAGAAATTGTGCATGAAATCCCTAGATTAGTGAGAGCGAGAATTGAAGATAAAGCTGGAGGAAAGGCATGATTCTGAGGGATAAATGAGAAGACGCCATTGTGAAAGAGAATTAAGAGAAAAATTCGATAATAATCATAAAGATAAGCAAAGTTTAAAAATATAAACATGAGTCTTCAAAAAAAAATAAATAGAAATAAAAGTAAAAATAAAAATAATATGAGTTTAAAAAGAGGCACGGCCGTGTAACCCAACACAGGTCTCACACGATCGTGTCACACGCCCGTGTGGCTCAAGTCCAGCCCGTGTTTATCACGAAATGAGAAATCGTCACACGGCCTGAGGACACGCCCGTGTGTCTAAGTCGTGTGGTCACATGGTCGTATCGCACGACCGTGCGCGATGTGGTTTGCTTCTCCAACACCCATGTAAATATGCGCACGCCTGTGTTCTTTTGACAGTCTCGACCACGGGTGGTGGGCACAGGCGTGTCGCACGCTCGTGTTCATTTGGCAGAATTGCCCACGGCCATGTCGCATGGCCATGGCAACGTATCAAATCTCGTGTTTTGGGAAAAATTTTGCTCTATTTTCACACGGTCGAATACCACGACCGTGTCTCTGCCGTGTTATGAGCACAGCTTAAAGCACGCCCATGGGCTAGGCCGTGTTCATCCCTGTCAAATGTCAAAATTTGCTGCAGTTAGCCCATGAATGGTTAAAGAAAAATTAAACCCTATTTAGTGAGGTTAGTACTTGGGTTGCCTCCCAAGAAGCGCTTATTTAGAGTGTGAGCTAGACTCTACCTTGTGGGTATATTTAGGGAAGTTCGTGGAGCCATAGCTCCTCTCTATCGTCTTTAAAATTATCACCGATGTAAAGTTTGAGACGATGTCCATTTACTTTGAAAGTGCCTTGTGATGGGTGACTTACCTCTACTGTGTCATATGGAAAGACAGTCTAGACTACGAAAGGACCTGACCATCGTGATTTAAGCTTCCCAGGGAAAAATTTGAGCCTCGAGTTATATAACAGGACAAGATCTTCAACTTTAAATTGCTTGCGTTGTCTTAAACAAGCATCGTGGCGGCGCTTCGTTGTTTCCTTGTATAGGCGTGAATTTTCATATACATTTGTTCACCACTCATCTAACTCGTTCAATTGCATCAACCTATTTTTACCTGCAAGTTTGAGATCAAAGTTTAGAAATTTTATAGCCCAGAATGCCTTGTGTTTTAACTCAAATGGTAGATGACAACTTTTTCCATAAATAAGTTTGTAAGGGGATGTTCCTATAGGGGTCTTAAAAGCAGTTCTATAAGCCCATAAAGCATCATCTACTTTCATCGCCCAACCCTTTTGTTTGATTCTATTGTCTTTTCTAGGATACGTTTGAGCTCTCGGTTTGCTACTTCGACTTGTCCACTAGTTTGAGGATGATAGGGGGTAGTTGTTTTGTGGTGAACTACGTATTTCTTAAGGTTCTTATCAAATTGGGCGTTACAAAAATGAGTACCCTTATCACTGATAATTGATCTTGGTGATCCAAATCGAGAGAAGAGTTTCTTAAGGAATCGTACTACCACTCTAGCATTATTAGTAGGTAAAGCTTGGGCATCCACCCATTTAGACGTATAATCGACGGCTACTAATATGTATTTATTCCCAAACGAGCTGGGAAAGGGACTCATGAAATCAATACCACATATATCAAATAATTCACACGAGAGCATGTATGTTTGGGGTATTTTGTCACGTTTAGAGATATTACCTATTCGTTGGCAATTATCGCAAGTAGAAACATACCTATTGGCGTCCTTGAAAAGTGTGGGCCAATAAAAACCTGATTTGAGTATTTTATGTGCGGTCCTATTTCCACTGTAATGTCCTCCAGTTGGTCCTGAGTGGCAATGTTCCAAGATATTCAATGCTTCTGACCTTATAACGCATCTCCTAATGACTTGATCTGCACATATACAGAAAAGGAAAGGGTCTTCCCAAAAGTAGTTTTTCACATCAGTAAAGAATCGCTTCTTTTGTTGATGTCTCAACCCTTTTGGGATAATATTAGCGGCTAAAAAATTCGCAATGTCTGCAAACCAAGGTACCTTAGGATCCGATATAGCAAAAAATTGTTCTTCAGGAAATGAATCATTTATTTCAACTTCATTTGGCTCTTTGGTACTTGAATTTTCGAGCCTGGAAAGATGGTCAGCTGTGAGATTTTCAGCTCCTTTCTTATCCTGAATCTCCAAGTCAAATTCCTGCAATAACAGAATCCATCGAATAAGTTGAGGTTTTGCATCAGTTTTAGTTAAAAGGTAGCGAAGAGCAGAATGGTCAGTATAAAAGACAACTCTAAACAATATGAGATATGGCCTAAATTTATAGAATGCACAAATCACAGCTAGCAGCTCTTTCTTCGTGGTGGTGTAGTTTTCTTGTGCGGCTGTCAAAGTTTTGCTAGCATAATAAATAGGTTGAAAATGCTTGTCTCTTCGCTGTCCCAAAATTGCACCTACTGCAAAATCACTCACATCGCACATTAGTTCGAAAGGTAAATTCCAATCAGGTGAGATTATAATTGGAGCATTAATTAATTTATTCTTTAAAGTATTAAATGCTTCTAAACATTCCTGATCGAAATTAAAGGGCACATCTTTTTCTAGTAATTTAGTCAATGGCTTAGCTATTTTAGAAAAGTCTTTAATAAATCTTCTATAGAAACCAGCATGTCCTAAAAAGCTTCTAATAACTTTAATCGAACTAGAGGGAGGTAGTTTTTCAATTGTTTCAATTTTAGATTTATCGACCTCAATCCCTTTACTAGAAATTTTATGTCCTAACATGATACCTTCTTGAACCATAAAGTGACATTTTTCCCAATTAAGTACAAGGTTCGTTTCCTCACATCTTATTAAAACTTGTTTCAAATTTTTAAGGAAAAGATGGAAAGAGTTACCGAATATCGAGAAATCATCCATAAATACCTCCATGATGTCTTCTACGAGTTCGTCAAAAATGGCCATCATGTAGCACTGAAAAGTAGTAGGAGCATTACATGATCCAAAAGGCATTCTACGATAAGAAAACGTACCATATGGACATGTGAATGTAGTCTTTTCTTGATCTTCAAGAGCTATTGGGATTTGAAAATAACCAGAGAGTCGTCTAAAAAGCAGTAGTACATGTGCCCGGATAATCTTTCCAACATTTGGTCAATGAATGGAAGGGGGAAGTGATCTTTTCTCGTGGCGTCATTCAGATACTTAGAGTCAATGCAAACTCTCCAACCTGTGACTATCCTTATTGGGATTAATTCATTCTTCTCATTGGTTACAATAGTCGTGCCTCATTTCTTAGGAACAACCTGCACTGGACTTACCCAAGAACTGTCAGAAATAGGATAAATTATTCCAGCATCTAGGAGTTTCATTACCTTAACTTTAACAACTTCCTTCATGTTGGGGTTCAGTCATCTTTGAGCTTGCGCACATGGCTTATAATCATCTTCTATTAAAATTTTGTGGGTGCAAAAAGAAGGGCTGATCCCTTTAATGTCAGAAATTTTCCAAGCTATGGCTTTTTTATGTTCTCTTAATATTTGGAGCAATTCCTCTTTCTCCTTGGGTTGCAAGTTAGAAGCAATAATCACTGGTAATGTAGAATTATTTCCAAGGAATGCGTATTCCAAGTGATTTGACAACTGTTTAAGTTCCAGTTTGGGAGGTTCTTCAATAGAAGGTTTTTGCTTAAGTTCATTGTTTACCTTAATACCCTCATATTCTGCTTGTCTTGGGGAGGGTTCATTGGAATTTAGTTCAGCTTTTATCTTATCTATCTCAGAATCATCATCATCTACCTCCTTTTCTTGGGCAAGACACAGTCCAACGTGTCCTTATGTATGATTTCCTGAAAAGAATCTTGAGTAGCATGATCAATAGAGTCAATAAAATAGCATGAGTCATCCTGTTCCCTAGAAAATCTCATAGCATCATAAATTTTAAAAATAATCTCTTCGTCACCTACTCTAAGTACCAATTTACCATCACCCACATCAATAACAGCCCTAACAGTGGCTAAAAATGGATGCCTTAAAATTAAAGGCACTTCAACATCTTCATCCATGTCAAGCACAACGAAATCAACAGGGAATATAAATTTATCTACTTTTACAAGTATGTCCTCTATAATACCCTTAGGATATTTAACAGATCTATCAACTAGTTGGATACTCATCCTAGTGGGTTTAGGTTCCCCAAGACCAAGTTGTTTAAACATTTTATATGGCATCAAATTAATGCTAGCGCCTAAATCATCTAGTGCCTTATCAACATTCAAACTACCAATTAAGCAGGGAATAGTAAAACTTCCTGGATCTTTTAGTTTGGTTGGCAGTTTATTTTGGAGTATGGTCGAGCACTCCTCGTTAAGTTCCACTGTAGATAAGTCTTCAAAATTCCTTTTATTTGTTAGAAGCTCCTTTAAAAATTTTGCATAGGTAGGCACCTATGATATAGCTTCAACAAAAGGTAAGTTAATATGCAGTTGTTTAAAAACTTCAAGAAATTTATCAAATTGTGCATCCATGCTGTCTTTCTTCAACTTTGCTGGATATGGGGTTGGTGGTTTATATTCTTTTGGCATTGGGTTGTCATTGTTTTCGGGTTCTACTTCCTTTCCTTCATTTCTGTCAGCTTCTTGTAGTGGCTTCTTTCAGATTCAGCTAACATTTTCCCACTCCTTAGTGTAACTGCTTTGACATGCTTTGTTGGATTGGGTTCGGTGTTACTAGGTAGACTTCCTGGTGGTCTCTCTGAAATCATCTTAGCCAGCTGTCCAATTTGATTCTCGAGCCCTTGGATCGATGCTTGCTGATTTTTAAGTGCAGTTTCAGTGTTTTGAAAACGGGTTTCTGCTACTGAAATAAATTTTGTCATCATCTCCTCAAGGTTCGATTTTTTCTCTTGCTGGTAAGGTTGTTGTTAGAAGCCTAGAGGGGGTGGTGGTCTTTGATTCCTTTGGCCTCCCTATGAGAAATTTGGGTGGTTCCTCCAGCCTGCATTGTAAGTGTTACTATAAGGGTTATTTTGAGGTTGAGGATTATTACCCATATAATTTAGTTGCTCGTTTTCCATGTTGTGGCCATAGGGTGGGTATCCTGAATTGCTCGTTCCACCTCCACTTACATCGCATTGCATTACTGGGTGAACCTGTGAAGAGCCAAGTAAACCATCAAATTTTCTCTTCAAAAGTTCTACCTGATTAGAGAGCATAGTGACCAAATCGACGTTAAAAAAGCCGGCTGCTTTTGTTGTTTTCGTCCTCATGACTTGCTATTGATAATTATTTAGTGGCATCTCTTCTATAAATTCATAAGCCTCTTCAAGTGTCTTATTATTGATAGTTCCACCAATAGCTACATCAATCATCTGTCTAGTCAAAGGATTCAGGTCATTGTGAAAAGTTTGAACCTATAGCCAAAGTGGTAACCCATGTTGAGGGCACCTTCTCAATAGATCCTTGTATCTCTCCCATGCATCATAGAGGGTCTCTAAATCCATCTGCACAAAAGAAAAAATATCATTCCTTAATTTAGCCATTTTAGCCGGCAGAAAGTATTTAAGTAAAATTTTTGTGGTCATTTGTTCCCAAGTGGTGATTGACCCTCGTGGTAATAAGTTTAACCACTGTTTAGCCATATTCTTCAAAGAAAGGGAAACAACCGAAGGCGAATGGCATCATCAGAAATGCCATTGATCTTAAAAGTGTCGTAAAACTCCAGAAAATTCGCCAAATGAGCGTTTGGATCCTCGTCCTGTAAACCATCAAACTGAACAAACTGTTGTATCATTTGAATTGTGTTAGGTTTCAGTTCAAAATTATTTGCTGTAATAGTAGGTCTAGCTATACTCGATTCAACTCCTGTTAAGGTAGGTTTAGCATAATCATACATAGTACGAGAAGCAGGATTCTGATTTACTGGATCTGCAACAACCACAGGAGGAAGCTGATTATTCTGGTTTTCAGCCATCTCCTCGATTGTATTATGGATATCTTCCTCTTGTCATTCCTCTATGTTTCTTAGGTTTCGCCTTATTTCTCATCGATTTCTATGAGCTGTGCTTTCAATCTCACTATCAAAGAGTAATGGTCCTGACGGGTTTCTTCTAGTCATAAACTATAAAAACCTATCAGAAGAAAATAAAAGAAAATTTAGTAAAATTAACAAAACTAAGATAAAATTTAAATTGCAATAAAATAAATGGCTAAAGTAATAAAAATTAAGCGTCCCTAATATTTTTTAGTTCCCCAAAAACGGCACCAAAAACTTGATGTGATGTCTCGTGATAAGTTTTATATTTATGATTGATCGTACTTGAAAACTAACTATTATCACGATGAAGGCAAGCGCACCTATCGAACAATAATATAGTTTATAGCAAGACCAGAATGTCGAACCCATAGGAACTAAAGTACTAGTATTAACTTTCTTTTTATTATCTAGCCAAAAAATAAGATGATTTGTTTTATCTAAACTAATTAACTAAACTAAGAATGCACAAGAACTAAATTGGGGAAATACTTTTGGGAAAACTGATTGATTTAGACAATACCCAATGAAGAATCCACCTAGACTTCACTTGTTATTATACTTTTGGGAAATACGATTTATTCACTTGACTTGTTCCGTAGAAATCCTTAATTTATATTATCATCTCTCTCGAGACTAACAATGTTTTACCCTAGGTTGATTAATTGAAATCTCTTTCTAATTAAAACCCCTAGTGTTGCATTAACTTGATCTATGGATTCCCTTATTAGGTTTGACCCTAATCCTACAGATTTATGTCGCCCTATGTCTAGGGGTGCAATCAACTCCGCTTAATTATGCTAGATCTACTCTTAGATAGGGACTTTGGCTCCTCTGAATAAGCACATCAATACTTGAATCAATATTCTGGAATATTAAAGCAAGAATTAAGAACACATAATTAAGAACAAATCAAATATTTATCATATAATTCAGAAGATAATAACAAGATCCGTCTTAGGTTTCATCCCCTTAGATTTTTAGGGGATTTAGTTCATAAGTGTAAAAGGAAACATCTCAGAAGAATAATGATAACAAAACATAAAGAAAACCCAAAAAACCCTAAAGGAAATTGAAGGGAGATCTTCAGTCTTAAAGAAGAATCCAACTTTTGAGATGGATCAATCGACTCTCTTCGAGTAATTCCTTGCCTCCTACTCCATGTGTGCCTAAGTGCCTCCTCTAGGATGTTTAAATAGGTTTTTGGATGCTTCCAAACCCTCAAAGGTGGCCTTTTCCAAATAGAACTAAACTTGGGCTCACAGGGACACGCCCGTGTGACATGCCCGTGTGAGGTGGCTTAGGCTGTATTGCAATCTATTAAATAGATACGGGCGTGTGGTCTACCCGTGTGAGGAAGTCCAGGCCGTGTTGATTTCCCACGTTGATCCATTTTCTCCATTTTTGGCCGGTTTCTCGCTCTTTTTACTCTCCTATGCTCACCTAAGTATAAAACATGAAATTAAAGGATTAGGAGCATCAAATTCCACAAATCTAATGATAATTCATCCAAAAATATGGTAAGCATGGGCTAAAAATATGTATAAATTACGACTTATAAAAAAGAATTGTGAATTTAGATAATATGGAGCATCTATTATTCTAACAAACATCCTAACATCATAAATCATTTTTACAAATTCTATATAAAGTCAACATGTAGGTTTCGAAGTTATTCATTACGAAAAATTTACAAATCTCATAATTATATAAAAATATTTCAACATCTCATCGGGTTAATATTTTTTGCAAACTACATGCATCATGCAAAAATCGAGAAGAAATAAAATATGCAATTTTTTTAAAAAAAAATAACTAAAAAAGTCATGCAAACTAAATTGACTCTACTCCCCCACACTTAAATTGAACATTGTCCTCAATGTTCCAAAAAGAAGTGAAGAATTAGGAAACTTCCTTGTTTATGTACTTAGAAAATATGTCTAAGTTGAACTATCCTTTGTTCCTCTCGAAGCACTAATGACTTGTTCTATCAAATGGGATGATACTGGGTGTAGTTCAAAAATAATTTCTAAGTCACATCTATCTCTCTTATCCATGTGTTCAACAAATAAATCCAAAAACACCTAGAATTTAATGAGAAAAGAATCAAATAATACATTAAAACAGTCTCACTAAGTTTTCAAAGTCACTCCCTTGATCTATTGTGGAAACTTTTCTTTTATTATGCTAGGTTCCGAAGAAAAATAGAAAAATGAACAAACTAAATAAAATGACTTTGAGGAGGTCAAATATAGGTTATAATATCAAATATAAAATTCTAAAATACCAAAATACCCTTAAAGCATGATTTTGGGCTGTCCACTCCACCAAAAGCATAGAAAAATTAGAGTCGAAAGGCTCTCCATTCGTGTGGGGGCAAAAATGTAACATCCCAAAATAGGACCTAAATGGAATAGTGGTTGTGAAACCATGAATCTAAGATAGAAATGTTTATTCCGATTAATTTTTATAATTTACTGAGTGATTAGATACATGTGTTAGAGTATCGATGGAAAATTTTATAGATAGCATGCTTAATTTCTCTACTAGGGCTTAATTGCAAAAGTTGATAAATATGAGTTTTAGATGCTAAAGGATTAAATTAAAGAGTAATTAGAACATTAGGTTTTTATGGACAAAAATGGACATACGTAGATAAAAATAACTAAAGGTTTAATAAAGGGTATTTTAGTTATTTGGTAATTAAAAGATTAAAAAAGGGGAAAAGATGGCAAAATGTGCCCATCTTCTTCATTAGGCTGAAATTTCAAGGGTTTTTCATAGTTAGGATTCTGTCAAGCTTCCAAGCTTCATAATAAGTGATTCCAAGCCCCGTTTTTAATGTTCTTTACGTTTTTGAAGTCCCAATAACTTGATTTAGCTTATTCTAGCAATAATTTAACATAGGGTTCATATTTGGAAAATACCCATAGGTGAAATGTGTTTATTTCTATGTTTTATGGTAGAATATGAAGCTTGAAATTATGTTAAACGACCCGAGCTAAGCGATTTTAAGCGAAAACGAGTAAAACGACATAATCGGTAAAAATACCTAATGGTCATAAGTACATGTCAAAGTGGGAATTTGATGTTTCCGTAGGTAAATAAATGATCAGCGTGTCATAAAACATAAGAATTAGGTATAAAGTTTCATTTCCGATCCTTGGGGAAAAAGTGTAAATATGCAAAAGTTTAGGGGCAAAATCATAATTTTTCCAAAGTTAGAGTTAACGACTGTTTTGATAAATTTGAATATTAAATAAGTTAAATTTTCTATTATAGATCAAGAAGAACAAAATTCAGGGTTAGACCGAGGAAAGAAAAAGGTTGATGACTAAATCAAAATATTTGATCGTATTTTGTATCGAGGTAAGTTTGCGGTAAATAAATGCAATGTTTTATTATTTATAATTAATGATGTTATTTTTCAGCATCTATATTTTGTAAATTTATTCCTTGATGATTCAAGCAAGAATTGATGGAGAAATGATTCTTAAAGTCCCGGTTGAATCTTAGGAATGTGTAGGATACAAATGTCATGACATTAGGGTTTAAGGATACCAAGTAAGACCATGCCAAGGCATGGCATTGGTAAGTTTTACAAGGCAAGGAATTCAGGTAATACCATGTCAAGACATGGCATTGATAAACTAAGATAAGGCAAAGATCCCATGTAAGACCATGCCAAGGCATGGCAATGATGAGTTCATAAAGCAAGGATACCACGTAAGACCATGTCAAGACATGACAATGGTAAGTTTAAAAAGGAAAGGTACCCGTGTATCCTTAGTATTCCAAGTGGTTCAATGGAAAATTTAAAGAGTGTACCAAAGGGGAGGTAAGATAAGTCCATGTTCGAAAGGTTCAGGTTATCTTGATAATTCATTTAGAATGTTGTTATTTATTTACATGCAAACTTACTAAGCTTTATGCGTACTCCCTTTCTTTTCTCTCTTTTTTATAGTATCGCAAAGCCAACTCGAAAAATCGTAAGGACGTCGGAGATTGCCTCACACTATCAACGAGCTATCTCGGTATTTTGTGACTAGAAATACTTTAAGTTATGACATGTATAGGGACTTGGCTATTTTGTGTGTATGTCCTTATGATATGATTAAAGAATGGCATGTGAATACTTGGTAGTGATTAGCTTATGATATAGCTAAATATGAACATGTTTTGGTATTATGTATGCCTAAATGAGGTTTGATGCAAAGAAATTATGGAGTAAGAGTTGGCCATGGAACAATTAGGAAATAGCAGCAGTGACGTGGTTTTGAAAAATCACTAAAAATTTTAGAAATGGAATTAAATTGTGAATGAGATATATAATTAAATTTATTGAGTCTATTTTCATAGGAAAGAAACAAAGTAGCGAAGGAAGTCTATATTCTGAGATATTTAAATTTTTGTAATACTGGTTCAGAGTGACTTCGTGATCCCCTATTCCAACTTTGAAAAATCACTAGAAATTGTAAAAAAAAAGAATTATAAGTCATAGTTTATGATTCTAGATTCCTTAGTGAGTATATTTTCATTAGTAACAAATGAAAACATTATCCGAATTCTATATAATGAGATAATCGATTTTTAGTGAAGAGAGGTTAGGTCTGCTAAACTGCAAAACAGGGGAACATTTAATGAATAAACTGTACTAATTGACCAAGCCAAAAATTCTGGAAAAATTATGGTAAGAATATATATGAGTCTAGTTTCAGAAAAAAATTATGGATTTAAATTTTGAGTTTCATAACTCGATCCATAATTAATTTAGTGACTATTACGCAAATGGACAGTTTTATTATGAATAGTAAAATAAATTGTTTTGAGTTGTGTAAGTAATTGGAAAATTTTTAATGTTCCCGGTTTGGTTCCGACCCGTTACAATTGCATGTTTTAGGGCCTCGAAGGCCCTTTTTAGGGATTTATTGGATGAATGCTAGCGAATTAATTTTTAAAAGTAAAAAAAAATTATGCCCCAAACAAGTAAGATAAGTCTTGTAATGCCTCGTGCTCGACTCTGGCGATGGTCTCGGGTAAGGGGTATTATAATAAAAGGGTGTTGGGGCTAGTCTTGTAGGGGGATTGTCTGTGCTAAGGCATAGTCTTGTAGCACGAGAGCACACTACTCTCTATGGCTGAGCTGGAAAACATCAAATGTAGGTGGTATCAGGGCATTATGGCGTGGTCTTATGGCGTCGGAGCATTGGGGATCACGAGCAACCGCATCACAGCACAGGATCTAGGGCTTGGACTCATGATTTGAGGTCGCGACTCCATATTTTTGAGCCATGGTTCCCTCATCCTTTTTTAATTTTTTGTGTTTTGCTCATTTTTACTCATTCTTTTCACTTCCATCAATCATCAAACTTGCATCCTAAATTCCTTCGCACCTAATTAGAGTTGTGAAATACCAAATAATTAATAATTTTGAATCATATAAAAAGAGAATAAAATTTTTAATTGATCTATCACAATTCGTTGTAGCAGATTAAACTACTTTCTGTACTTAATGAGCTCGTAGAAAAGTAATTTAGTTATGTTTTTGTTTAGTTTTCACTTTTTGTACATAGGTAATAAAAGGAGAAATTTAAGTGATTTATATGTCCTTGGGGGCTAAAGCAGGCTTGAGGGTAGACTAATATGTTCGGTGAGAGTGCAAGACACTATTCGAAGGCACAAAGTCAATGGAGTGCCCATGATGTTGCAACACGGAGCTTGGATATTGCAACACGTTGAACAAAGTACCAAAAAGAGAAGTCTGACATCGGTGTCGTGACACAGCTATAGGGTATTGCGACATAGACATAGGGTGTCACGACATAGCCTTGAAGACACGCCCTAGCTAGTAAATTGCCATCAGTATCGTGACCCTGGTATGATGAGGTCACTTAATGGGTCAAGTGTGTTCTATCTGCACAATGAACTTTAACGCAAAATAGTCAGCAAAATTAGGTCAAGGATTAGCGGCCAAACCTAGGCCTATAAATAGAATTACTTTCAATAGTTTATAGATAACTTTTTACTTAACTTTATTTTTACTTTCAATTGTAACTGAGATTTCTTTTAAGTTGCAGTTTTTATTACAGTTTTCTATTTCATTCTTAGCGGGAAGTGGATTGTAGATCGATCGACTCTTCAAGGATTGCCATTCACGTTATTATAATTATATCATGATTTTTCTTATTTTTGCTCTTTATTTGTTCTTAATGTTTATCTTTTTAATTAATTACATTGCTTGAGTTAAATCAATGGGGAACTAATCTTGTAAGGGAGATTAACAGGTGGATGTTGGATTGATTAACTTCTATGTAGGGTTTCATAACAGATTAGCTGGTTGGGATAGGAGAAACTTAAAACCTTAGGCTTGACAACCCTTGGAAGTCATATAGGTGGAAATGAACCTGAAATCGGTACTGCCTATCCATGAAAACCTTACCCCAATCCGATCTGAATTGTGACATCGAGAGATAACTAGTTCCTCCAACTTATTAGGTTAGTGGAAGACCGAAAGACCTTGCTAGGTTAATAACTAGTTGACTGAATAAAATCTGCAATCTGTTTCCATAATTGTTTATATTATTTTTATAAAATAGTTTTTCTCATCACCTTAGAAATAATCGTAATATAATTTGGTTGAAATACCAACTAGGCCTATTAGCGTAGAAGTTAATATTAGTTTAGTCTCTCCTCCTTTGGGTACAATCCTCTGAGTATTCTAATACTTCGTTGTATAAACTATATTACAACTTGACCTGTATACTTGTGGACACCGCCTTACTCCTACCTTTAGTTTGCAATATTCTCACTTCCGATGTTGGTACATCGGGATGTGGTCAAGTTGTTGGAGCCATTGTCATGGAGGCAACGCCATTGAATTAGTCTTAATTTTTGTGCTTAATAGGATAATCAAGAAAATTTTAAATTATAGATACAAATTTTTTTATTTTTTCATTAATCTAATTTACTAACTTATTCTGTTTCTTTGTGAATTTCAATGTACGAGAAGAGGCATGGATATCTTGACAAGTTGACTTGCATGAAAGTCTATAGAATTGACTATTAAAGGTTATTTTTAATTAACTCCTAGCATTACTATTAATTGGTATTGTTGTTTTTCAAAATTAGTAAAATGATGCAAGTGTTAGAGGCAGTCCCCTTTGACATGAATTGGTTAAGACCTAGTATTGTTTGACCTTATTAGGAATCCCTAGTTTGAGCTTAACCCTGCATTACTAACATGGATATCTTTGAATATCAAGTTTAGCAGTTATGCAGAAGGAGATCCAATAGTATTTCTACATCTATTGGAACAACTATGCAACATAGTTGTGTACATAAATGTTTCATTGGAGGCTAGTAAATTGTTACTTATTCTATTCACCCTAGAAGGATAGGAAAAAGCCTGGCTAGATGCTTTCACTCCAGACACCATTACTATTTGGGTCGAATTCGTACAGTTATTTCTATGTTGAGTTGTACCAATAACTATGGTAATTAGCACATACAAGGAGTTATTCAGATTCAAGCAAGTTGCTACCGAAACATTAGGAAAGGCATGAGAAAAATTTAAGGGTTCGCGATACAATTGCAACATTTCTATGATGGGTTGGATCGATAAAATAAACATTAGTTTGATATTATAGTCGAGGAAGTATTTGGTAAAAAATGGGTAATGAAATAGTCATATTGCTACAAAAGGTTAGTAGCAATGAGCATACATGGGGTATAAGTTAAAAGCTAGAAGCTATAGAGGTAGTAGAAATCACACCACAAGAGGTCATAATCAATAATCCAGAAAGGGTAGTGTTAAATGAAGTTAAGTTGGATGGGGTAAAAATGGGAAAAGAGAATGAGGAGGAAGAGACCATTGAAAATCTAGAACGAGAAAATGATGAACTGGTCTTTCAGCTCGATTAGTGGTGTAAAAGTAAAGAACAACCAGAACAAGTAAGACCATCTACAGAAAAAATGGTACCTTCTATTATGGAACTGTTTGTGTTAGAACTAAACCCCTCATTGATCATCCAAAATATGTGTATTTAGGAGAGCAGAACACATTGAATGTGATTATTGCATTAAGTTTATCGGTAGAACAAGAATGAGCATTATTGGGTGTTTTAAAAAGATACAAGAAAACAATTGGATGGACTATTACAGATATTATAGGAATCAATCCAAGTTGATGTCAACATAAGATTAGATTGGAAGAAGGAATTAGTCAAATGGCTATATGTTGGAATAGTTTATGCTATTTCTGATAGTGAATGGGTGAGCCCTACACAGTGTGTACCAGAAAAAGGAGGATTGCTAGTAGTCGAAAATGAGAAAAACAAATTAATCCCAACTCGAACAGTAATTGGATAGAGGGTGTGTATTGGTTATCAAAAATTGAATGATGTGAGTAAAAAGGATTATTTTCCTCTTCCATTTATTGATCAAATGCTTAACATATTAGTAGGAAAAGAATACTATTGATGTAACCTCACTAACTTGGCCTAGATGTTACAGCTGAATCATGAAGGCTATATTGGCCACAGAAATGGCCAAGTAGTTCGTTTAACTTACAGAAAAACCCTAATTTATCTCTCTTTAGGAAAATATCAAAACATTTATTAGTCATGCCAACTTTATTTAGAGTTTGTCCTATTATTGAGTCGCGAAATTTTGAAAATAGTGGAGTCATCATTTTTTTCTATGAAAAATCTGTGTCGTTCTAATGCAGTGAAATTCTGTAAGTATGTCGTAATTTACTTTAGGTCAAATAACATGAAATTATCGTTATTAAGTTCAATAGCCCATGCATGCATAAAAATCCCAAATTAAATTTTACCAGGCCACAATCCAAATGATTAAGGTTACAGTCCAAACCAAAGAAAAAGTTTTACTTAATATTTAATAAAATAAATAAATAGTCCAATGTCTGAGTTGATGCTCAGCATGCTGGGTCTAGTTCTAGTTACGAGGGTTACCTTAAAAGTATAAAGATAATGGGGTGAGCTTATGAAAGATCAATGTGAGTCAACATAATGTACAATCATACAAATAATCAAAAGGGATAACAGTCATAAATATAATTTCAAAATAGAACATGGCAAACCAATCAATGTATGAACATGTCATATGTATGATGCAATGCAAAAATGTTCCAACCTAACCATCCTTTACACACCACGAGTTCCCTAGAACTTGTCTACCAAACTCCAAACACTGCGAGCCAAAGCTCAATATGGATAAACCACCAATCAATAATGTAGTTAAGCTTCTGGTAAAACATAGACAAGCTACCAATAATGTGGACTTGCCACCAATATCAATAATGCAATTAAATCACCCAATCTCTTCAGTACTCCAAGTGCAGTATATTGAATCAATAGTATGGACTTTAAATGTTGTCGGTACTTCACAGAGTGCAAAAGAAAAAAAAATATTATCAGTGGAACAAATCATGCTTATCAATAACAGTTCGATACAATTATATTGCTTATCATGCTTTCAGTAAATAGTATAGGGGTGTGCCTTGCATAATTTCAATTAACAGAATTAGTGGCATGTGAACATGCTTTCAATACAATCAGTGGCATCCATAAAATGTAACAAAACACATACTTAACATAATATCAGTCATGGCAATTAAGTACATACCTTGCTTGTCACTCCATTTATTTGCTTTTAGGCCATTCAAACATGCCAGAACCAGAAAGCATGTTTTACCAATTTTCATCATAAAATATTCACTTTAGGCTAGTTACACAAAAGAAAGACCCACACCTTAGTTTCAAAAACTACAACACTAAACCATAAAATCCACACGTTTGGTCCTGAGCCTTAAATAAGCCTAGATCCAAAATCAACACTTAATACATTAAAATACAGTTAATGATCAGCCTTGAAAGACCTTTAAGGGTTCATACTAAGCAATGTTACATAATGTTTAATTGAATTTGTCTTTATAACATGATGCATTTATAATGCAATTAGACCATATTTAAAAAGGATGGATGGTTTTGGTATTAATTATCATGGTTTTATATTAATTTTAAAAGGTTAATTTTGTAATATGTTAATAATGTTATAACAATAAAACATAAAACAAAGTTGCATGTATTCATCTTTATTTTCAAAAGCCGAAAATACCAAAAGAAAAGAAAAAGAAAAAGAAAGCCACATTCAGCCATTAGCAAGCTTGATTCAAGGTGAGTTTTAGCTCGGTTTTTAATATTTTTTATGTTTTTGAGATCATTGTTATGTTATATATCAAGCCCATGTCTCAATTTTTGAATTTGATGATGATTTTGTATTTTGCCATTATTGAAAGCTTGTGATTTTTTTTATGCTGGAAAATAAAAGATATGTGATAGATTACCATGTTTTGTATTTGTATTTTTGATGAATTTGAGTAATTAGGGCTAAATTGTAAAAATAATAAATTGAGGGACTAAAATGTAAAATAAATTAAATGTGTGGACTTGTATAAGGAAGATGAATATTCAGCCTAAGCATGGTATATCCAAATTTTGCATATTTTGTGTTTTGTGCAATAGGGACTAATTTTCCCATTTATGTGTTTTCAGACTAAATTGAATGAATTTGTGTTTGAATAAGTTTAATTTGAATATGTTTAGATCAAGAACCAAAGAAATCGAATTTGGATCAGGGGAAAACCAAAGTGATTGAATAGTCGTTCCCTTCCCATTTTCATTGTTCGAGGTAAGTTTATAAGCAAATAGATGTTGTAAATTTTAAATAAATACGAGTTATATATGCTGAAATGAATTATGTGAAAGTATATATGTGGTAGTCGAATGTCTATATGCTTGGGAGCTATGTTTACGAACTCGATTCGACCGAGATACGACGTCTGAAAGCCCCGTACGAACCTTAGGAATAGCTAGGATACATATGTCATGACATAGGATTTTCGATATGTGATTTCGTGTGAGACCTTGTCTGGGACAGTGGCATTGTGACAACCCAATTTTGACCCTATTCAGAATGGTGGTTTTGGGACCACGAATCCGAGTTAGAAAAATATTTTACTATTTTTCTATGTGTTTAATTTATGTGAATTTGCATGTGTGAAATTTTGGTGACTTAATTTTGTCGTTTGAGTGCCTGATTAAATAAAAAGACTTAATCGCGTAAAACGAAAATTTGATGGTTAAATGTGAAAGTGCCTAATTTTTGTTGTCATTATAATATAAAGCATTTATGTTGTAATTATACCTTTGAACTTTTGCATGGACGATTATGGACTTGATTTAGTGGATTTGGAATAAAAATAAAAAGGCTAAATAGGGAATTTAATAAATTATGTAATAAAAATAACATAACACATGAAGCAAGATTGCATGTTCATCTTTTTGCCGTGAAGAACAAAAGAAAAGGAAAAGAAAGGGTGTTTAAAGGTTTGGCCTAGGTTAAATCTCAATTCAAGGTTAGTTTTAACTCGCTTTTTGTTGATTTTTACATTTTTGAGATCGTTGCTTCGAATACTACTCGACCCATGCTTGAATTTCTGATTTTTATGTATATTTTTACTTTTACCATTGTTGATTGCTTGATGAATTTTGTGTTTGATGATGTTAAATAAAAGTTATGTGATGGATTAACAAGTTTTTGTATTGGAATTTTGATGAAATTGAGTAAATAGGGTTAAATCGCAAACTATTTAATTAAGGGACTAAATTGTGAAATAAACGAAATGTGAGGATTTGTATGCATATGGGGAGTATTCGGCCTAAGCATGGCATGGGCAAATAATGCTTGTTTTGTGTTTTATGAAATTTGGATTAAATTGCTAAAAGTGTAAAATGTCGGGGCAAAAGTGCAATTTGCCCATTTATGTGTTTTTGAATGAATTTGATTGGATATTTGATTAAATAAATTTAATTTATATCAATTTAGATCAAGAAAAGAGAAAATTAGATTTGGATCGGGGGAAAACCAAAATAGTCGAATAATCTATTAATATTGTTCGTCGATATCTGAGGTAAGTCTTTAAGCAATTAAACATCATTAATTTTGAATGTAAATTAGTTTAATATGCTGATTTGGAATTCATAGATTTATAGTAGAGTTAGTCGAATATGAATAAGCATGGAATAATGTATTTGTGTTTAATTCGACTAAGTTATAACATTTGAAAGTCCGTATGAACTATATGAAATATATAGAATTTTCGATATATGAATTGTTTATGAGACAACTTTCTATAGTGATATTCAGGCTTTCAGCCTATCAAGCTTTGTGCTGATGAATTAAATCAGGCTTTATGCCTAGCAGGCTAATTGTCGGTGTATAAAATCAAACTTTGAGTTTAGCAGGCCTTGTGCCGGTGAATTATTATAAGTTTATGCCTAAAAGACTTTACACTGATGTGGTAATTGAATACGTTAAATGAGCTAAAACGATCAGGTACGTAATAGTTGGTTACCTGTTTGAAAATAGGATGAATTGATTTCTTGATATGTGATGAAAAACGATACATGAAGTTGTTGTAGTATATGTGTTAATATGAGAAATATATTTTACCTTATAGTTGTATATGGATGTAATGTTAAAGTTTGAGTGATGAATATATGTCTATAAATATATATATGTATATTCGATTATATAAGACAATATGGTTTTGAAATTTGAGAATATATTAATGAGGTATACATGTATATTCGGCCAAGGAGAAATTGTTCTATAAAAGTATATGCTATATATGTATGGAATTAAAAGCTTAAAATTATATGTGATTACAAATGCATAAGTTGATTTATTTAATTGAAATGATTTAGTAATTGAGATGTTATTATACATTAATTGTTTAATTTGTTTAAGGCTTACTAAGTTAAGTTAGCTTACTTTGTAAACGTTTTTTTTATATAATTGTTCTTTTTAGATTTTGGAGGTCGTTACGTGCTCGGGGATCATCGGTGAAGTCATCCATACTATCGGTCACTTTTGGTACTTTTTAAGAAAAATTAAATCTCAAATATATGGCATGTATAGGATAATATGTGTATGTTAAATTTTGAAGCATGTATATAACTAAAAGCCATGCGAAAATGGCTTGTTTATCAAGTTAATTTTAGTTTCATGCTATGATTAACTTGTGGTTCTATATATATATATATGGTTTTGATGATTCAGTCAATGTATACAATATGTTGTGTACTTGGTATGTGTTGGAAAAAGCTTGGTTATCTATATTCAACATAAGGTAAGTAATGGATGTTATTTGATATATGCATAATTTGTATATATGTGGAGTATTTGATATATGCAAGATGAAATGACTAATGTGATTATGTATAATAATTGTATAAATGATAGACTATAGTCGTATATATTATGTATATCTTGATTAGGTTGAATGGATTTAGAAATGCATATATGTACGCTCGAATGATGAATTTGAGTGAGAACAATGTAGGTCTTTTGAATTGGTTTTAAAGATTCAATTGTTTTACACTTATGCGCAAATGATATGTTAAGAAAATAATAGGTTGGTTATTATTAAATAAATAGGTAAAATGGCACTCATTTTTCTGTAAAAAAGAATTGACCATATTAAAATGCTATGTGAGTTAGAAGTCAAACATTTAATTATTTAGATGAAATTATAAATTTTTTTGACCATGTTTTATCTTACTAAAAATGTATATATATATTATTATATTTTATGCTGAGTAAGATAAATTTGAAATTTTTGGTATGGATGTGTATACAATATGATTAATAATGCAAGTTCGATTTGTAAATTAGTTAATCACTTTGTATATTTATATAAGTACGAAAATGACCTATATGATTATGTGAATGCATGATAGTTGTGATTTGGTCTGGTAATACCTCGTAATCAATTCCGGCAACGGATATGGGCTATGGGTGTTACAAGCATCGATATGTGATTACATGTAAGCCCACGTCTGAGACGTTGGCATTGTACAATATGTGTGATTATTCGAGTATCCTATTCAATTTTGAACGGTTCAACGAGCAATGATAAGTTATGATCGAATGTGTAATCAAGCTAAAAGGTTCAGGTATGTGCTTGTTAAATGCTTATATGAAAATAAGGTAAGTTTTGGTATTTGAAGTGATTATATGAATTATACATGTTGAAATGTTCGTTATATGTATATTGAATGCAAATCTATATTCGGCTAAATGATATATGTATGTGATATTAAAGTGTGAATCATGAATATACATAAATGAATGTATACATATATTTGGCTATATGATGATATTGTGACCTTGAAAGTAAATGATAACTTTGTTAATGAATATATGTGTATTTTGGCCAAGTTAAAGTTGATACATGGATGTATATGTTGTACATGAATTTGCAAGTTTGAATTAAATGTGATGATAGTAGCATGAATTGGTTTAGTCAAGTTGAGCTATTAATGTTAATGAATGTTTTATTTGCTTATGACTTGCTAAGCTGTGAAAGCTTATTGTGTGTATGTTTACTCTCTATTTTATAGATTTTTTTAAAGCTAGTTACGGGCTTAGGGATCGTCAAAGAAATCCATCACATTATCAACTGTTTCGGTATTTTTATAAAGTTGAACTTAAACCTATGGCATGTGTAGGTTAGCTTATGTTTATGTTTGTTTTGGGAAATGTAAATATGAGCCATGCGAAAATGGCTTGTTTATTATGTTAAGTTTGGTTTCTATGCTTTTGATTATATGATGGATATGTTTTGTTTTGATGATTCGATCATGGCATATAAATGATGTGTGCTTGGTATGGTTTATTAATGTTTGAGATTGATTATGGTTGATTATGGTTGAGGTTATTTTGGTAAGTTGCTAAAATATTTATGTGGATAATATGTGTGATAAGCTTGGAAATAATTTATATATCATTATTAATATTAGGTCATTATGTTCGGCTATAAGAGACAAGAAATAAATGTGCTTGTTGGATGGTTGGATAAATGTTTCAAGTGTAGTTACAATGACTATATTCAGTTATTTATTTAATTGATTAGATTTGACTATAATGATATGAAGGTATTTGCTAAGTGGGTTGGATTGTCTATGTGCAAATTTGGGCAGGTAATGTTTTAGTAATGTTGTTCTAAGATGGCTTAAGATGTATGGTCATAAATGTATAAATAGTGAACAACCAAAGATGTGGGTTTGGTTTAGTTTTATGGTTATTTTAGGTATAATATATGTGTATAAGTGAATATGTCTTATATGTCGCGTATGTGTTAATAATATGCTAGTAAACTAGTTTATCATGAACCTATTAATTATAGCAGAAAGTGATGCTTAGTATAATTGTAAAATATTAATTAAGATATTGGTTGTTTTGGTCATTAGTAAACAAATAATGAAAAACATAATTTGTGCCTAAGTTAATTGATGTTATGGTTTGTGTTTGCATTTTAAATATGGTAAATTTAGGCATATGAAATGATGCGTTATTTTGTGACTTAAATAAATGTGTATATCATGTTCGGTCATGATGTTGTATTAATAATGCCGCGTATCTTTTTGGTCATAAACTTTGATATATGATTTGTTTGGTTTTGCAAGTGCCTACATTATTATGAAATAAAGTGGTTTTTTTTTATGTTTAATAGTTAAATAACCATATGTTATATATATATGTACATTCGAATATAACTTAGGTGAATGTGTGAATGTCTAGAATTTGTATCTTGTTCGGTAATACCTCGTAACTCATTCCGGCGACGGATACGGGTTAGGGGTGTTACATCATGACATATGTATCCTAACTATTCCTATGGTTCGTACGGGGCTTTTTGGACGTCGAAACTTTATCAATACTTTCTCGAGTATCTCATGCTCAACTCATATAACCATTCATCAATGTTCAATATCATATTAACATTAATAATTCAATTCAAAACACGTTTATTTGTATATCGACTTACCTCGTATGGATTCGGATAGACGGAATCGGCTACTCGACGACTTTCGACTTTCCCCGATCTAATTCCGTCTTCTTTAGTTCTTGAACTATATAAATTAAAATTTAACTCTTTTATTCACCAAATCATTCAAATCAATCCAAAAACACATATTTAGGAATTTTACAAATTAGCCCTTACATTTTCACATTTTTGCAATTTAGTCCCTAATTCATAAAATCACAAAATACACAAAATTTCTTTAGACATATGCTTGGTCGAATATTCCTATAATACATAAAAGCCCACATATTTCATTTATTTCATATTTTAGTCCCTCAAAATCTCATTTTCACAATTTAGTCCAAATTACTCAAATTCATCAAAAATTCAAAGACAAAACATGTTAACCCAAAACATATCTTCCATTTATCAACAACTAAATTCACAAAACTCATAATTTCATCAATGGATCAATTCAAAATCATCAACAAAATCAGAAATTTAGACATGGGCTTTATAGAATATCAAGCAACGATCACAAAAACATAGAAATTATCGAAACGGATCAAAACACATACCTCAATCAAGCAAAACCTTAGTTGAACCCTAAACTCTTTTTCTTCTTCTTTTACTTAGTATTTTCGGCAACCATATATGAAAATGAACAAAATATATGACTTTTGTTTTATTTTAATTATCATATTAGCCAAATACCAATTTTACCCTTTGATATAAAACCATTCAATCATTAAACATATGACATTTATGTCCATCCATTAAGCTAATGGTCTATTTGCATCTTAAGGATTTCACATTTAATAAGACACACCAATTAAGCACTTTAACAAATAGAAGGCCACTTTTACAATTTACGCGATTAGGTCCTTTTCACAAATTAAGCAGAGAAGTAATCGAATTTTCACACGAAACTTTCACACATGCTTAACCGAATACTGTAAACACAAAAAATAATATTTATATATTTTTATGACTCAGATTTGTGGTCCTTAAATTACTATTCCAACTAGGGTCTAAACTGAACTGTCACAACTCTCCCCCTCTTAAGGATTTTCATCCCCGAAAATCTTACCGTTGAACAGATTCAGATATTGTTGTCTCATAACATCTTCGGGCTCCCACGTGGCCTCTTCAACACCGTGTCGATACCACAACACTTTAACTAACGGAATTTTCTTGTTTCGCAGTTGTTTAACCTCCCGAGATGAAATACGAATCGATTCTTTTTCGTAGGTCATATCGGACTGAATCTCAATCTTAGACCGAGAAATCACATGTGATGGATCAGATCTATACCGAGAAATCTAGCTCTGGTGGCAACAACAATCTATATGCAACCGATCCGATACGCTTAATAATCTCATAAGGCCTGATAAACTTCGGACTCAATTTGCCTTTTTTGCCAAATCAGAGTACTTTCTTCCACGGCGAGTCTTTCAAAAACACTTTATTCCCGATTTCAAATTCAATGTCTTTTCATTTCAAATCTGCATATGATTTCTGACAATCGAAAGCTTCTTTCAGACTATCTCAGATCACTTTTACTTTTTGTTCAGTCTCTTTTATCAAGTCAACCCCGTGAATCTTATTCTTGCTGAGCTCAGTCCAATACAAAGGTATACGACATTTACGACCATATAAGGCTTCATACGGTGCCATTTTGATGCTCGATTGAAAACTATTATTATATGCAAATTCAATCAATGGCAAATAATGTTCCCACGTACCTTCAAACTCTAGAATGCAACATCTCAATGTACCTTCAAGAATATAAATAATCCGCTCGGATTGACCATCCATTTGCGGGTGAAAAGCAGTACTGAAGTGCAATTTTGTACCTAAAGCCTCTTGCAATTTCTTCCAAAATCGTGAGGTGAATCTCAAATCTCTGTCTGACACAATAGAGATGGTACACCATGCAATCTCACGATATCGGAAATGTATAACTCAGCTAACTTATCAAGTGAGTAATCGGATCATACCGGAATAAAATGGGTTGATTTCGTTAATCAATCAACTACAACCCAGATTGCATCTTTCTTTCTTAGAGACAGGGGCAAACCCGAAACAAAGTCCATTGTCACTCTATCCCATTTCCATTTCGGAATCATAATTGCTTGTAACAAACCAGAGGGCACTTGATGTTCAGCTTTAACTTGTTGATAGATTAAACATTTAGAAACAAAGTCAGAGATGTCATGCTTCATACCAGGCCACCAATAAAGCTGTTTCAGATTGTTATACATTTTTGTATACCCGGATGAACAGATAAACGATTATTTTGAGATTCGTTCAAAATTATCTGAATCAATTCTGGATTTCTCAGAACACAAATTCGATCTTGAAATCTCAGACAATCATCTTTATCAACTCTGAATTCTGAATCAGAATCTAAATCACTCTAAGCTCGTTTTGCTAAAATCTCATTATCAACCTTCTGAACTTCGATAATCTATTGAATGAATAACGGTCTTACTTTTAATTCGGCTAAAATAAAACCATCATTAGACACAACCAAAGGAGCATTCATTGCACACAGAGCAAACAGTGATTTTTGACTCAAAGCATCAACAAAACATTTTCTTTTCCCAGATGATAATCAATAACAATATCGTAGTCTTTTAACAGTTCTATCCATCTTCTCTGTCACAGGTTCAAATCTTTCTGAGTCATCAGATATGTCAAACTCTTATGATCATAATAAATGTGACATTTCTCACCGAACAGATAGTGGAACCAAATTTTCAAAGCTAACACAATCGCAGCTAATTCCAGATCGTGCGTCGGATAGTTCTTTTCGTACGGCTTTAACTATCTCAAAGCATAGGCTATAACTTTTCCTTCCTGCATCAAAACACATCATAGACCATTCAATGAAGCATCACTATAGATCACAAATTCTTTACTCGATTTGGGTTGTACCAACACTAGAGCTTTGGTCAATAGGGCTTTCAATTGATCAAATCTTTTCTGACACTTTTTGGACCATTCAAACTTCACATCTTTCTGAAGCAGTTTCATTAACGAAGTTGCAATCATAGAAAAGCCTTTTACAAACCGTCTATAATAACCAGCAAGTCCCAGAAAACTGCGGACTTTAGAGACATTTCTCCGAGGCTTCTAATCCAAAATAGCTAAAATTTTGCTCGGATCAACTCGAATACCTGATGCTGATACAATATGGCCCAGAAAACTGACTTCTTGTAGCTAGAATTGACATTTGCTAAACTTTGCATATAATTGCATATCATGCAAAGTCTATAATACTATTCTCAGATGTTCGGCATGCTCAGATTCATCATGCGAATAAATCAATATGTCGTCAATGAATACGACAACAAATTGATCTAAATACGGTCTAACATTTTGTTCATCAAATCCATAAAGATAGCAGGTGAATTAGTTAATCTGAAAGGCATAACTAAGAACTTATAGTGGTCGTACTATTTTTGGAATGTCTTAGTCTTTTACTCGCAACTAATAATAACCTGATCTCAGATCTATCTTTGAAAACACGATAGCTCCTTTCAATTAATCAAACAAATCATCAATTCGGGGCAAAGGGTATTTATTCTTGATATTCACCTTATTCAAATGACGATAATTTATGCACATTCTCATAGTGTCGTCTTTCTTTTTCACAAGAAAAAGGAACACCCCAAGGTGAAAAACTCGGTCTAGCAAACCCTCTATCGATCAATTCTTGCAACTGAGACTTTAATTCTTTTAGTTCGGTTGGAGCCATTCTATATGGAGCTATCGAAATTGGAGTAGTTCCCGGTACTAACTCAATGCCAAATTCCATTTCTCGTATTGGAGGTAATCTCGAAAGTTCTTTAGGGAACACATCAGGGAATTCACAGAAAACAGGCACTAATTCAACTCTCTTTTCTGACACTTTCGAATCAATCACATAGGCAAAGTAAGCTTCACAACCTTTTCTCACAATACTTAGAGCTTTTATCGAAGATATCACAGCGGGCAATCCATTCAAATCACTAGATTCAATTCGAACTATTTCATCATTCTTGCATCTCAAATCAACAGTTTTCCGTTTGCAATTCACAATAGCATCGTGCAAACTTAGCCAATCCAAACCCAGAATTATATCAAACTTGTCAAAAGGTAATAACATCGGATCAGCTGGAAAACAAATGACTTGAAACATTAACAGACAGTTCTTACACATTTTGTCAACTAAAACACTTTTACCTAGGGGGTTCAATACTCTAATCACAAATTCAGTAGACTCTACAAGCAAAGTCTTACTAGATACTAAATTCATACATATATATGAATGTGGTAATCTAGGATCCATCAAAGCAATCACAGAAGTATCATAAAGTGTAAATGTACCCGTTATAACATCGGGAGATGAAGCTTACTCACGAGCTCGGATGGCGTAGGCTCTGGCAAGTACTCTAACCTTGGATCAAATAGCGGTGTCTTTAGTCCCTCTTTGACTACCACTCATATTTCCCGTATTTTTGGGAGGTCTACCTCGAGCTGAAGTGTTACTAGGTCTCAAATTTTGTACAATTTCTTGCTCGATAGATTCGGGGCAATCACGGATAAAATGGTCTAATGATCTACATTTGAAACAAGCCCAATCATACAATCTACAATTACCAGGATGTCTTTTACCACAGTGTTTGCACTCAAGGCGATCAGATCTGACATGTCCAACACTTGCAATAGAAGTAGCTGGAGCTCTAAAGCTCGAATGTGATCTTGCACGATCTCCACTCAAATGCCCCACATTAGCCTTTGAACTGCTATAATCATCTCGAAACTTCTTTGATGTAGATTGAAATGGCTTGCTCGGTGATCTCTTTCGCACTTAGCTTCTGAATCATTTTTAATTTTCTCTTTCCCGAGCTCTTCAGCTTTACATGCTCGTTCAACAAGCACTACAAATTCTTTGATCTCAAGAATCCCGACTAACAAACGAATATCTTCATTCAAACCATCTTCAAATCTTTTGCACATTATTGCCTCAGTAGATAATACTCTCGTGCATATTGGCTCAATCTTACGAATTCTCGCTCGTATTCTGTAATAGAAATATGGCCTTGTTTAAGCTCAAGAAACTCTTTACTCTGACTGATGTGTTTTTTTCAGAATTCATCTTGAAAGAAATCCCAGTTAACTCGCTCTCTCGGAACCACTGATATCAAAGTCTTCCACCAATGATACACTATATCTCTCAAAAATGAAACGGCACATTTTAGGCATCCATCGGGATTCAATGACAATTCATCAAACACTCTTATCATATTCTCTAACCAAAACTCGGCTCTCTCAACATCATCAGTAGTTGTAGCATGGAATTCTTCTACCCTATATTTTCTAATTTTATCAACCGGAGGCTTATTTAACTGAGTTGGATTAGCTTGTGGCATAACAGGAACTTGTGGAGGATTAGGTGGAATCGGGGGTTGTTGTACAGCCAGATTAGCTCTAATGTACTGACTGAACCAATCATTCATCATCTAATAGAAGGCTTGTCTAGTCTCTCCATCATGGCTACTCGTAGCCAGTCTAGAATAGGATGGCATTGTCCCTTGTGCGGGAACAGGTGCATTACTTCCAACGTCGTCAGCTATGACTCGTTCAAGATCCATTTGCTATATAAAAAACACATTTTCATTGTCAGGATTCATTACACTATCGCAGTTCATAAATATGGCGTGTATAGCTAGACTCCCATACGCTACGTTAGTCCTAGAATCGACTAAACCGTAGCTCTGATACCAACCAAATGTAACACCTCTAACCCGTATCCGTCTCCAGATTAGGGTTAAAAGCATTACCGGACAAATCGGAACATTTCAAAAATAATTCACAAACATCATTCACACATAATCATAAATCATTATAGAGTCCCTTACATAGGTCAACGAGACCTTAAACATGCTTTAGAAAAGGGTCGGGACTAAACCGAGTTCATACAAAAAATTTTAAATTTAAACAATTTTCAAAGTTGTACAGGTCACACGCCCATGTGAATAGGCCGTATGCCTCACACGGCTTTAGACACGCCCGTGTGTCTAAGCCGTGTCAAAACAGGGCATACATACTGACTTGTCCACACGGCCAAAAGACACACCCGTGTGCCAGGCCGTGTGAAAATTAGGAAGGCTAGTGACTTGGGTCACACGGCCAGTCAGGCGCTTGTGTGTCTAGCCCGTGCTCGAAACTGACTTGGCCACACGGCCTAACACACGCCCATGTGTGCGACCATGTGGTCTGCTCATGCTCATTTCGAAAAGGCCCTCGAGCAGCACAGCTGAGACACACTATAACACTCCTAACCCATATCTGTCGTCGGAAAGGGGTTGCGAGGTATTACCAGACGAAACATAACTTTCGAATAATCATATGCATAATTTTATTGAAACTCTTAAAACAGATAATTATTAATATAAATAAAACTAAATTAATCTCTTTGCAAATCATATTGCGGTACTTTCTAAACACATAATCAGATTTATAATTCATAAGCAATAAGCACTGAACATATCATTTTATCTCATTGCATTTGTTCATACCATAAATATAATATAATATTACAATCTATAAACACATATATAAGACATAATAAATAAAGATATTCAAACACATCTCATTTTTGGCAAGTTCCATTTGGCACTATTTAGAAAATAACAAACTTAATTCCTTATAACTTAAAGTACTATTCATTTAGTCACTTTACAAAACCTCGGCCGAATATAGTAATGCATATCTCAATGTCCACTTTTAACTTACTAAATCTCTTTACAAGCGTATATTCTTACATAGAACTAATTCCAAACATTATCCAAAATTTTCATATCATATTAAGAACAATACAACTATGTATTTGCAATATAACAAACTATATATTCAAGACCAATTCAACAAATACATATTCAACTACGCACATATCATTATATATAAATCAACCCATCACTTCATATACTTATATGTAAATTTATATATATATATAAATACCAAATCGTGATTAATTTACTAACATAATTCTTATCCATTTCTTTACTTAATGAAAGAATTTTAATAAGCTAACACATTCATTATATATAAATATCATGTCTTAAACATATATCTCCTACACGACAATAATTATTAATAAACTAACATAATTTGAAAACACACAACAAAGCATCCAAATTTACTATTCAAATGGTCAAAATCCAAATACAATTGCCGAATATAAACAAGTTAAATTCATATGCTTTAAAATACATATAGGAAATATACTTTTTCCAAATCACAAGACCATATTAAGTCATTTTATATTCGTCTATTCAATGGAAGTACACTATGAATCAAATTTTATACCTATAATTATAAAACCAAAGTTTTAGCCATATACGCACAAATTCCCATTTCTCAATAAAACCAAATACAAGACATATTTGAATCAATAAACTCATGAGTAAAATATCAAACATACCCATACTTATATATACCAAAACCAAATCAACCAAAACCACAACCAAACATAATCATCAAGCCAAAGCATAAATTCCAAGATTAACAAAATTGACAAGCCATTTTCGCATGGCTTATACATATATATACAACTTCAACCATATTCGAAAAGTAGTATAGCCTATACATGCCATAGGTTTCTAATTCAACTTTTAAAAGTACCGAAAGTAGTCGATAGTGTGATAGACTTCGCTGACAATCCCCGAGCCTGCAACTAGTCTCCAAAATCTATAAATAGAAGTAAAAATACACACACAATAAGCTATCTTAGCTTAGTAAGTCATAAGCAAACATTAACTCAATAAGAATAATAATTTAATAAGACATAACCAAACCATACTTGTAAATTCAAATATCCACATATAACTAAACATGAATTAAGTTTTGTCCAAACATGCATTCGTTCTTTGTCCAAAATCATCTTTCATACTCAAAAAATTTCACTTGATCGAATGCATACTATCATAATACATTTATACAATTCACATTTCCTTAGTCATAATTTCACATTCAATTACCATATAAACAAATGCACATATAAAATTTGGCATAAGTATGAAATTCACATTTCCATATCATACATATATTTATATATACATATCATTAAACCGAATATGACCAATCATATACTTAAATTTATGGTTTCATTCACTTCATTCATAGCTCAATCCTTAATTCGAATATTATCTTAATGGCATTGATAATTTATTAAGGCAGAACCAAGCCATACTTATGAAATTTAATTACCAAACATTTATCTATACATAAATTATAACATTTCCAAACACACATTGCTTCATTAACATGTTTAATATCACATAGACCTTATTTTTCTAAATATATATATATAATTCCCTATAAACACGTTCTAAAGTTCATATTTCAAATACCTACTAATCGAATGCACATAAATCCTTTAATATCAATATGAATTTCACATTTCAATTTATTCTTCATGTAACATTAGGCTGAATATAAGCTCAAAAATCAAACATTAATATCACATTCTTGTACATTAATCCACATATATATTTTCATATACACAATCACTGCCATTAACGTCATATATAACTTGTATCACATATCAAATAATCAACTTACCTTATATCCGAAAAGTTAATAAATTGTGACATACTTGTTCATTTTAACTTGTTTCCACATTCATTTGTAACTTATCATTGCCCGTTGAACCATTCGGAATTAAAAATAATACTCAGATTATAACACATATCATACAATGCCAACGTCCCAGACGTGGTCTTACATGTAATCACATGTCGATGCCACTGTCCCAGATAGGGTCTTACACGAATCACAATTACGGTGCCAATGTCCCAGACATGGTCTTAATCGAAATCACATATCGATGCGAACGTCCTAGATGTGGTCTTACACGAGAACACATATCGAAAATCCTATGTCATGACATATGTATCCTAGCTATTCCTAAGGTTCGTACAGGGCTTTTCAGACCTCAAATCTTGGTCGAATCGAATCGTAAACATAGTTCCCAAGTGTACACATATTTGGCTATCATTTATACATTCTCCAATATATCAATTCAGCAATGTAACTTATTTTTATTAAAAAAATAACTATGTTTATTTGCTTATAAATTTACCTTGGACAACGGTAATCGGAACGGGACGATTAATTGACGATTTTAGTTTTTCCTCCGATCCAAATCTAATTTATTTGGTTCTTGATCTAAATGTATTCAAAATAAATTAATTCAATATAATTTCATTCAATTTAGTCCAAAAACACATAAATGAGAAAATTACCATTTTACCCCTGACATTTACACTTTTTATAATTTAGTCCCTATTGCACAAAACACAAAATACACAAAATTTCAGCATACCCATGTTGAGTCGTATTTTACCCACTATAAAAAAATCCATATATTTCATTTATTTCACATTTTAGCCCTTAAATTATTATTTTTTCAATTTAGTCCTAATTACTCAAAATCATCAAAAACTCCAATACAAAACATGTTAATCTAAAACATATCTTTCATATTTCATCATCAAACAACAAAAATCACAAGCTCTCATCAATGGTATAACTCAAAATATTCATCAAAAATAAAAAATTCAAGCATGGATTTTGTAGTACTCGAAGCAACGATTTAAAAAACGTAGAAATTATCAAAAATCGAGCTAGCTACATACCTTGATTAAGCTTCCAAAGTGCCGAATACCTAAAGCTTTCTTTTTGTTCTTTCTTTTGTTACTTTCGGTCAAAAGTGTGAACACATTCACATGGCTTTTAATTGTGTTATAATATAATAATATATTATTTACTATTTTACATATTTAACCTTTAAAGTTTAATTAGAAAACCATATATAACATATCTAAAACCATCCACACATATAATAAATGGCCTTATTACAACATTAGTACTTCATATTGTAAAGAAAATATCAATTCGGCATCTTTCACATTTAATCCTTAAATTTTCATTTTACGCGATTAAGTCCTTTTAATTAAATCAGCACTCAAATGATAAAATTAAAGCACTAAAATTTCATACATATAAATTCACACATAATAAACACTAAAAATAATTTTTAAATATTTTTTTGACTCGAATTCGTGGTCCCAAAACCACCATTCTGAATAGGGTCTAAATCGGGTTGTTACACACACGCCCGTGTCCCTACCCATGTGGGCAAAAATAGGCCATTTACAAGGCCAAAAAGCCACCCATTAAGGGTCCTCCCTACAAGCAATAATTAAACATCAATTGCATACCAAATGCTCAACCATTTTACAACCAATACATAAACCAATCACGTCATATCATTATCAACCAATCTCATGTTCATAAAACATACCAATTCATTTCATTCCATAAGCTAAAACATGCCAAAACATGTGGTTTATAACATCTCAATTTTAGGCCTAATCAAAATAATGGTTTCGGGACCACAAATTCGATGAGTAAAATTTTATTTTTATTATATTTTTATGTTCTACAATTTCATGGAATGATTTTGTGAAAATTTTATTCAAAAATTTTGACGTTTGGGCACTCAATTTAGTCAAAAGGACTAAATCATAAAAAGTGAAAAAGTTGAGTTCTACATGCTAAAGGTGTCCAATTGTTATGAAATTTTAAATTGGAGGTCCTTATATGGTAATTAGACCATTGGTTATGTTGGTGGACAAAAATGGACATGGTTAGGCATGTTTCCAAAGTTTTTCATTAAGGGCATTTTGGTCATTTAGTTATTAAAATGACTTAAAAACAAAACTAAAAGCTATTTTTTGTCCAGCTTCAACCTCTTGGCTGAAACATGCATGGAGAAACCATGGCTAGCATTTTTCAAGCTTCTAAACTCAATTGTAAGTCCGTTCTAGCCCCGTTTTTAATAATTTTTACGTTTTTACAATCCCCGTAACAAGATTTATCTATTTCTACCATTATTTTGAGCTAGGGTTCATGTTTAAAAATTGACCCATGTGTTACATGCATGCATTTTGATGTATAATGGTATAAAATGAGTGTTGGGTGTTAAATAAACGACTTTTACTAAGCAATTTTCGATGAAAATGTCTGAAAGGACCATTTTGTAAAAGTTGTAAAAATGGAATAAAAGTGTGTTTTGATGAGAATTATGGTTTGCTATAGTTATAAAAACGGTTCGTCTAGGCTTAAAGAGTGAGGAAATTGAATAAAAATTATTTTACGAGCTAAGGGGCAAATGTGTAATTTTGATAAAGTTTAGGGGCAAAATGTAATTTTACCAAAATAGGATTTTTGGATCACATTAAATAATTTGAGTAATAATTAGACTAAATTTGATATTATAGATCAAGGAAAACGAGGATTGGACCTAGATCGAGTGAAAAATGGAAAATCAACGGTTAGGTTCCTTTTTGCTATTTTGGTGCCGAGGTAAGTTCGTGTGTCAATAATATTTCAATGCTATATTTGAATTGAAAATTCTATATTATTATTGCACGAATGACATGATTTAATATATATTGAAAAGTGATGAAAGAATGGTAAATAAAATTTGTGAGAACAATGATATATGACTAGTAGCACATGAAATGTTGGATGGTTCAATCATTGATGGCTTGCTATATAATAGCAGAACACATTGAGAATTTGATATAACATGATGTTTTATTAAGTTGGATAACTTGTGAAAGAGTGAAAAGAAAGGTAAGTCAATTTGCAAGTAAATACGATGTGTGAGGTATGTTAATTGCTCAAATGATGATTATATGATAAATGTACGCTCTTGACAATGATATGATTTGAATGCTCAATGTATGAAAATTTATGAAACATTGACATGATTGATAATAAGAGGAAGAAAAATCTAGGTCAAATGAAATAGGATATTCGATGTATTCTTGAAAAGGAATTGATGGTAAAAAGGATCTAGCACGGACGGGTGATCCAGTCCCTATATAGCCCTCCCGAAGAATATGTGTAAATGGATTTAGCCTGGATGGGTAATCCGATTAGGATCTAAATTTAGCCTGGACTGGTAATTCAGATCCTAGCTCATTAGGTATATGTCGTTGTAGGGGATTTAGCATGGACTGGTAATCCGGACAATACCCTATGAGTTTATGTTACAGGGGATTTAGCCTGGACTGGTAATTCCGCTATAAGAAAAGAGATTCGCGGGAGTGTGCTCTTTAGAAAGGAAAGATACGAATTGACGAACATGAACTTGTAAAGTGATCTAGCCTCCCGAAGAATATGTGTGCTTAAATGAATTTAGCCTGGACGGGTAATCCGATTAGGATCTAAATTTAGCCTGGTGTAACACCTCCCGTGTAACAGTCTGGTTTTAACCTTAGTCAGAATAGTGGTTTCAAGACCACAAATCCAAGTTAGAAAAATATTTTTAATATTAATTTCTGTGTCTATGATACGTAAATTGATATGTGTGAAAGTTTCGTACGAAAATCTAAGTGTTTGTGTACTTAATTTGCAAAAATGACCTAATCGCATAAAATGTAAAAGCTGTGTGCTAGATGTTTAAGTGCTTATTTGAGTTGGCTTTCTAGAGTAAAGGTCCTTATGTGCTTATTTAACCATTGGAGATTTGAATGGACAAAAAAGGGCATATGTTAGGTGAATTTTTAATGGTTGAATAAAAGGGCAAAATGGTCATTTAGATTTATGTTAATAATAATAAAACAAATGCATGTAAATGGATCATTTCTATGTCCATTCTTAACCGAAAATACAAAGAAAATGAAAGAAAAAGAACACCTAGGGTTCGGCCATTGTATTCCTTGATTGAGGTATGTTTTTACTTCGATTTTTTATAATTTCTACATTTTTTTTATCGTTGCTAAGTGTACTATAAAGCCCATGCTTCAATTTCTGATTTTGATGATGATTTTGAAATATACCATGGATGAATTCATGAGTTTTGTGTCGTTAAATGGTAAATTATGGAAGGCATGTTTTGGATTAACATATGTTGTCTTTAAATTTTTTATGAAATTGAGTAAATTGGGCTAATTTGTAAAAATGTTATTTTGAGGGGCTTAAATATGAAATAAATGAAATGTGTGAACTAGTATGAGTACTAGGAGAATTCGGCCAAGCTTGTGTATATGCAAATTATGTGTATTTTGTGATTTTGTGAAAGAGGGACTAAAGTGTCGAAATGTGAAAACGTTAGGACTAATTTGCAAATTGTCCTAAATATGTGTTTATGGATTGAATTGAATTATTTGGTGAATAAAAAGATTAATTTTCAATACTTATAGATCAAGAAAAGAGGAGTTCGGATTTAGATCGAGGAAAATCAAAGATTATAGAATAAACATTCGAGTCGACACCTTCAAGTACGAGGTAAGTACGTACTTAAAATGTGATGTTAAGTAAGTTTTGATGCCTTTATTCTACATGAGTTGTATATAACTGAATTGGATAAAATGGTGATGAATCGAAAGCTTTGGCACTAAGTGTGCGATTTAAACTAGCTTTGGCACTAAATGTGCGATTTAACTAGCTTTGGCTACTTGAGGCACTAAGTGTGCGATACTGACTTAGTCTCGGTTATTCGAGATGGCACTAAGTGTGCGAAAATATTTAGCTTCGTTAACCTTATAGCACTAAGTGTGCTGATGTGTAAAACACGAATAACTTATGGAATGTCTTATAACATTCAATATGAGGTAAGTACAAAAATGAATAAGTACGGGAAGCTTCAGGTATGTATAATGCCTAAGTGGTAGATGATGTTATGTATATGAATCTCATTGAGTTGATATAGTTATATGGATTGAAATTTTGCAAATACTCATAGGTTATCATTTTATGTTTATATACTATGAATGTTTTGAGTACGAGCTTACTAAGCTTTTGAAAGCTTACTCTGTGTGATTACTGTCTGTTTTACAGTTATCGTAGCTACTGAATGCTCGGGGATAGTCGAGGATCGTCACCATATTATCGATCCCATTTTGGTACTTTTGAAAATGTAAATATTTGAAGTATGGCATGTATAGGCTAGTAGTTGTGAAGTATGTTTTGTGATGTATGTATATTTAGCCATGTGATTTGGCTAATTTGTGTTTGAACTTATGGTTGAGAAAGGTTTATGATATGTGATGTTAATTTGCAACTATGGCATGAATGATGTATGTTTTAGCATAAAGAATGGTTGATTGGGTTGTACATGTATGTTTGTTTCCTTGTTGTAGGTTGACCCATAATAGGTGGCAAGTTGGCTTAAACCAAGCCTGCATTGTGCCACACGGTCAGGGGACACGGGCGTGCCTTATGGCCGTGTAAGAAAAGCAGTATTCTCTTAAAAATTACACGGCCTTGACATACAGGCGTGTCATATGGCCGTGGGCTAAAGTCAATAGCTAGCTTAGTATCACACGGCTATAGAACACGGGCGTGCCTATTGGCATGGGTGAAAGTCAGTATGGTCACCCTGTTTTGGCACGGCTGGTTCACATGGGTGTGTCTGATGCCCGTGTAAGGCACACGGCCTGAACACACGGGCGTGTAACCTTAACAGAATAGAAAAATTTTCAAAGTGTTGAATGTTGTGAATGTGTTCTGTTTAGTCCCGACCTTTTCCTAATGCAAGTTTAAGGTCATATTGACCTAAGAAAGGGACTTATCTTGATGTTTGACTATGATGCTATGATGTTTTTGAAATGAATGCGAAGTGTTTTGTATGTTTGGTAATGCCGCTTAACCCTAGTCTGGCGATGGATACGGGTTAGGGGTGTTACATTTAATTGTTATCAGAGCTATAGTTTAGTCGGTTCTAGGACTACCATAGCATATGTGAGTCTAGCTATACATGCCATATATTTGAAACTATGATAGTGTTATGAATCCTGAAATTGAAATGTGCTTTTGTATAGCAATGGATCCCGATAGAGCTATAGCTGACGAAGTTGAAAGCAATGCACCTGCTCCCGCGCAAGGGACAGTGCAAGCTGATTCTCGACCGGCTACGAGTAGCCGTGATGGTGAGGCTAAGCAAGCCTTCTATCAGATGATGAATGATTGATTCACTCAATATATTAGAACCAATCCAGCTGTACAACAACCTCCACCCCCATTTAATCCCCCTCAAACTTCTGATATGCCACGAGTGGATCCAGTATAGTTGGGTAGACCACCAGTTGACAAGATTAGAAAATATAGAGATGAAGAATTCCGAGCTACAACAAGTGATGATGCGAAAAAGGCTGAGTTCTGGTTAGGGAGCACAATAAGAGTGTTTGATAAATTATCCCTGATTCCCGAAGAATGTATAAAATCCGTTGTTTCACTTTTGAGAGACACGGCGTATCATTGGTGGAAGACTTTGACATCAGTGGTTCCGAGTGAACGAGTTAACATGGGATTTCTTCCAAGCTAAATTTCGAAAAAAATACATCAGTCAGAGATTTATTGATCAGAAACGTAAAGAGATTCTTGAGCTTAAGCAAGGCCGTATGTCTGTTACAGAATACAAGCGAGAATTTGTAAGGTTGAGTCAGTATGCCTGTGAATGTGTATCTTCGGAAGCAATAATGTGCAAGAGATTTGAAGACGGCTTGAACGAAGATATTCGCTTGTTGGTTGGAATTTTAGAAATCAAAGAATTCGTGGTGCTCATTGAACGAGCATGTAAAGCGGAGGATCTTGGGAAAGAGAAAATAAAGGCTGAAAGCTAGAGATGTACGAAAGAGATGATCGGGAAAATCATTTCAATCTGGATCCAAGAAGTTTAGAGATGATAGCAATCATTCAAAGATTAGTGTGGGATATTCAAATAGAGACCGTGTTAGATCGCAATCGAATTACAAATCTTCAGCCACGTCTATTGCTAGTGTTGATAATGTAAAGAATGAAAGACCTGAATGTGAGCAATGTGGAAGACGACACTTTGGTGAATGTTGGGGAAAAAGTTATAATCGAGCTTGTTATAGTTGTGGTTCAAGAAACCATTTTGTTAAAGATTGCCCAGATTTAGCTGGAAAAGATAATGCTCAAAATCGGAGACAGAGTGGTAATGTTTCTCGAGGTAGACCTCCCAGAAATTCAAGAAATGTAAGTGGTAGTCAAAGAGGGACAAAAGACACAGCTGTTAGATCTGAGGCTCGTGCACTTGCTAGAGCTTATGCAATCCGAGCTCGGGAGGAAGCTTCATCACCAGATGTGATTACGGGTACATTTACTCTCTATGATACTTCTGTGATTGCTTTGATAGATCCTAAATCAACACATTCGTATATATGCATGATCTTAGTGAACAGTAAAATTTTGCCTGTAGAGTTTACTGAATTTGATATTAGAGTTTTGAACCCCCTAGGCAGATGTGTTCTAGTTGATAAAGCCTGCAAGAATTGTCCGTTAATGTTTCGAGACAATTGTTTTTCGGTTGATCTAATGTTATTACCTTTTGATGAGTTTGATATAATTTTGGGTATGGATTGGTTAACCTTACATGATGCTATGGTGAACTGTAAACGGAAAACTATTAATTTGAGATGCAATGATGAAATAGTTAGAATTGAATCTAGTGATTTGAATGGATTGCCCGCTGTAATATCTTCGATGAAAGCATTGAGTATTGTGAGAAAGGGTTGTGAAGCCTACTTTGCTTATGTGATTGATTCAAAAATGTCAGAAAAGAAAGTTGAATCTGTACCTGTTATCTGCGAGTTTCCTGGTGTGTTTCCTGAAGAACTTCCAGGATTACCTCCAGTTAGAGAGGTAGAATTTGGCATAGAATTCGTACCTGGTACTACTCCGATTTCGATAACTCCATAGAGAATGGCTCCGACCGAGTTAAAAGAATTAAAGTCTCAGTTGCAAGAATTGATCGATCGAGGATTTGCTAGACCGAGTTTATCACCTTGGGGTGCTCCGATTTTATTTACGAAAAAGAAAGACGGTACGATGAGAATGTGTATAGATTATCATCAGTTGAATAAAGTGACTGTCAAGAATAAGTATCCTTTGCCCCAAATTGATGATTTGTTTGATCAGTTGAAGAGAGCTACTGTGTTTTCAAAAATAGATTTGAGACCGGGCTACTATCAGCTACGAGTGAAAGATTCAGATATTTCAAAGACTGCTTTCAGAACGAGGTATGGCCACTATGAATTTTTAGTTATGCCTTTTGGATTGACTAATGCGCCTGCTATTTTTATGGATTTGATGAATAGAATTTTCAGACCGGATTTAGATCAATTTGTTGTAGTATTCATTGATGATATATTGATTTATTCACCTGATGAATCTGAACACGCCGGGCATTTGAGAATAGTGCTACAAACTCTGCGAGATACACAGTTGTATGCAAAGTTTAGTAAATGTGAATTCTGGTTGCGAGAAGTTGGTTTTCTAGGTCATATTGTATCAGCTTCCGGTATCCGAGTTGATCCGAGTAAGATTTCAGCTATTCTAGATTAGAAGCCTCCGAGGAATGTATCTGAAGTTCGCAGTTTTCTGGGACTTGCCGGTTACTACAGACAATTTGTAAAAGATTTCTCTGTGATAACAACTCCATTGACAAAATTGCTTCAGAAAGATGTAAAATTTGAATGGTTTGAGTAATGTCAGAAAAGTTTTAATCGGTTAAAAGCTCTGTTAACTGAAGCTCCAGTGTTCGTACAACCTGAGTCGGGTAAAGAATTCGTTGTTTACAGCAATGCTTCATTAAATGGACTCGGTTGTGTTTTAATGCAAGAAGGAAAAGTTGTTGCTTATGCTTCAAGACAGTTGAAGCCACATGAGAAGAACTATCCGATGCACGACCTTGAGTTAGCTGCCATTGTGTTTGCTTTAAAGATCTAGCGTCACTATCTGTTTGGTGAGAAATGTCACGTGTTTTCTAGTCATAAAAGTCTGAAGTATTTAATGAGACAAAAAGATTTGAATTTACGACAGAGAAGATGGTTAGAACTGCCAAAAGACTATGAACTGGTGATTGATTGTCATCCGGGCAAAGCTAATGTTGTTGCTGATGCTCTGAGTAAGAAATCGTTGTCTACGTTGCATGCTATGAATGCTCATTTAGCATTGTCTAATGATACCTCGATTTGTGCTGAATTGAAAGCAAAACCCTTGTTTTTACAACAGATTATCGAAGCTCAGAAAGTTGATAATGAGTTTATGACTAAACGAACTCAGTGTAATTCTGATTCTGATTTTGAATTCTGGATAGACATTGATGACTTTCTGAGGTTTAGAAATAGACTTTGTGTTCCGAAAAATCTGGAGTTGATTCGGATGATTCTGAGTGAAGCTCACAGTAGTCAGTTATCCCTGCATCCAGGTAGTAGTAAAATGTACAATGACTTGAAACAACATTATTGGTGGTCCAGAATGAAAAGAGATATCTCTAAATTTGTTTCTAAATGTTTGATTTGTCAGCTAGTTAAAGTTGAACATCAAGTGTCGTCTGGGTTACTACAACCGATTATGATTCCGTAGTGGAAATGGGATCGAGTGACCATGGACTTTGTGTCGAGTTTACCTCTATCTCCCAGAAAGAAAAATGCTATTTGGGTTGTAGTTGATTGTTTGACAAAATCAGCTCATTTTATTCCGATTCGATCTGATTATTCGCTTTGATAGATTAGCTGAATTATACATTTCTGATATAGTAAGATTGCATGGTGTGCCATTGTCTTCAGTGTCAGACAGAGATCCGAGATTCACGTCACGATTTTGGAAGAAGTTGCAAGATGCTCTGGGTACTAAATTAGATTTTAGCACAACTTATCATCCGCAAACAGATGGTCAATCTGAATGGATTATTCAGATACTTGAGGATATGTTGAGATGTTGCATTCTCGAGTTTGAAGGCACGTGGGAACAATACTTACCTTTGATTGAATTCGCTTATAATAACAGTTTTCAGTCGAGCATCAAAATGGCACCATACGAAGCTTTATATGGTCGTAAATGTCATACATCTTTATATTGGACAGAGCTTAGCGAAAATAAGATTCACGGGGTTGATTTGATAAAAGAAACTGAACAAAAAGTGAAAGTGTTCTGAGATTGTTTGAAAGCAGCTTCTGATCGTCAGAAATCATATGCAGATTTGAAAAGAAAAGATATTGAGTTTCATATTAGTGAGAAAGTGTTTTTAAAAGTATCTTCATGGAAGAAAATGCTTCGATTAGGTAGAAAAGGCAAATTGAGTCTGAGATTTATTGGGCCGTATGAAATCATCGAGCGAGTTGGGCCAGTTGCTTATAGATTGAGGCTACCTTTTGAGTTAGAAAAGATACATAATGTGTTTCATGTATCGATGCTTTGACGATATAGATCTGATCCTTCACATGTAATTCTTTCATCTGAGATTGAAATTCAGTCTGATATGACCTACAAAGAAAAGCCGATTCGAATCTTAACTCGAAAGGTTAAAGAGTTACGTCATAAGAAGATTCGTTAGTTAAAGAGATGTGGCACCAGCACGGTATTGAAGAAGCAACGTGGGAGCCTGAAGATGCTATGAAACAGCAATATCCAAATCTGTTTAACGGTAAGATTTTCGGGGACGAAAATCTCTAAGAGAGGAGAATTGTAATAGTCCAGCTTTGACCTTAGTCGGAATAGTGGTTTCGGGACCACAAATCCGAGTTAAAAAAATATTTTTAATATTAATTTCTGTGTATATGATACGTAAATTGATATGTGTGAAAGTTTCGTACGAAAATTTAAATATTTGTGTACTTAATTTGCAAAAAGCACCTAATCGCATAAAATATAAAAGTTGTGTGCTAGACGTTTAAGTGCTTATTTAAGTTGGCTTTCTAGAGTAAAGGTCATTATGTGGTTATTTAACCATTGGAGATGTGAATGGACAAAAAAGGGCATGTGTTAGGTGAATTTTTAATGGTTGAATGAAAGGGTAAAATGGTCATTTAGATTTATGTTAATAATAATAAAACAAATGCATGTAAATGGATCATTTTTATGTCCATTCTTAACCGAAAATACAAAGAAAATAAAAGAAACAGAACACCTAGGGTTCGGCCATTGTATTCCTTGATTGAGGTATGTTTTTGCTTCGGTTTTTGATAATTTCTACATTTTTTATTGTTGCTAAGTGTACTATAAAGCCCATGCTTCAATTTTTTATTTTGATGATGATTTTGAAATATACCATGGATGAATTCACGAGTTTTGTGTTGTTAAATGGTAAATTATGGAAGGTATGTTTTGGATTAACATATGTTGTATTTGAATTTTTGATGAAATTGAGTAAATTGGGCTAATTTGTAAAAATGTTATTTTGAGAGCCTCAAATGTGAAATAAATGAAATGTGTGAACTAGTATGAGTACTAGGAGAATTCGACCAAGCTTGTGTATTTGCAAATTATGTGTATTTTGTGATTTTGTGAAAGAGGGACTAAAATGTCGAAATGTGAAAACATTAGGACTAATTTGGAAATTGTCCTAAATATGTGTTTATGGATTGAATTGAATTATTTGGTGAATAAAAGGATTAATTTTGAATACTTATAGATCAAGAAAAGAGGAGTTCGAATTTAGATCGAGGAAATCAAATATTATAGAATAAACGTTCGAGTCGACACCTTCAAGTACGAGGTAAGTTCGTAATTAAAATGTGATGTTAAGTAAGTTTTGATGCCTTTATTCTACATGGGTTGTGTAACACCCCCGTACCCGAGACCATCGCCGGAGTAAGCACGAAGTGTTACTAAACTTAATTCATCAATTAAACAACTTAAACAACTTATTACCAACCATGCATGACAACCAAGCATATGCACATCACCAATATCAAACATAACATAAATAGCTAGATTTATAAGTCAGAATCATTAGCTCACTAAAGACCAATATATTTGGCCAAATAATAATAACACATGTTATAAAATTAGGTCCCTATACATGCCACTCACTTGATAAATCTAGCATATGTGTTTATACTGTCAAGGTGTTGGCTTGATAGTGTGATGCTGCCTCCGACGGTCTCCAACCCTGAGCTAACCTGACAACATTAAAAAAATGGAAAGGAGAGGGGTAAGCTTTATGCTTAGTAAGCTCACATGAAATAATAATAATCAATTTACTAACATGCTTCACACAATAAAACTAACTCATTTGTACATTTACACATGTTCTGGTTAAGCTATTTTCTTGAGTAATAGTCACTAAATCATTTATATTTAGAGTTACGGAACTCCAAATTAAGATCCGTAAATTTTCCAAAAATCTATACTCATATATATTTCCACCATAAAATTTTAAGAATTTTTAGTCCAGCAAATAAGTATAGTTTATTATTTAAAATATCCCTTGTTTTGCTGTTTAACAGCTTCGACCTTTCTTCACTAAAATTTATTTATCTCATAGTAAAAAACTCGGATGATATTCTAGTTTGTTTTTATTAAAAGTAGACTCATCCAAGATTCAATGAATATAAATTATACCCAAAAATTATTTTTCTATAATTTTAAAAAAATTTTCCAAATCAGAACAGGGGATCTCGAATTCATTCAGACACTGTCTCACAAGAATTCAAATATCACATAATATGGAATTATTTTGCTTCCCCTGTTTCTTTTATGTCAAAATAGACTCAATAAAATTTAATTACATATTTTTTTTTAAATTTAATTCAACTTACACAATATTTGGTAAATTTTCAAATTCATGCACTGTTGCTGTCCAACACTGTTTTACTACTAAAGTTCACTTTTGCACAATTTCACTTAATCCCTTCCATTTTACCGAGGTTCGCTCAAATATCGAGCATATTGCTCATAAATTCAAATAAACATATACTTGCACTTGTTCATCACATAATCACTTTCACATTTATTTTCACTTAATCGATTTCCCGTTGAACTCATCGGAATAATAACAGATACACAATTGCCTGCACATTTTCTCATTTCCACACTTGTAGCCGAAGCTATCTGGTACGCATAGTAGCCTGCACTTAGTACTACACATGCGACCAATTATCTGGTATACGTAGTAGCCTACACTTAGTACTACACACGTGACCTCACAATAGCTCATTGGTATCGTTTCTATTCCGAAGGTTCAACCGGGAAATTCCTCACTTTTCAACATTTTACTAAATTGTCTGTAATCAATTTAAATTCATAATTTACATCAAATAATCATTTGATAGGCAGCCACATTTCATATGATATCAAAATATATTAACATAAAAAGAATTGATAGATTATTTATATACGAACTTACTCGAAGTGTCGATCTCACTATCCATAGTACCAATTGTCCATTCATAGTATAATAAGACACAACTCAAATAGAAAATCAGCTTTTAAGAATTTACATAACATAAATCACATATTTCATATATCACTTGTCATGTATCATCATTTTCTTGCACTTCATGTAACATTCTTTCATGTTATATTTCCACATCATAAACACCATTCCATCAACTTTTCCAATATATTAAATCATACAATATATGCAATAATAGTAAGAAATATAATTCAAACATAACATTGCATTATTATTATCATACGAACTTACCCCGATACAAAATATTAGCAATCGGGCCTATTCCTTGTAAACTTTGTTTTTCCCTCGATCACGACTTGAATATCGTTTCTCTTGATATAAAATACTAAATTAATTTATTTTGATACATACATTCATCAAAACAGCCTTTAATACGAACTTGGGAAAAATTACCATTTTGCCCCTAAACTTTTGCATAATTACACTTTTTCCCCTAGGCTCGGGAATTAAAATTCATCCCTTATTCTTATGTTTTAAGCCATGCTGATCATTTTTCCCTTCTTTGACAACATCAAATTCTCACTCTAACATGCACTTATGACTATTAGGTATTTTTACCGATTAAGCCCTTTTACTCGTTTTCACTTAAAACCGAGTAGCACAAGTTGTCTAACATAATTCAAAACCTCATATTCTATCATAAAACACCAAAATACACAAATTTCACCTATGGGTATTTTTCCAAATACGAACCCTAGGTTGAATTATTGCTAGCATAAGCTTAATCAAGTTATCGGGATTCTAAAAACGTAAAGAACTTGTAAAACGGGGCTAGAACGGACTTACTATTGAGCTTGGAAAGCTTGAAAACCCTATCCATGGCTTCCCCCATGCTAATTTCGGCCTCCATATGGAGAAGATGACCATTTTGTGTTATTGTTCCCATTTTATTTCATTTAATATACAAATGACCAAAATGCCCTTACTACTAAACTTTCAAAAAAATTCCATCCATGTCCAATTTTTGTCCACAAACTTCAAAATGGTCTAATTACCATTTAAGGACCTTTGATTTAAAAACTCATAACAATTAAACACTTCTAACATGTAAAACTCAACTTTTGCACTTTTTACAATTTAGTCCTTTTGACCAAATTGAGTGCCCAAACGTCGAAATTTTTGAACGAAATTTTCACAAAATCATTCTGTGAAATCGTAAACCATAAAAATATAATAAAAATAAAATTTTCCTCGTCGAATTTGTGGTCCTGAAACCACTGTTCCGACTAAGCCCAAAATTAGGATGTTACAGGTTGTACATAATTGAATTGGATAATATGGTGATGAATTAGAAGCTTTGGCACTAAGTGTGCGATTTAAACTAGCTTTGGCACTAAATGTGCGATTTAACTAGCTTCAACTACTTGAGGCACTAAGTGTGCGATACTGACTTAGTCTCGGTTATTCGAGATGGCACTAAGTATGCGGAAATATTTAGCTTTAGCTAACCTTATAGCACTAACTGTGCTGATGTGTAAAACACGAATAACTTATGGAATGTCTTATAACATTCAACATGAGGTAAGTACAAAAGTGAATAAGTACGGGAAGCTTCAGGTAAGTATAATGCCTAAGTGGTAGATGATGTTATGTATATGAATCTCATTGAGTTGATATAGTTATATGGATTGAAATTGTGCAAATACTCATAGATTATCATTTTATGTTTATATACTATGAATGTTTTGAGTACGAGCTTACTAAGCTTTTGAAAGCTTACTCTGTGTGATTACTATCTGTTTTACAGTTATCGTAGCTACTGAATGCTCGGGGATAGTCGAGGATCGTCACCGCACTATTGATCTCATTTTGGTACTTTTGAAAATGTAAATTATATAAGGCGTACCCAGTAAAACTTACAAGTAAACCAGATATAGAGATGGCGACTAAGGTTGCTGTTTCCATTATTATATAATTTCAAGATCACAATGGGTCTATGATAAGATTGTTTATTTACAGCGGAATGATATACAAAGTCAACAGATCTCATTGAATACAAAATAAGATTTATGGCTACACAAACCGTTGAGGGTAGTTCTAGATCTGGTCCAAGACGAACTGTTGTAGGGGATGTTTTGAAACCATTGAATTCAGAATATGGTAAGGTAGCCCCTGGATGGGGAACGACTCCTTTGATGGGTGTCGCAATGGCTTTATTTGCGATATTCTTATCTATTATTTTGGAGATTTATAATTCTTCCGTTTTACTGGATGGAATTTCAATGAATTAGATTCACAAGAATCACGAAGCCTCGCGTTTCAATACAAAAATTGAAACTTTTAGTTCTCGGATTTTTTTAGCCCCATTCTATTTCAGTAGTTCGACCGCGAAATTTATTTGTTTCTGTATTTCCGGAATATGATTGTGTGACTTGTTATAATTGATCCTATTGATAGTATAGAAAATGGGTCTATCATCTTGATCGAGATAGTTTTATCCCGTCGGATAGTCATTCTAGTATCTGGAGCACGGAATATATGAAATGGATCACAAAGTATTTGAACTATGATTCATACTTAATATTCAAACCTCGCGGCCGGACTCAAAAAAAAATTCAAAGAAAGAGTTATATTATTTATAAATCGAAAGATTTTTTATTCTTTCAAACTCTCATTTAGTTTATGCTTATTTTGATCAAAGGACAAACCTTTCTTTTCTTTGTATTTTTTCAATAGAAAAGAAAGGGAAAGTTTTTAGATATTGTGTGTCTTGAGATACTATAACCAATTGAAGGTATGGATCCGATCTAAAAATGAAAATCTTACCATTTCCAAAGGAACTGGAGTTACATCTCTTTTCCAGTTCCATTTAAGAGTTCTTATGTGTTTCCACGACCCTTTAAGACCCCAAAATTTTGACAAATTTCTTTTCTTTTCTTAGGAACACATACGTGATTCGTCACTACAAACAGGATAATGGTAACCCCACGATTAATTACTTCATTTATGAATTTCATAGGTATAGGCTAGTAGTTATGAAGTATGTTTTATGATGTATATATATTTAGCCATGTGATTTGGCTAATTTGTGTTTGAACTTATTGTTGAGAAAGGTTTATGATATGTGATGTTAATTTGCAACTATGGCATGAATGATGTATGTTTTAGCATAAAGAATGGTTGATTGGGTTGTACATGTATGTTTGTTTCCTTGTTGTAGGTTGACCCATAATGGGTGGCAAGTTGGCTTAAACCAAGCCTGCATTGTGCCACACGGTCAAGGGACACGGGCGTGCCTTGTGGCCGTGTAAGAAAGCAATATTTTCTGAAAAATTACACGGCCTTAACACACGGGAGTGTCATATAGCCGTGGGCTAAAGTCAGTAGCTAGCTTAGTATCACACGGCCATAGAACACAGGTGTGCCTATTGGCCGTGGGTGAAAGTCAGTATGGTCACCCTGTTTTGGCATGGCTGGTTCACATGGGTGTGTCTGATGCCCGTGTAAGGCACATGGCTTGAACACATAGGCGTGTAACCTTAACAGAATAGAAAAATTTTCTAAGTGTTGGAAGTTGTGAATGTGTTTGGTTTAGTCCCGACCTCTTCCTAATGCATGTTTAAGGTCTCATTGACCTAAGAAAAGGACTTATGTTGATGTTTGACTATGATGCTATGATGTTTGTGAAATGAATGAGAAGTGTTTTGATATGTTTGGTAATGCCGCTTAACCCTAGTCCGGTGATGGATACGGGTTAGGGGTGTTACACCATACCCATATCCTACACCGTGATGGAATACAAGGCGTTACCTTACTTAAACTCGTGCTTAGAACCATTTACGAGTCTCCAAGACTTGGACAAATTTAAAACTCTTTCAAACTTATCAACATATCTATAATATGGGCCTTCGAGGCCCAAAATACACATCGCAAATCACTTGGAACCAACTCGGGTACTTTTGCCAACTCTAGAAAAATGTCACTTGACATAGGGGCGCATGCCCGAGTGAAAGGGGCACACCCCCGTGTGGCCAATTCAACATGGTTATGTTGATGGCCCGTGTGGCTCACACGGCCTAAGCAATATAGGGACACGCCCGTGTCCTTCTCTCGTGTGGAATTTATTTTAAATGCACACTTACAGGGTTTTCACACGGCCTGGCACACGCCCGTGTTCCTGGCCTGTGTCTTTCCTAGGGCCACGACACACTCATGTACTAGCCCATGCACAAAAACATGGACATTCTGTTACTGGCTTTAGCAACCTTAAAATATCACATGACCAAGGCACACACCTGTGTGCCTTGCCGTGCCCTTCACACAGCTGAGACACATGGCCGTGTCTCTGTCCATGTGTTTATTATCATGCATACTGACTTAAAATTTTTACATGTAGGGGACACACGGCCAGACCACACACCCATGGGGTAGACCGTGTGTCACACACGGCCCAGACGCACACCCGTGTGCCTACCTGTGTGGTGTGTCACACACGGGCTAGACATACGCCCATGTGCCTACCCGTGTGGACAATATAAGCCTATTTACCAAGCCCCATTGCCACCGTTACATATGTAGTTCTATACAAATACCAACCAATACCAAAACAAGCATAATTCCTATAACCAAATCAGCTACAATAGACATTCATTCAACCATGATAATGCATCTTTTATAAATTCAAAATGAATGTTAGCCATCATTCAAGGCTTAATATAGATTGAAGGGTTTCCAACCCAAGCCAATACATATGATCAAACCTCAATGACACAAAATAATAAAGTCTAAGTCCTATACATGCCATATTCAAAAATATAAATCCAACTATACCGAATGTTTCGGTTCATAGTGTGATCGATATCTCTGACTTCTAGTGATCCTTGAGCTAGTTAGGCAGAACTATAAGGAAATGAAAAGGGAAGGGAGTAAGCATAACAGCTTAGTAAGTTGCGTATAAGTAAGTATACAATAATAATTTATCTCATACGTACCAATTAGGTTCCTGTACCACTCACAACACGGTTAAACTTTCCTCATTAGCTTAAGAACATAACTTTTACCGTTGAACCATTTGGAATACTAACAAATATTATATAAGCCTCAAGCATAGGTTAAAGTGCCGATGCCATGTCCTAGACACATTCTTACACTGGCTCATATCTCAAGTTGATGTTATGTCCCAAACATGGTCTTACACTGACTATCATCTCGTAGCCGATGCATGTCCCAGACATGTTTTACATTGGCTTACATCTCGAGGCCGATGCATGTCCCAGACATGTCTTACACTAGCCCTCGTCTCAATACTGATGCCATGTCCCAAACATGGTCTTACACTGGCTCTCATAATATGGTCGATGCATGTCCCAGACATGTCTTACACTAGCTCACACATGAATGACCCAAATGTCATGGCATGAATATCCAATTTACTTCCTAAGGTTCCAACGGAAATTCTACTATCTCATTTATCATTATACATTCTCAATTTCACAATCAAGCAATTTATACTGTAATAACCCAAGCACATATAATTAACAATGTAGTTGTATTATTTACATACAACTTACCTTGGATTACAAAATGTGGCGACTAGCCAATTTAGTCGGTTTGCTTGGCTTTCCCCCAATCTAGGTTTAGACTGGGTATTTCTTGATCTATAATAACAAAATGCACTTATTAAGTCACTTTATCACCTAGGCACTCAACAATTCACAATTGGGCTAAATGACCATTTTGCCCCAGACTTTTGCAAAATGACAATTTTACCACTCAGCTCGAAAATTAATTTTTATCAAATTTCTTTATTTCTAAAGACTAGTCAAACCTCTTTGACTCTTATAGCAACTCTAAATTCCCACTATTTCACACATTTTTCATCTATTTTACAACTTATACGAAATTGTCCCTTTAGGTGTTTTCATGCTAACACCTTTCACAAAAGTTGTTTATGTCACACCCAAGACTCATATTCTGTAACACCCCAAACTCGGCCCAGACGTTATGGCCGAATCTGATGTGCCACATTGAAGTTAAAAATTCATGTTTTGTTTTAGTGCTTTAAAAACCGACTTTTGTTAAGCTAACAAAGTGAATGGAAGCTGGGCACCAGGTAGGAATCCGTAACAGAGGAGGTGAGCCATGAAGGCTGCTTAAGTACCAAGCTCTTCTAATGGATCCAATCCTAGACATGCCCACAACCATTGCCACACTTGGTTAAACTGAGTTGTAATTTATTTAAGTTGAAATCTTTGATAAACTGGATAATCGTGGCGTGGTGTTATTTTGAAAACAATTATCATTTTGACAACACGTCCTAAGTCTAGCCCATTTATTAACAAACAGATTAAAGTTATTAAAAATAAAATAATCCCAGAAAAATAATTAAAATGGCCTTATTACAACCCAAAACCAAACAATAATATTAATAAGATAAAACTTATAAAGAAATAAACCGGCTACTTATTGCAATTAAAAGAACCAAAAACAGTAGTGTGGCCATCTCCGAGTCCCTCGCAGCTCCAAACCATCTAAGCTTAGGGATTACCTGCACAGTTAGAAACAGGGTGAGTTTACGAAAACTCAGTGTGTAATCCAATAACAAACAAATAGTGAAAACACAGTGTCAGTACAATCTGGGCCAAAGCCCTATTTAGTCTTGGCATATACTGGGCTGAAGCCTTTCGTTTAACGGTTACTGGGCCGAAGCCTTTTCATAAATCATATCACTGGGCCGAAGCCTTTACTGTAAACGGTATGGCCCTTAGACCCATTTCAATATCACATGTAATGTCAATGGATGTATGCAAGCCCATTTGGGGAGACTACCCGACCCACCATCCGCTACTCTCCACCCGTACCAACCAACACACCATGTGGGGAATGATTCAACCCACCCAACCAACACACCATTGGCAGCATAGCTGCTTTATCATATATCTGGAGGCCTAGCCTCTTTTAATAATTGGGGCAAAGCCCTTTTGATAAACTGGGGCAAAGCCCTTTTCGGTAAACTGGGGCAAAGCCTTTTTCGGTAAACTAGGGCATAGCCCTTTTAGCACTTCCTCCATTTATAAAACCCAACCCATGCAACATGTCATGTATGTAGAATGTCATGCCCATATTTGAATCAAACAATCACAGTCAAGTTATTCATATCACCAACATATATTCACAATCAAATCCGTCAACCACACAGTCCAAGTCAGTCACTTACCCACAAGGGCAAAATAGTCATTTTTCACATTATAAGGGTAATTTCGTAATTTTACCAAATATCAGGGTTTTCCATGTTCATCAACAATTATCAATATTTCCGAGTGTTTAAAAAATGATCTTTAACCCACTTTATCAAACTCGGGCTTTTGGGCCCAAAACCTCTAATGGGCCCTACGAATGCCGATTTAGCCCATTAAGCCCACATAATCCAAATTTTACAACAGTACTAACTGTGTTAACATGCAACTTTTCCAGATTCCATTTTCTATCAGTTTTACCCAAATGGGCCCAAAGCCCATTGGGCCCGATTCCAGCCCATTGAGGCCCAACTTACCATCGTGCACAAAATTGAGTTCTTACATGTTCCATCAATCCAAACACTGATCTTATCGTATTTATCACATCTATACCTAAACGCAACATTACAAGTTCTCGAAATACCGGTATTTTAGCATTTCGGCTTCTCAGCAAATATTAATCTAAGCTATTACAAGGGTTAGTACACACCTGTTACGGGTTGAAGTTGAAACGTTTCCAAAATCAATCACCTACGATAACCACCACCTGTCACTCAAACTTAACTAATAGGAGACTGGAGTTAATCCACGCTCCGAGCACTCTTAGCCGACGCCCAACCCAAACAAGCATGCCATACAGCGAAAGGGATCAGCCAAGAAAGGTACCTCTACTCTCCTCATGGTTCTCTCTATTTAAAGCCAGCTTCGCATCCCCTCTTATGTTAGCTTCCCGATGTGGGATCCTTCCAACATCAAAGTTTAAATTCAACACAAACTCTTGCCGCCCCCTGCTAGCAAAATAAATGCTCCTTGCTTGCTACGGGATTCGAACCCATGCCTCTCCTCAGATCTCCACACGCTACTTGCCACTAAGCCACAAGGCTTTTTGTGTCATATTTTATCCCCAATTAATTATAAGGTCTAAAGGCCAAAGTCCAGGTTCCCTTAAAAAAAAACCAAAATAAATTGCAAGAGCCAAGGCTTGAACCCAGGCTCCCATACAACCTTAATGACGCCACAACCACTAGACTACAAGCTTCCTTGTGTCATTTATTTAACACAATAATTTAAAAACCCTCATCCAATCATCCAGGTTTTTTCACTTAATACCAAAATTTTTGCTAAAGCCCAAGTTTGAACACAAGATTTCTCCAACATTTCTCAAAGCCATTAACCACTAAAGCAAACATTTAATTGTGTTATTTCATTGCACAATTAAATACCTATATACAACCTCCTTACGAACCCGCACTCAGGGCCCAATACTTCTAGGCCCAAATTCGGGGTTTTACATATTCTTCCATAAAATTTTAGAAAACACCTTAGATGCTCCCATGGCAAAACCCTAGACTTTCAACCATTTTGCAAAATAGACACCTCATTTGAAAGCTCATGCTTCAAGGGTCTCAAAAGTACAAAAATCATCAACAAAGGACATAGAAATCACTTACTAGTGAGTGCTTTTAAACCCCCTTTAATGGTTGATTTTTGGTAGAGAAAGAAGATGAAAAATGGATGATATCATCCTTCCTTTATTTATTTCTATTTTAGTCAAAAATAAGCCACCTAACTCACCAAATTTGAAAATTTTTTCTCCTCTTTGACTCTCTGGCCAGATATGCTTTCTCTTAAGGGTTTAATTGCCCTTTAAAATCCCCTAATTTTGATTCTCTATAAAATAACACCTTTAGCTATCAAATTAGGACTTTTTCACTTTATGCGATTTAGTCCTTTTTTTTGAAATTGGGCTCACAAACGTCAAAATTAACTCGCCAAATTATTCGTACATTAATATAAACATGCAATGACTCCAAAATAATGATAAAATATTCTAGTCCAATTTAGATTTGTGGTCTCGAGACCACTATTCTAACTAGCCCCCAAAATTGGGCTATTACACATGGACTGGTAATTCAGATCTGAGCTCATTAGAGTATATGTCGTTGTAGGGGATTTAGCCTGGACTGGTAATCCCGACAATACTCTATAAGTTTATATTACGGGGGATTTAGCCTGGACTAGTAATCTCGCCGTAAGAGTGAGGTTTACGAGAGTGCGTACTTGAAATGATCACTTGTATGAATTGACGGTGAATGGGATATCCATCAAGATTCTGAGAAATTCAACGAGATTAATATGAGAAATGAAATAAAAGGGTTCTTGCCATGATAAACTCATTTATGTTATATGACACACTCATTTATGTTATATGATACTATTATGATGCATATGAATTGTCATGTTTGGACGAGTGTTATGCTAAGTGATAGCACAGGTAAGTACTCGAAACCCATGGACTTGTTATAAGAATGAAAATGAATGAGTGATATTTATGAGAGTAATTTCATGAAAATCTTGTGATGGTATCATTATATTGTACTAAAACAGTTTGGATATCCGCAGTAGTCCTACTTTGAAAATCCACCAAAAAATATGGAACTCAAATTAGAGATTGAATAAGGTATGAAATTAAAGCTTATTGAGTCTAGTTTTACATAGAGGAAATGGTTTAAGTAAAAGAATTTCATATTATGAGATATTTGAATTTTTGTGAGACAGGGTTAGAGTGATTTCGGGCTCCCCTATCTCAACTTTGGAAAATCATTAAAAATTGTATGAAAATAATAATGGGTTATAAATTACATTATTAAAATAATTAATGAGTCTATTTTCAAGGGAAATAGATAGGAGCATTATCTGAGCCTCGTGCTATGAGATAAATAAATTTTAGTGAAGAAAGGTTGAAGCTATCAAATAGCAAAACAGGGGAGAATTTGAATAATAAACTGTACTTATTGGCTAGACCAAAAATTTTGAAAATTTTATAGTAAGATGATATATGAGTCTAGTTTCTGGGAAAATTAGCAATTCTCAATTTTGTGCCTCGTAGCTCTAAATATAAATAATTTAGTGACTATGACTCGAGAAAATAGCTTAACTGGACTTTGAATAATTAGAGAGGAATTGAAAAATAGCATGTTAATACATTGCTTATTATTTTTCATGCGAGCTTACTAAGCGTAAAGCTTACTCCCTTCTTTCCATTTCTTTTAGTGTTGTCAGGTCAGCTCGGGGTTGGAGATCGTCAGAGGCAGCATCACACTATCAAGCCAATACCTTTGGAATATTGTTACATATGTTAGAATTATCAAGTGAGTGGCATGTATAAGGACCTAGTTCTATGACATGTGTTGTTATGATTTGGCCAAATGTATTGGCCCATTTTGAGCTATTGTGTATGGGTATGAGATGTGGCTCATATTGATTATGGCTTATAAGTCTAGCTAGTAATGTTATGATTTATTGCTTATGATGTGAAGATATGATTATGTTTGTTTGTCATGCATGGTTGGCAATATGTCATGTGTGTTGAATGCATGTTTTATGACCATGAATTAAATGTGTAATATGGAGATAAAATAATAATGCTTTGAACATGGAATTTTGATGATAAGTTGAAATAAATTGGCACAACGATAACTATGGTATGACTAGTCTTGGTTTAATGTGAGAATGTGTAACACATGCATGTTGATAGGTAAATGATATGTTTGTATCATAATTGAGGATGTTGAATGCCATTGGATCCATGTATATGTGTTTGCATGTAAGGGTAACAAAATGGCTTGGAAAGTAGCCTAAGAGTTAACTACACAGGATGAGACATGGCTGTGTGTCTCCACCGTGTGAGGGACACGGCCTAGGGACACGGGCGTGTGGCCTAGCCGTGTGGTTCAATTTATTTGCTGATGTCATAAACAGAGAGTTACACGGCCTAAGGACACGGGCGTGCCCCTGTGTCCACACGGGCGTGCCCTTGTGTCCACACGGGCATGTGACCCTGTTTAATGAGAAAAACTTCTAAGTTTTACCCAGAGCTTTCCAAAGTTCTCGGTTTGGTCCCGAACCCTTTCTAAAGTATGTTTTGGGATTCGTAAACCCAAATAAGGGACTATCTGCATGTGATAGAATGATTTAAAATATAAATGAAATTTTATGGCCCAGTTTGCATGATTATTTGTGTTTAAGTTCGGTAATGCCTCGTACCCTGCCCCGGCGTAGGACACGGGTAAGGGGTGTTACATTCCATTCATTCTCATACCAAATCCTTACCCAATTATAAAATATGCACATACCAAAACGTACCAAATTGATCATTTCTTTTGGCCAACCAAATGCACATCATAATGGCACATTTGCATCACATATCATATATCAAAATCAAACCATAAGTTCAAACACAAACTAGCCATATCACATGGAATGACATATACATTACAAAACATATCCAAATACTTCTAGCCTATACATGCCATACTTTTATATTCACAATGTCGAAAGGTACCAAAATAAGGTTCAATAGTGTAATGACGATCCTCGATGATCCCTGAGGTTCCGGTAGCTTTGATATCTATAAAAGAGTTGAAAAACACACAAAATAAGCTTTCAAAAGCTTAGTAAGCCATATACAAATAAACTTAACATTCAACACATGAAAGCATCATCAAATTTCATATGTTTCATTGCCAAATTCTATCTCAAACCACATATTTCATATACATTTAACATATTCCCAATTCATTTACACATATAGCATATTTTCTCATACATATAACATATATCATCACTTGTACATATACTTACCTTTTATTCTCAAACATAGTATACATTTCGAACGTACTTGAATCGGATACACATCACATATAATCATTCGTTCCTCAGAATGCCCTGTTGAATCATTCAGAATCATAAGGATACGCAGATAGCTCGAAAAGCTCATACAATGCCAACGTCCCAAACGTGGTCTTACATGTAATCAAATATAGATGCCACTGTCCTAGAGAGGGTCTTACATGAAATCAAATACGATGCCAACATCCCAGACGTGGTCTTACACATAAATCATAAGTCGATGCCAACATCCCAGATGTGGTCTTACACGATAACACATATCGGATCCTATGTCATGACATATGTATCCTAACTATTCCTATGGTTCGTATAGGGCTTTTCGGACGTCGAAACTTTGTCAATACTTTCTCGAATATCTCATGCTCAACTCATATAACCATTCAGCAATATTCAATATCATATTAACATTCATAATTCAATTCAAAACACGTTTATTTGTATATCGACTTACCTCGTACGGATTCGGATAGACGGAATCGGCTACTTGACGACTTTCGACTTTCCCTGATCTAATTTCGTTTTCTTTAGTTCTTGATCTATATAAATTCATATTTAACTCTTTTACTCACCAAATCATTCAAATCAATCCAAAAACACATATTTAGGGCCTTTTACAAATTAGCCTCACATTTTCACATTTTTGCAATTTAGTCCCTAATTCATAAAATCACAAATACACAAAATTTCTTTAGACATATGCTTGGCCGAATATTCCTATAACTCATACAAGCCCACATATTTATTTTATTTCACATTTTAGTCCCTCAAAATCTCATTTTCATAATTTAGTCCAAATTACTCAAATTCATCAAAAATTCAAAGACAAAACATGTTAACCCAAAACATATCTTCCATTTATCAACAAATAAATTCACAAAACTCATAATTTCATCAATGGATCAATTCAAAATCATCAAAAAAATCAAAATTTTAGACATGGGTTTATAGAATATCAAGCAACGATTACAAAAACATAGAAATTATCGAAAACGGATCAAAACACATACCTCAATCAAGCAAAACCTTAGCCAAACCCTAAACTCTTTTTCTTATTCTTTTACTTAGTATTTTCGGCAACCATATATGAAAATGAACAAAATATATGACTTTGTTTTATTTTAATTATCATATTAACCAAATACCAATTTTACCCTTTGATATAAAACCATTTAATCATTAAACATATGACCATTTATGTCCATCCATTAAGATAATGGTCTATTTTCATCTTAATGACTTCACATTTAATAAGACACATCAATTAAGCACTTTAACAAATAGGAGGCCACTTTTACAATTTACGCTATTAGATTTTTTTCGCAAATTAAGCACACAAATGATCGAATTTTCACACGAAACTTTCAGACATGCTTAACCACATACTGTAAACACAGAAAATAATATTTATATATTTTTATAACTCAGATTTATGGTCCCAAAACCACTATTCTGACTAGGGTCTAAACTGGACTGTTACAATAGGAGCTTTGGTCATTTTGGTATACGTGTTGGTGATGAATTTGGTCATTTGTGTTGGCTTGTAAATGTCTAAAATTTGGTTTTGTTTATAGCCCTGGAAGTTGGCTTATTTTTGGTATATTTGATCATGTATATATATGTGCATAAGGTTTTGATTATGTGTTAAATGATAGATATGTATTATTTGATAATAGTAGGTTTTATGGATGTCAATTGGTTGATGAATTAAGAATAAGTATGCTTGTGAGTTTTAGGTATGAAGTTTTATGGCATATTACGGTAATGTTGTTACATGTATTGGTTGGCTTGAAATGGTATGAATTATGCTTGAATGAGGTTAATAGAATGCCTACTTTTATGCCATGTTTGCGCCATTTGAGTTAATATAGGTACATGCAAATTGAGTGGCAAAATGGCTTGGTAAATAGCCTATTTTTGTCCACACGGGCAGAGACACAGGCGTGCGTCTCAACTATGTGTCAAACGCGGTTATGTTGCATGGTCATGTGTCCCCTGGTGTTGAAATTAAAATCAAGTCAGTATGCTCAACACAGCCCAGCACACGGGCGTGTGTGGCCATTTTTAGGGTACACGGGCTAGCCACACGAGCATGTGTGTTGGCTATGTGACCCAGGTCAGAGAGTTACACGGGGTAGACACAAGTTGGGACACAGCCATGTGCTTTCATTTCGAATGTCCACACGGCCTATGACACGGGTGTGTCTTTTGCCATGTGAGACACATGGTTGGGCCACACGGGCGTGTGTCCCTTGTATTTTGGAAAATTTACTAAGTTTCGTAAAAAATTTCCTAAGTTGTTGGTTTAGTCCCGAACCTTTCTGAATGCATATTTTGGGCCTTGTAGGCTTGTATTAGGGACGATGTGAATGATTTTGAATGATGATTTATTGAATTTGAGATATGTATGTGAAATGTATGATTTTCTATGCTATAAGTCTGGTAATGCTCCGTAACCCTATTCTGGCATTGAATACAGATGAGGAGTGTTACAAGCTACATATTGACCGTCAGCTTGTGTGAGTAGACCCAGTGATAGCTCGAGAGTGAGCATATATATATGAGATATGAGATAGAGATGGTTTCGACCATGTATTGGCACTTCGTGGACGAGATACCTAAGTATCAAATATTATTCCAAATGGTTCAACGGGCGCGATTATGTTCTGAGAATGTATGAGTTTAATATGAGCAAGTACAGGTATGTACGTGAATCATGTGAAATTCGTGATTTCATAATTAACTTTGTTGGTGATTATATGTTAAGCTAATAACACCAAATTTAATTATATTATGATTTAAATTTCTTGCTTAATTTTGTTTGATTGGTAAGTTATATTTGCAGTTATACGAACTTACTAATCTTAATCGCTTACTTTGTTTATTTTTTTGTGTTTTATAGTGATTCAGAAGCTCGCTCATTTTGATGTTGTTGGAGACTGCATCACACTATCGAACTCTTATTTTGGTACTTTTAGACTTAATGTATTTTTGTTATATGGCATGTATAGGTTAATTGGTTAATGGAAGTCTATATGTTTTGTTATGTTTTGGCCATTGATGTGGCTTGACAATGGTATATGCTTTGATATGTAAATATGTGTAAATGGCCCTTTGATATGTGGTTTATAATTGTTATATGAATGCCTTGTTGTGAATTGGTATTTAAGGTAGCAAATGGTTGAAATTGAAAATGTATTAGCTTGCTACGTATTAGGCAAGATAGCGCATCTATGAAATTGACCATTTAGGTGAATTCCTGAAAGTGATATTTGTATGTTTTTAAATGGAAAATTGTGATATTTATGAGAATTATGGTTGTTGGTATTGGTATTTCATGATTTGGACTTGGTTGAGATTGGTTTGAACGTCTATTGATGATATGGTCATATGATATTTGGTATATGTAGGTTAGTGCCACTTTGGGTGAGAAATAAGGCTTGGAAAATGGCCTATTTTTGTCTACACGGGTAGAGACACGAGCATGTGTCTCAACCGTGTGTGACACACGGTCATTTTGAAGGGTACACAGCCTGGCACACGAGCATGTCGTCTGGCCGTATGACCCAAGCCAGTGAGTTACACAGGGTCAGACATGTGCTGGGACATGGCCATGTGGTCCCATTTTGAATGTCCACTTGGCCTATGACACTGGCGTGTCTCTCACACGGCCTGCCAATATGGGCGTGTGTCCCCTGCACTTTGAAAATTTTCAATGTTTTTCTAAAAATTTCTTAAGTATTAGATTTAATCTCAAACCACTTCTAATGTTTAATTTGAGCCTTGAGGGCTTGTGTTAAGGACTATATGAAAGAATTTGAATGAATTTTGTTCGGATATGAGAAATAATTATGTAATGTATGATTGTTTAAGAGATAAGTCCGGTAATGCTCTGTAACCTTATTCCGACGACGGATACGGGTTAGGATTTACATTAATTACCCTGGTAACTCTAGTTGTACTAGAGTGTTTCACTAGGCCACAAATGTTTCAAGTAGATGGGTTTCTCCATGGGTTCCATGAATTGGGCAAATTTAAATAGGTCAAATGAGGCCATTTAATCAATTGACCTCCATGGGATGTTCTATTGGATATGGTGCCCTTAGCATAGTATTTTCATTTAAGTACACTTGTAATTTTTTTGAGCGGATTGGTTAATAAAATTATTCATAAATTACATGAATATACTTTGTATTATTTTCCTCAAGTGATTTTTGCACGCAAAGCAAAATAGAAGCAAATGTTGTTTATTGGTTGTCTATTATATAAACTAATATTAAGCAATATTATGTGGTTGAATCGTAGTACGGAAAGACAGCTTATATTAGTAGACAAATCTAAACATGTCCTTAATCTAATTGAAAATGAGCAAACCGATTGAAAGACTAATATATCGTCTATCAAGTCCAATTAGGGAAATGTCTTGCCTTGGGCATCGGAGGAGATAACTCCTAGAAGATAGAGACATAAATGTGATTAGCTAGACTGATAGTACATGGGACAAGACCCAAGTAAAGTAGATCCTAAATCCATTTAGGATTTTTCACTTGTGACGTTCATAGTGTGGCATACCTAAATCCTTAGTTGATGGTGGGACTATGTATATGTGACTTGTAACTTTAATATAAGTACAAGTCTGAGTTCAAATAGATAAGGAACTGAAAGTTGGTGTGTTGGGTGTACGACTTCTGTAGTATGTAGCGTCATTTACAATAGTGGAATTCATAGCCTAAAACATGGGTAAATGATATCATCTCATTGGCATTATATGGTTGATGAATAGTAAATGTGGTCACGGGTCGTCCATCTTTGTGATGGATGACTTGATCACTATTTGATAGTGATTGACTTTTCATGAAAAAAGATGTAATGGTTACCATGAGATAAAATAAGATCATATTGGGAGAACAGATATTATCCCAAAAATATCAAGGATATCTTATGAGGGTAACACAATTATGACTAGGTCAATTTACGAGCACCGATTAGTTCATTTCGTAAAGGTATTTCGTTGGGGAGTGTAACACCCTGATTTTAGGCCTAGTCGGAACAGTGGTTTCGGGACCACAAATATGACTATGAAAATTTTATTTTTTATTAAATTTTTATGGTCTACGATTTCACAAAATAATTTCGTGAAAATTTTGTTCAAAAATTTTGACATTCGGGCACTTAATTTAGTCAAAAGGACTAAATCGTAAAAACTAAAAAAGTTGATTTCTACATACTAGAGGGGTCCAATTGTTATGAAATTTTAAATTGAGGGTCCTTAAATGGTGATTAGACCATTGGTTAATTTTTGGAAAAAATAGACATGAAATGGGTGTAATAAAATATTTTTAAGTTAGGGGTATTTTGGTAAACTAATAATTAAAAGAATTAAAAAGGAAAATAAGCCAAATTAGCTATCATCTTCTTCATTCAACCGTTTCTACCTGCAGCAGCCATGGTTAAGGTTTTTTCAAACTCCCAAACTTGATTGTAAGTGCTCCTTAGCCCCGTTTTTAAAGTTCTTTACATTTTTGAAATCCCGGTAACTTGGTTAAGCTTATTCTAGCAATAATTTAACCTAGGGTTTATATTTGCAAAAATACCCATAGGTGAAATGTGTTTATTTTGATGTTTTATGGTAGAATATGAAGCTTGAAATTGTGTTAAACAACTTTTACTAAGCGATTTTAAGTGAAAACGAGTAAAACGACATAATCGGTAAAAATACCTAATGTTCATAAGTACATGTTAGAGTGTGAATTTGATGTTTCTATAGAAGGAAAAAATGATCAGCATGTCATAAAACATAAGAAAATAGGATGAAGCTTAATTTACGAGCCTAGGGGTAAAAATGTAATTTTGACAAAGTTTAGGGGCAAAATCATAATTTTTCAAAACTATGATTTTGGGTCAATTTGAATAATTTGAGTCCTAATTAGGCTATATTTGAAATGATAGAGCAAGGAAAATTGAAATTTGGGTTAAAATCGGCAAAATACCAAGTTATGGACAAAATGGTAAAAAAGGTCATTTTTGTATACGAGGTAAGTTCGTGTGTTAATAATAATGCAATACCATACTTGAATTGTAATTTTCTATTGTTATGGCATAAATTTTATGATTTAATATGTTTAGGAGAAGTTGATGGATGGTGTGTATAATATGGAAAATGTGATGCTAGTTGTGTCATGTGAAATTGAATGGCAAATTAGTGTTACATGAATTGGATGTTAAATTACTATTACATGGGTTGTACCTGATGAGATTTCAACAAGTTTGTACGTAAATAATTTCTCGATTCTTTTTATTTTATTATATTTTGTTATCATATGAAATGTGCCTGCCTATAGAATGATTATTTGTTGTAAATTGCAAATTGAAAAAAGACTATGAATAAATTTGTAACATGTTGGAAAGTGAGGAATTTCTCGGTTGAGCCTTCGAAATAGAAACAATACGAATGATCTATTGTGAGGTCACGTGTGTAGTACTAAGTGCAGGCTACTACGTGTACCGGATAATTGGTCGCATGCGTAGTACTAAGTGCAGTCTACTATGCGTACCCAATAACTTCGATCACGTGTGTAGTACTAAGTGCATGCTACTATGCATATCAGATAGCCTTGTCTACAAGTGTGGAAATATGTGCAGGCAATTGAGTATCAGTTATTATCTCGAAAAGTTCAATGGGAAAATCAATTAAGTAAAAATACATGTTAACATGATTATATGATGAATAAGTGCAGATATATGTTTATGAAAATTATGAGCAATGTGCTCGATATTTGAGTGAACTTCGATAAGACAAAATGTATTAAGTGAAATTATGCAAGAGTGAATTTTAGTAGTAAAACAGTGTTGGACAATAGCAGTTGCATGACTTTTAAAATTCACCAAAAATTGTGTAAGTTGAATTAAATTTCAAAAAAATTATAAAATTAAATATTAATGAGTATATTTTCATATAAAAGAAACAGGGGGAGCAAAAGAGTTCTATATTATGTGATATTATAATTTTTGTGAGACAGTGTTAGAATGAATTCGAGATCCCCTTTTCTGACTTGGAAAAATCGTTAAAAATTGTAAAAAAATAATTATGAGTTATAATTTATATGAATAGAATCCTAAATGAGTCTACTTTTAGCAAGAATAGACGGGAACATCATCTAATCTTGAAATATGAGATAAATAATTTTTAGTGAAGAGAGGTCAGAATTGTTGGACAGCGAAATAGGGGAAACTTTAATGAATAAACTGTTCTAATTGGCTAAATTGAAAATTCTGGAAATTTTATGGAAGAAAGTTATATGAGTCTAGTTTCAAGGAAAATTAATGAAACTAAATTTTGAGTTTTTATCTCTAGATATGAATGATTTAGTAACTATAACTTGATAAAATAGCTTAACCTAAACATGTGTAATTGTACAATTATAGTGTTTTATCTTGAAAAGCATGTTAGTAATTGCTTATTAATTTCATATGGACTTACTAAGCGTAAAGCTTACCCATCCTCTCAATTTCTTTAATATTGTCAGGTCGACTCGGGGTTGGAGATTGTCGGAGGCAAAATCACACTATCAAACTATCATTTTTGGGAGAATTAATTCAAATATTAGAAATATTAAGTGAGTGGCATGTATAGGAAGTTGGTTTATGATATGTATTATTATTATTATGACTTTGACCATACGTATTAGTTTGCATTGAGTTATCGTATATGATCATGAGATGTGGTCCTTATCCATTATGGTTTATAAGTTTAATTAATCATGCCATGTCCTATGTTTTGATGTGATGATATAGTTAACTTTTTTTGTTATGCATGATTGGTAATACATCAGGTAAGTTAAATGCAGGCCAGTGGATTATGAATTAAATAGAAATGAGTAATGTTGCCTTGAATATGGATGTTTAATGGACAAATTGGTAACTACATTATGATGGTATAAAATGAGAATAAGATTTAGCATGTCTAGTTCTAGTTAATGTAAGAAAGTATATTATATACAAGATGGTAAGCAAATATGTTTAAAGTGAATGACATGTTATTGCATGATTATGGATGTGTAAGTGCTCATTTATGCCACGTTATATGTCTTTAAATATGAGTCTATGCATGTGTTCAAAAAGTTTTGAATTAAATGAAATTTTATGGCTCGGTTTTCGTCTATGTGTATGGTTAAGTCTGGTAATGCCTTGTACCCTATTCCGGCCTTGGATACGGGTAAAGGGTGTTACAGGGAGAGCTCAGTCACAATACTATAGTGGAATGACTTCGTGACTAAATGAGTTTCTAATTAATAGGCGAAAATCTAGAACTTAATTAAAAACCATTTGAACCTCAACTGCATATGTTCAATCGATCCCTCCATTAGCTCGTTGAAACTAGAAATGAATTGTGTGTTTGAATAGAAATGAACGGAATAAATAGGAAAAGAGAAATAGAAAACATTCAGGAATGATTATGCTTTTCTTCAAAATGGAGAAATGGAATTATTTGGAAATGAATATAGGTTTCCAAAAATGGAAATAGAAATGAAAATGGAAATTGTAATACCCCTTACCCGTATCCGTCGCCAGGACAGGGTCCAAGGCGTTACCTGACTCAAACATAAAAATTCATACATAATCGGGCCATAAAATTTAGACCAATTTAAAACCATTCATACACAAGCATATTGTCCCTTATACAGGCCCACGAGGCCCAAAATGTACATTGGGTGTGGTTCGAGACTAAACCAAAAACTTTCAGGACTTTTGCGACACTTAGAAATTTTTCTTGTTTTAAAGGGTCACACACCCATGTGGGTAGGCCGTGTGATCACACACGCCCATGTGGCTTGGAACACGCCCATGTCCTCAGCCCGTGTAACTCTCTTTTTATGATGTCATCAACTAAATAGGGTCACACAGCCAAGTCACACGTCCGTGTGCTTAGGCCGTATGGTTAATTAAATTCCAAAAGTCCTTCACACGGTTGAGACACACGGCCTTGTCTCTGCCCGTGTGTTTACTATTGGGCATTCTATTTTATCTAATTAGGGTGCAGGGGACACACGGTCGGATCACACGCCCATGGTGCAGACCGTGTGTCACACACGACCTAGGCACATGCCTGTGTGTCTACCCGTGTGGACAACTGTAAGGCTATTTTCCAAGCCCTTTGCCACCCTTAGACACTCACATACTTAGACATATTTCATGGCACACAACATGTCATATTTTGACAATCAATCATTTCTAATCAAGACTAATTCATGCCCATGTAATGTCACCATTTCACATACTCAAATTAACAAGCTTACTTAAGGCATTCCAACCAATTTCATATCCAATCAACATTATTAATCTACTCTCAATTTACACATTTAAACCATGATCATAGCCGTACCAATTTGTCATCATTCATTCATCATACTTGTATGCCACATAACACTATCCATCATCATCAAGAATTTGACACATGCATGCCTAAATAATTAGGTTTACGACTCAATAATCAATATGAACCATATCTCATGATCATATATAAATGAATCATCAAATCATTATAAGCCAACACACTTGGCCAAATTAATATGACACATAAACAAAAAGACCAAGTCCCCTATACATGCCATACTCAAAATACTTGAATTCACTATACCCAAAAGATTAGTTTGATTGTGTGAATCGAGCTCCGATGTCCTTCAGTCCCCAAGCTAGCTACGATACTATAAGAAAATGAAAAAGAAAGGGCAGCAAGCATAAAACTTAGTAAGTTTGCATGTAAAAAATTAACAACATTAACCATGCATTATTATACACAGAACATAATAATATTTATCACAATGTCATCAAGTATCATAGGTACATTTTAAGTCATGTTATTTACATAATGTACAATAAAACTCATTATCATAATTCATTCATTCACTTCTTATCAAGGTCTCATCAATTTATAATCTCAATATTTATGAGCTTTGTGTACATACCTGTACCTTTTCAACATGATCATACCTTGTCATCTCTTTGACATAATCGTTGGATTACCCGTTGAACAACTTGGAATACTAAAGAATACTCGGGAACTCTCATGCACATAGTAAGATGCTAATGCCATATGCCAAATATGTTCTTACATGGTATCAGAGATCGAAGCCGGTAGCCCAGCTATGGTCTTACACGATGTCTCATATCGATACCAATGCCATATCTCAGATATGGTCTTACATGGGATCAAATATTCATGCCAATGCCATGTCCCAAATATGATCTTACATGGGATCACATATCGATTCCAATGCCATGTCCCAAACATGGTCTTACATGGGATCACACATAACCTTAATGTCATGACATTTGTATCCTAACTATTCCTAAGGTTCAACTGGGATTTCGAGATATCAAACTTCGTCAAATCGTCACCGAGTCATCATTAATTAAATCTACAAAGACAATTACAAAATTTATGTAATATTAAAGCATTAAAAACATAATAATGTAATGTTTCATTATTTACACACGAACTTACCTCGGTACCAAAATATGACTAACTATTCGATTTAGTCCACAACCTTGTTATTTCCTCGATTTAGGTCTGGACTCCATTTTTCTTAATCTATAATAGCAAATTTCACTTATTTAATTATCACATTGTTCAAATCAGTCCATAAATCATACTTTGGAAAAATTACAATTTTACCCCTAAACTTTCACATAATTACAAATTGGCCCCTAGGCTCGTAAAATGAAATATGTTCATTTTTTTTGTTACCCAAACCTAGCCGAGCTTATAACATGCTTATAACAGCCCACATTTCTCATTAAATCATACATCTTACTACTCATTTTACAAACTTTACAAACAAGTCCTCCTTAGCCATTTTCACTAGAAATCACTTAGTAAAATATGTTTATCACACATCAAACATTCATATTCTTCCATTAAACATCAAAACACATGCATGTCATACATGGGTCAAATTTCAAACATGAACCCTACTTTAAGATATGGCTTGTAATAGGTAAATCGGGTTACGAGGGTTTCAAAAATGTAAAGAGCATTAAAAACGGGGCTAGGATGCACTTACTATTGAGCTTGAAAGTTGAAGAAACCCTAGATATGGAACCCTTAGAAATTTCAGCACACATGAAGAAGATGGATACCAATTTTTGACTTATTTTCCCTTTTCATTCTTTTATTAACCAAATGACAAAAATGCCCTTAAGGCCTTTCTTTCAAATTATTCCTATTCATGCCCACTTTTGTCCATAAAAATAGAAACTGGGCAAGTTGCTATTTAAGGACCTCTAATTAATAATCCATGGCAATTTCATGCTTAAAGCTTCTAGAACTCACATTTTGCTACTTTTGCAATTTAGTCCTAAAAGTTAAATTGGACACTTATCAATAAAATTTCTTCATGAAATTTTCAGACAAGCATGCAATCATATCATAGACCTTATAATAATAATAAAATAATTATTTATACTTTGGATTTATGGTCTCGAAACCACTGTTCTACTAGAACCTAATTCGGGATGTTACAGAAATGATCTATTTGCAATTCTATATCAATTACTTAAAAAATGATCGGAAAAATTTGTTTATGTTTTTGGAAAATTTTGAAGAAAATGAAAATGAATCATTTGATCATAGTGAACATGCTGAGTTGTGAAATATTGAACATATTTTCTCAAAATTTTACGGGCAAAATCATCAAAATTTTACTAGAGGTAAAATTGTCAAAATTTTGATAGGGTAAAATAGGGATGGGAAAGCTATTTTATATATAACTATGAAATTTTATTTTTGGAAATAGAAAAATTGAATCGATTGGATCATGTTACAAAGTATTAGGTCAAAAAGGTTCAGGAAGTATTTAAATTGGACCTGATGTGAGAGAGGCCCAAAGACCCCCTATGCACATGAAAGGGACGACAACCCTAGTAGGAATACTAGGGTGTGTCATCCACCCTAGTCCTATTTTAAATAGAATTTTGTTTTTCTATTTGAACTAAACCACTACAACCCAACAAGGGTTCTACATTCTCTTCCTATAAATAGATGGCATCAGTAGAGCTATTAACACAACTTTGAGAGATTTTTATCCTACCGAAAAATAGAGAGAATTTATTCTCAACTATTACATATATTTTTTTAAAATAACAATTCTACCAATTTCTACTAAGAAAGAATTTTTGTTTTCACCCTAAAAGGAAAGAATTTTATAGTTCTCTATTTTGATTCAATTGGTTCAAACTCACATTCGAAGTAATTTTTGGTATGAGAAGAGCGAAGAACATCGTTTGGTTGAAAGCCAGAAACAATGAACATATGCTAAGCCGAAAACACAAGTACAAATTCAGTTAAGGTGTATTCCTATAAATATCCCAAACCAAGTCAGTTTTTAAAATTTTATTTTTTCGCTATGCAAAAAAATCATTTTCAAACCAGAATTTTCCAACAATTGGTATCAGAGCCAGGTTATGCTATGTTTATGGTTAAACCAAGACTGAATCTCTCTCTTCATATTGTTTGATTAATATTTGATAATATGTGGCATTATTATAATTATACGCATGTTTAGGGGAATGTTTGTGAATGAATGCAATGTTATATATATTTGTTATATAATTATTATTTTTTTAACAAGATTATGGTTCTTAAGAAATAGACCATAGACTATCATCTCTACGAAGGATTATTTTTTATTTATTGAATTCTTTTGAGCTGGAAATGGACATAAGGCATAAATGTAATTATTCTAAAAAGGGGTGCATGACGAGGAGAAGATGGAGCAAAGGTGGCCGAAGATATAAGGAATCTGTTGTCGCAAAAATATTATGTAATTTTTTTTTATATTTCATCTATTTTCTAGAAATAAAACCATGGAAACCTTGGCTAGCAATTTTATTTTATTACCCATCTCTTTATATATCGTTTAATAATTATTTATGATATAATTGTGACATATATGTATGAGATGATCCACAGTTGATCTATTAAAGATAAGAAGTGTGGTAATGAGAAAATAAATATGTTGTATTATTCCATTCACTTCTTTAGGTTATTTGATTACTGTGAGAAGTGTGATAATAAGAAATTGCATGTCTAAGATTGGATCTAGTAAGGAAAGGCTTTGTTTTTAAGTGATCAAATACGACTCACCTCCCTTTCTTGGGAACCTACCTGGTGCACGGTTCACATTCAGTTCTTTGGTTTTTCCCTTAAAAGAAAAACTGTGAAGAACCAAATTTGTTTGATTGACTCATGTTAATAATTGAATATGAATATTATGAAATTGCCATAGAATGTCATGCATATATAAGATAAGCATGGCATATAGTTTAGAAAAGAATGTCACATGTACTTGTCATGCATATATTGATCATACATGATTGAAACCAGAAGTTATAAAAACCTTGCATGTTTTTTAAAATATTGAGTGGGAGAAGGGTCTCTAAACAAGACCTACGGCCTCCATCGATGGTATCTTGTGATGGCATGGCAAGTGCACTACCCTATAGTAGGATTGCTATGCAGATTTCACTGAGTAGATTTCTTGAGAATAAAAAGAATTCTCTTGTGATCAAATGATAATTGGACTGGCCCTTGTGGTAGGCATTATAATGTGATAGATCAAGAAATTCTATCTTCAAAAGAGGAAAACTAGTCAAAGCATGCTACTCAATTAGATTATCCCACAATAACTGATTTATGGTGCATGATGCGATAGGTGTTGAGTTGATTGTTATACACTCAAGATCTTCTAGTTAAGTAACTCCCTGCGAAGCTCTACTTAAGTTAGAATGATGGTCAAACATTACACGATTATTAGTACATGTGATTGCCTAAGGAATTATGTTCATGTACTAATTGGATAGAAATCTATGTTCTTACTATTTTATCATAATCACCCCACGGTGGCTTGCTTCAATGGGTGTGGGAATTGTCATTGTAACAGCTTACAAATGTTTTCAAGGTTTAATGTAAGACACATACATCATCTTAATACATATCGTAATGTTGCAAAACATTTCCAAACATTTGCTTAATACAAAGATATTAATATATGAATGTTTTTATTTTCAGTTTGAAAATGGCACCAACTCTCTTATTAAACATACTCACTAAAAACTAATTGAATGGAAACAACTATAAAGAATGGAAAAGGAACCTGATAATTGTCTTGAGTTATGAAAAACTTAAAGCAATTCTTGATACTAAGTGCCCTCTGGCATTCAAGCTGAGGAAAGAAAACGCTAGGAAGAGTTTGATGAGATAGCTCATTGGTACATGCTAGCAAGCATGAGCAACACTCTATATAAGCAATTGGAGAGTTGAAAGACTACTAAATTTATTCTAGATAAGCTGGAAGACATGTTACCTTGGCTTGACAATCTACTATAACTAACTTAATGAATGCCAGCAAAAGCCCAACACTCCAGTCAAAGACCATATGATCACTCTTATGGGCTACTTTTCCAAGGCGGCAAACAATGAGGCCAATTTAGACCAAAACACCCAAATAGAGATGTGTTCAAAAGCTTGTCCAAGGATTTTGCTGGTTTTCAAGCGACATATAACCTTCGCAAAAAAATGATACTTACACAACTCATAAAGGAATTACAATCCTATGAATTGATGTTGAACGGCGATCAGTCAGTCTAAAGAGCATAAGTGAATATAGTTGCCGCTTCTTCCTCAAGAGGGAAGGGAAAGCATGCTAAGAAAGGCAAGACTAAGGTCTCTGGGACACCACAGGTGGAAAGGAAAAGAACCAAAAAGCTAAAAAACTTATCTAAGTCAAAATGCTTCTTCTGCAACAAAGAAGGGCATTTCAAGGCAAATTGTAAATAGTAGAAAGAATATCTAGCTACCAAAGGCCAAGGTATGGAACTCTTGATGATAGAAACTTATTTAGTGGACGACTAAATATACCACTGGGTCATTGATTCAAGAGCCACTAATCATGTTTGTGTTTCTCTACAAGGGTTTGAGGAGACAAAAAATCTTAGAGATAAGAGCTTATCGATGCGGACCAGGTGTAACAGTCTATTTTTCAGTGGTGTCGAAAACAGTATTTTCAAAGGCCACCAAATCTGATGAGTAAGTTCATAAATATTATTATTTAACATTTACAAGCCAAACATGGTTTTAAAAAAGTTTTTGATGTAGTGATTTTTGTTATATAAGCGATTTATTAAGTTCAAGTGGTATGACTCTAAGGTCAAGTGGTTTTAGAAAATGAGGAAACAGGACCTCGCTTCTATAAACTGAGCTGTAAATATTTTTATAAATATTTACAGAGTGGCATTAAGGTGGTATTAAAGTTTCGTCAAAAAATTTTAACGTTTCGATGGTTAATTAATTAAAAAAGACTAAATTGTAAAAGATGTAAATTTTAATCACTACTTGATTTGAGTGGTTAAATGCTTAATTGAAGAAAGGAAAAGGGAATTAAATGGTAATTAGACCATTCAGGGTGTTAGTGAATAGTAATTGACATGAATTCGATGTTTTATTTAATTATTAACTAAGGTTAATATGGTAATTTGATAATTATATTAAAATAAAAAAATAAAAATTTTATTCATCTTTTTTCAAAGCTTCATCACTGATTTGAAAATGGGGAAAGAAGCTATTTCTTTTGCTTGGAGGTTTCGGAAATTTGACAAGCAAAATTGGTATGTGACTTTAGCCCCGTTTCTTGTAATTTTTCTGTTTTTGAGATCGTTGTAACTAGGTCCAATTATCTCGTACCTTCGGTTTTGAAACTGTTAAAGATTTTAAATGTTTCCATTGATGAACCTTATGATTTTAGATGTTAAATAATTAATTTTAGATATTAGTTTTCATTTAAAAGCATTTTATTAAGTGATTTTCGATTAATTTTTCGATTAAAGACTAAATTGTTAAAATGGTAAAAATGCAAGGATTTAATGTGAAATTATTGCATGAATGGGTTGTTTTATATACCTTGAGTATTCAAATAGACTCAATTTTGGGGCAAAATGGTTAATTTACATGTTTTGGGCTTAGGGACTAAATTAAATAAAGGTAAAACTTTAGGGGAAATTTTATAAAAATGTCAAAAAAACTAAATTGCATAAAATGAATTGTTTTATTGTCTAAAATTAATATATTGAAAGGAATTATTAATTTAGATCAAGATCGAGTGGAAAATCGAGGAGAATGGAAAATTACCAAAATGCTTTTGTCGTTTCTGCAATTTAGCCAGGTAAGCTTGTATGAACTGAATTCTTTATAATGTTGATTAATTTAATGTTAGCATGTGATTGTACTATGATTAAATTAATATATATTATGCAATTTATTTTGCCAAGAAAAGATGGAAACTCAACGACGTACGACGACTATCGAGTCTCATTTGAACCTTAGAATATATAGGATACAATTGACATGTCATTAGGGTGACATGTTTCAGGTGCTGGTCTTGAATGTCCTACCGATGGCTGAGTTCTGACATGTGTTGTGGATACTTGACAGCTCATGTGAGAAGCTCCGACCAATAGCTTGTGTGAGCAAACCTAGGTTGCTATGTTTCGAGTGCTGGTCTTGAATGTCCTACTGATGGCTGAGGTCTGGCATTAGTTGCGGATACTTGATACTTGTGTAAGCAGCATCGTGTAGCTTACATTCTACCCGACAGCTTGTCTGAGCAGGCCAATTTTACAACTCGTGCGAGCTACGACTATATGTTTAGCACACTTTGTGTAAGCTTTCCCCAATATCCGATATTATTCTAAGTGGTTCAACAGGCATACAAAGGGAAGGAACGGTAAGTGTTCCGATAGGAAATGTCATGAAAGTATGGAAAGGTGTGAGTTGTTGATGATTAAAGTATGTATAGCCATGTTCATGAAAAGTGTGAATGCTTATATGCTATGTTCATGAAAGTTATTTTATCATGCGGTGATTTTTTCTAAGTTATGTGTTTAATCACTAACTTGTGAATATGGGTTTATGTTTTCTGTGCTATACAAATGAAATGGTAAATGCTCAATATGAATTAAGATATGTATGCATGAAACTCATTGAAATGGTGATACATGAAAAACATGATATGTTATGAGATGGATGATATATCCAAATGAGTTGTGCTCAAGTACAATGGTTATCCATGTCAAATTCATATGAATCATGTTTAAATGAACTAACATGTGTTCTTGATGTGCTTAGGCTTAAGTCAAGCTTGTGGATATGATTGATGTTTATGATTAAGCTTGTACTATGCATATGAAACGGGTAAGAAAAGGGAATGAAGCAGTAAGTATGTAATTGGGATGTATTATGATGTTATAAAAAGTTTAATATGATAAATGATGTATTTATATGTGAGCAAAGTATGTATGCTATGGATGAATATATTTATATCAAGGATAAATACACTAAGTCAAGAATTGAAATGTCGTTTAAGCTTATATAAGCATTAGGAACGGAATGGAAAGTAACTAAATTGAAAGATGTATGATCTTATAGAAAGGTTGATGGTTATAATTATGTCCCATAAACTCCTATCATGTTATGAATTATAAATATATGTGACATTAATGAATTTACTCATTTGTGAGTCGATGATCATATAGATTTATGAATTTTGGCACTAGCATAGGGTTATGTCTATTCTAATAAGTTTATTATTGAAATGAAATTGTTATGCTTAAAGTTTATATGAGCTTGCTAAGCATACATTTCTTATGTAATTATTTTCTTTTACTGTATAGATTATCGAAAGCTCGATGAGGTTGGAAGGTAGTAGGAGATCCATCACACTATCTATTGATTTTATCGATAGATTTTGATGTCTTGATCAAGGTTAAAATGGAATGTATAGAAGGACTTGTGGTTTATGGTAATTGATGAGTTTGGAATGTATATGTCATTTTGGTTGATGTAAATTTGGTACTTTTGATGCCTTGTTCATGTGTGTTATTTTGATAATGTGTTCATGCATGTTTAAATGGCCAAAGTGATAGGTGACGAATTGACCTTAACATGGTCAAGTTATGGTATGCTTTAGAAAAGTTTTGAATAGATGTGCATGATTGAAATATGGTATGAATAAATGTTGGTTGTTGATACCATTTGGAAATGGCTAGATTTGTGTCATTTTGATAGTTTTGATTGTAAGTGAGAAATAGTCAAAATGGTAAATTTATTTTGATATGGCATGAATCTAATATGGTATAGTTAAATATGCTCATGTTTAGGTATGTTTGGAATGACCATTTGGTATGTTTATAATGAGACCAAATGGAGGTATGCTTTGAGGTAAATATGAACTATTGTTAATGGTATAAATGTGGTCAAATTATGATGAGTTTTATAATAGAAAATTAATAATGTGATGATGAATGAAATGTGTTAAGTACATGTATATGTCTAGACAAATTGTATGTTTGCATTTGAGGTGCCTATATGGCATATTGGTATATTGGAATTTGGTTTTCGATTTGGTCTTATTAAGCATGTTTTAGGTATGTTTTAAGACTTGAATGTATGTGCAAATGTCTTGTAGGTGTGAGCTTGTAATGGGTGAAAGGAATGGCTTGAAATTGGCCTATTTCTTGTCCACACGGCCTAAGACATGAGCGTGTGTCTCAGCCATGTGTGACACACGGTCACGCGACACAGCTGTGTGTCCCCTATAGGTTTTTGAAGGTTACATTTCGAGAGTTACACAGCCTAGCACATGAGCGCGTGGCTTGGCAGTGTGAACCAAGCCAGAGAGTTACATGGGCACGGACAGGGGTTGGGACACGGTTGTGTGTCCCTACTTCGAATGCCCACACGGCCTAGCCACATGGTCGTGTGACCCCTGTAGTATCTTTTTTTCTATCTTTTGCCATGAAGTTCTAAATGTTTTCAATTTAGTCCCGAATCATTTCTAAAGTGTTTTTAGGCCTCAAGGGCTCAAAAAAGGGATGTTATGCATGTGTTTTAATAGAATATGATGTGTTTTATAAATGTTTGTAATCGAATGTTTTAAGTTAAAAGTTTTTAGTAATTCTATGTAATCATATTCCAGCGATGGATACGGGTTAAGGGTGTTACACCGCTAAATCGAGTCGTAAAAATTATTAACCGTCATAATTGATGCTCATTATATGTACATGTGCATGTGTGAAAATTTCGTGTTTGAATTTTGTTAATTGTAAGTGAATTTCATCGAATAGGACTTATGTGAGAAAATTTTAAAATGTGATAGGTCAATGCGTAAGGACCTATTAGAGCATGTGGAAAAAGGGGGGACTTGCATGTCAAATTCCCCCCTACTAGTAGTGGCCGGCCATGACAAGCATGGTAGACCAAGTGTGATGGGCAAGACATGTCATAGACATGTCTTGTTGGTGCATCATGGGTGGAAAAAATAAAATAAGGAGCATGGGCATAATAATGAAAGGAAATGTGATGAAAACAAAAAAAAAGGGGTGTGTGGTTGTCCCCCCATTTTGCCGAAACTAGAAAGAAAAACAAAGAAAAAATGCTCATCCTTTGGTTCATCCTTGGCCAAAAATTTTAAGGAGGAAGGAAGAAGAAAGGTTGAAGAGGTTCGGCCATGCATGTGACTAGGCTAAGGTATGTTTGGTGATGTTCCATGAGATGCATGCATATTTTAGTTGTTAGCTTGAGTTCTACCTAGCCCATGGTCTAAATCTTGCTATGTGATGGAAATGACACTCGGCCATGGATGCATCATTCTTGGTTGATGTTTGATGTTGTGGTGATGAGGCATGAAGATGAGTTAAGATTCGGCCTAGGTGGATTTTGTGTTAATGCCATTGCATGCTAAATATGAAGCTTGTTAATGATGCATGTGATGGTGGATTGATGATTCTTGAATCTCCTTTTTAGCATTTTTGAGTGAGCACATATGTGCATTGGTTGCTAGGTGGGGAAGAATCGGCTAGCAAGTTGTGTGCTAAGGCCGAATATAATTTTTGTAGGTTAATGAGTAATGCATGTGCTAAATTGATGGAAAGGGAGAGGATGCTTTACTAGTGTATATATGTGTGTATTAGCCAAGTTTTGAACTTGAAACAAAAGGGTGTTTAGTCAATACAAGTGACCATACTTGTAGAATGTATTAAGTGTTGAAATCGGCCCCAAAATAGACATGCATATTCGGCCAAGGGGGAAAAATTAGCAAAAATGTTGAGTTTGATTCATGATTCCGTACATATGTGACCTTAATGTCTAATGTATAAATATGGGCTAAGTGCCTTGTGTTCCTCTTTTCGATGCTCAAATGATTAAATCAATTTATTTGTTTAATTAAGCTCAAGAGCAAAGGGGAACTAAATCCGATAAAGGGAAGGAAAAAGTGGTCGAATAGCTATCGGAATCGTTCGACAACACCCGAGGTAAGTTCTTGAGTAAGAGAGCTTAAATTAAGATTTGATTAGATCATGTTTTAAGCAAACAAAATCATGCTCTTTGTGTGTGGCTATTGAGCCGAAATTGCAAGAATGATAAATGTCTTGTGTTTGAGTTTTGCTAACGAAAACGAAATACGAATGTGCCACGATTTATTGTTAAATGTGCATGGTTATTTGAATGATGTCCGGGCTAAGTCCCGAAGGCTTTGTGCTAAGTGACCATATCCGGACTAAGATCCGAAGGCATTTGTGCGAGATACTAATTCCGGGCTAAGCCCGAAGGCATTTGTGCGAGTTACTAAATCCGGGTTAAGTCCTGAAGGCATTTGTGCGAATTACTATAACCGGGCTATGTCCCGAAGGCATTTGAACGAGGAGCTATATCCGGTTAAATTCCGAAGGTACGTGATTTGGGAATGAATGATCTTGCTGTAAAAATTTCAGTTAATACTCTAGAAACATCCCAACATTGAGGTATGTTTCGTATGTGCTTGAATTTAGTTGAGCCCTTACAAATAAGTATTCGCTCAGTTGATAAACGAGCTACCGGCCTTTGGCTAAGTTGATGTTTTGTGTATGTACATAAGGGTTGATAATGTGAAGCAAGTATGATATCGAAAATTTGTGCATATGAAATTATCCGTTTAGCTATTTGAATGTTATACTTTTGTTGTGCTGGAATTCCTTGCTCAAAACTTACTAAGCATAAATTGCTTACTCCGTTTCATTGCTCCTCTGTTTTATAGATTTGGTTCTCCAGCTATCGGACTCGGGATCTTGAGGTCAAAGTCGCCCACACTATCAAAGCCCCCTTTTGGTACAATTTTGGTTGAACTTCGAAATGGCATGTATAGGACTACCCGTTTGTTGTGGGTCGTGGACCCTTTGGACTTGTATAAATTTTGGATAGCCATGCGAAAATGGCTTATATGTGTTTGAGTATAATGTTATAATCATTTGGTGTGGATATGCTTGACAAGGATTGGCCTTGGGAATGGTTAATCACTTTCATAAATTGTGCTATTTATGCAAAAAGGGCTAGTTGAATCATGGAAACCATGAAATAGGTAAAGTCTACCTTAAAGGCAGATGCTGACAGCAGCAGTGATGTAGATTTGGAAAATCACTAAAAATAGTAGGAATGGAATTAAATAGTGAATAAATCATGTAAACGAACCTTGATTAATCTATTTTCATAGGAAAGTAACGAAACAATCATACGGACAGTATGTTAAGAGATATTCAGGTTCTTGTGAGACAGGGCCAGAACGGTTTCTGGATTTCCTGTTCCGACTTTGTAAATTCATTATAAATTAACCAGAGACAATTAGGAGTCAAGCCATATATGTATAGATTCCTCTCTGAGTCTAGTTTCTACAGAAACAAACGGCATCAGTATTGAAGCCCTGTACAGGGAGATATCCAAGTCGTAATGCGCAAAGGTCAGGGTAGTCGATCCCTGTAACATGGGAGACTTTGACTAATAAACTGTACTAATTGGCCTGACCAAAAATTCTAGAAAAAAATATGTAGATGGGCATATGAGTCTAGTTTCAGGAAAATTTTACGGAACTGGATTCCAAGTTTCTGAACTCAAGATATGATTTTCAAAGCGACTATTACGCAGATTGGCAGTGTCTGGAAAATTTTTTTAAAAGTCTGTCAACACCTCGTGTTCGACTCCGGTGACGGTCTCGGGTTCGGGGTGTTACATTTGATTGGTATCAGAGCTACGGTTTAGTCGATTCTAGGACTACCGTAATGCGTTGGGTCTAGCTATACATGCCATTTTATGTGATTATTTGATAGTGAGGTGATTTCTGACATTTGCAAATGTGTTTATTTATAGTAATGGATCCCGATCCCGACCGAGAGGTAGCTGATGATCTTGAGAGTGTAGCGCCTGCTCCCGCACAAGGGACAGCGCCAGCGGACTCTCAACCTAATGCTAGTAACCCGAATGATGAAGCTAGACAAGCTTTCTATAGCGTGATGAATGATTGGTTCAACCAATACATTCGAACTAATACGGCTGTTCCACAACCTCCATTCCCGACTAATACCACCCCCGCACCTACAATACCTCTGGTAACTGACCAAATAAGGTCAAATAAGCCCCCAGTTGACAGAATCTGAAAACATGGGGCTACTGAATTTAAGGCTACGGATAGCGACGATGCCGAGCAAGCTGAATTTTGGTTGGACAACACTATCCGGGTACTCGATGAGCTATCTTGTACACCCGATGAATGCCTAAAGTGTACTATCTCCTTGCTACGCGATTCTGCCTACTATTGGTGGAGTACTCTGACTTCTGTTGTGCCCCGAGAGCAAGTAACTTGGGAGTTTTTCCAAACTGAGTTTCGAAAAAAGTATATCAGTCAGAGATTTGTTGATCAAAAACGGAAGGAATTTCTTGAGCTTAAGCAAGGTTCCATGTCGGTTACTGATTACGAGCGAAGATTTGTTAGACTTAGCAAATACGCTCGGGAATGTGTTTCGTCCGAGGCTATCATGTGTAAACGCTTCAAGGATGGGCTGAATGAAGATATAAAAATGTTCGTTGGCGTTCTTGAAATACGAGAGTTCGTAGTACTTGTCGAGCGAGCTTGTAAAGCCGAAGAGCTTAGAAAAGAAAAACAAAAAGTTGATGAGGGAACTGGAGAGTTTCGTAAAAGATCTTCGGGAAAGTCTCTTCAACAGGCATCGAAGAAATTTCGAGATGATGTGGGCTGGTCGAGAGGCACTTCGGGCCTTTTTAGACGAGATCGTGATCGACCCCCTATGGGTACACGAGGCACTTCGGTCGCCAGTGTTGGGAATGAACGTCGAGACAGAACGAAATGTCGATATTACGGTAAATGGCATTCGGGGAGTTGTAGATTCCCTGACTGCTCCTGTTACAAGTGCGGATCAGTTGACCACTTCATTAAAGATTGCCCGAGGTTGTCTGAACAGAATGTAAATCAGAGTGGGAAACCGGGTGCTACCACTGCTCGAGGTAGACCATCTGGAAATACGGGCAATGCTAGTGGTGGTCAGAGAGGATCTAGAGATGCTACGACCAGATCCGAGGCTCATGCGCCTGCTAGAGCTTATGCTATACGTGCCCGCGAGGATGCTTCTTCGCCTGATGTTATTACCGGTACTTTTACTCTCTTTGATACTAATGTAATTGCTTTGATTGACCCCGGTTCTACTCATTCTTACATATGTGAAACCTTAGCATCCAGTAAGACTTTACCTATTGATTCTACTGAGTTCGTAATTCGAGTGTCAAATCCCTTGGGCCGTTACGTGCTTGTCGACAAAGTGTGTAAGAAATGTCCCCTAGAAATTCGAGGTTCCTGTTTTCCGGCGGACTTGATGCTTTTACCGTTTGATGAATTTGATGTTATTCTTGGTTTGGATTGGTTGACCGCGCATGATGCGGTTGTGAATTGCAAAAGCAAGACTATTGATTTGAGGTGCGCAAATAACGAAGTAATCCGAGTTGAGTCTACGGACTTGGAGGGGATGCCAGCTGTAATATCAGCAATGTTGGCCCAGAAATATGTAAGAAAAGGGTGCGAAGCATACCTTGCGTATGTACTTGATGACAAAGAATTAGAAAAGAAACCCGAATCTGTGCCGGTGGTTTGTGAATACCCGGATGTTTTTCCTGAAGAATTACCGGGTTTACCACCTGTTCGGGAGGTAGAGTTTGGTATTGAGCTTGTACCTGGGACTACGCCGATTTCGATAGCTCCGTATCGTATGGCACCAACCGAGTTAAAAGAGTTGAAAGCTCAGTTGCAAGAATTGACGGATAGAGGTTTTGCTCGACCAAGTTTCTCACCTTGGGGTGCACCAGTATTGTTCGTGAAAAAGAAGGACGGAACCATGAGGTTGTGCATTGACTATCGTCAACTGAATAAAGTGACGATAAAGAACAAATATCCGTTACCACGTATCGATGATTTGTTCGACCAACTGAAGGGAGCTCAGTGTTCTCAAAAATAGATTTGAGATCGGGCTATTATCAGTTGCGAATTCGAGATTCGGACATACCCAAAACTGACTTCAGAACGAGATATGGTCACTACGAGTTCTTAGTGATGCCGTTTGGGCTCACTAATGCCCCTGCGGTATTTATGGATTTGATGAATCGGATCTTCAGACCATATTTGGATCGGTTCGTAGTTGTGTTCATTGATGACATCTTGGTCTATTCAAGAGATGAGACCGAACATGCTGAGCACCTGAGACTGGTGTTGCAAATTTTGCGAGATAAGCAGTTATATGCTAAGTTCAGTAAGTGTGAGTTCTGGTTAAGAGAGGTTAGCTTCTTGGGTCATGTGGTATCCGCATCGGGTATTCGAGTTGACCCGAACAAAATTTCAGCCATACTTAACTGGAAGCCTCCAAGAAATATTACCGAAGTTCGGAGCTTCCTGGGACTCGCCGGTTATTACCGACGATTTGTCAAAGGTTTCTCGATGATAGCCACACCAATGACGAAGCTACTTCAAAAGGATGTTAAGTTCGAATGGACGGAGAAATGTCAGAAAAGTTTTGATCAACTAAAAACTTATTTGACTGAAGCTCCAATTTTAGTGTAACCCGAATCAGGCAAAGAGTTTGTCATTTATAGTGACGCATCCCTACTTGGGTTGGGTTGCGTATTGATGCAAGAAGGTCGAGTGGTGGCCTATGCGTCGAGACAATTAAAGCCACATGAGAAAAATTATCCGACCCATGATCTTGAACTAGCTGCCATCGTATTTGCTTTAAAAATATGGCGACATTACTTATTTGGTGAAAAGTGCCATGTATTTTCGGATCACAAAAGTCTCAAATATTTGATGACTCAAAGAGACTTAAATCTGTGACAAAGACGTTGGCTTGAGTTGTTGAAAGATTACGAGCTTGTCATTGATTACCACCCGGGAAAGGCTAATGTGGTTGCGGACGCCTTAAGCCGGAAATCATTGTTTGCTTTACGAGCGATGAATGTGCACTTGTCTGTTCTACCCGACAATGTGTTAATAGCTGAATTAAAAGCCAAACCATTATTGATTCATCAAATTCGTGAAGCCCAGAAAGTTGATGATGAATTGGTTGCAAAACGGGCTGAGTGTGCTCCGAACAAGGAATCGGAGTTTCAAATTGATGATGATGATTGTTTGAGGTTCAGAAGTCGTTTGTGTATTCCAAGGAGTTCGGAACTCATTTCGATGATTCTGAACGAAGCCCATTGTAGCCGAATGTCAAGTCACCCGGGGAGTACGAAAATGTACAACGATTTGAAACGTTGGTTTTGGTGGCATGGTATGAAACGAGACATCTCCAACTTTGTTTCGAGATGTTTAATATGTCAACAAGTGAAAGCGGAACATCAAGTGCCTTCAGGATTACTTCAGCCGATCATGATACCCGAGTGGAAATGGGATCGAGTCACAATGGACTTTGTGTCCGGACTGCCATTGTCAACAAGTAAGAAGGATGCGATTTGGGTTGTTGTTGATAGACTGACTAAGTCGGCTCACTTTATCCCCGTGCGTACGGATTTTTCATTGGATAAACTAGCCGAATTGTATGTTTCTCAAATTGTGAGATTACACGGGGTACCTATTTCTATCGTGGCGGATAGAGATCTGAGATTCACCTCACGATTTTGGAAGAAATTGCAAGAAGCTTTGGGTACCAAGCTGCATTTTAGCACTGCTTTTCACCCCCAAACCGATGGTCAATCCGAGCTGATAATTCAGATACTTGAGGATATGTTGAGATTTTGCATCCTCGAGTTTAGTGGTTCATGGGAACGGTATTTACCTTTGATTGAATTCGCTTACAACAATAGTTTTCAATCAAGTATTAAGATGGCACCTTACGAGGCTTTGTACGGTCGTAAATGCCGTACACCATTGTTTTGGACCGAGCTCGGTGAAAGTAAAATTTTCGGAGTTGATTTGATTAAAGATGCCGAACAGAAAGTAAAGGTAATCCGTGAAAGTCTGAAAGCAGCCACAGATCGTCAAAAATCGTATGCGGATTTGAAACGAAAGGACATTGAATATCAGGTGGGAGATAAAGTGTTCCTTAAAGTTTCGCCTTGGAAAAAGGTACTCAGGTTTGGCCGTAAGGGCAAGTTGAGCCCGAGATTCATTGGGCCGTACGAAATCTCCGAACGAGTTGGTCCGGTTGCGTATAGATTGATTTTGCCCCCTGAGCTTGAAAAGATTCACGACGTCTTTCATGTTTCGATGCTTCGACGCTATCGATCTGATCCATCGCACATAATTAGCCCATCAGAGGTTGAAATTCAAGCCGATATGAGTTATGAAGAAGAACCGATGCGTGTCCTAGCTCGTGAAGTGAAGGAGTTGCAAAACAAAAGGGTTCCGTTAGTGAAGGTGTTATGGCTCAAACACGGGATCGAGGAAGCTACTTGGGAAACCGAGAGCTCGATGAAAGAACGATACCCAAACCTATTTACCGGTAAGCTTTTCGGGGACGAAAATTTCTTAAGTGGGGGAGAGTTGTGACAGCCCAAAATTGACCCTAGTCGGGAAGTGGTTTCGGGACCGCTAAACCGAGTCGTAAAAATTATTAACCGTCATAATTGATGCTCATTATATGTACATGTGCATGTGTGAAAATTTCGTGTTTGAATTTTGTTAATTGTAAGTGAATTTCATCGAATAGGACTTATGTGAGAAAATTTTAAAATGTGATAGGTCAATGCGTAAGGACCTATTAGAGCATGTGGAAAAAGGGGGGACTTGCATGTCAAATTCCCCCCCTACTAGTAGTGGTCGGCCATGACAAGCATGGTAGACCAAGTGTGATGGGCAAGACATGTCATAGACATGTCTTGTTGGTGCATCATGGGTGGAAAAAATAAAATAAGGAGCATGGGCATAATAATGAAAGGAAATGTGATGAAAACAAAAAAAAAGGGGTGTGTGGTTGTCCCCCCATTTTGCCGAAACTAGAAAGAAAAACAAAGAAAAAAATGCTCATCCTTTGGTTCATCCTTGGCCAAAAATTTTAAGGAGGAAGGAAGAAGAAAGGTTGAAGAGGTTCGGCCATGCATGTGACTAGGCTAAGGTATGTTTGGTGATGTTCCATGAGATGCATGCATATTTTAGTTGTTAGCTTGAGTTCTACCTAGCCCATGGTCTAAATCTTGCTATGTGATGGAAATGACACTCGGCCATGGATGCATCATTCTTGGTTGATGTTTGATGTTGTGGTGATGAGGCATGAAGATGAGTTAAGATTCGGCCTAGGTGGATTTTGTGTTAATGCCATTGCATGCTAAATATGAAGCTTGTTAATGATGCATGTGATGGTGGATTGATGATTCTTGAATCTCCTTTTTAGCATTTTTGAGTGAGCACATATGTGCATTGGTTGCTAGGTGGGGAAGAATCGGCTAGCAAGTTGTGTGCTAAGGCCGAATATAATTTTTGTAGGTTAATGAGTAATGCATGTGCTAAATTGATGGAAAGGGAGAGGATGCTTTACTAGTGTATATATGTGTGTATTAGCCAAGTTTTGAACTTGAAACAAAAGGGTGTTTAGTCAATACAAGTGACCATACTTGTAGAATGTATTAAGTGTTGAAATCGGCCCCAAAATAGACATGCATATTCGGCCAAGGGGGAAAAATTAGCAAAAATGTTGAGTTTGATTCATGATTCCGTACATATGTGACCTTAATGTCTAATGTATAAATATGGGCTAAGTGCCTTGTGTTCCTCTTTTCGATGCTCAAATGATTAAATCAATTTATTTGTTTAATTAAGCTCAAGAGCAAAGGGGAACTAAATCCGATAAAGGGAAGGAAAAAGTGGTCGAATAGCTATCGGAATCGTTCGACAACACCCGAGGTAAGTTCTTGAGTAAGAGAGCTTAAATTAAGATTTGATTAGATCATGTTTTAAGCAAACAAAATCATGCTCTTTGTGTGTGGCTATTGAGCCGAAATTGCAAGAATGATAAATGTCTTGTGTTTGAGTTTTGCTAACGAAAACGAAATACGAATGTGCCACGATTTATTGTTAAATGTGCATGGTTATTTGAATGATGTCCGGGCTAAGTCCCGAAGGCTTTGTGCTAAGTGAACATATCCGGACTAAGATCCGAAGGCATTTGTGCGAGATACTAATTCCGGGCTAAGCCCGAAGGCATTTGTGCGAGTTACTAAATCCGGGTTAAGTCCCGAAGGCATTTGTGCGAATTACTATAACCGGGCTATGTCCCGAAGGCATTTGAACGAGGAGCTATATCCGGTTAAATTCCGAAGGTACGTGATTTGGGAATGAATGATCTTGCTGTAAAATTTCAGTTAATACTCTAGAAACATCCCAACATTGAGGTATGTTTCGTATGTGCTTGAATTTAGTTGAGCCCTTACAAATAAGTATTCGCTCAGTTGATAAACGAGCTACCGGCCTTTGGCTAAGTTGATCTTTTGTGTATGTACATAAGGGTTGATAATGTGAAGCAAGTATGATATCGAAAATTTGTGCATATGAAATTATCCGTTTAGCTATTTGAATGCTATACTTTTGTTGTGCTGGAATTCCTTGCTCAAAACTTACTAAGCATAAATTGCTTACTCCGTTTCATTGCTCCTCTGTTTTATAGATTTGGTTCTCCAGCTATCGGACTCGGGATCTTGAGGTCAAAGTCGCCCACACTATCAAAGCCCCCTTTTGGTACAATTTTGGTTGAACTTCGAAATGGCATGTATAGGACTACCCGTTTGTTGTGGGTCGTGGACCCTTTGGACTTGTATAAATTTTGGATAGCCATGCGAAAATGGCTTATATGTGTTTGAGTATAATGTTATAATCATTTGGTGTGGATATGCTTGACAAGGATTGGCCTTGGGAATGGTTAATCACTTTCATAAATTGTGCTATTTATGCAAAAAGGGCTAGTTGAATCATGGAAACCCTGAAATAGGTAAAGTCTACCTTAAAGGCAGATGCTGACAGCAGCAGTGATGTAGATTTGGAAAATCACTAAAAATAGTAGGAATGGAATTAAATAGTGAATAAATTATGTAAACAAACCTTGATGAATCTATTTTCATAGGAAAGTAACGAAACAATCATACGGATAGTATGTTAAGAGATATTCAGGTTCTTGTGAGACAGGGCCAGAACGGTTTCTGGATTTCCTGTTCCGACTTTGGAAATTCATTATAAATTAACCAGAGACAATTAGGAGTCAAGACATATATGTATAGATTCCTCTCTGAGTCTAGTTTCTGTAGAAACAAACGGCATCAGTATTGAAGCCCTGTACAGGGAGATATCCAAGTCGTAATGCGCAAAGGTCAGGGTAGTCGTTCCCTGTAACATGGGAGACTTTGACTAATAAACTGTACTAATTGGCCCGACCAAAAATTCTAGAAAAAATATTTAGATGGGCATATGAGTCTAGTTTCAGGGAAAATTTACAGAACTGGATTCCGAGTTTGTGAACTCAAGATATGATTTTTAAAGCGACTATTACGCAGATTGGCAGTGTCTGGAAAATTTTTTTAAAAGTCTGTTAACACCTTGTGTTCGACTCCGGTGACGGTCTCGGGTTCGGGGTGTTACAATGTTTGACTTGTAAATATTAAATAATAATATTTATGAACTTACTCATCGAATCTGATGTCCCCAAAGCACTGTTTTTGACACCACTGAAAAACGAATTGTTACAACTTTCCTTAAAGAAAGTTACATTAATGACTTCAAACCTCGGAATAAAGAGGTACTCAAGGAGATTTTAAGAAATATACAAAACCCTACAGAAACGGTTCCAAAACCAACTCTTAATAGTAGAATTATAAACAGTCAGCAGCATAAGAAGCCTCGTAGTAGTGGGAGAGTCTCTCGTAGGCATGAGTTCTTCCAATCTAGCAGAAATGTTTTTAACACTAAGTCTGCCAAATAGGATGATGATGACTCACTCACATAAGATGAAGTGATGCAAAGTGCTGATTCGAAGCTCTGGGAAATATTATGAAAGCTAATATGGACTCTATGCATTCCAACTTAGTGTGGGAACTTGTAGACTTAATAAAAGGGATAAAACCCATATGGTGTAATTGGATCTACAAGTGGAAAAGAAATGTGGACAGAAAAGTGGAAACTTATAAGGCCAGACTTATAGCAAAAGGTTATACTCAGAAAGAAGGCATCAATTACGAAAAAACCTTCTCTCTAGTTGTCATGCACAAGTCAATCCGCATAATACTATTCATTGCGACGACTTTCGATTTTGAGATCTGGAAAATGGATGTCAAGACAGCATTTTTGAATGACTATCTTGAATAAAGCATTTACATGATGCAACCCACAGGATATATAGCTAAAGGAAACGAGCATAAAGTTTGCAAACTGTTTAGATCATTTTTCATTGGAACAAGCTCAATTAAGGACTTCGTTATGGTTATTGCTTTAGAAAGTTCCTTGACTCCTAGACGTTGCAAATTTTACTTCACCTATGACTTTGGCCCATCTATAAAGTAGAAAATTTTATCCTTCTCACCTAAATCAAAAACTTGGAGCATCATCTCACTGAACTCATTTACATACTCCCTAACTATGTGCTGTTGCGTAAGCCGACGCCACTTAGCCTAAGCCTCATCCTCGACATGCTTTAGGTAAAATTGCCTCTTAAATTCACCTTGGAACTCCTCCCAAGTCTCAATAGTAGTACCACCTCATCTCTAATCTATGGACCTACGACGTCACCATAACAAAGCAACATCAATAAAATACATGGTAGCAATATTTACCTTAGTAGCACCATCCATGATACCTTTGGCATGGAAGTATTGCCTCATTCTTCACAAAAATTTGCACACATCCTTTGTGGACCTCATCCCATTGAACTCTTTCAGCTTCGAGACAACTACCTTTGGCTTAGGTGTTGCAACCAACACCCTATACCCAAAGCAGCTTTGCAAATATTGAGCTCCTCAATTTGTTCCTTCAAGGCCGACACCAGAACCTCAAGAGCATCATTCTTCTCAATCAGATCATCCACAATGGTATTGAGGACCCTTTGCATTGAATCCATATTGTCACTAAGGGCCTCTTTCATTTGCTCCTTGAACTATCTTGCCTCGATTCTAGCTCTATGGTATGCCCATCATGTAACACCCCTTACTCGTATCCGACACTGGGACAGGGTTCGAGGCGTTATCGGACTTAAACATTCACAACATGCAAAATCGAGCCACAAAATTTTTTCCCAAAATTAAAATATCTCAAACACACGCATGTCGTCCCTTATACAGGCCTTTGAAGCCTATAACATTCATCGGGGTAGCTCGGGGCTAAACCGAGAACTTTGAAAATCTTTGGGAAACTTAACCAATTTTCTTGCTTTGGAGAGTCGCACGCCCGTGTGGGTTGGGCCGTGTAGTCACACACATCCGTGTGGCTTGGGATACGCTTGTGTCCTCAGCCCGTGTAACTCTTTGTTTATGACGTCAGCCAAACAAATTGATCCACACGGTCAAGCCACACGCTCGTGTGCTAGACCGTGTCCTCCACATGGCTAAGAGACATGGTTGTGTCTCTACCCGTGTGGCCAACACTTAGGCTATTTTCCAAGCCTTGTGGTGTCCTTAATTATTTCCCATACTTTACACATCATGGACCCAAATTATAGCATCAATTTAATGATTAATCAACCTTGAGAAAGATTCAATTAAATAATTTGTATGTTGTTTTTTATTACCCAGCACTTAATCTCTACACATTCTAAAATTGTCCATGTTTAATCATTATCAACTTACTACCAGGCCACATATTCATTCCATGACCACGACCACCTCAAATGGTTTTAGGGCATTCATTGTATACATGTGTTATACTAATTATTCATAGCAACCAATCATAATCACACGACATGCATTGACCCATAGCAGGAATAATTAGGCTTACAAGCCATAACCATAATAAGCCACATCTCATGGCTATATACAATAGATCAATATAAACCGATACATTTGGCTAATCAAAACAACATCTAATATAAAAACTAGTCCTTATACATGCCACTCACTTGAAAGTGTTTAAGACACATATGACAATACTCTAGAGTTGATAGCTTGATAGTGTGATGCTGCCTCCGACAATCTCCAACCCCGAGCCAACCTGACAACACTAAAGAAATAGAGAGAAGGGAGTAAGATTAAAGCTTAGTAAGTCCATATGAAAATAATAAGCATTATAACAACATGTTTCCTTAGGCAATCAACCATAATGACACTTTTACTCATATTCTGGTTAAGATATTTTCTCGAGTCATAGTTACTAATTTATTTATAAATGGAGCTACGGAACTCAAAATTAAGATCTGTTAATTTTCTCTGAAACTAGACTCATTTATCTTCTTACAATTAAATTTCCATAATTTTTTGTATAGCCAATAAGTACAGTTTATTATTCAAAGTCTCCCTATTTTGCTGTTTGACAGCTTCGACCTTTCTTCACTAAAATTTATTTATCTCGTAGCACGAGACTCGGATAATGTTCCTGTCTCTTTCTCCTGAAAGTAGACTCATTGTCATATGATTTTTAACTCATAATTATTTTTGTACAATTTCTAGTGATTTTCCCAAGTCAGAACAGGAGATTCCGAACTCATTCTGACTCTGTCTCACAGGAATTCAAATATCTCATCATATGAGATTCATTTACTAGCTTTATCTAAAATTAGACCCAATAATCATTAATTTCATATTTTATTCGGTCTCTAACTCAATTTCCACTATTTTTGGTGGATTTTCAAAGTCAAACTGTTGCTACTGTCCAAAACTGTTTTAGTGCAAATTCATAGTAACTATCATAAGCTCATTGATCATGGACTCATCATTTCATGAAACCCATATCTCATTACACAATGTAAGTTAACATGATATTACAACACAATTCATAATCATAAGCATCATCTTTCAAACCTTTTTACTTGTTTATCATGTATACACTGCATATGTATGAATTCGCTTACTCATCATTTATCACATTTCAATAAGGCATCACTTATGAGTATAATGTACATACCTGTACATATCCATAGCATATCAATTAAATTTACCTTTATCACCACACCCATCTCGGGACTTTCATCACATTATTCATTATAATACCCGTTGAATTTCTCAAAAATCTCAATGGATAGCTCATTTACCGTCAAGTCATACAAGTGATCGTTTTCAAGCAAGCACTCCCGCGAACCTCACATCTTACGATGGGATTAGCAGTCCAGGCTAAATCCCCTGCAATATAAACTTATAGAGTGATGTCGAGATTACCAGTCCAGGCTATATCCCTTATAGTGACAAACACTCTTAATGAGCTCGGATCTAAATTACCAGTCCAGGCTAAATTCAGACCTTAATAGGATTACCCATCCGGGCTAAATCCATAATGCACACATATACTTTGGGAGGCTCAATCACTCAAGGAACACCCATCCAGGCTAGACCCTTTCTATACCGAGATCAATGGATTACCCGTCCAGGCTAAATGCTTTTCTGCAACACATGTAGGATCTCGTATCATATAAGAATAGCGTATCCAACATATATCCCTTTATTTTCAACGGGGATTTTCTCTTTTCACCAAGTATACCAATAAACATAGTTGATCATGCAACTTACATTCAATTCAACACATTTTCATGTTTATTTGGACATTAGTCCATGAAATAAACATGGTATTGCACATAATTATATTTAGGCATTTGTCACAATATATAATCTTCATATCAACTATATAAATATTCATCACACAATGTTGACATATCAATTTGAGTTCAAGCATGAACAATAATATCATTGCATTATCTATGACATATGAACTTACCTCGATTTCGAGTACGACTATTTATTTCGAGTTCGTGCTTAACCTTGTTCAACCTCGTTCTAAGCCCGAATCTTGTGTTCCTTGATCTATAATATCAAATTTAGCCTACTAATTAGTCACATTATTCACATGGGTCCAAAAATCATATATTTTTACAAATTTGCATTTTGACCCCTAAACTTTTAGATATTTGTAGTTTTGCCCCAATACTCGTAAAATGATTTTTGTTCAATTTCCTTGCATTTCAAGCCTATCCGAATCATTTTCATAACTATGGAGCCCCCAATTTCCACTAAATCACCCGTTATGACTAATTTTATAACTTTTTTATGATTTAGTCCTTTTAAGCATTTTTACCGAAAATCACTTAGCAAAAGTTGTTTATTACACAGTGAGCCTTAATATTCTACCATTAAACATCAAAATACATGCATATCATTCTTGGGTAAATTTTTAAACACAAACCCTAGCTCAAGTAAATGGTAGAAATAGATAGATCTTGTTACAAGGAATTTAAAAACGTAAAAATCATTAAAAACGAGGCAAGAACGGACTTACAATCGAGCTTAGAAGCTTGGAAAACCCTAGCCATAGCTTCTTCATGTCATATTCGGCCAAGGAAGAAGATGGAAAAGAAATTTTGGCTTTTATTTTGTTTTTAATTCATTTTAATTACTAGACTACCAAAATGCCCCTAACTTAATAATATTCTATTTCACCCATTTCATGTCCATTTTTGTCCAAAAAATTATAAAATGGTCTAATTACCAATTAAGGACCTCCCATTTAAAATTCCATAACAATTAGACACCTCTAACATGTAGAACTCAACTTTTGCACTTTTTATAATTTAGTCCTTTCGACCAAATTGAGTGTCCAAACGTCGAAATTTTCAAACGAAATTTTCACAAAGTCATTCTGTGAAATCGTAGACCATAAAAATATAATAAAAATAAATTTTCTTACGTTAGATTTGTGGTCCCGAAACCACTGTTCTGACTAGGCCCTAATTCGGGATGTTACACATCAACTTCCTCAAGGGTCTCTTTCACATCATCCATGGAACCCTCAAGTTTGACAACCTTGCCATCCAAAGCTAATAGTATATCCCTCAAGCTGTTAGCTTTCTTACCCTTTCCACGAGTCTCCAGAAGCTCAAAACCTACTCATCTACTGTTTTCGACATCTCAGCCAGAACCTTCAAACACTATCTCTAAAACCAACTGTCACACATCTATAACTTTAGTCTTGTAATCTATGCAGCCTTAGGTGATTTCTTGGGTTCAAATCTACCTAGGTCAACATAACTCTCGCAAAGTGAGAATTCTCATAAAAATTATCTATAACACCAAAAACAAAAAGGAAGCAAACTCAAAAAAAAAAAAGAAACAAGAGAATTGAAAAAGCCACAAGAAAGTAATGCACAAAAAGTGTTTGAGTAAATACGCTCAAATATATTCTTTAAATATCAATAGAATGGATACAATGAGGGGAAAGGCCTTTATTTACAGTTGAGCTCCCCCAGATCCATGGTACAGATCGAATAACATCAATGGCTGATATTAGTGCCTATCAACAATATGAGACTCCTAAATTATTTAGACTATATACATCTTTATCCCTTAGAATTTACATTAGTTACCCTGTTAACCCTAATTTTGCTAGAGTGTTGCACTAGGCTACCAAGGCTTCAAGTAGATGGTATTTTCCATGGGATCTACGAATCTAGCCAGTTCAAATGGGTAAAATGAGTCTCATTTAATCAATTAACCTCCATGGGACATTAAAGGTGCAATAGTCATGGGATTTGATCCACAACCTGTGACACTAAAGCATGCATAACCAACATACCAACCTTTTGTTTAATACTTTGAGATACACTTGATATCAGTACATCAAATTATACATAGCCATTGACTTACTCAAGATTAAGGTAAATTACATGATGAACATCACAAGAGAATTAATTTAAAAACGAATTTCAGATTTATTTATCTAGAATCCAATCTGATGTATTGTCAACCTTTAAAATCACAATTATGTCTCTATCTTGGGAGTCAATCCTACTCCAATAGCTAAGGTAATTGATACGGCCATGCCCTGGAACACCTTTGGACCAGATCACCAAGTGAGGCTTGCCATCTTTTGCAAGTTGACCTAGCTCAAATCCAGCTCGTTGAACTCAATTCAGCTTGATTCTAGCTCATCGAGCTTATTTCCAACCTTTTATTTTATGCTTTCTAAACTTTCTGGAATAAATAAAATTATTTAATTAAGTTAGTTAACTTAGTTTCCGCTCATAAATGTGTTTTATTTTAATGCATGTCTTTAAATTGTCCTAGTCTAATACCTGTTTTAATATGCTTTAGCTACAGCCGAATTTATTTGCTTTTAATGTGTCCAAAGCTTAGACAAATTAAATGATGTTGGATTATGTTTTATTCTTAAAATTAAGACGGGTTTTAATGTGTTTGTAGGATCAGATTAGTAAGCAAAATTCAATGGACAGCAAGCATGTGCAATGAATGACATTGAAGGTGAAGACATGCACTTGGACGTGCATTAAAAGGAGGTGGAGTTGCTGATTGTTTCTTCCATGTAGCATTGATGTCTATGGATGTTTGGAAAGCTTAATCTGGCCATTGGGTTGCACTTCACGCATGTCCTACATGCATGCACGTTCAAGGGAAGAGAAGATAAATTAATTCAGCACATTGAACAACAATGTTCATGCATCAACTTGCTCCAAGAAGGTTGTTCGTTTTTACAAAAGAAATTCAAGTGTTTTCACACTTACCCATTCAGCTAGAAGCTGAGTTCACACCAAGTGTCCAACAGAATTCATATGTTCACATTGAAGGCTATTTGTGAGCTACAACAGCATTAAAAATGGCTGCTGACATTCGGCAATCCAAAGGGAATTAAATCATATTCACATCTTATTTGGCTGATCAATTACTTCATACATGGGATAATTCATGTACAATATTTAAGGGATTCAAGCCTCATTAACTCAGCCAATGTACCAACACATCAAGAATGGAGGATGAACCAATTAAATACAAGCTGCCCTTCATTTTATCAAGATACCATAAATATCTAAATTAAAGGAGATGCATGTTTCATGCACCTAGCATTCATCCAAGAAGGAATGAAGGTAGATTAAGTGTTGCACATCCATGGAACATAAAGAATGCTTATTGACTAAGAATACATGTACGCACTAAGAGAGAGGAATGTGACTATTCAGCTGAAGCATGAATCTGCCAATTCATGAACCAAAATTTATTATTAAGTGTGAACATATTAAAGGTTGTATGAACACATTAGTAGCCGAATTTCAATAGGCATTTTAGGGCGTATAAATAGTTGTTTTTGTAATCATTGCTGGTTAAACAATATAGACAAAATACCTCTTATACTTTTATGGATGTTTATAACATTGTGAGTTTAATTCAACTCTCTTTGTTCTTTTAAGACTCAGCTTGACTTATCTAGCCTAGCTAGTGGCGTCACCCTGTTTCTTTGAACTCATCACTCCTAAACCGAGTGTGGCATTCACCCTTATACCTTTGGTTCCTATCTCCTTATAGATAGTGGGTCAAGGTTCTATCATTTGCCATCTCAAGTGTTTTTATAAGTCTTGGGTCAATACTGTATATAGTATTGGTTCATTCTTCAACCTTGAGCCTTTCTATTCCATCCATATTCATCGACTTAAATATAACCTTATTTCTTGTTAGCCAAAACCATATACTTATCATATCTAAAATACTTCAAACCCTTTTGTTTAAAGCCTAATCTTAACCAATTTCAACTTACTTCAATTGGAACGAAACTTCTTGACTTTACGATCGGGCAACTAATACGACTCGAATCATCACCAAGGCGAGATCGTATCATTTGGTATCATAGCTACTTAAAGCAAGAAGTACAGACGTTCGGAGCTATCTTGAAGTAAGTATTTCAAAAAAAATTTGAAAAAAAAAATCGCATATAAAAAAAAGTATATAGAAAATATTTTGTGCACAAAATTTGTATATTTATAAAAAAAAAAAGAAGTTGTTATTTTCAAGAGATCATTCATTTCCCGATCATCCACTTCTTTTCTACTATCATCATTAATCTTCATGCCACACTCAAACCAAATTTGTTTCTTTCAGCCACTCAACACCCAAAACGTCATCTACCCTTGTAACCCTTATGAAGCTGACCACTAAGACTAGTAGATTAGTCTAATCGAGTCTTCTACAAACTTCGAGAGGCGAATCGAGTGGTAAAAGGCACGAGAGTTGTGAGAGCATTAGAGTGAAGAAAAGCCAAATAAAGAGTGCAAACACGAGTGGAGTGTCATCAACCTTTTCCTTCTGAGTGAAACGTGAGGTTTGTATTGGTGAGGCATTCATTTTATATTTTCAAACACTTTTCTTTTCCATCCATAAATCATGATTCAAGAAGATCTTTCAGAATCGAATTTTCAATATGTGATGAAAGAAATGTGTTGAATTGTGAAATCTAAATTTGACAAATTGCATGAACAATTGGACCAAGTGGAGGAAAGAGCCCGACGAAAGCAAATTTCACCAAGTTGAAGGACAAAGATAAGATCATCACGGAGACAAACATCCAGTGATTATTTGAGAAAAGATCCATACTGTGATTCTTATATGCCGATGAGTTCAAGACAAAGTAAAGAAAACTTCAAGTTTGAGTCCTTCCGATATGACAAATGAGAAGGTAGAAACATCTCTCCAAGCACATCAAGGCTTTCATCCATGGAGAAACACTTACGAAGAGGTGAACATGTTCCGTACGCATCAAAGTATTCGCCCACGGAAGGTTATTCACGAAGAGTTGATCATGACTCTTATGAAGATTCTTCCACTCATTCCTAACGAAAAGCTTGTCGTTCTGAATCTTTCATGTTGTCTTCTTCTTGTAACAAAAGTACAAGACAAAAAGAAATTAGACGGAAAGAAAGGCAAGAAATATTAATGCGAGAAAATGAACGAATCCTAAATGAAATTGAGAGAAGAAAAAAAGAAATGAGAGAAAAATAAATTGAAAAAGAAAAAGAAATCAAAAAAGGAAAAGGAAAAGAGAATGAATGAAAGCAAAAAGAGATTGAGATCAAAAAAGAAAGTATGCAAGAAACATGTGTTGTTGAAAAAGAAACGAGATTCGTTGAGTTTTCAAAAATAAAAGAAACTATGGAAAAAGAAAAAGAGATTGAAGAAACGAGTGAGAAAGATGCAAGTGGACAAAACAAAGCGAGGAATTGTAACACCCCGTACCCGAGACCGTTGCCGGAGTCGAACACAAGGTGTTAGCAGACTTATTTCATTGATTTACACAGTTCATTTTAAAATTTCCAGACAAGCTGGTTAACTGCATCACAGTCACTTTAAAAGTCATATCTCGAGTTCCAAAACTCGAAAACTGATTCCGTAAATTTTCCCTGAAACTACACTCATATATCCATCTACAATTTTTTTTCTAGAATTTTTGGTCAGGCCAATTAGTACAGTTTATTAGTTAAAATATCCCCTATTACAGGGTTCGACTACTCTGACCTTCATGCATTACGACTTAGATATCTTCCTGTACAGGGCTTCAATACTTATCCCGTTTGTTTCTAATGAAACTAGACTCAAAAAGGAATCTGTAAATATAAAGCATGACTTCTAATTATTTCTGATTAATTTATGGTAAATTTCCAAAGTCAGAACAGGGGATCCAGTAATAGTTCTGGCCCTGTTTCACGAAAACTTAAACATCTCAAATAAATACGGCTCATATGGTCATTTTTCTTCTTCCATATGAAAATACACTCATCAAGGTTCGATTACATAATTTATTCATTATTTAATTACATTCCTACTATTTTTAGTGAATTTTCAAACTCACATCGCTGCTGCTGTCAGCATCTATTTTAAGGTAAATTTCACCTATTTCATAGTTTTCATGATTCAACTAGCCATTGACATACACAGCACCAAATATGATCGTGATTAACCATTCCAATGGCTAGTCATTGCCAAGCATTTCCACACCTCTCAATAACCATATATATATACAAAATGATTTTAATACTATGCTCAAAATATTTAAGCCATTTTCGCATGGCTATCCGAATATATACACATTACCAAAGGTACTTGACTAACAACAAAAGGCAGTCCTATACATGCCATTATCAAGGTTCAACCAAAAGAGTACCAAAAGGGCTTTGATAGTGTGGGCGAATTCGACCTTGACACCCCCGAGTCCGATAGCTGACGAACCAAAATCTATAAAACAGAGAATCAAAGAAACGGAATAAGCATTTAATGCTTAGTAAGTTTGAGTAATGAAACCATGCACAACTGAAGTATAGCATTCATATGACTAAACGAATAATTTCACATACACATATTCTCAAAATCACACCTACTTCACATTTCCAACCCTTATATTCATACATAAGGAATCAACTTGGCTAAAGGCCGGAAGCTTGTTAATCGATTGAGCGAATACTATTTTAAAAGGAATCAACTATTCCAATGCATATACAAAACATACCTCATCATTTGGATTTTACGAGCGTATTAATTGAAATTATTACAGCAAGATCGCTCACTTCCAAACCCAAGTACCTTCGGGATTTAGCCGGATATAGCAACTCGCACAAATGCCTTCGGGTCTTAGCCCGAATATGGCAACTCGCACAAATGCCTTCGGGTCTTATCCCGAATATAGTCAATAGCACAAATGCCTTCGGGACTTGGCCCGGATATAGTCACTAGCACAAATGCCTTCGGGACTTAGCCCGGATATAGTCACTAGCACAAATGCCTTCGAGACTTAGCCCAGATATCATTCGAATAATCATGCACATATATCAATAAATCATGACACATCCATATTTCATTTTCATTACTAAAGCTCAAACACAAGACACTTATCAAACCTTACCAATTTCGGCTCAATAGCCACATACAAGGAACATGATTTTGATTGGCTTTATAACATGATCTCTATACACATTCGGCTACCCGTCATAGGTATAAACTAATCACCTCAAAATATCATTCAAGTAGAATCATTATATCTCCATTTATTCGTTATGCTTATATGTCATGACTTAATCAAATCATAAACTAAGTTTCATTACTCGAAGACATACCTCGGATGTTGTCGAACGACCTCAACGGCTATTCAATTACTTTTTCCTTTCCTTTTATCGGATTTAGTTCCCCTTTGCTCTTGAGCTTAATTTAACAAATAAATTGATTTAATCATTTCGAACATCAAAGAGAAATTCAAGGTACTTAGCCCATATATATATTAGGCATTAGAGTCATATATATATGAAATCATGAATCAAATTCAACATATTAGCCAATGTTCTCCTTTAGCCGATTATCTAAGTCAAGATAAAGCCATCAATATGCTTACCTATAGCCGAACGTACAACATCAATCTATGTATTCATTCATGTGGCCGAATATGCATATTCCAATATGTTATCATTTCCATTTCATCTAACACTTAACATTTACCACATATCAATTAACCAACCTTTTTTTTATAATTACAAGACTCTTCATCTATCCATGCTCTCATATTCGGTCACCCATGCCTATACTAACCATATAACCAAAAATTCTAAGTTTAAACACAATACAACATTCTAGCACCATGGCCGAACACTTCATGGAGTTGCTAAGACCTACCCTTTTCAAATTCTCACACATACTCACCTCCAATCCTTTTTACTAAGCACTCAAACTCAATCATTTTCATACCTCATCATTTCAATCACTCACACGGCATGTGTTCAACTCATTAGACAAATCTATGTTTGGCCATTGTACCCATGAGCATTAAAATTTATAATTTGACTAACTTAAACCCTTTTCTTCAGCAATTCTTCCTAAAACCTAAAGGCTATAACCCAATCTCATCCTTTAATAACTAAAACCAAATGCTCAAACCATCACCAAGATTTCAAAATTTTGACATGGGTTATGTAAGAAATTAGCTAATCAACTAGAAACAAGCTTAAAATTTAAAAAAAATCTCACACAACTTACTAACCTCCCTTAAGCTTAAAGTGACCGAAACCTTCTCTTCTTTCTTTCTTCAATTCAGCCAAGAAGAATCAAAAAGGATGAAGCTTTTTTTTTCTTCTACTTACGGCAAAATGGGGGAGCAAGGATGAAACAACTTTGGTTTCTCCTCCCACTCCCCTCATATTTTATTGTTCTTAACACAACATGTTATCACAAAATGTTTATAATATGTTTTACCCATCACATTTTGTCTATCCTCATTGTCATGGCCGGCCACTACTATCAAAGTGGGGAAATTGACATGCAAGTCCACCCTTTTGATTACATGCACTAATAGATCCTTATAGATTAACCTATCACATTTCAAAAGTGTCACACATAATTCCTATTAACTAAATTCACATGCAATTAACTAAATCGAAGCTTAAAACTTTCACACACTCATATTCACATATTTTAGACAATAAATATTATACTCAAATACTTCGGTGACTCGGTTTAGCGGTCCCAAAACCACTTTCCGACTAGGGTCAATTTAGGGCTGTCACAACTCTCCCCCACTTAAGAAATTTTTGTCCCCGAAAATCTTACCGGTAAATAGGTTTGGGTATCGTTCTTTCATAGAGTTCTCAGTTTCCCAAGTAGCTTCTTCGATCCCGTGTTTGAGCCATAACACCTTTACTAACGGAATCCTTTTGTTTCGCAACTCTTTCACCTCACGAGCAAGGATACGAATTGGTTCTTCTTCATAACTCAAGTCAGATTGAATTTCAACCTCTGATGGATTAATTATGTGCGATGGATTAGATCTATAACGTCGAAGCATCGAAACATGAAAGACGTCGTGAATCTTTTCAAGTTCAGTGGGTAAAATCAATCTGTACGCAACTGGACCAACTCGTTCGGATATTTCATATGGCCCAATGAACCTCAGACTCAGTTTGCCCTTACGGCCAAATCTGAGTATCTTTTTCCAAGGTGAAACCTTAAGAAACACTTTGTCTCCCGCCTAATACTCAATATCTCTTCGTTTTAAATCCGCGTACGACTTCTGACGATCTGATGCTGCCTTCAGACTCTCACGAATTATTTTTACTTTCTGCTCAACATCTTTAATCAAATCAACTCCGAAAATTTTACTCTCACCGAGTTCGGTCCAAAACAACGGTGTACAGCATTTACGACCATACAAAGCCTCGTAAGGTGCCATCTTAATGCTTGATTGAAAACTATTGTTGTAAGCGAATTCAATCAAAGGTAAATACCGCTCCCATGAACCATTAAACTCGAGGATGCAACATCTCAACATATCCTCAAGTATCTGAATTATCCGCTCGAATTGACCATTAGTTTGTGGATGAAAAGCGGTGCTAAAATGCAACTTGGTACCCAAGGCTTCTTGCAATTTCTTCTAAAATCGCGAGGTGAACCTCGGATCTCTATCCGACACAATAGAAATAGGTACCCCGTGTAATCTTACAATCTGAGAAACATACAATTCAGCTAGTTTATCCAATGAAAAATCCGTACGTACGGGGATAAAGTGAGCCGACTTAGTCAGTCTATCAGCAACAACCCAAATCGCATCTTTCTTACTTGTCGACACTGGCAACCCAGATACAAAATCCATCGTGACTCGATCCCATTTCCATTCAGGTATCATGATCGGCTGAAGTAAACCTGTAGGCACTTGATGTTCCACTTTCTCTTGTTGACACATTAAACACTTCGAAACAAATTCGGAAATGTCTCGTTTCATACCATGCCACCAAAACTGACGTCTCAGATCGTTGTACATTTTCGTACTCCCCGGGTGAATTGACATTCGGCTACAATGAGCTTCGTTCAGAATCATCGAAATAAGTTCTGAATTTCATGGAACACACAAACGACTTCTGAACCTCAAACAATCGTCATCATCAATTTGAAACTCTGATTCCATATTCGAAACACATTCAGCCCGTTTTGCAACCAATTCATCATCGACTTTCTGAGCTTCATGAATTTGATGAATCAACAATGGTTTGGCCTTTAATTCAGCTACTAACACATTGTCGGATAAAACAGACAAGTGTACATTCATCGCTCGTAAAGCAAACAGTGATTTACGACTTAAAGCATCCGCAACCACATTAGCCTTTCCCGGGTGATAGTCAATGACAAGCTCATAATCTTTTAACAACTCAAGCCAACGTCTTTGTCGCAGATTCAAGTCTCTTTGAGTCATCAAATATTTGAGACTTTTGTGATCCGAAAATACATGTCACTTCTCGCCAAATAAGTAATGTCGCCATATTTTCAAAGCGAATACGATGGCAGCTAATTCGAGATCATGGGTTGGATAATTTTTCTCATGTGGCTTCAATTGCCTCGACGCATAGGCCACAACTCGACCTTCTTGCATCAATACACAACCCAACCCAAGTAAGGATGCATCACTGTAAATGACAAACTCCTTGCCTGATTCGGGCTGCACTAGTACTGGAGCTTCAGTCAAGTAAGTTTTCAGTTGATCGAAACTTTTCTGACACTTTTCTGTCCATTCAAACTTAACATCTTTCTGAAGTAGTTTCGTTATTGGTGTGGCTATCATCGAGAAACCCTTTACGAACCGTCTGTAGTAACCGGTAAGTCCCAAAAAGCTCCGAACTTCAGTAATATTTCTCGGAGGCTTCCAGTTAAGTATAGCTAAAATTTTGCTCGGATCAACTCGAATACCCAATGCAGATACCACATGACCCAAGAAGCTAACCTCTCTTAACCAGAACTCACACTTACTGAACTTAGCATATAACTGCTTATCCCGTAATATTTGCAACACTAATCCCAGGTGTTCAGCATGATCGGTTTCATTTCTCGAATAAACCAAAATATCATCGATAAACACAACTACAAACCGATCCAAATACGGTCTGAAGATCCGATTCATCAAATCCATAAATACCGCAGGGGCATTAGTGAGCCCAAACGGCATCACTAAGAATTCGTAGTGACCGTACCTCGTTCTGAAAGCGGTTTTGGGTATATCCGAATCTCGAATTCGCAACTGATAATAACCCGATCTCAAATCTATCTTTGAAAACACTGAGGCTCCTTTTAGTTGATCAAACAAATCATCAATGCGTGGTAACGGATATTTATTCTTTATAGTCACTTTATTCAGCTGACGATAGTCGATGCACAACCTCATGCTTCCGTCCTTCTTTTTCACAAACAATACTGGTGCACCCCAAGGTGAGAAACTTGGTCGAGCGAAACCTCTATCCGTCAACTCTTGCAACTGAGCTTTCAATTCCTTTAATTCCGTTGGTGCCATACGATACGGAGCTATCAAAATCGGTGTAGTCCCAGGTACAAGCTCAATACCAAACTCTACCTCCCGAACAGGTGGTAAACCCGGTAATTCTTCGGGAAAAACATCCAGATATTCACAAACCACCGGCACAGATTCAGGCTTCTTTTCTAACTCTTTGTCATCAAGTACATACGCAAGGTATGCTTCACACCCCTTTCTTACATATTTCTGAGCCAACATCGATGATATTACAGCTGGCAACCCATTCAAGTCAGTAGACTCAACTCGGATTATCTCATTATTTACACACCTCAAATCAATGGTTTTTCTTTTGCAATTTACAATTGCATCATGTACAGTTAACCAATCCATACTGAGGATAACATCAAATTCATCAAACGGTAAAAGCATCAAATCGGCCGAAAAACAGGAACCTCGGATTACTAGGGGACATTTCTTACATACTTTATCAACAAGCACACAATGACCCAAGGGATTCGACACTCTAATAACGAACTCAGTAGACTCAACAGGTAAAGTCTTACTGGATGTTAAAGTCTCACATATATAAGAATGAGTAGAACCAGGGTCAATCAAAGCAATCACATTAGTATCAAAGAGAGTAAAAGTACCGATAATAACATCTGGCGAGGAAGCATCCTCGCGTGCGCGTATAGCATAAGCTCTAGCAGGAGCACGAGCCTCAGATCTGGTTGTAGCATCTCTAGATCCTCTCTGACCGCCACTAGCATAGCCTGTGTTTCTAGATGGTCTAACCCGGGCAGTAGTAGCACCTGGTTTCCCACTCTGATTTACATTTTGTTCAGACAGTCTAGGGCAATCCCTGATAAAATGGTCAGCTGATCCGCACTTATAACAGGAGCGGTCATGGAATCTACAACTCCCCGAATGCCATTTACCACTATACTGGCACTCCGTTCTGTCTCGACGATCATTTCCAACACTGGCGACCGACGTGACTCGTGTACTCACAGGGGGTCGATCGTGATCTCGTCTAGAAAAACCCAAAGTGTCTCTAGACCGGCCTAAGTCATCTCTAAACTTCTTCGATGATTGTTGAAAGGGCTTTCCTGAAGATCTCTTACGAAACTCCTTTGCTCCCATATTAGCTTTTCTTTTCTCCTTACTGAGCTCTTTGGCTTTGCAAGCTCGTTCGACAAGTACCACAAATTCTCGGATTTTTAAAATGCCAACATACAGCTTTATATCATCGTTCAGTCCATCCTCAAAACATTTACACATCACAGTTTCTGAAGAAATGCATTCTCGCACGTACCGACTAAGCCTTACAAACTTTCGTTCATAATCAGTAACCGACATGGAACCTTGTTTAAGTTCAAGAAATTCTTTTCGTTTTTGATCAATGAATCTCTGACTGATATACTTTTTTCGAAACTCGGTTTGGAAAAACTCCCAAGTTACTTGCTCTCTGGGCACAACAGAAATCAATGTATTCCACCAATAGTAGGCAGAATCACGTAGCAAGGAGATAGTACACTTTAGGCATTCATCGGGTGTGCAAGATAATTCATCGAGTACCCGAATAGTGTTGTCCAACCAAAATTCAGCTTGCTCGGCATCATCGCTGTCCGTAGCTTTAAATTCAGTAGCCTCGTGTTTTTGGATTCTGTCAACCGGGGGCTTATTTGACCTTATTTGGTCAGTTCCCAGAGGTATTGTAGGTGCAGGGGTTGTATTATTCGGGAGTGGGGGTTGTGGAACAGCCGTATTAGTTCGAATGTACTGATTGAACCAGTCATTCATTACGCTATAAAAAGCTTGTCTAGCTTCGTCATTCTGATTACTAGCAATAGGTTGAGAGTCCACCGGCGCTGTCCCTTGTGCGGGAGCAGGTGCTACACTCTCAAGATCATCAGCTACCGCTCGGTTGGGATCAGGATCCATTACTATAACAACCGCTCGGTTGGGATCGGGATCCATTACTATAAACAAACACATTTTTAACTGTCAGAAATCACCACACTATCAAATAAACACATAATGGCATGTATAGCTAGACCCAAACGTATTACGGTAGTCCAAGAATCGACTAAACCGTAGCTCTGATACCAATAAAATTGTAACACCCCGTACCCGAGACCGTTGCCGGAGTCGAACACGAGGTGTTAACAGACTTATTCCATTGATTTACACAGTTCATTTTAAAATTTCCAGACAAGCTGGTTAACTGCATCACAATCACTTTAAAAGTCATATCTCGAGTTCCAAAACTCGAAAACTGATTCTGTAAATTTTCCCTAAAACTAGACCCATATATCCATCTACAATTTTTTTCTAGAATTTTTGGTCGGGCCAATTAGAACAGTTTATTAGTTAAAGTCTCCCCTGTTATAGGGTTCGACTACTCTGACCTTCATGCATTACGACTTAGATATCTCCCTGTACAGGGCTTCAATACTTATTCCATTTGTTTCTAATGAAACTAGACTCAAAAAGGAATCTGTACATATAAAGCATGACTTCTAATTATTTCTGGTTAATTTATGGTAAATTTCCAAAGTCAGAACAGGGGATCTAGTAACTATTCTGGCCCTGTTTCACGAAAACTTAAACATCTCAAATAAATACGGCTCATATGGTCATTTTGCTTCTTCCATATGAAAATAGACTCATCAAGGTTCGATTACATAATTTATTCATTATTTAATTACATTCCTACTATTTTTAGTGAATTTTCAAACTCACATCACTGCTGCTGTCAGCATCTATTTTAAGGTAAATTTCACCTATTTCATAGTTTCCATGATTCAACTAGCCATTGACATACATAGCACCAAATATGATCGTGATTAACCATTCCAATGGCTAGTAATTGCCAAGCATTTCCACACCTCTCAATAACCATATATATATACAAAATGATTTTAATACTATGCTCAAAATATTTAAGCCATTTTCGCATGGCTATCCGAATATATACACATTACCAAAGGTACTTGACTAACAACAAAGGGCAGTCCTATACATGCCATTATCAAGGTTCAACCAAAAGAGTACCAAAAGGGCTTTGATAGTGTGGGCGACTTCGACCTTGACACCCCCGAGTCCGATAGCTTGTTAATCGATTGAGCGAATACTATTTTAAAAGGAATCAACTATTCCAATGCATATACAAAACATACCTCAACATTTGGATTTTACGAGCGTATTAATTGAAATTATTACAGCAAGATCGCTCACTTCCAAACCCAAGTACCTTCGGGATTTAGCCGGGTATAGCATCTCGCACAAATGCCTTCGGGTCTTAGCCCGGATATAGCAACTCGCACAAATGCCTTTGGGTCTTTGCCCGGATATAGTCAATAGCACAAATGCCTTCGGGACTTGGCCCGGATATAGTCACTAGCACAAATGCCTTCAGGACTTAGCCCAGATATAGTCACTAGCACAAATACCTTCGAGACTTAGCCCGGATATCATTCGAATAATCATGCACATATATCAATAAATCATGGCACATCCATATTTCATTTTCATTACTAAAGCTCAAACACAAGACACTTATCAAACCTTACCAATTTCTGCTCAATAGCCACATACAAGGAACATGATTTGATTGGCTTTATAATATGATCTCTATACACATTCGGCTACCCGTCATAGGTATAAACTAATCACCTCAAAATATCATTCAAGTAGAATCATTATATCTCCATTTATTCGTTATGCTTATATGTCATGACTTAATCAAATCATAAACTAAGTTTCATTACTCGAAGACTTACCTCGGATGTTTTCGAACGACCTCAACGGCTATTCAATTACTTTTTCCTTTCTTTTATCAGATTTAGTTCCCCTTTGCTCTTGAGCTTAATTTAACAAATAAATTGATTTAATCATTTCGAACATCAAAGAGAAATTCAAGGTACTTAGCCCATATATATATTAGGCATTAGAGTCATATATATATGAAATCATGAATCAAATTCAACATATTAGCCAATGTTCTCCTTTAGCCGATTATCTAAGTCAAGATAAAGCCATCAATATGCTTACCTATAGCCGAACGTATAGCATCAATCTATGTATTCATTCATGTGGTCGAATATGCATATTCCAATATGTTATCATTTCCATTTCATCTAACACTTAACATTTACCACATATCAATTAACCAACCTTTTTTTTATAATTAAAGACTATTCATCTATTCATGCTCTCATATTCGGTCATCCATGCCTATACTAACCATATAACCAAAAATTCTAAGTTTAAACACAATACAACATTCTAGCACCATGGCCGAACACTTCATGAAGTTGCTAAGACCTACCCTTTTCAAATTCTCACACATACTCACCTCCAATCCTTTTTACTACGCACTCAAACTCAATCATTTTCATACCTCATCATTTCAATCACTCACACGGCATGTGTTCAACTCATTAGACAAATCTATGTTTGGTCATTGTACCCATGAGCATTAAAATTTATAATTTGACTAACTTAAAGCCTTTTCTTCAACAATTCTTCCTAAAACCTAAAGGCTATAACCCAATCTCATCCTTTAATAACTAAAACCAAATGCTCAAACCATCACCAAGATTTCAAAATTTTGACATGGGTTATGTAAGAAATTAGCTAATCAACTAGAAACAAGCTTAAAATTTAAAAAAAATCTCACACAACTTACTAACCTCCCTTAAGCTTAAAGTGACCGAAACCTTCTCTTCTTTCTTTCCTCAATTCGGCCAAGAAGAATCAAAAAGGATGAAGCTTTTTTTTTTCTTCTAGTTACGGCAAAATGGGGGAGCAAGGATGAAACAACTTTAGTTTCTCCTCCCACTCCCCTCATATTTTATTGTTCTTAACACAACATGTTATCACAAAATGTTTATAATATGTTTTACCCATCACATTTTGTCTATCCTCATTGTCGTGGCCAGCCACTACTATCAAAGTGGGGAAATTGACATGCAAGTCCACCCTTTTGATTACATGCACTAATAGATCCTTATAGATTAACTATCACATTTCAAAAGTGTCACACATAAGTCCTATTAACTAAATTCACATGCAATTAACTAAATCGAAGCTTAAAACTTTCACACACTCATATTCACATATTTTAGACAATAAATATTATACTCAAATACTTCGGTGACTCGGTTTAGCGATCCTGAAACCACTTTCCGACTGGGGTCAATTTAGGGCTGTCACAGGAATGCTTTTACTAACCAACATGCAAGTTGTTCTCGTATTGTTTCTTCTTTTCAGGTTTTTAAAGGTTCATGTGACAAGTTCCAACTTCATTTCCTTCCTAACGAGAGACGGTTTCAATTGATCAAAAAAGGTAAGGTTGAAGGTGAAATCAAACCACAAGTGTCTAAAGGTAAGCAAGGTAAGGAATCTTTAGCAATCGAGTCACGGCAATCAGGTTTGAAATTTATCAATAAAATTTTTGATGACTTAGTTCTTAAGAGATCGCCTTATTTTGATTTGTTTAATTGTTATTCACTGTTTGTGGTTGATAAATTTATTTGAAGTTGGGGCATAAAAAGTTGTTCACTTGATGTGTTTTGCATTGAAAAACTATTGATGTCGTTCGATTAAATCGACAAATACAAAACGCGATCTTATGTGATAATGAGTTTACACATAAAGTGCTTAATTTGTTTGAATGTGACGATAATGTGAACTCTCCAAAGTTTTGTATGGGATCTTCATGTCTGTAGGAAAATTTTTCTTTTGATAAGTTGTGTGTTGGTAAGCTTGTTGAAGACGTTGGATTAATTCAGTCTATACAAACTTTGGACGTGTGTGATTATAATAGCCCTAATTTGACCCTAGTCGGGAAGTGGTTTCGGGACCACAAAACCGAGTTGTGAAAATAATTAAATGTTAAATTTCATGTCTATTATATGAGATAATGCTTGTGTAAAAGTTTCATGCTTTGATTTGATCATTTGTATGTGAATTTATTAAATAGGACTTATGTGAGACACTTTTGAAATGTGATAGGTTAATTTTATAATGGTCTATTAATGCATGTATTGAAAAGAATGGTTTTGCATGTCAAATTACCCATTTTAGATAGTGGCCAGCCATGTTACTAGTTAATATATAATATATGAATTTTCTATTAGCATTATTCTAATTAAATGGCTTTATATTATAGAATAATAATAATTAAAAAAGGGGGAAAATGGGTGAAGAAAACAAAGTGTTCATCTTTGTTTCTTCTAAGTCGAATGTGAAGGAAGAATAGGGGAGAAACACCACTCGGTCATCCTAGGCTTAAACTAAGGTATAAAGTTTATGTTAATTCTTGAAATTTTAGTTAATTTTTGAGTTAGTTACCAACCTCTTTATTTGACCCATGTTAAATTTTTTATTTTGGGAATGAATAGAGCTTTTGGCCATAGTAGTCAATAAAGAATATGATTATTGTTTCATGTTAATTTGGACGAATCATGGTGGATGGGCGTTTGAGCCAAACAAATGATCATATGTATGCATTAGATGCTGAGTGGGAAGAATCGGCTACCATGTTGGATGCTATTGCCGAATATGAACTTGGTTATATTTGAGTAATGTATGTGTTTTGAGTTGACGGAATGAAAAGAATGCTTAAAATGTGTTATAAACAAATTATATGTTAAACTAAGGTTAGCTAAATTACCATTTTTCCTTGCCGAATATGTGCTTAATTAAAGAAGAGTTTGTGTTGAATGTTTAAATAATTTAGATAATTATTAATCCAAGTCTAATCTAGGTAATTAAATGATTGTGGCTTAATTGTTTTATGGCAACTAGCTATTATGGTGAAATGCAAATTCGGTCATGGAATTTAATGTATTTCTTATTGAATTTTGATAAATTTTGTTATAAGAAATATTAAGGATGAAATTGAGTTGGCTACTAGTGTTTTGTGTGGAACTTTTAACTAAGTGAGGTGTTCGGCTAGGTCCTTTTGAACAAATGTTTTGGTGTTGGCTATTTAAATGACATTAATTTTTGGTATTAAGTTGAATTGGAAAGTTGATAAATGTGTAAAGATGACTTAGGGCTTATATAAGCATTCGGCATTAACTAAGGAGTGAGAATTTGATAGTTGATGTATATGTAAATGGGTAGTGTTAATTGGATGTGATTTATTTGGTAATAATCGTAGTGGTTAAACTAGTGTATAAGAAAACAAGCTAAACTATGTGAGTTTTGCTTGTGTATGCGAAACTAGTATAAGTTGAATGATCGGTTATTAGGGTTTTATGATCATTTTGAGTTTGAGTTATAAGTGACTATCATGGCTTGATAAGTTCTTGCCATTTTTTGTTATAAATAAGTACGAAATTTGAATCATGGCATATTTATAAATTATAATACATATTGAATTTGTTATGTGATTGCCGAATGTGAATAATAAGTAAACAATATTGGTTAAGATATTAAACAAATCTATTTGCATTTATTAAGCTCAAGAGCAAGGAGGATCAAAGTTGGATAGGGGAAAAGAGAAAGCAATAGAGTAGCCAATCTACAACCATTCGAATATACCAAGGTAAGTCTTTGAGTAATGAAACTTAGCTTATGATTTGATAAAATCATGGTATATAAGCATAATAAATAAATTGTGACCTATTGGTTCTACTTGAATTACGTAGTGTGATAAATAATTTGTGTATATGACTTGTAGCCGAATGGTTATAGAAATCATGTTGGATAGCGAAACGAAATCGTGTTCTTTGTATGTGGCTATTGAGCCGAAAGTGGAATGGTTGATAAGCACGTTGTGCTTGTGTTCAAGTAATGCAAATAAAATGCTATTGTGTTATGATATATATATGTGCATGATAATGGAGAATTATATCCGGGTTAAGTCCCGAAGACATTCGTGCTGGTGTTATATCCGGGCTAAGTCCCGAAGGCATTCGTGCTAGTGTTATATCCGGGCTAAGCCCCGAAGGCATTTGTGCTGGTGTTATATCTGGGCTAAGCCCCGAAGGCATTCGTGCTGGTATTATATTCGGGCTTAAAGTCCCGCATGCTTTGTGGTGGTGATTGGATTTGGGTTTTAAACCTAGCAGACTTAATGCCGATGATTGGAGTAAGATTATGATTTCGAATGTTCGTAGTAAACTACCATTGAATATGTCAAATACATTAGGTTGATCAGGTATGTATTATATACTTTTATATGTTAGATTGATCGGAATTGAATCATGATTGAGAAATGAGAAGTATATGTGAAAATCTCATATGTGTATGTGTGTATTCGGTTATGGTGAAAGGTTATATGAGATTGATTTGGTGATATACATGTTAAATAATATGAATGCAAGAATGGGTAATAAATCTGCTTGGGACAGCAGCAGTAACGTGATTTCGAAAAATCACCATAAATTGTGGGAGTTGAGTTAGAAGCTGAATAAATTATGTCATAAAATCTTAATGAGTCTAGTTTCTTATAAAAGAAACCTGTGAGCAAAAGAATTTCCAATAATGAGATATTTGAAGTGGCGTGGAATAGAGTCAAAATGACTTCGAGGTCCCCTATTCTGTTTTCAGAAAATCATTATAAATGGTACAAAAATGGTTATAAGATAAAATTTATATCCTTAGACTCCTTAATAAGTCTAGTTTCAAATGAAATAAACTATAACATATTTCTAATTCTGTATAATGAGAAAATTGATTTGTAGTGAAGAGTGGTCAGAATAGTCAAACAGTGAAATAGGGGAAACTTCAATAAAAATCTGGTATTGATTGGTCAAACAAAAAATTCTAAAAATTTTATGGATAGAAGATATATGAGTCTAATTTCATGGAAAATTAACAGCACTTGATTTGGAGTTTCTTATCTCCAGTTATAAATAATTTAGTGACTGTTGCTCAGGAAGACAGCTTGTAGTGAATTTGTGATTTTGTTGCAAACATGGTTAAAACTTGTTAATGAGATGCTTTTCGAGTTCTTATGATCTTATTTGTGATTTCAATATTTGGTTTTAATTGATTTCAGATTCAAGTGAGGTGAATTTGCTAAATATGCATTATGTTCATGGATACTTGGCCAAAATGGCAATTATCTAGGAATGATTTCTTGAAAATTTGAAATAATCGATCTATAAGTAAATTAATTGTTTGCATTGCTTAAAACTTACTAAGCATTGGAGCTTACTCCGTGTTCTCTTTTCCATTTCTTATAGGTTTATACTTTAGCTCGAGTTGGAAGGTCCGGAGATATCATCACACTATCGAGTCATTATGTGAGTTGAGAAGATTGTATATCATCATGGTTTAAGGCATGTATAGGATAGACTATAGGTAGAATGATATTTCTACTTTGTATACATTATAGCCATGCGAAGATGGCTTGCTCATTTTGTTTAGAGAAGCCTTATAATTGAACTAATGTGGTGAAATGTTTTAGTTATAACTTGACAGTAGTTAATTTGTTATTAGATATTCGGTTATATTTTGATAGTGAGTATCTTTGACCTTATAGAAGCTTTGTTCAGTCAAGTAATACCTCATAACCTTATTCCGGCAACAGATACGGGTTAGGAGTGTTACAGTGATAAAGATTATTCACATAGAAAGTTTAATTTGTTTGATTGTGATGGATATGTGAAATCTTTGAATTTTTATGCTGAATCCTCTTCTATAAGCATGCCTTTTCGGATGAAATGTGAAAGGATTGATTGTTTGAATGTTTGTATGCTCATATCTTCTTTGTTTAGCATATCTGGTAAAGAGTTTTCGTGTAAGATGTTTAATCTGTCTGATTGTGATGTTCATGAGAAATATCTAAACCCTTATGCAAAATACTCATGCATTTGCATGTCAATTCAAAAGAGATTTAAGAGGTTTGATTTTTTGAATTTGTTTTTGCCTACATCTTCTTTATTTGGCATGTGTGACTTCTTGGTGAAAACGAAACTTTTGTTGCGTTATGGAACGGGTGATCAAAATCATGTATTCAAGCCTGGAGCATGTTTCCTTTAGTTATTTCCAAGTAAAGGTGACCATCGTAATTGTACTTTGAATAAATGTGTTGACCTTGTAACACCCCTTACTCGTATTCAACGTCGAAATAGGGTACGAGGCATTACCGGATTTAAACACAAGCATTCATACAAAAACGAGACATAAATTTCTGTCATTATATTCATATCGTCCCTATTATGGGTCTATGAGGCCCAAAACATACATCGGAAGTGATTCAGGACTAAACCAAGAACCTTCAGAACTTTTACAACACTTAGAAAATTTTCATGTTTTGAAGAGTCACACGCCCGTGTGGGTAGGTCGTGTGATCACACACGCTCGTGTGGCTTGGGAGACGCCCCCGTCCTCAGCCCATGTAACTCTCTATTTATGATGTCATCAGTAAAATGAGATCACACAGCCACAATACATGCCAGTGTGCTTAGGTCGTGTGGCAAATTAAATTCTCGAAATTAAGTGCAGACTTCACACGGCCAGGGCACACGCCCATGTCCCAAGGCCGTGTCCTCCACACGGCTGAGACACACAGTCATGTCTCTACCCATGTGTTTACTACTAGGCATTCTATTTTGCATTAATTAGGGTGCAGGGGACACACGGCCGGACCACACGCCCATGGAGCAGACCGTGTGTCACACACGGCCTAGACACTTGCCCGTGTGTCTACCCTGTGGACAATTATTGAGGCTATTTTCCAAGCCCATCGCCACCCTTAATTTCACGTAGGCACTTCAACATGACATAAATTTCATGTACTTAAACCTTCATGAACATAGTACATGCATGAAAACTTCTCATCACATTTTACTTGATTAAGACTCCATATCATGGAAAACCAATCTTGCCAACACACATATACAAATAAACAATATTCCCTAGATTACATGCATGCATTATCATATTAACTTATTCACACACCAAACCACCATCATCATTTAACCATCAATAACCATGGGTCATATCATAATGGCATTGGCACATACATACATAATTGAATTGGTTTACAATCCAATATTCATAATGAGCCACATCTCAATGCCTTATACAAAATAAATCAAATATCAACATAAGTCAACACATTTGGCTAAATCAATATGACATTTAACAAAAAGACCAAGTCCCTATACATGCCATACTCAAAATACTTAAATTCACTATACCCAAAAGATTAGTTTGATAGTGTGAATCGAGCTTCGACGTCCTTCGATTCTCGAGCTAGCTTGGCGATGCTATAAGAAAAATGGAAAAGAAAGGGGAGTAAGCATAAAACTTAGTAAGTTGCATTTAAATAATTAACAACATTAACCAAGCATTATTATACTCATAAATATAATGTAACTTATCACAATGTCATCAAGTATCATAAGTACATTTTAGAACATGTCATTTACATAGTGTACAATAAAACCCATGATTATAATTCATTCATCCACTTCTTATCGAGATCTCATCATTTTATAATCTCAATGTTTGTGAGCTTGGTGTACATACTGTACCCCTTTCAACATGATCATACATTGTTATCTCGTTGACTTAATCTTGGGATTACCTGTTGAACCACTTGAAATACTAAAGGATACTCGGGAAATCACATTCACATAGTAGGATGTCAATGCCATATTCCAGATATGGTCTTACATGGGATCACATATCGATGCCAATGCCATGTCCCAGACATGGTCTTACATGATGTCTCATATTGATGCCAATGCCATGTCCCAGACATGGTCTTACATAGGATCACACATATCCCTAATGTTAAGACATTTGTATCCCAACTATTCCTAAGGTTCAACCGGGATATCATGGTACCAATTCTTCGTCAAATCGTCATCGAATCATCATTAATCAATCCACAAAGACAATCATAGAATTCATGCAATATTAAAGCATTTAAATACATAATAACATAATGTTGAATTATTTATTCACGAACTTACCTCGGTACAAAATATGGACAATTAATTCGATTTAGTCCAAGATCCCGGACTCCATTTTTCTTGATCTATAATAGAAAATTTCACTTATTTAATTATCACATTATTCAAAACAGCCCATAAATCATATTTTGGCAAAGTTGTCATTTTTCCCCTAAACTTTCACATATTTACAATTAGTCTCTAGGCTCGTAAAATGAAATGTACTCTTTTTCTTTGTTACCCAAGCCTAGCCAAACCTAACACGTACTCATAATAGCCTACATTTTCCTTCAATTCAGATTTTTACAACTCATTTTTACAACTTTTACAAAAAGGTCCTTTTAAGGGTTTTTATGAAAAATCACTCAGTAAAAGATGTTTATCATGCATCAAACTTTCAGATTCTTCTATTAAACACCAAAATACATGCATGACACACATGGGTAAGCTTTTTAACATGAACCCTAGCTTAAAATAATGGTAAAAATAGCTAGATCATGCTTCAAGGATCTCAAAAACATGAACATTAAAAACGGGGCTAGGATGTACTTACTTTCAAGCTTGAAAAGTTTAAGAAAAACCCTAGCTATGGTCCTTAGAAATTTTGGCACACCTTGAAGAAGATGGACAAGATTTTCACTTTATTTTCCCTTTTAATTATTTTATTTACCAAATGACAAAAATGCCCTTAAGGCCTTTCTTTAAAATTTTACCCATGCATGCCCATTTTTGTCCATAAAAATAGAAATTGGGAAAATTTCTATTTAAGGACCTCTAATTAATAATCTAAAGCCATTTCATACTTAAAGCTTCTAGAATCTCTAATTTTGCAACTTTTGCAATTTAGTCCTAAAATTCAAATTGGACACTTATTCACAAAATTTCTTCATGAAACTTTCACAAAATCATAAAATCATACCATAGATCTCAAAAAAATCATAAAAAAATATTTCTACTTTGGATTTGTAGTCTTGAAACCACTATTTTGACTAGGGCCAAAATCGGGATGTTCAGACCTTTTCAGTGTGTTCCGAATTTTTTTTTCAAAAATGAAAGATGTGAATTCTGTGCATTTGCAAGATCAAAATCAAATTTTTTATTCTAGAGGTTGTTCGATGCTATGCCATAAGGGATTTGCACATGATGTGCATGCTTATAACTTGAGTTTGCTTTGTTTTCCTACCATGTTGCCTGTCAAGAAATATTTAAGTCAACGAGAAATGGTCAAAGAAACCCTTGTCTTTGATCTCGGTGAATATTATTCCATATCATTGTACAAAGGATTTGAGTCCTACAATTTTGTTGTCCGAGGTTATAATTTTTGAAGGACCTGTGAATCTGGTTGGTTGCCATCAATAAATTTCTTGTTTCATTGTGATAAGGTGAGACCAACTTCTATTTTTGATTCTAGGATTGGATTACGTGATCAATTCTTAATTCATTGCGGAAAGATAAAATCAACTTCTATTTTTTATCCTGGCACCGATTCATATGTTCAATTTGTGAATAAGGTTTTAGCAAGTTCTATTGAGCCTATAAACCATGGTGTCACTAATCCATTTAAATTTCGTGTAGGTGGCACTTTGGAAAGGTTCCCTTCAAAAGTGTTTTATTTTATTTTATGCTTCCTAAACTTGCTGGAATAAATAAAATTATTTAACTAAGTTAGTTAACTTAGTTTCAGCTCATAAATGTGTTTTATTTTAATACATGTTATTAATTTTCCCTAGTCTAATACCTGTTTTAATATGCTTTAGCTACAGCCAAATTTATTTGCTTTTAATGTGTCCGAAGCTTAGACAACTTAAATGATGTTGGATTATGTTTTATTCTTAAAATTAAGACGGGTTTTAATGTGTTTGTAGGAGCTAATTAGCAAGCAAAATTCAATGGATAGCAAGCATGTGCAATGAACAGCATTGAAGGTCAAGACATGCACTTGGACGTGCATTAAAAGGAGGTGGAGCTGCTGATTGTTTCTTCCATGCAACATTCATGTCTATGGATGTTTGGGAAGCTTAATGTGGCCATTGGGTTGCACTTCATGCATAACCTAAATGCATGCACGTCCAAGGGAGGAGATGATAAATTAATTTAGCATATTGAACAACAATGTTCATGCATCAACTTGCTCCAAGAAGGCTGTTTGTTTTTACAAAAGAAATTCAAGTGTTTTCACACTTGACCATTCAGCTAGAAGCTGAGTTCACACCAAGTGTCCAACAGAATACATATGTTTACATTGAGGGCTATTCATGAGCTACAACAGCATTAAAAATGGTTGCTGCCTATTCGGCTATCCAAGGGGAATTAAATCATATTCGCATCTTATTTGGCTGATCAATTACTTCGTACATGGGAGAATTCATGTATAATATTTAAGGGATTCAAGCCTCATTAATCCAGCCAATGTACTAGCACACCCATGCATTAAGAATAGGGAATAAACCAATTAAATACAAGCTGCCCTTTATTTGATCAAGACGCCATAAATATCTCAATTAAAGGAGATGCATGTTTCATGCACCTAGCATTCATCTAAGAGGGAATAAAGGTAGATTGAGGGCTGCACATCCATGGAACATAAAGAATACTTCTTGACTAAGAATACATGTACGCACCAAGAGGGAGGAATGTGACTATTCGGCTCAAGCATGAATATGCCAATTCATGAACCGAAATTTATTATTAAGTGTGAACATATTAAAGGTTGTGTGAACACATTAGTAGCTGATTTTCAATAGGCATTTTAGGGCTTATAAATAGTTTTTTTTGTAATCATTTGCTGGTTAGACAATTTAGACAAAATACCTCTTATCCTTTTATGGATGTTTATAACATTGTGAGTTTAATTCAACTCTCTTTGTTCTTTTAAGACTCAGCTTGACTTATCTAGCCTAGCTAGTGGCGTCACCCTATTTCTTTGAACTCATTACTTCTAAACCAAGTGTAGCGTTCATCCTTATACCTTTGGTTCCTATCTCCTTATAGATAGTGGATCAAGGTTCTATCATTTGCCATCTCAAGTGTTTTTATAAGTCTCGGGTCAATACTGTATATAGTATTGGTTCATTCTTCAACCTTGAGCCTTTCTATTCCATCCACATTCATCAACTTAAATATAACCTTATTTCTTGTTAATCGAAACCATATACTTATCATTTCTAAAATACTTCAAGTCCTTTTGTTTAAAGCCTAATCTTAACCAATTTCAGCTTACTTCAATTGGAACGGAACTTCTTGACTTTACGATCGGGCAACTAATACGACTCAAATCATCACCTAGGCGAGATCATATTAGTAACTTATCTCCCTAGTTAGACTTATATAGACAACATAATAGTCCTAACATGAGTCATTTTCTCATCATGAACTCATGGACTTTTTAGACTACCTTCTAACATAAGTTGTTTTCTATATTACAAAACAATCTTTATCATGCAAGTCAATGTTAGTTAAACCTCAAATAATCAATGAGTAAATATTTACTTAAACCATTTGTATTTCATGCAAAACCAATAAGAATATCCGTACAAAGTATAATGAATAAACATGTGAAAATTTTAATCAATCATTTCAAAATATTACAGTGATTTATAACAATAAAGTATATGGGTTAACGATAAAGTAATTCAATTGGTAATATTTAGCTACTCCTGTGACTTGTTTTTAGCAAAGAGAAGGAAAAATTTTCGCTTATTTTGAAAATGTCTTATTTTTTATAAGAGTTGTTACTTATCTTTCTGATTTCAAGTTTAAAATTGTACTAACTATTCTTTATTTAATATCTAACTATTACAATACATATATAATAGATAATTTTTTTCTCATATTATTACACTAAAAATCATACAAAGCTTAAGTGGATATAACCCAACACTTGGAACCTTGAGGACAAGTAACGTGATGAATGAAGATAGTACATTGCGAGAGGGCACTGAAGTACACCAAGAATATACTAAAGAGACGACGAAAGAAAACCAAGTCAATGATCCTCAAGGATTATACGATGCAAGGGCAAGGAATATATTCTGATGGGTAGCACTATCAAGTATAAAGAAGTGAAGATGACCTAAAGAATAGGTAGGCAAATATTCTAGAAGCAAAGTCTTCTTCCCTGATTTAGTACATTCTTTCTTAATCCCCCATCCTTTATTTATTACTTCTTTGCGTGGTTTGATTCTGGAGCTAACTCATTGTTCCACATGCTTCATTGCTTTCTCCAATGCATTATAAACTTTTATTCTTGCAACTTAGGCACCCTTGCATTAATTCATGTCTTCATTCTTTCTTATTATTATAATGATAATTTTATCTACCTCACCATATCATCTCCATGCTCCTCACGTTTATGCTGAATTTTCTTTTGGCTTTCAAGATTAGAGAATATAATTTTTGATTTTTTTTTTTTTTGCTTCTTTTGTAGAAGCACTGAGATTATCATTTAGTCTTTTCATGGAAGATGATGACATTAGAAAAGCATATCTTCTCTAATCTTTATGTCCAAATAAACCATAACAAGGTTGAGGCATTGAAAATTTACATTATTTTATATTCAAAGTGATTAATTATAATTTCGTCATATTCGGTATTTTATCTTAAAAGTTAAAATAAGAGTTTCATTTTTCCTTAATTAAAAGAATATATTTCATTTTTATCACCTCTCAAATATCAATAAATTAATATTTAATCCTTTAGCTTATCAGAAAATTTGTATTTTTTACCCTTTTTTATAATTAAGTTTTTAATCTAAAATTTTTTTAAGTAATTTTATAAAAAGAAAAATATTGAGTGCATAGTAAAGTACATTACATTTTCAAGCAAAAAATTTAAATTTGAACTTTAGATATTTAGATATAACATTATTAAGAGAAAGAATCACCAACTTTTAATCTTTATAAACAGTAAAATATACATAAATGATACATTAATTAAACCAAAATTTAATAATTTTATCTTAAGTCCCTTTGCGTAAAGTTACTAGCTTGGTCTCTACTTACCCCAAACTGATGCCCATATAGAAGGGCAAGTAATCATGTTGATGCATCAGTATGACACGTTACATCGATGCTTTTTTTTTTTTTTTTTGCTCTGAATAAATATTATGCTAAAATATGCAGCAAAAGGGCACATTTTTACGATCTCATCAGTCGTAAAACTTTCTAAGAGGAAAAAAAAACAGTTGTAAAACTGCCTTTTTCATTCTAATATTCCAATTAGTGAAGACTTTTATAGAGAGGGTCCAACAGGGTATGTTCAACATACCAAAAAAAAAAATGCTTTGCACAAAGCTTAATCCTCCCTCCCAATGGCAAAATCTCAGCTTCATCTTTGATTAATTATCATTTGGACTCTTAATTTTAAAAGCACTTATTCTTTTTTATATTTTTTCGGATTTACATTCAAATATAAATATATATACAATTAAACTATCATTTATTCATTTTTCATATTTAAAACTCATCATAATCCAATTCTCAGGATGATTCAAATCATAAAAATTGTGAGAAAGTGAGAGCTTTGAGTAGAAAGCAAGCAAGACAAAAGCGCAACCAAAAACCTTCACTTTGATTTTTCCCAATATGAAAGCAAGCATATATGCCAAATTTGCATCAACAACATGAAATTTTTAAGTTAGATCAAAGTGAACAATTTCCTTTAATCTCTTTATATTATTCTTTAATCTCTTTATATTATTCTTCATATTTATATTTCTAAGTAAGTACTCATTTACATAATTAACTCGAGCCGAGCTCGAGTTTAATTCCAAATTCGAGATCTCTCAAGTTAAACTTTAAAAACTTAAACTTGGTTCAAGATAAAAACCAAATTACTCGAACTCACTCGATTAGTAAAAAATAAGATTTAATTCTCATGCTCCGATCTAAAGTCGATTATTTATGCTTCAAGCTTAAATTCAAAATTAAAATTTTTCAATAATGTGTTGGCTTGTCATTGGAGTCAAATTTTAAAATATTAAACAAATTAAATTTAAATGTTAATTTTTTCCTAATCTAAACAAATATGTCATTTACATCCAAGTTACAATAAAGGTAGATACTCACGAATCAAATCTTTAATGGCCAACATACACAGTTGTCTCCTTTGGTTGCCTTCATATATGTCTCAATATCAGTCTTCTGCTCTTTGAATAGTCTTTGAGTGATTTGGCATTGCTGAAATTGAATCATGGAAAACAGGCTTTGCATGTACCTTCTCTTTTCAACAATGGCGGCCACTCTTTTCGTGCATTGCGGTAAGCTGATTTCTGCTACATTATTGTTTTATTTAAGTTCTCATTTTTACCATGTCAGTAGGGCAAATCCAAAGAGGGATCAAAATAAAATTATAATTTTTTTAGAATTAAATGTAATTATATCATTGCATTAACCTACAATGTTATTATTTTTAAAAAGATTTGTAATATTAATATTTTACCCTTATGACAAGGCCATGCCCCTAGTACTAGAGGTGGGTAAAAGTATTCCATTGTTTTAGTTTTTCACAGTCCAAATGTTGCATGGAGTATATTTAGTTTGCTTCGCCTCTAATGAATATACAAACTCGCATCATGTAATTATGTCTTCCTCAGTAAACGAATATTTCTATTTTGTTGTATAAATGTGAGACATTAAGTAGTCATGCCATGTTTATGCTCTAGTATTGGTATTATAAGCTTAGTTGTTTTAAACCCCAACATTTGCAATCTTTTCATTTATTCAGGGTGATATATATTCTTGGGGAAGGGCAAAAATGTTTTGGGATGATTAAATGTAAATCTAACAGTTGTTTATTGGGCAGACGCAAGAAAATCAATGGAACATATCAAAGGTCCAAAACATCAAAGGAATTCAATCATAAAGCACACAAAGAACTTAGAGCTAATGAGTAAACTTATGAGTTTAGTGATTGAACAACCCACTGATACGTTAAATACTCAACCTTATGGAGTAAGCTCAACATTTTCTTTGCCACCATTTGATTCTTTGCCCCCTGAAAATTCACATCCTTACTGTGTTAACCCTCCAAATACCCCTCAACCTCCAATTGGAACCTCACCTTCCCCACCCTCTCCCTTTTACAACTTTCCTCCTCTTGGCCCACCACCAAGCCCACCCGGAATAGTTCCAAACCCGCCGATTATATTTCCAGGCCCACCCGGAATAGTCCCGAACCCACCTAGTATTTTTCCAAGCCCTCCACAAGCAATACCAACACCAGCAGGTTACATACCAAGCCCATCGGGGCCAGTATTGAGCCCGCCCTATTACGAGCTGACCCCACCATATAATGTTCCATCACCGTTTGGGTTTAATCCAAGCCCACCAGAGTTTCTACCGCCAATTGTATACCCACCCCCAACGGTTCTACCACCTCCCAATAGGGCTCCAACCACAGCATTATGGTGTGTGGCTAAGCCATCAGTGCCTGGCCCAATCATGCAAGAGGCAATGAACTATGCGTGTGCATCCGGGGCGGATTGTGATTCAATTCAACCTAGTGGTCCATGTTTTCAGCCTGACACCATCTTTGCACATACTTCCTATGCTTTTAATAGCTATTGGCAGAAAACCAAGATTGCTGGTGGCACGTGTGAGTTTGGTGGCACAGCCATGCTTGTCACAGTTGATCCAAGTGAGTTTCTCCATTAGATCCATCCATGGAAACTGACCGGTTTGGTTTAGGCCGCCTTTAAATACGGTTTATTAAGCTCCGGACTTGGCCTAGTCATAAGATATAATTAGAGTTGATCTAAGTGAAACTTTCAATTAGATTTTCCCATAAAAACTATCTGACTCGATTCAGACTGCCTTTGAGTAAGATTTTCAGGAGAAGGCAGGGCCCTAGCTTACCTTGATTTGGTAAAATTTATTCTTTTGGTCCCCAAAACTGAAAAGTTTTGGCTCCAAAAATTTACAATTCAATCTGACACTACTAAAAACTCAAATCTGATGCTCTGAGAGAGTTTTGTCAAAGCCAAGACCCGGTGAAAAGTTTCTATTGTTATAAAGTGGGTTATTAATTTGTGTTAAAACTTTCGTGTGAAAACAGGTTATGACGGTTGCCATTTCGAGTACCAATATTGATTGGTGAAGATAGAAGAATGATCTCCTTTCTCCAATAAACAATGAAATTTTACCATGAACAAAACTTCCCAACATAAATTTTGTAATTATAAAAGTTACATAGTTAAGATTCTGTGAGGCCGTTGATTTAGGGTTTTTTCTATTTTCCTTTCTTAGGCTTATAACTGAAAATTGTACTGTGTAAATTGGATCCCACTTCTCCCTTCATGAGAACTGTAAATTGTATTGCTAACTCCTGAAATTTGCATGAGAGATCAATAAAATGGGAGAGCATGAAAATGTTTTCATTGACTTCATTAAAACTATGCTGTTAAATGAATCAAACGATGTTATTTCATTACAAATAAAAAATTCAATAAATGGACATTATCTAAATCACAGTATAAAATATGTGTAATCTTCCTTTCTTTTCCGACGCATATTCAGTACAAAACTACAAAAACATATGATCATATTGAACAGACAATGTAACTAAAACCGTAACATAGTCCAATAATAACTCTTCATTACTAAAGAACTCAAATGATGCTAATCCAAATTTTTCAGTGCGCTGATAAGGTACAAAGGTAAAAATACGTTGGTCGCGGCCACTATTTTTAACAAATACAACATAAAATACACAGAAGATAGATGAGCCTTTTATTGTGAATAATGATCAAACCAAATATAACCCTTACCAATTAAATATTACCTGTTCTCTCAAATATCTATGATCATAAGAAATGTTGCTTCTATATCACCAGGGCTGCAAGTTTCCTTGATATGTTGTCTACAGATTTGTCTTCGGTTTCCCCCTACAGGTAATACGCCGTGAAACAGATCGCATGGTCACAAACTCCTCGGCAGCGGAAGGATGTATGCCGACCTGAGGAAAAGAGTTAAAAAACTTGCTCAATAAATGAAAATTCCCATTAATAAACTCACTCAATCTTGACTACGATCAATGCATTAAAATAATTTTATTAGTGCATAATAATTTTTTTTTTAAACATTTCTTTAGAGCCTAACAAATACAAGCAAATTTTCACTCAAACAATTTTTTACCTTTTCGTTGAAACTCTTTCTCAAAATAAGCGCTTTCTTTTTACATAAACAAATTGAACGTCATCTTTAATTTGGCGATGAACACGACACACTTGACACATTAACTTCAAAAATTCTATGTAAATATGAATTGTTGTCTCTGTTTCGTGTTTTCTCATTTATAAGTTATCCACGTATTTTTTATTAAAAGAAAATATTAATATAAAAATATAAGAATTAAGCATAAAATTCTTTATAAAGTAATGAATCATCTAATCATTTTATTGATAATTAAAATTACTTAATATCTTTTTCCCTTAGCCCCAATTCTATTATTTTATATGGGTTTATTGTATAAGAAATTTCACAAACGGGATAAGCTCGGATGGCCAGGGTCAGATAATCCTTAAAGAAATAAAAAAAAAAACGATGTTCCAAAATCTTGTCCTCCATAAATAAGCAAACTAATTATATTGGAAAAACTACAGTGTGCAGCCAAAGATTATAACATCTACCCATGCACTTACAGGCATCCGTTCAGCAAAATAATGATCATAACGAGAAGTACGTCAAATCTTTGCTCATGCAAACACATAATTGACAATCTACGGGTTAACTATTTGCTATTCATTGCCTCTAGCTAAAAAATTACTCTGCCTAAAGAAACAGCTTCACCTAATTGGTTTGAGATAGCAAATGCAGCTTGATGTTAAATCAATCTAAAGTATAGTATTAGAGAGCATAAGTCACACCAGAAAACTAGTTTTGAAGACAAGTTCAACTTACTGTGCTGTCGAATTGCGCTTTAGTCGCTCCACACTGCAGTGCAACAGCGATACCCTAAAATGAAAAACCAAAAAGAAAACATTAGAGCTATGATTATTTGGTCTATAATATGCAATGTGGTTCACCTCATTCTTGAATGCAGCCTATTGCAAGAGAAAACAATGAGTAAGGCCATCAGGCATATAACTTTGCTGTGTAGTTCACCTACCTTATGCAACCTATGCAAGGCAAAACCATACACAACATTGGGCACAACTAATCGTTGCCATTTGCATGATATTTTGAAAAATAATAGCAATTACATTGACTCTTCTTCTTTTTTCTTTTCTTTTCTTTTTTTGTTTTTTGATTATCCACATCCAACACAAATATAGATATACGAGGATATGACCCTCTAAATGGAAGAAAATTTTTTAAATAAAAAAAGAATCATACTCATTTGAACAAAAAACTCGTATATGCCACTCACATCTAAGTAACACTAATATGATCAAGCAATAAGTGAAGCATAAGGTGGTGCATCTACATTCTACTAGAAGGCGCAAGGTCTCTAGGAAGTCCATGGTGACATAGAAATCATCCTCTTTTGGCATCAGAGTTTTCAATATTCTCTAGTACTTGAATTTTCGATCAAGGAAAAAAGGCAATGTAATAAAATGTTGATCGTAAAACAATGTACTATCTCAATCCAATTAAATTTTCTTAGGACTATGTAGAATTTACCCTATTCACTTGCAAAATCAGACCACATTACCAACTAAATTCATATTGTTTACCATAATCTTTATTTAAATTACCAAGGCATTAGTATTTATACGGACAAATGGAGACACATATGTACTCCAAAAGAACCAACAAACAAAGTACCTGCATAATTTCAGGTGCATCTGGACCACACATAGATGCACCGAGTACTTTATCAGTCTCTGCATCAACGACTAACTTCATAACCGTCTTTTCTTGCCGTCTAGAAGCAGAAGAGCAGAAATTTATGGATTGCAAAGAACAAAAAGTACTAATAGTACATACAAGAATTGAACAATATTGAAAAATATTGTTGATATTTTTCAAAAGGAAACACTAGCCTCCTTAGTGTCAAAAAACATTATATGCATTATATTAGGAAAAATAGAAGATTTGAAACCCAAATATGACTATACAAAGAATATAAAATTGCATCCCAAAGCCACATTGTACAAGCTTCTCAATTTACTACCTTAAACTTCTGTCAGTATGAGACTTTGATCCTAGAAATTAAAGAGAGGGGGGGCAACCAAAAAACAACAAAACAAACTTGCTTAAAAAATGAGGTCTCCAAGTGTAAAACCAATTCCTGAGAACACAATCTAGTAAAAGATGCAAATGAAGCCATATGTTATACAACTTAATTGATAGATGAAACTGTCAGAAAAAAGGAAAGGCAGGAGGGGCTAACACAAAGATGGTTGCATATTTTTATATAGGTTCTTATTAACGGGCACCTTTAGCTATTGGTTAAGGATTTTTTAATTGCTATTTTAGGGAAAATATTACTTTTAATGAGCTACTCTTACTGAATTCAAGAAGAAGCAATATACTAGTTACACTTTTCTTTTTACAAGTACAATGAAATCAATGCCACTATGTACTGGTTGACATTTTCTTTTTTTATTTATTTATTTTTCTGTGCAAAAACATCTCAAAGTCATCATCATACCCAGATACAGTGTTCTTCATCGGATTGAAGGTTGATGTGAAAACCAGAACATCACCATTTGCTTGCTCAATTGCCTGCTCTTCACTGAGACCAACAACAGAAAGTGGAGGGATGCTGCAAAATAACAAATGGGAATAGCAATTAATTTACTGAAAGGAAAAATGGAAAGTAAAAAGATAAATGGACACTAGCCATAAGAAAAGATAATAAGTGCATAGGTCCAACAGTAAATGTGGTACTGGTACTAAACAAAAAATTTGAACAGCACTCCGAGTAAGGAAAAAAAACCCAATAACTAGAACAACTCTAAATCATACGGTCCTCAGAAGAAAGAAATTTAAACATGATTTTTTTTACTGATATACGATAGATTAAATTAAATTATCCATACACCAACCAAACCACCACCAGAGGCATGATGTAAAGAGAGATCTCATTACCTAAAAACAGCACAAGGTACATGGCTGTAGTCTGGTTTGCTAGGTTCCTTACCAAAAACAGTTTTCTGCAAGCATTTCCCCAGAAAACAAGAAGAGAAGGGAAGAAACATGTCATTGCATTAAAAAAAAGTTTAATATATGTGATTGCTCAAGTAATCATATGTGATTGCTTAAGTGGGGGCAAAATAGCATGCTTGATACAGGTAAAATATAAGAGCTTCGGACAGAACACTTGCCGCAAAGCAGGTTCCTTCCATTAAGGCCACAGGAGTCAGGTTCATCCGATTTGTAACATCACCAACAGCCCATACACTGGGAATGCTAGTACGTGAGTACTCATCCACCTGCAAGATGAAGATAGATTGACAGTAGTGTAATAAAAATTCAACTGGGTCATGCCACTGTTATTTTCATGCAATATAGGAGAACATATACAATGTAATTAACATAATTATGTAAACTAAATATCCAATAAACCATTCAGAACGAAAATTGGAAAATAAGTTATCTGTATATATAGATCAAAGATGTGGACAAAATGAACAAGATGCACAAATAAAACGAAATGCAGCACAAACAATGTCACTTAGAGAAGGCCATTTTAGCTTTACATGATATAAGCTCCGAAGCTATGCATAGTTCTTTCTACAGGCATGCCTTCTTCTTAAACACCATCAGCCTATCAGGGAGTAAAATTCCATACTTCCTTGGTACAAGTCAAAATAATTATCCAAAAGAAGCAGGGAATAAAGAAACACAGCATCAGATTTGTGGCATTAAAATCATACGCATGCAAGTTGACATTATTCAGATGCCAACTTATTTCAAGAGAATAATTTACTAATATTTGATAAGAAACAAGAATAAGAGACAGCTTAACAAGAAACCTTCACAGCTCCAGTGTTATCAAGTTCCACACCTACAGCTTCCAGATTCAACCTCTTCGAGTTTGGTAACCTGCCTGTAATAAACAGGAGAGAAAATCAACATCCAACTGACAACAAAGTCAAAATATCTCCCAAAAGAAGTATATTCTCAATGATATTAGCATGCCATCAGTACACCAAGTTTGTGAAACATATGAAAGTTCAAATGCAGAAGATTCAGATATTAAAAGACATAGAACAATATTACCAGGACCTTCAAAAGCATGAATAAGTACTTATATAGAACTGCACCAATTAGTAGCGAGTAATTCAAAATTTCACTAACAAATCAAAAAGAAATACAAAAGTAAGTAAGGTTCAAAGTACCAATTTCGATGCATTTACTTTTCAAATTTTTCAAAGAGTAACGATTAAGACAAATATGAGAACTACTATATTTTGCATATTTAACATTGCATGCAAGTTTGATCATCAAGATAAAGGCAATGTTAAATGACCATAAAATAAGCGTTTATCACGGATATACACGAGCGAGCGAGAGAGAAAGAGCTGATGACAATTTTATGAAAAATTGAATAAATGAAGCAAGCAGGAAGACATTCAGTCTCTATACATTTAGAACTGATAGTAACCCAAAAAGGGTGAGAAGCAGAATGTTATTACAAATGGGCACCTGTGAACTAAACAGTGCAATGGTCATTGCCATTCATCCAAGAAATAGAAAAGGCAGGTCTTTCAGACATCAATATAGAATTCTACAAGATATTGAGAGAAAAATAAAATGGAATAAACTAAACAAGGATATGGAAGTAAGAAAAAAATTTATCAGGGTCTAGAAAGGGATTGCAACCACCTGTGGCAAAGAGTACAACATCTGCTATCAACTCTTCACCATGATCTGTAGTAACTTTTATGCCATTATCTGTTTTAATCAACTGAATTCACAGTTAAAAGAAAATAGATTAGTATAAACTAACAAATATTGATGGAATATAAAAGAAAAACTGAATAAAATTAACAACTGAGCACCTCAGTCAAATTCGTCTGTGGATGCAAATTAATTCCCCTTCGTTCCAGATTTCTTGCAACCACTGCCCTCATTTCATCATCAAACCCTCTGCAGGATAGACATATATCTTACCACTTCTAATCTTGGTCCCCACCCTCAGTTATAAACCTAAAGCCCATCTCTTCCCGTTTCATAACAGTCTTGGCAATTTTCTTATGAATATATTTAAATCATTTTAAAGAACTACCAAATTCCTAAAACAGATTGGAACACTTCTAACTTCCAAATGAAATGCCAGTGAGAACATCAGAGGTACACATAAAGTATGAAGCAGACATTTCTAAACAGTTTTAAGAGGACAGATCTAAAACAATTATAATCACCATAGGACTTGTAAAAAACATCAAATAAAATTAACTTAGATAAGATCAGGGAGTTCTTATGAAATACTACAAAAATCTGACAGTAATGGATAAAATCAGACTGAATAAGAACCTCAAAGGAAGCTCCTTTCTGAAAAAGAGGTCGACATTAGCGCCCAACCCTCTCCATATTGATGCAAACTCAACAGCAATGTACCTGGATGAGTACAAATCATCTTCAGGTGTTAGCAAACTGAGCAGATGAAAAGAATGAACATGCAAATAGGACATCTATCATACCCTCCTCCAAGTACAACAGCATGCTTAGGCAAGTCCTCCAAACTCAATGCTTCATCAGAAGTTATGCCCAACTCCTAAAACATAAATCAGGGAGAATTAAGAAACAAGAAATGGGAGCGTTAGCAGTGGTGTTTTAGAAACATATCAAATCTTGTAACCATTTGCACTTTGTCCATATTCTAAGTTTGGTCATATTCTAATACTAGTTACAAACAAAAAACAATCAAGCACACGAAGCCAGCAAGAAAAAGTAAAAGGTTAGCCCAAAGTTTATCCAATATCCCTGTAACAATAGAATGATTGTGAAAACAAGAAGCTAAAGTTCATGAATAATTATATGAAATCTCTTTTTTAGCTCACTTTAAAAGAAAAAGTCAATAGGTAATGAACCACACCTGCATACCTGCAACCACATGCCATCCATATTACATATAAACAAAATTGGTGATTTTGATAGAAGAAGCAAAAGATCATAATTAGGTCACATTCACACTACTATTCTAAATCATGCTACCTCTAAAGCTACATAATTCACTCCATAAGTTTGAATATTGCCTCTATACCATATGCAGCAACCAAATTAACATCAAGGTAATTTGAGTCAAGTAAAAGGTATAGCTTAAAAGCAATTAAAATAAAATTTCATTCCGAATCACTGGTATGGCAGTTATAAGTATTTGGTGCAACAAATGAGAAGCTAATGCCATCATAAAGCAACATAGTATTTATAAAATACCAAATTCAGTGCATTGCATAAACTTTTTGATCATTCTAGAAGGGAATCAATGTATATACCTGCCCAGGAATAGGAGGTCGGTGTGCCCTGCTGCCAGTTGCAATAAGTATATGCTTTGCTGAATAGGACAATTTGGTGCCATCCAGTTGTGTCACCTCAACTTCATTTGGACCTACAATCTTTCCCTCCCCTTCAAACAATTTAACACCAGCATTTGATAATAACCGCTTGTAAATTCCATTTAATCTGATTATTTCATCAGTCTACAAGTTCAAGAGGTAAAAAATAAAATAAAATTTCTGAAAATTTAAAATATATAACTAAATAAAAATAAAAGGGTACTGAAGGATGCTATAGTAAACCTTTTTATGTAGAAGCTTCTTCCAATTAAAATCAAGTTTCTCATTCAACTCCCAACCATAATTCCGAGCATCCTACAAAAAAACAATACAGTTATTAAGCATTAGCAATTGGTTAACTAAACATCTCAGATTACTTCATGCCAAAGACAACAGAATACATGCTTAAAATAGAATCTAACAGAAAAGAAGAGAAGAAAAAGAAAGGGGAAGAGGGGAATAACTGAATTAGAAAATTCGAAAAATAATAATAACAATTTTTGGATAATGAATATAAACAACAGTCCATATCAAATGTATAGTCATCTCTGTCAACCACATCTTTATTGATTTAAAGGAAAAAAGAAAAAGGAAAAAGGAAAAAATTAGAGCAATAACAGGATGGAGAACTATCAAACATTTCAAATAGAAGGCTAAACCAGAATAGAATTCTCAAGCACGCTTGGATATCATTCCTATGGGAGAGGTTATTGCCTGAAGGTTTGCATGATGAATACAAACGGTCTATATGAAATCGATTGTCATTACCTGGATTTCAGACATGGGTAAAGATCCAAGTGAAGTACTCGTCAAGTCTCAAAATTTTAGACACAGGAACACTATCCAAATTTTGGACACAAGTACTCAGAGACCTTAAAAAATTGGACCAAATTTGATAATGACATTCTAGTATGTATTTTCTATAATCCAACTTTCCCAAGGACCAAATTTGAATTATCACAAATCTTTGAAAAGTGTGTATATAGAGGCTGAATAGCAAAGCACACGAAAAGGGTTTCATTGGATTTTCTTTTTCCTTTAAAATTTATGAAAATAAAGTAAAAAAGATAAATATCCTTTTCATTTTCTAACCCTAAGCCGACCCTTCTCAATTTCTTTTCCTAAGATGCCGCCATGCTCTCTTTCTCTCCCCAGAACTTCCATTTTCTTTTTTATCAAAACTTCATCTTTTTTTTTAATTGATTATAGCCGCTTCTTCAAGGGTTTATTTTGTTCTTTCTCTCCCCAAAGCTTTCTGATGAGTGCCACCACCCTGTACCCTTCTTCTTTCTTTTTCCTTTCCTTCTTGGTTTTTTCTTCTTTCCTTTTTTCCATTTTCTTCTCTTCTCAGTTCTCACCCACCGCCGTGTCCACCAATTTTCGCTGGATCTGATCTGTGTTGGATCGTGTCAACACAGGTACGGCACCCCAAACTGCCAAGCCTGGGTAACAAAGGATAGAAGGCTAAACTAGAATAGAATCCTCAAGCGGGCATGGATATCATTCCTAATGGAGAGGTTATTTATAGCCTGAAACAAACCTACTTTGCTACCTATTTCCCTCAAAATAGAGCCAAATCTGAAGGTATATGAAAATTCTAATGACTTTGGAATGGCAATGGGCAAATAGCTATATGTGCCCCAACAGTGCAACCATGGCATAAGAAGGTAGTAAACACTTATTGAATAGACTGATACTATAGAAAGATCCTCCTATTCTTGAATCTTGTACAAATTTATAAGCCAACATCTTGTCAAGATTGTACCAAAGCACATAAGAAATTTTCTATAAATTATCATTAAGTTAGAGATTTTCCATCTAATATGATTCTAATTGAAATGACAGTCTCACCTCAAGTTCACTTCCAAATGCCGCTCCATAGACCAAAATCTTTTTGGGAACACAACCACGAATAACACACCTATGAAACAAAATGTGAGACAAAAACGACAAGCAAACATAGCAAAGATGAAGCAAAACTATCTAAATTATCAAAATAATCAACTTACGTCCCACCAACTCCTCCAATGACTTCTGAACTGATTGGATGAAATGGGAGCTCACAAATCCCAACCTACATGAAATTTGATTTAATTAATAAACATACAGACAGATAACATTTGAATTCTTAAGCCAAAAAGTATATATATTCGAAAAGAAAAATAAAACATAATAGCAATAAAAAAAGTCAAACTAAATTCAAGAAAACAATGTGAAAAAGCGCAAAAAGCCAATGACCAACACTTCACCACAGCAAAAATGAAAATGCTCCAATGGTTTTGCGATCAAATTTAATAGTAAAGATCTTAATGTAACAGAAAATAGCAATCTTTTTTTTTTTTTTAAATATCAGTACCATATTTTGGCAAACACAAAGTAAAAAATTTTAGGTCTAATTAACCCATCCCATTAAAAGATTTCCATTAAGCTGAACAACTACTACAGCACCAGCAAAATACAATAACATAGAATGAAGCAATTAAACACAGGTAATGATGGTAACTCACTTCTTTCTTTTTTTTTCTTCGCATTTTATTATATATTTTTTACTTCAAACTTCAGTATACGCTTAACATCAATTCAATTTATCACCGAACCCAAAACACAAGCTCCTTCAAATGCTATACTCTTCACCGTCGCTAATTTAAGGAATATATTAACCCAATTCGCGAAAAAACATCCCATTTAGAATCAATTAACATATTTAATACATGAAAATAAGTACTTATCAAGCTAAAAGATTTTGAGAAATTGATATCACTTTGAACAAATTCGATTTGATTAAAGTAAGAGAAGCTAGAAATTTGAGAAACCTTAGCTCCGTAGTTAGCGGAGAATCTGGCAGCACGAACGCCACCGCTCCCGGCACCGATAACAAACAAGTCGAAATCATAATGAGCCTCCTCTTGATTCGTTTGGTTCATTTCCTCATCAACTAACATCTTCCTCGCCATGATTCACTTCGAAATGGAAACACTGTATCCACCAATCAAATAATAACAAAGTCATAAAAGTGCCAAACAGTGATCGGAAAGTCGCCATGTAATAACATTGAAATGAAAAAGGAAAACATTGATTTTCGAAGTGAAAGGTTACCTAAGGAGTGGTGATGGAGATTGGAGGAAAAGAAAAGTTGATTCTTTAGGGTTTTAGGAGTGAAGAATAATTTAAAAAGAAAAATTAAATCATAGTTCTTTTCTTTTTTTCATAAATATAATTAAAGTCTAATTATGCAATCAGTCCCTATATTCTTCATATTTTTGAAATTTAATCCTTCTGCTTATAGTTTTAAAATTTTAATCCATCTACTCATTGGTTTAAAAATTAAAATTTAATTGAGAACACTTTTAATATACATCTTCTAAATATAAATATGTGTTATCAACTAAAATTTTATTTTTAAGTCAGATCTTTAAATATTAAAATACAAAACATTCAAATTTAATAAAATTAAGATAAATAGAATAATTAAATTCTTAAAAAATAATATGAAGAAGATTAAATTTTAAAAGTTGAAAGAGTATAAGGATGGAGGCATAATTAAATCTTTAAAAAATACTTGAGAGAAAAAGAGAGGAGAATGTTTTTTTTTTTTAAAGATAGAGAAAGGAGAAATATGTAAAAAAAAAAGGAAAAAAGAGACGGTTTTTTTTTTAGCTGAAGTGATATAAAGATGGTCGGGTTATGAATAGACCCGTTAAAATACTTCTGTTATTTTTTGGATTATTATTTTCACTTTATTGAGTTGCGATTAACTTAATTATGAAATTATAAAAACATTTTTTTAAAATTTTATTTTATACAATGTTGACTTAGTTTACAAATTACACTTTAAATTATATAATTTTTCTCAATTTGGTAGTTTAACTTTTTTTACTTAAACTTTTCTTAAATTGCAGGCTTAGTTATGAGAGACTTTCACCTAAAAACAACGTTCTTTAAAAACACGAATAGAAAGATTAATCTATGAAAAGATTAAAATTTGAAATACTCCTACACTACTGAGTATAATAACATGATTCATTGGTATAAAAATATTTCTAATACATATGTAAAATATAAATTAAACTTATAATAGAAGGTATTTTTTTCTTATAAATTATGTTATAAAGCAAAATGGAATAAATAAGCAAGTTTTGGTTGAAATTTTTAATTCGATAAATGGAGATCTCTTAGTGTGAGTGAGCTCTTTTGATATCTTTGCTAAAAATGGAGAGATTGAGAAGTAACAGCAAATGTTTGAAATGAGGATGATTGTTGCTTTATGCTTTACAAAAAGATTGGTAGAAAGTATCACATTATAACGGAGGCAGTTGCAGACGAAATCGTGGGTGTAGTTAAGGTCGCATCCCAGGACAACCTTTCAAACCCATTTACCAAGACTCTACTAGTTAGGAGTTTTGAGAAATACGTAGAGAGTATGAGAATGTGAAAAATGACTCATCTACTTCACTAGGGCAAGTAGGTGATTGTTGGATCTGGTGCCCTAAGTGTAGTATATTTGTTTGTAAACATGTAATTTTTTCAAACAAATTGGTTAAATAAAATAATTCATGGATTACATTAATACTCTTTGTATAATGTCTTCATATAGTTTTTGTAAGCAAAGTAAAACAAAAGCAAACATTGCCTCACCGATTGACTGATGTTTAAACTAATACTAAATGGTATTACGTGGTCAGATCATAATATGAAAAAACAACTTAAATTAGTAGACGAACCTAAACATGTCCTTAGTCTAATCGAAAATGAGTAAATCGATTGAAAGACTAATATGTCGCCTATCAAGTCCAATTGTGGAGATGTCTTGTCTTGGGCATCGGAGTGGATGACTCTCAGAAGATAGAGACACAGATGTGATTAACTGGACTGACAGTACATTGAACTAGGCCCAAGGAGAATAGATCTTGAATCCATTTTTAGATTTATTCACTTATGACATCCACAGTGTGGCATACTTTAATTTTAAGTGGATGACAAACTATGTATACGTGACTCGTATACTTTAAAGTAAGTAAAAGCCTGAGTTCAAATAGATAAAGAATCAAATATTGGTGCGTTAAGTATGCAACTTTTGCATTATGTAGCGTCATTCACAACAGTAGAATTCATAGCCGAAGATATGGATAAACGATATCCTCTCATTGGCATTATATGGTAGATGAAAAGTAAACATGGTCACGAATTGTTAATCTTTGTGATGAATGACTTAGTTACTACTTGATAGTAATTGACTTTTCATGAAAGAAGATGTAATGGTTACCATGAGATAAAATAGACTGCACCGAGAGTAGATGAACCATCTAAGGTGGCCTAAGAGAAAGCTATTGATGCTACAAAAGACCAGAAAGACCAGGAAAGAACAAGCCTTAAAGAATCCTTTAAGCCAATAGTGGTTATTGCCCTAGTTCTAAATAAAATTGAACATGCTCTCAGTGATCCTCTTGCTTCTGATTCTTTTACATCATGTTTAGAGTCTCTAGTGGAGGTTATCGTACAAGGTAACCCTAATTCCTCCACTATTTGATTGAATGATACATTTCTTTCTCCCCAACTAGGTATTGATGCTAATCTCTCCCAAGCAACCTACTAAAAGTTTGAGGGATGTAGACCCTTGAAAGCTTTCTGAGAAAGAAAGAAAGCAATATGAAGAAGCATTGTTGCAAACCTATGATAAGGTTTACATTACCATTGCAAGTGCTAAATGATATGATGCCTTGACCAAGAACAATATTATTATGGAGCAAAACATCCATGAGAAAAGTTTTGGTAATCCTACTATCAACACTATCTTGGGGAAGAATGAGCTTCTCATATCTGATCAATTAGTTTAGCTTTATTGTGTTGGAGTTCTATGCCAACTTGTTGCAAACTGTAAATAACCCCACCAGCAAGTTACATCACTGGGTTTATGTATGAGTAAGTTGGTATAGTTTAACCTTACACACATAAGACACTTGCTTCACCATCCTTGCACTAAGGATGTGAAGTTTGGGGAATCTAAAAACATAATTGTTGTACAAATTACAAATGGTGTTCACCTTAACTATCATGTTGGTGTTGAACTACACTCATCTACCTTGGAACCAACATATGTTACCTTTTATGCCATAACTATGAGGATTGCTTCTCAATAGCCATAGACACAATGTGACAAAGAATATGGCTACCTTGTTAAGGAAGGTAGGAATTGGGGTCCAGTTCGATATTGGAGACTTGATCTTTGGTGAAATATGTCAACATGCTAAAAAGGTTTACAGTAAGCCCAGTCTCCTTTATCTATCTCTCATATTTCAAATATTGTTTTTGCAAAGTGATAAAATTATCAAGGCTACTAAAAAGCATGAGAAGATGCCTCTAGAGTTAAAGTTCTCCCACAAGTGGCTACTCACTTAGACCCTGGGAGTGTGCAAGAGGAAGAAATGCCTACTTAAGAGACAATAATGCCTGAAACTATTGGCACAAATGCCGGCACAATTCTTGGTTCCTCAAGCACATAAGTTGTTGTTGATCAGGGGCTATTCAAGTTGCTTTCTAATGAGGTTGCTACCAATGAGAGGCAAATTAAGGACCTCAAAGCTCAAAATAGCAAGCCATTGGACATGAAGCTGGATATTTTGGTTAGACAACTTCGATGACCCCTTTGCAATCCTTAAATAAAAAGAGGTAGTAATGGTGGTGTGATGATTTTTGTGCAACCATAGCCACATCATCTTTTGTGCAAAGATAACCACAAACTTCGAGTTCCAATTCTCGATTAATTTGGTATGACTTTTTCTCTAATGCTCACTCAGTCTAGCAAGCTTGTACTCTTGCCCTTATATGTTTTAAATCATGTTATTGTCTTTACTGTATTCATACATACAACAATAGATAGCTCTCTTTTGTGATAATAAATATGAGAGTGTTTGATTAAGGGAGAGATACTTAAGAGGAGACTACGTAATTATGATGATTTTATTTTCCCTGTATATCTTTTGTTCAAAAATTGTTAAGGGGGAGATTGTTGTCGCATTTAAAGGTAAGGTTAATTTTGTGGTTGCTTCTGTGGCTCAAACAATGGTCACATCTTTAGGCACTGTTTCATTATCTTACTTGCCTATTTCAAGAGTCAACAGATTTCAGAACAAAAGCTTTGGGGTATTTATTTTATGATATTGGACGAGTAAAGCCAAAAGCATAAAGAATAATTGAGTTGAATTAAAGACTTGAAGATTGGTTTCTTGCAGATTAAGATTAGTTACTTGTAGAACAAGTAAAGTCACTTTCTATCTTTGAAGGCATTGGATTAAATCGAAACTCTTATGGAAGTATTATCTTATGCTAATTTTTAGCATTTTATATAGAGAAGTGATTAGATTGTAATTCTTATGTAAACAAAATTTATGTACTATAGAAACTTAGCTTTTGCCTAGGTTAAAGGGTAACCGTGACTTTGAAAGTTTTATAGAGCACAAATTTGTTCAAGTTAGGAACATGTGTGTGCATTATTTTTTAACCAATCAAGAGAGTCTCTTAAGTTGCAAAGCTAAGTTTTCAAAGGGGATGCTTAGTGGGAGTGTGATCTAGTCTTTGTACAATGGTGAAGTCACTAAATTGGTGAGTGTTAGACTAGTGCTAGGACTTAAATAATTGGTTGTACTGTGAAAAAGATAATTAACCATTACTCTGGGCAAGGTCTCGCAGACGTAAACAATCTTAATGTTCTTTTTATTGTTTTTGCACTTTTTGTTTCGTGGTCAAAACTGTGGCCACAATTCCAAGCACCATTTTAACCACAGTTTCGGTTTGCCAAACAAATAACCCTTCATTTCTATAAATGTAATTAACTCTAATTATATTTATATATAAAAATTTAATTTGATTAATGTTGTTAATATGGGTCATTGTTTACAAATATATTTTAAGGTTAATAATGGACTATAAAGTAGTTTTAATATTATAACATTAAAAGTTAATTCAATTTAAAATAAATAGATTATTTATATAAAAATAGCTTAATGTCCTGCGGGGATAAATAGTTATCAACCTACTTATCTTATTTAATATGTTTTTGTTTTAAAATTTTGTATTAAGTAAAATTTTATAACATTAACAAATCAATTAAAAATTATATATATATATTTGCGGTAATATAATTTTCCAAGTTTTCTTATATGAATATATTTTAAAAGTTAGGGTAAATTACTTATTTAGTCACCCAAGTTTACTTACGTTTCTATTTTGGTATTTTGGTCACCTATTTAAAAAAAATGTTATTTTAGTCACTCATGTTAGATAAGTTGTTAATTTTAGTTACTTCCATTAGATGAGTAGTCAATTTTAGTCACTTTACCTTTAAAATAGATTTGATAATCAAATGGAATATTGGTGTGGCCTGGTATGATAAAAGAATTAGCCCTCAATAATTACCTATTTTAAAAATTTAATCCTAATTTTGAAAAAAACAACAAATTTAACCCTTAATATTTACACAATATATCAATTTAGTCACGGTTCTAAAAATTAAAAAAGTATAAATTAAAATTAAAAATACATAAAAATTCACACATTATTAAAATTTATAAAAATAGATAAGATACTCAAAAAAATTTTAAAATATATATTTAAAAATTGTTAAAATTTATGGTTAACTACTTATTTAGTCACCTGAGTTTACCTATGTTCCTATTTTGGTCACCCATTTACAAATTTGTTATTCCAGTCACTCCTATTAGATAAGTTGTCAATTTTAGCCACTTCCGTTACGTAAGTTGACAATTTAGCCACTCTACCGTTAAAATGAGTTCTGATCACCTAATAGAATGTTGATATGGCATGGTATAATAACAAAATTAGCCTTCAATGTTGACCCATTTTATTAGTTTAATCCTGATTTTGAAAAAAATAAATAAATTTAACTTTTAACATTTACACATTATACCAATTTAGTCACGATTCTAAAAATTAAGAAAATATAAATCAAAATTTAAAAAATTAAAATTCATAAAGTTCAAAAATTATTATAATTTATAAATATATATCTAAAATTTGTTAAAATTTAATATATTTTTACACTTCTTTCTCCCAAAGTCCACATTTTTCCTTCTCATCTTTCTCAATCAACACCAGTTTTTCTTCCTCGTTCTCTTAAATATTTTCGATGCTTATCATTTTGAGCTTATATATGTTTGACTTTATATAAGTTTGACTTTAATTGATCATTGTAAAAATGGATTTATTTTTCATTTAAGTTTTCATTGCCAATTTAGATTATTTATTTGAATCAAAATAATGAAGATTATTAAATTTTTAGAATTTGAAAGGCAATTAATAAGATAATGTTGCTAAAGAGGAAATCGAATTCCATTGCAAATCACTTAAAACAAATGCACTCCAAGTGTTTGTTAAAATGTAAGACAAAGATTTGATTTTCCCAATCCAATTAACATAATAACACTACTTTCTTTACCCTGCATTCTAAAATCATCTGATTCCCCACCATCTTTCCACTGTAATTTATTGTTTTTACTTCCCAACTTTTTGCTCTGATGGTTCCCTCCAGCTGTTGCTTGTGCCGCCTTCTTCATCAATTTCTCTAGCAATACTTTTGCATCTCTGCTCATCGGACACAATTTGCAAAACCACAAGTAAAAAATGAAGAAGCAAAATCCACACAACAAAAAAATTAAAAGGAAAAAGAGAGAGAGAGAAAAAGAGGTTACCTTTCATGGCATTGCTTAGGGCTTATCGCCTTTTTTCTTTTTAATTTTTGCGTATTATATATATTTATAAATTTTAATAATTTTTAAATTTAAATTTAAAATTTTTAATTTCTAAAATCATGATCAAATTGGTATAATGTGTAAATATTAAGAATTAAATTTCTTGTTTATTTTTAAAATCAAGGGTAAATTAATAAAATGAGCAAATATTAATAGCTAATTTTATTATTATACCAGGTCACGTCAGCATTCCATTTGGAGATCAAATTCATTTTAACCATATAGTGAATAAAATTATAACTTATTTAATAAGAGTGACTAAAATTGACAGCTTATCTAACAAGAGTGACTAAAATAATAAATTTTCAAAATGGATGACCAAAATAAAAATACAAATAAACTTGAATGACTAAATAAGCAGTTTACCCAATAAATTATACTACAAACTTTTCAGCTTAGTCAACCAAAGAAGTGCTCCACATTTGAAACTTTCCATATTAATGTCTATGATAAAAAGGAAAGGGTAAAAATTAAAGGAGTTTTACATATTTTCATAATTATTTGTATAATTAATATCTTAACGTTTCAACCATTAATTTATTAATATAATTATATTTTTCATACTTATAAATTTTTAAATCCATCTAATATTTTAATCATATTAATTTAAATTATTCTTTATATTAATATATATTCAATAATTGGATTTTCTTATATAATTAAATAATTTAAAAATTTATATTAAATTTAATATGCATGATCTATATAAATATTTAAAATATTAATCATATAAATAATGATGAAAATATGTAAAATTATTTTAGTTTTTACACTAAATGGATCACTCTCATGTTAAAAAGAAAAATGAACAACAATTTTTTCTTTCATTCGAATAACGAGTTGCTAGATCTAGAAACTGTGCTTTCAAAATATAGAGAAAAAAGAAAAATAAAATGTGGTTTCACAAATTAAGCATTTTTATGCTACTGTCTATTTCTGGGCTCCATGCCCTCACCCATATTTAATTTTCTTTTCATTAAGAAGGGCAAAAATTTATAAACAATTAAACACCAATTTCCTTTATTTTATAAAATTTTCTAGTTCTTTTCCGTTTAAATAGAATATTTTAAATTTTGAGAGTCTTAAGTTTTTATTAGACACTTTTAAAATAATTTTTTTAATAAATTAAGTTTAAAAAAGAACGTATAAAATGTGTTATGAAAACTTAAAGAAAAAGATAATATATATTTTTAACAATCTTAATATAAGTTCTGAATATATATATATTTTTTACACAATACCTAGAATTATATATAGCCCCTCATCACTCATAAATAGGTGAATAATGCGCTTCAATACACCTATATTGATAATAATATTCATACTAATTGAATTAAAACTCAATTAAGAGAAATAATAGAAAAAATACTTTTAAAATATAATAATTTAAGCGGTATGAGATGGCAAATGAGGTTCATATTCTTTTGTTGAAATAATTGATGGAAAATAAAAAGAAAGTAATAAAGTTGAGAGCGACAATCCTTTAATAACCAACCTACCAATTTATTTTGCAACCTACCAAAATATAAATAAAATTAAAATTTATGTTATAATTTTTATAAAAATATAATTAAATTAATTGTCCTTATATTACACTAATATAAAATTTAAATTTAATTCAAAATATAAATAAATAAAAATTAGAGCACGATATTGATAAATATTTAATCATTCTCTATCTTATTTTTATTTTATTTCATAATATTTTACAATAAAATATATTAATTAACTAGTTTTCTATCCTGTACAATGCATGAATTGTCCATATGTTTTATAAAATAGTTATTATTTAAATAATAACTTATTAAATAAAATTATTGATGAAATAATATTTAAAAGATATAAACAAATAAAAACATATACTTAACTTTTTGGAAGATAATGTACTTGTAATATTATGAATATAATCTATGTTTTAATTACAAGGAAGGAAATTTGAAAGATAAAACTATTATAATAAATTTTAAATAATTCTTAATTTTAAAAGTGAAGTTTAAATAATTTTTATTTTATAATATTAAAAATCATATATATCTAATACTTTTTAATTTTAGAAATAAAGTTTTTTTAAAATAATAAGCGGTCATGTAACATCCCAAATTAGGGGTTAGAATTTTTAATATTCTAAAAATTAAGGATTAGTTTTAAATAAGAAAAAAATAAAGATTATTGTTATAAAATAAAAGACAAAGCTTCTCCAAAGTATCTATTTATAGGCATAAGAAGTATGAATGAGGTAAGATTTACTTTTTAATGACTATTAAAATTTAAAGTATATCAAAGCTTATCTTGATCTTGATGGATATCCACTTAATAAGATATTTATAACACTTCTCCTTGGATGTTCATTAGTAGATAATGCGCCTCATTAAACTTTACTAAGATAAAAACCTTGAGAAAAAAATTCCTAGTTTCTTATATTTTCTCATATTCTATGTATTTAATCTTGAATATTAGTGTTTCAAATGACTATTTGAATGTATTTGCTAATCATTTATATCACCATTCTTTTGAAAGTCACGAGTAAGGGGAAATTTTGGGAAAATATATTTTGATCTATTCAGGAGTTTCAACAATAATCATAACAAATTTTAATCATGATCCCTCTACAAAAATACAAATAGTAGATCATTTTATAATCTTCTTTCAATTACTATTGACTAAGTCAAATTTACCAAATATGTTCAATTATTTCAAATTTATATAAATGAACAATTTTTTGATAATTTCAATATGCTTTCGGCATTCTAAATCCTTCAAGGATTTTAATATAAACCTCACTGGCTTTATACTTTTAAATATTTGGACTACTGGTCCAAAAACTCCACAAATTTAATTGTACTTGAGTTGCGTCTTTCAATTTTTACCAATTTATTCCATATCTATATTTCTCAATAGATTTATTCAAGATTCTCCTTTCATTTCAACAATAACATTGCCTGTAAAATGTAACAACCCATTTTTAGTGATGTCAGAAATAGTAGTTTCAGAACCACAATTCCGACAAGTGAGTTATTATTTTAATATTTATTTAATTTCTACGGGATTATATTAAGGTCGTGTTAAAATTTTGTTAAAAAATTTTGATGTTTAAATGGTTAATTAGGTGAAAATGACTAAATTATAAAAGGTAAAAAAGTTAAGTTCTATTAGTTAAAGGGGGTCAAATGGCTATGGAATTTTAAGTTAATGGACTTGAATGGTAAATATACCATTTAATGAGTTAGTGGATAGTTATGGATAAGGTTTTAATGATTTTAAAAGGTTAAAATGGTAATTTATAAATTAAACTTAAAACAAAGGAAATTAAAGCATGTATCATCTTTTATTTTTCATCCTTAACCAATTTTAAGGGGAGAAGAACTCCATTTTTGAGTTTTTGATTCGACCAATCTTATTCTAGTGCATGGTACGCGTTTTTCAACCCGTTTTTAATGATTTTTATGTTTTTTAGTTTGATTTAGTTTAATCTAGCTAGCTTGGGGGTTAATTTACAAAACTGTTAAAGGTTAAGGGACTGGCCATGGATATTTTTGAATTTTTTTTATGTTAGTTAATAGATTATGAATCGTTATTGTAAAATAAATATGTTTTGTTAAGTAATTTTTGGTGAAATTACATTTAGGGATTAGATTGTTAAAAGTATAAAGTCATGAGTTTTAATGTGAAATGTTTGTAATAATGGGTTGTTTCAAGGTCCCTTGTAACTTTGGTTAAGTTGGATTTAGGTTATAGTGGTTAGATTTTAAGTTATGAGCTTAAGGACTAAATTGTGAAAAGTCAAAGTATTAGGGGTAATTTTGTAATTTTTCATAAATATGAATTATGGATTAAATTTAGTTCTAAAAGTACCTAATTGAATGAAATTATTTATTTAGATCAAGATAAACCACAATTAGACTTAAATATGAACTGTGATCATTTTAATGTTAGCTAAATTGAATGTTTATTATGTTGTTTTAATCTAAATGGACCTATATATAAAAGTATTCATGTTATAATGAATTGACGGATATTGAGTCTCGATTGAACCTTAAGAATTCTTAGGATAAAAATTACGTGTCATTGTCTTAAATGTCATATCGATGGCTGAGGTACTGCATTTGTTGTGGATTCTCCATAGCTTGTGTGAGCAGCATCGTGTAGCTTATATTCTGACCCACAACTCGTGTGAGTAGGCCCATTTCACAACTCGTATGAGCATTGATGTAAAGAAAATGTTACAATTATATGTAAAGGCACACTATGTATGAGCTTTCCCAAGTATTTGATGTAATTCTAGATGGTTCAGCGGGTAAGAAAAGGAATGGAACGGTAAGTAAGTTAATGGAAATGTTCATGACTTTATGAAAAGGTTGATGCATATGTAATGTATCTTATGAAATCTACTTATGATATAAATGAGCTTATATGTGATCTTGATGAACCTACTAACAATTGAGCTTGATGATGTTTAAATAGGCTTATACTAAGCTCATGGCATTGATAATGATTTATGCTTAATATTGATAATGACATTTGAGCTTGATGATGTTTAAATAGGCTTATACTAAGCTCATGGCATTGATAATGATTTATACTTAATATTGATAATGATTTATGCTTAATCTATGAATTGTATAAATGACATGGTATGTAACGGTCTAATTTTCAGTGGTGTCAGAAACAGTGGTTTGAGACCACTAAAATCTAACAAGTGAGCTAGTAAATTTTATTAGTTAGTCTTTATGAGCTAATTAAGAATTTAGGAAAGCTAAGAATTAGTGAATTTTGTGATTTAAAATAATTATTAGGTTAATTAGTCACGTAAACGAAGTATCGAGACCTCAATTTCATAAACTGAGTCGTAAATATTTTTATAAATATTAACGGAGTGTCATTGAGTTAATATTAAAGTTTCGTTAGGAAAATTTAACGTTTTGATAGTCAATTAATTAAAAATGACTAAATTGGAAAATGTGCAAAACTTGCAAATTAAGGAAATAGTGATTAAATAGTCCAAAAAGTAAATAAGAAGGACTTAAAGAGAAATTTAGCCTAAATTAATTAGGCTGAGCGGCATGGGCATAGAAATTAGTAAGGAAACAATGTGAACTAAGGGCAAAATTAAAAATTTTGTCAAATTAGTGAGATAAATGAGAAAATAAAGAATTCTAGAGAAATCATCATCATTTTCAGCTGTAAAAAAAGACATTGAAGAGAGTTTAAGCTAGTTTTTCATATTTTTGCATCATGTAAGTTCAATTCTTGCCCTTTTCTTGAAATTTTTATGTTTTTGAGACTTTTACAACTAGGTCCAACCATTGATTTCTTTAGTTTTGGCTTCATGGGTGACTTTGAAAGTTACTATTGATGAGTGCTAGAAGTTTATGATGAATTAACATAGAATTGAAGCTTTAATTTTGTTATATGATGATTTTATCAAGTGATTTCAAGGGAAATTGATTTTAGGACCAAATTGTGAAAAAGATTAAATTTTAGGGTTTTGTTTTAAATTCTATTTATCAAAGGCTGTGTAATAGCCTAAAATAATTAGATAAAGTGTTAATTGAGAAAAATCATCTCATTTGATGGGTTTATTGATGAGGGACTAAATTGTAAAAACTATAAAAGTTAGGGTTAATGTGTAATTTCAAAAATTGAAGGGTATAAATTGTAAAGTGGGGTGAGGCTGAAAATATGTGCTAATGGATGAATAATTTTATATTTTAGACCAAGAGCCTGTAGGTCAACGAGGAAAAGATAAATTAAAAGAATAGTTCTCGAATTACTACGAATTCTACAATTTAGTCCAGGTACGTTCGTATGGTTAAATTTTAGATGTTATATGTTAATTGATAAATAGTATTTTGTATTTATTTGTAGTATTTGTTGAAAATAAAAATTATTATTAAATTTATGAAATTGAATCAAGTGTTCGAAATGAACAGAACGCAGGATTGAGTACAATCGTTCAGTGCAAAAAGGGGAATTGACGGCAAATTTTACCCAAGTAAATCGAGGTTCAACATTTGTTGCGAACACTCATGTTTACTTTCTGTTTAGCTTTCATGAGCTTCAGTTAACTCACATGAATTTCCGTTTAACCCTAATGGGTTTTCGTTTAGCTCTTTCGAGCTTCACTTTAACCCTTATGGGTTTCCTTTCAGCTCCTATGAGATTCCGTTCAACCCTTACGGGTTTCTGTTTAGCACTTATGTGCTTCTGTGCAGCCTTTGGGCTTCTGTTTACGATGTACTCAAATCTGTAAGACATTCTCTGATATGAAAAGGATTTGTAAGTGCTATATGGAATTAATGTGGAAGAATTTAGGTTATTATTGATACTGAACTCAAATAAGTGAATTCATTGATCAAAGTTGTGGTTGGCAGGAAATGTGTAATGATTGATTTACTTAAATGAATTGTTATAGAATGTTCGGTAAGATTCATGTTTTAAGCCAATGAATTTACTAAGCTTCATTAAGCGTACTTGTATTGTTCAATGTTCTTTGTAGATTTCCAAGAATTTCAGAGGATCGGATTAACACATCGAGTCACACTATCCAGATTACTCTGGTAGATTTTGTTGCACATTTTATGGTTTATATGGCATGTATAGGGATGGACTGAAAAGGGCTAAATTTGAAGTATAATTATGAATGACAATTATATATATGTGTGTTTGTATGTATATATTTAATAGTAGGTTTTGGTAAATTAATAGAATGAAGCTAGTTTGGCAAATTTAGACAATTGGATTATGTGATAGCTTATTATGCTTAAAACATAATTTTTTGATTGTGTTTATTGCTTGATTGGGGCTATTTGATATATTGAATTGCTGTTTATAGGTTGATATCAGTAAGGGTGAGAAAAGTGGCCTTAAAATGGCCTATTTTTGTCCACACGGGAGAGACAAAGGCATGTGTCTCAGCCGTGTGTCACACACGGCTTGGCAAATGGGCGTGTAGTCTGGCCATGTGTCCTCTGTACCTTAAAATTTCAAAATAGAATGCCTAGGGTTTTGCACACGGCCTAGCACACAGGCATGTGGCTTGGCCATGTGACCCCTACACTTCACACACGGCTTAGCACATGGGCATGTGGTTGGCCATGTGACACAAGTCAGTAGCCACCCTAATTTGGACACGGGCTAGGACATGGCCGCGTGCCTCACATTAAATGCCCATACGCCCTAAGACACGGGTGTGTCTCCTGGCCGTGTGAGCCACACGTTCGGCCACACTGGTGTGTGTCCCCTGCTTATAAGAAAAAATTTAAGATTTTGGGAAAAATTCTCTGAGTGTTCGGTTTAGTGCCGATTCACTTCTAATATGTATTTTGGGCCTCGAGGGCCCATCTAAAGGACAATATGAATGTTATATGACTTATTCTTAATTTGTGTAATAAAGATAATAAAATATTCGTAATTAGTCTGTAAAGTCCGATAATGCTCCGTAACCCTGCTCCGACGATGGATAAGGGTTAGGGGTGTTACATTTATTAGTACTAGAGCTTCGGTTTAGCCGATTCTTGGAATGAATGTGATGCGTAAAGTATCTAGAAATACATGCCATATAAATCTATGATAGTGTGATATGTATGATCTGTACATGCTGAACATGATGAAGCTAATAACATAGTACAAACATCTGAACACGGGGCAAGTAGTAGTGTCCCAATCTCTCCAATGCAGTAGCAAGAACTTAAAAATATGTTCTATGGATTTGTGAACAAATGGTTTAACGACTTTTTGCAAGAAAGAAATCAGGCTCAACAACCTCCTCCCCCTACTGCACCATCTGTAGCAGCTCCGGTTGTACCTCCACCTCCTCCGGTAATTAAATCCGTAAACGTGCTCTGATAGAAAAACTTAGAAAGTTTGGGGCCTAAAAATTTCAGGGAAGATCAGATGATGATCCAGTCAAAGCTGAATATTAGCTTTAGAATATAGTAAGAATTTTTAGAGAAATAGCTTGTTCCCCAGATGATTATTTGAGATGTGCTGTTTCTTTATTGAAAGAGGAAGCCTATAATTGGTGGATGACTATAAAGGCTGTGGTACTGGTCTGTAACACCCTTTACTTGTACCCGAGACCGAGACCAGGTACGAGGCATTACCAGACATGTACTCTAACATTTTCGAGAAATACGGGTTGTAAAATTTTGTTCCAATTTAAAACCAATCGAACGGCATCTTAATGTCCTTATGGACCAACTAGACCCAAAACATACACTGAGAAAGGTCCAGGACTAAATCGAGGACCTAAAAAAGTTCTTGAAAAATTTTCTAAGTTAAGCCTCACATGCCCGTATGGAGGCAATGCACACGCCCGTGTGCTTTGGGACATGCCCGTGTCTCCTACCCGTGTGGAATTAATTGAATTTATTTTTTATTTCGAACCTACAGGGGTTTTCACACGGCCAAGCATAAGCCCATGTCCCTGGCCCGTGCCCTTCACATGGCCTAGACATGCCCGTGTGGTCGCCCGTGTCCAAAAACTCGGACATTCTATTTATGACGTCAGCATGCATTTAGGAGCACACGGCGAAGACACACGCCCGTGTACTAGGCCTTGCTCTCCATACAGTTGAGACACACGGCCGTGTCTCTACCCGTGTGTTTACTACCATGCATTCTGACTTGAAATTTTTAGGTGCAGGAGACACACAGCCATATCACATGCCCATGAGACGGTCCGTGTTCACATACGGCCTAGACACACGCCCGTGTGTCTACCAGTGTGGACCTTGTTAGGCTATTTTCCAAGCCTTTGGTCACCCTCTATCATCCCCATACTCTTATAGATTTCCATAATACATAACAATACCTAATTATACATCCCAAATGACCGTGATATACCCCATTGCATGTAAACCTCATCTCATCGGTTTTATACATGCTAGGTTATTCCCTTTTGTATTAAGGATTTCTATGTCTTATAACACAATTAATATTGGCTCATTATCTTAACTCATTTCCAATTATAACTTAGCCATCCCTTGTGATTTGGTCACATTATATATACTTAATTGTGATATGCCATATTTAATTATCACAAGAACATTTGGACATAAACATGCATAAATTTGTAGGTCATAACCTACATCAAAATGAGCCAATTTTCATGACCATATACAGAACATGTATAATAATTTTTTTTATAAGCCTTCATATGGGCTAGTCAAATGACACATATAACAAAATAAACAAAAGCCCTATACATGCCATTGAACAAAATAAAAGTATCTATATATCAAAGCTGAATAAGATGATAGTTTGTTGATTCTCCAACTGTCTTCCAACCTTTACGAGTCCTTGAGCTCTATAAGACAGGGAAAAGAGAGGGGTAAGCATTTACATTCTTAGTAAGCCCTGATAACTGGAAAGTAAACATACCGATTAATTAGCATACATCTATATTAGGCAATAAAACCAACAAGTATGAAATAGTTTCCCTATCATATGCAATCAATCAACAGGTTAGTCCCATAACAATACACCATGTAATTTGTCTTAGATGAGCTCATCATCCAACATTTTCATTTTCATATCTCATGTTAATCCTGTTGATTCTCTTGGAAATCTCGATGTATTATCTATTTACCGTCAAGTTGTAAGAGTGACCATCTCAAGTGCACACTCCCACGAACCTCACATCTTACGGCGGGATTACCAGTTTAGGCTAAATCCCTCGCAATATAAGCTCATAGAGTAATGTCGGGATTACTAGTCCAGGCTAAATCCTTTATAGTGACAAACACCCTTAATGAGCTCAGATCTGAATTACCAGTCCAGGCTAAATTCAGACCCTAATCGGATTACCCGTCTGAGCTAAATCCACAATGCACTCATATTCTTCGGGAGGCTCGATCACTCAAGGAACACCCGTCTGGGCTAGGTCTTTTCTATAATTGAGATCAACGGATTACCCATCTAGGCTAAATCTTTTTCTGCAACACATGCAGGATCTCAAGTCATGCAAGCCATGTTTTATCCATCGAATCTCCCTTTGTGACCTCAACCGAGACATTTATTTTCATGTCATTATTATTAACACATTTCATGGATTTTCATGCCATCATTATAATCAGTTATAATGCATTCATAACACGTGTAATTAAACATAATAAGAATTTACTTTAAGTTATTTGAACTTACTTGGTACTCGTTTCGGTTTCGCATTTCAGTTATTCCGAAACCTTTCATTTTCCTCGATCGACCTCCGGAATTTGTTCCTTGGGGTCTATAACAATAAAAAATGAATCATTAATACCTCACATTATTCTTTTTGAGTCTAAATTTCATCCCCGAATAAAATTAACCATTTTGCCCCTAACCTTTCACACATGGGTCACTTTGCAAACATGAACCCTAACTCAAAATATGGGTAGAAATAGAGAGATTAATCTATTGGGATTTCAAAAATACGAAAAAAATTAAAAACGGGGCTTGAGAGCACTTACTATTGAGCTTGAAAATGTTGAAAACCCTAGCTATGGAGGGCTTGAGAAATTCAGCTGGATGAGGGAGAAGAATGGCTGATTTTTGCCTTCATTTTCCCATTTTATTTCATTAATTAGCCAAATGACCAAAATGCCCTTAAGCCCTTTCTTTCAAATTTTATCCATACATGCCCATTTTTGTCCAAAAACTTAGAAATTGGGCAAACTGCTTTTTAAGACCTTCTAATTAATAATCTAAAGCAATTTCATACAAATTGCTTCTAGAATCCAAGTTTTGCACTTTATTCAATTTGGTTCTTACTTTCCAATTGGACACATTGCTCATAGAATTTCTTCATGAAACTTTAAAACATACATATTTTCATATTCCATACCTCATAATAATCATAAAATAAACATTTCAACATCAAATTTGTGGTCTCGAAACCACTGTTTCGACTAGACCCTATTTTGGGATGTTACACGGACAAGAAAATCACTTGGGAATTCTTTTAGAATGAATTTAAAAAGAAATATGTCGGCAAGAGGTATCTGGATAAAAAGAAGAGGAAATCCTTGATCTATGACAAGGAAATCGATCATTAGCTGAATATGAGAGGGAATTTGTATACCTTAGCAAATATGCCCGTGAAATTGTATCAACCGAAGAGGAAATATGTATACATTTTGAGGAATGGCTAAATGATGAAATTAGAATGATGATTGGGGGCACAGAAATACTAGAATTTGTTGTTCTGTCATATCGCGCTCAGAAAGTAGAAGAGGTATATAACAGAAAAATGCAACGAGATAGACAAAATAAAGACAAAATAAAGAATCTTACAAGAGAAGCTCCTCCGAATCATTTTCAACATTTCCAGCTAAAAAGCCTATAAAGGAGTCCAATCAAGAGGAGGAAGCATAAAGGTGCGTAGTGTACAAAATATCCCGAGGCCTAAATGCAAATATTGGGGAAAGTATCATCCGGGGTGAATGCAAAGGCAAAGTGGGAGCTTGTTATAAATGAGGAGCCACTGATCATTTCATTCGAAACTGCCCTCAATTGCAAAAAGAAGAAGATGAACAAAAAGAAAAGCAATTAGCCACTTCCCAAAGAAGTAAACGTTCAAGCCAAAACAGTGCTACTGGGGCTACTTGTTCAAATATGAGAGATAAAGCTGCTCGGTCAGAGACTAAAGCGCCGGCACGTACTTATGCTATTCGAGCAAGAGAAGAAGCCACAGCTCCAGATGTAATTGCTGGTACATTCTATCTTTTTGATGTTATTGTATATGCATTGATTGACCCTGGGTCTACACATTCTTATGTTTGCACTACATTAGCATCAGAAAAGAAATTATCTGTTCAAGTCACTAATCAATTAGGCCAAAGCGTGATAGTTAATTTAATGTGTTGAAATTGTCCACTAAAAGTAAAAGGCTGTGAATTCCTTGCTGATTTGATGTTGTTACCCTTTCGAGAATTTGATGTTATTCTGGGATTGGATTGGTTAACAAAGCATGATGCTATAGTAAATTTTCGAGAGAAATGAATTGATCTGAAAGGTCAGACTGGGGAAGTAATTCCAGTTGAGTCAGAGAGTCCAAAAGACATTGTCAGAATTATTTCAGCCTTTTCAGTTTAGAGATTAATGCAGAAAGGTAATGAGGCATTTTTAGCCTACATTCTTGATACTCGAGGTTCTGAATCAAATTTAGAATAATTAATAGTTGTTAACGAGTTTACTGATGTATTTCCTTAGGAATTACCTGGTTTACCACTTGAACGTGAAGTTGAGTTTATAATTGATGTGGTTCCGGGAATAGCTCCAATATCGATAACACCATACTGTATGGCACCAGCTTAGTTAAAAAAATTAAAGACACAGTTGTAAGAGTTGTTAAACAAAGGATTCATTAGACTGAGTATATCTCATTGGGGTGCACCTGTATTATTTGTGAAAAAGAAATGCGGTTCTTTGAGACTGTGTATAGACTATAGATAGTTGAACAAGGTCACAATTAAAAATAAATATCATTGCCTCGTATTGACGACTTGTTTGACCAAATGAAAGGTGTTGCAATATTTTCAGAGATAGATATTAGATTTGGGTATTATCAGTTGAAAGTAAAAGAGTGTGATGTGCCGAATACTGCTTTTAGAACTTGGTATGACCATTATGAGTTTTTAGTAATGCCATTCGGCTTGACTAATGCACCTGCTACTTTCATGGATTTAATGAATCAAATTTTTTAGCCTTATTTAGATAGATTTGTGGTTGTGTTCATCGATGATATATTGATCTATTCAAAGACAGAATGTAAGCATGCACAACACCTGAGAATTGTGTTACAGACTTTAAGAGAAAAGCAGTTGTATGAAAAGTTTAGCAAATGTGATTTTGGCTACATGAGCTTGGATTTTTGGGTCATATTGTATCTATTGATGGGATTCGGGTTAATCCGAGTAAAGTTTCTGCTGCGGTGAATTGGAAAATTCCAAAGACTATTACAGAAGTACGAAGTTTTCTGGGTTTAGTAGGTTATTACTGATTGTTTGTTAAGAATTTTTTGATGATTGCTTCACCTTTGACCTGATTATTATAGAAGAACGTTGAGTTTGTTTGGTTTAATGAGTGTCAGGAGAGTTTTGATCAGTTAAAGAAAATGTTGACTAGAGCTCCAGTATTAACCCAGCCAGAATCAGAAGTTCCGTATGTTGTTTACAGTGATGCATCTCTAAATGGATTGGGTTGTGTCTTAATGCAGTTAGGAAAAGTAGTGGCCTATGCTTCTCGACAATTAAAACCATATGAGAGGAATTATCCTACGCATGATCTTGAATTGGCTGCAATTGTTTTTGCTTTGAAAATCTGGAGACATTATTTATATGGTGGAAAATGTTATGTGTACACAGATTATAAGAGCTTAAAGTATTTGATGACTCAAAAAGAGCTAAACTTGAGACAGAGGCTGTGGTTAGAGTTGCTGAAGGATTATGATTTAGTTATTGATTATCACCTGGGAAAGGCAAATGTGGTTGCTGATGCACTCAGTTGAAAGTTGTATTTGTTTGCACTTCGGGCAATGAACACTCATTTGTCTCTTAGCGAAGACAGTTCTGTATTAGCAGAGTTGAAAGCAAAACCTGTGTTCTTTCAGCGAATTCGAGAGTTGCAAGATGATGATTCGAAATTGGTGTTAAAAAGAAAGATGGTTCTGGATAAGTTGAGTTTAGAGTATAGCATTGATGATAGCAGTATGTTACATTATCGCAATAGAATTTGTGTTCCAAATAATTCAAATCTGAAAAATGATATTCTTTCTGGAGCTCACAGTAGCATGTATTCCATTTATCCAGGTAACATGAAAATGTATTGTGAATTGAAACGGATGTATTGGTGGCCGGGTATGAAACGAGAGATTTGTGAATTTGTAGCAAAGTGTTTGGTCTGTCAGTAGGTCAAAGTGGAACACTAGGTACCAACTGGTTTGCTACAGCCTGTCATGATTCCTTAGTGGAAATGAGAGCATGTCACAATGGATTTTGTATCCGGATTACTTGTGGCTCCGAGAAGGAAAGATTCGATCTAGGTGATTGTTGATAGATTAACTAAGCCAGCACATTTTATCCCGGCTAGAACAAACTTTTCACTTGATAAGTTAGCGAAATTGTATATATCAGAGATTGTAAGGTTACATAGGGTCCCTATATCCATTATTTCAGATTGGAATCCAAGATTTACATCAAGATTTTAGAGTAAATTACAAGAAGCCCTGGGTACAAAGTTAAATTTCAGTATAGCATTTCATCCTTAGACTGACGGGCAATCTGAATGAGCGATTCAAATTCTAGAAGACATGTTGAGATGTTGTATACTCGAGTTCAGAGATAGCTGGGAAAGTTAGTTACCTTTGGCCAAATTTTCCTACAATAATAGTTATCAATCCAACATAAAAATGGCACTATTTGAAGCTCTTTATGGTAGATTATATAAGATTCCATTGTGTTGGTCTGAATTGAGTGAATCCAAGTTAATGGGAGTCGACTTGATCGGAGAAACTGAAGAAAAAGTTTGACTTATCTGGGACAGTTTGAAACCTACTTCAGACCGTCAGAAATCATATACAAATTTGAAAAGAAGAGATATAGAATTTGTGGTTGGCGATCGAGTGTTATTAAAAAGTTCACTGTGGAAGAAAGTATTACAGTTTGGTAGAAAAAGGAAACTGAGTCCAAGATTTATTGGACCGTATGAGATAATTGAAAGAATTGACCCTGTGGTTTACCCGTTAGCTTTGCCTCCAGAACTTGAGAAGATTTATAATGTATTTCATGTGTCTATGCTAAGACGGTATAGATTTGATTCTTCGCATGTAATTTCTCATACTGAAATAGAAATACAACCAGATATGACGTATTCAGAAGAGCCGGTAAAGATTTTAACTCAAGAGGCTAAAGAATTGCGAAATAAACAGATACCATTAGTAAAAGTATTATGGCACCATCATGGTTCAGAGGAGGCAACCTAGGAAACAGAGGAATCGATGTAGTCACAATATCTGAATCTATTTTCAAGTAACAAATTTCGAGGATGAAATTTCCAAAAGTGGGGGGAGAGTTGTAACAATCTAATTTTTAGTGGTGTCGAAAAAAGTGGTTCGAGACCACTAAAATTTGACAGGTGAGCTCGTAAATTTTATTAGTTAGTGTTTATGAGCTAATTGAGAAATTAAGAAAGCTAAGAATTAGTGAATTTTGTGATTTAAAATAATTATTAGTTTCATTAGTATCTTAAACGAAGTATCGAGACCTCGATTTCCTAAACCAAGTCGTAAATATTTTTATAAATATTTACGAAGTATTATTGAGTTAGTATTAAAGTTTCGTTAGTAAATTTTAACGTTTCGATAGTCAATTAATTAAAAAGGACTAAATTGGAAAAAAGTGCAAAACTTGCAAATTAAGGAAATAGTGATTAAATAGTCCAAAAAGTAAATAATGAGGACTTAAAGAGAAATTTAGCCTAAATTAAATAGGATGGGCGACATGGGCATAGAAATTAGTAAGGAAACAATGTGAACTAAGGGCAAAATTGGAAATTTTGCCAAATCAGTGAGATAAATGAGAAAATAAATAATTCTAGAGAAATCATCATCATTCTCAACTCTAAAAATAGACATTGAAGAGGTTTAAGCTGGTTTTTCATATTTTTGCATCATGTAAGTTCAATTCTTGCCTTTTTCTTGAAATTTTTATGTTTTTGAGACTTTTACAACTAGGTCCAATCATTGATTTCGTTAGTTTTGGTTTCAAGGGATGAAAGTTACTATTGATGAGTGCTAGAAGTTTATGATGAATTAACATAAAATTGAAGTTTCAATTTTGTTATATGATGATTTTATTAAGTGATTTCAAGGGAAATTGATTTTAGGACTAAATTGTGAAAAATATTAAATTTTAGTGTTTTGTATTAAATTCTGTTTATCAAAGGCTGTGTAATAGCCTAAAATAATTAGATAAAGTGTTAATTGAGAAAAATTAGCTCATTTGATAGGTTTATTGATGAGGGACAAAATTGTAAAAACTATAAACGTTAGGGCAAATGTGTAATTTCAAAAATTAAAGGGTATAAATTGTAAAGTGGAGTGAGGCTGAAAATATGTGCTAATAGATGAAAACTTTTATATTTAAGATCAAGAGCCAATAGATCAACGAGGAAAAGAGAAATTAAAAGAATAGTTCTCGAATTACTACGAATTCTACAATTTAGTCCATGTAAGTTCGTATGGTTAAATTTTAAATGTTATATGTTAATTGATAAATAGTATTTTGTATTTATTTGTAGTATTTTTTGGAAATAAAATTTATTATTAAATTTATGAAATTGAATCAAGTGTTTGAAGTGAACGGAACGCAGGATTGAGTAAAATGGTTCAGTGCAAAAAAGGGAATTGACGGCAAAATATACCCAAGTAAACTTAGGTTTAGTATTTGTTGCGAACACTCAAGTTTTCTTTCCGTTTAGCTCTCATGAGCTTCAGTTAACTCACATGAGTTTCCGTTTAACCCTAATGGGTTTCCGTTTAGCTCTTTCGAGCTTCAATTTAAACCTTATGGGTTTCTGTTCAGCTCCTATGAGATTCCGTTCAACCGTTACGAGTTTTCGTTTAGCACTTATGTGCTTCTGTGCAGCCTTTGGGCTTCTGTTTACATGTACTCAAATCTATAAGACGTTCTTTGATTTGACAAAGATTGGTAAGTGCTATATGGAATTAATGTGGAAGAATTTAAGTTATTATTGATATTGAACTTAAATAAGTGAATTCATCAATCAAAGTTGTGGTTGGAAGGAAATGTGTAATGATTGATTTACTTAAATGAATTGTTATAGTATGGTAGGTAAGATTTATGTTTTAAGCCAACGAACTTACTAAGCTTTATTAAGCTTACTTGTATTGTTCAATGTTCTTTTTAGATTTTCAAGATGTTCAGAAGATTGGATCAACACATCGGGTCGCACTATTCAGATTACTCCAATAGATTTTATTGTACATTTTATGGTTTATATGACATGTATAGGGATGGATTGAAAAGGGCTAAATTTGAAGTATAATTATGAATGGCAATTATATATATGTGTGTGTGTGTGTGTGTTTGTATGTATATATTTAGGAGTAGGTTTTCGTAAATGAATAAATGAAGGTAGTTTGGAAAATTTAAACAATTGAGTTTTGTGATAGCTTATTATGCTTGAAACATGATTTTTTGATTGTGTTTATTGCTTGATTGAGGCTATTTGATATATTGAATTGTTGTTTATAGGTTGATATCAGCAAGGGTAAGAAAAGTGGCCTTAAAATGGTCTATTTTCGTCCACACGGGTAGAGACACAGGTGTGTGTCTCAGCCATGTGTGACACACGGCCTGACATATGGGCGTGTAGTCTGGCCGTGTGTCCCCTGCACCTTAAAATTTCAAAATAGAATGCCCAGGTTTTTGTACACGGCTAGCACACGAGCGTGTGGCTTGGCTGTGTAACCCCTACACTTCACACACGGTTTAGCACACGAGCTTGTGGTTGGCCGTGTGATCCAATTTAGTAGCCACCGTAATTTGGACACGGACTGGGGCACGATCGTGTGCCTCACATTGACTGCCCACAAGGTCAGCCACACGGGCGTGGTCCTTTGCTCATAAGAAAAATTTTAAGAGTTTGGGAAAAATTTTCTGAGTGAAAAATTTTCTATGTGTTCGGTTTAGTCCCGAGTCACTTTTAAAGGACAATATGACTATTATATGACTTATTCTTAATTTGTATAATAAAGGTAATAAAATATTCGTAATTAGTCTGTAAAGTCTGATAAGGCTTCATAACCCTGTTCTGACGACGGATAAGGGTTAGGGGTGTTACATGGTATGATATGTTTAAGTTTATACTAGCTTACTAAGCACTCATTGCTTACGTAGTTATCTTCCTTTGTTTTTTAGATTGTTAGAAGCTTGATCGGTAGAAAGCACGACGGAGATCTATCACAATATCCAGGAATTATTTCGGTAGTTTTTGTGTATTTTGGCCAAGGTTAATAATGGCATGTATAATATATTCTGTAATGGTATTTTCAGAAGGTGTTAATGGTGATTTGGTATGTTTATGCTTTGAAGTTTATGGTTGGTTTGGTGCACTTTAATGCCTTACCAAGTTATGTCCAATTGGTCACTTTTAAGCGTTTGTAAATATGATTATTTTGGCATGTTTTGATGGCTTGCAAATGGTCATGTATGGTAGTTACATGAAATAGGTTTTGGGTTTTGAGATATGGTCAAATTGCTTTAGTTTGATTCATAATGTTTAATGTAATTGTGGTGCCTTCTAATGGCATATTGGTTAGGTGATTTAGGATGTTTGAAATGGCATGTTTATGTGTGTTTGAATGACGTTTAAACCCCTTGATTGTGTGCCCAAATGGAATGGTTAGTTATGTATGAATTAGACTTGAAATGGCTTGATTTTAGGTAAATTTTTGGGTTCATACAGCCTAGGACATCGGCTGTCACATGGCTGTATGACATTTGAAATTTCTTAGTGTTTCAAGTCAGTGAGTTACACGGCCTAGCACACAGCCTGGCACACGGGCATGTGTGGCAACTCAGTGAGTTACACAGGTGAGGACACGGGCTAGGACATGACCGTGTGTCCTTTGTTCAAATGTTACACGGCCTAAGGTGATGTCACACGGCTGTGTGACCCCTATTTTCCAAATTTTACAATTTAAAATTTCTATTTTGTTTCAGATTAGTCTTGAATTGCTTCTAAGTTATTTTCAAATAAGTAATCTTGCAAATGACAGGTTGCAAGTTGATAAAACGTATGTGATTATTTTGTACCAAAATCATATAATATCAAAACCATCCACATGGTGGATGAATGGACCCATATTCATTTTAGAAATGCAAGACATTAAATCTCAAATTTAGCTTGTGAGTTTCTAAGAATCAATTTCCATTAAGAACAAACAACAAATGAGAATTCTTTAAATTAAAGAATCTTCTGGTTCTTTCATGAATGTCTATATGAATTCTTAATTAATTTTCGCATCAAATATGATCCAGATGGTCTAACTGGTCACACCAAGTAATAATTGTATTTGTATCAGTAAACTTTTGGTTTTACTTCAATATGAGTTTCAATTGTACTAAATTGTAACAAATTGATACTTTTACCATCATTTCTTTTACTTTGTATCCACATATAAGTACTATTTTGACATTTACTACTGAAAATGTCTAAATCAATGTGAAGTTTATAATGTCACTAAGTCAACAAAATAAATATAATTTTCAAACAATTATATGCAATATTCATTTAAGGGAATATACCAAAATCTTTAAATATCCAAAAAATGATGCCATAATGAGAATATTATATGATCTTTTACTCATTCACAATTTCAATATAAGATCCATTACCATCAATATCTTTTAAAACCAAAGCATTAACCATCACAAATTTTATGCTTTGTAGATATTGATATATTAGCTCTTCTAAAGCTTTCAACTAATTTTATACTATCAAATATTGGAATAATATTTGTTTGTTTCAGTACCAAATATTTGGGCATACCCACATATGTGGCCAGTAATCTTTCATATCACATTGATAACTTAAGTTATCTTTACCCTTTGAAAAGTTATCTTGAGAACTCTCATTGTTCTCTTATTTATTACCATGTTCCCACTTTTAGTGGTCCATAATTATATCTTTTATTTTCTTTAAGTTTGCATTCACTTTAGGGAATGCAATAAATCTAGTAGAACAGACTTCTAAACACCTCAATTGATTCTTTATTTCATAATCACCATCGCAAACATACGTGGACTTCAAAGTAGAATTTATCTATTCATATTTATCATGATTAGTCTCCAATTATAATAAATATGATATAATAAATAAATTATAGTAAAATATACTTGAAGATCTTTAACATCATCGTCATCACGCACGCAAGGGTTATATAAATATCTTTGGATAATGATTATCCATAGTGGCCTCAATTGAAATAGCAACAGCTTTAGGAGGAAATCAACAATAGCAAAATTTGGGATATTTTTGTGACTTATGAAGAAAAACAATTAAAAGAGAATCATGCTGATAACGTGTTATAAAATAAAAGGCAATGAATAAAGAACAAAAAAAAAAATGAGTGAGCAAAAGAGAGCGTATTTTATTGATCAATGAGAATATTTACAAAGCTTTTTCAATGTTTCTTTATAGGCACAAGAAGTATAAATGAAGTATAAATGAACTATATATTTACTTTTAATGACTATTAGATTTTAAAATACATCAAAACTTATCTTAATCTTGATGGATATCCACTTAAGAAGATATTCATAACACTTGTCTTTTGTTAAAACCATTTTTACAAAATTAAAAAACCTATATCATTTTAACTTCTTGTCCTAATTTAAAATATTATCTTTTTTTTTTCAAAATTCAAATAGAATTAAAATTCCATTATCTTTTTTTAAACTACTTATCTTAATTTGAATTCAAATTAATCCTTTTTCAAATCATACTAGAACTTATCCTTTTTATTTTATTTATATTCCTTTCATTTTCTTTTCCATCTTTTTTTCTTTGAACATATTTCTCTCTTATTTTTAATGATTTTTGGGCTATTTTCCCATTTGACTTCAAATTCTTACCCAACTCAAACTCTTTAAGACTTTTCCTAATTTTACTAAAATTCCCTAATTATTATTTTATCAAATTGAAACCTTAAACTCTCTCTATAAATATATCCTAGTTTTCTCTCAAAACATTTTATAACCCATATGTTTTATTAAAAAATACTCCTAAAACTTTTGAAAATTCAATCAACTCCCCATCAATTATTCTTCTCCAAATTTTTGGAACTCTAGTAATTAGATCATTGAATTTCTATCAAAATCGACCCTTGTAGGCGTTTGGATCGAACTTGAGCGTGGGATAGTCGCTTGAGACCTCAGAAAAGTTAGATGTGTGTTCTTTTACAAAATATCAAGTCAAAATTCGTAACTTTCCAGTCGCATACAACCTACCACATGGTCATGTGGCCTACCCGTATAAAGCACACGGCTTAAAGGCTCGCATATGGCCTAGACACATGGCCATGTGGCCATTATGTCACAGGGCTAGATCTTTCGTCTCGTGATAATTGGGGCCTTAGGTGATTTGTTCGTTTAAACTTGCCTAAGTCAGCCTTTACTCAAGTGAGGATTCCTTAAGAACTCTTCCAAGGCACCAACTTGTATAGCGAAAGCGATTTATGCCAAAAGAAGTAACAAAAGAACAATAGAAAGAGCGCACTTGAGTAAATGATCTCAATATTCTCTTATTCGTAAAGACTAATGAAACAATGAATGGAGTAAGTACAAATGAGGGGGAGACTCTCTATTTATAGTTAAGCTCCCCCAAAATCGACGGTCAAGATACATTTACATTGACGGACGAGATTAACCATATCACTTGATTTTAGGGATTTACAAGATATGTCATATCAAATCTAATCTAATCTTTACAAGATATGATTCCCTAAATCTTCTAAGATTAGTTACCAAATTAGCCTAAGTTTCTATATCTTCATTATCGGGCCAACCAGACTTCAATCTGACAGGCTTCTCTAATAGCTTACTGAATCAGGCCAATTCTTGTGGGCCAAAAGATCCTCATCTACACAATAGACCTCCACCGATGCATTTCGTATGATGGTTACGGGCTTTGAACTGGGCTTGTGACATTTTCCCCCATCCATTCTCGCAATGCCCTCGTTGCGACTTCCGAATGACACTAACTTGATTCGCTTGGTCTCGTCTCGATGCCTTAGCTTTTTCCCTTTTTTAGGACTGTTGCCTTGGCTTAAGTCGCTTCTTAACTCGAGCCGTCCTACTCGTTGCATTTACTCCAGTCAACTGTCCCACATGCATCACTTCTTTTTCTTGAAGTCTGATGCACCACCCAGCTCTCCCATAGGTGAAAGCCTTGTCGATGACTCGACCAGCTCCGATGCTTCACTCGAATTGAGCCTCATTTGTCCCAGCTTCATTGTTTTCATCGTAACTTTTTCCCTTAAGTTCGATGACAAATTCACCTCTTCCTTGGGTAGAAGACCTTCCGACGACTCACCAAGCTCGGACGTTGCCTTTCCTTTGACTATGACTTGCTTTGGACAGTTCTAAAACTCATGTGGACCATGGCCCAAGAAGTACTTTACTCGCTTCTTTTTGCTCCTCTTTGCCCACTTGGCTTTGACTTTTCCCTTACTCAAACCAAGCTTATTGGGCTCCTTGTCTGCTCTATCGTCCCCTTTAATGACAGACTATTTTGGACACTTCAGCAACTTATACGGACCATGACATAAAAAGCACTCCACTAACTTCTTCTCGCTTTTGGCTTTTTGGCTTCGACACCCCTTGGGCTCGAACCAAGTCCCAAGGCCTTACCCACCAGTTTTTCCTTAAACGCAGATTTCTTCAGACATTTCTTCAACATGTGTGGACCATCACATAGAAAGCATTTCAACTTGTCCCCTTTCCTGTTGGGTTTCTTCTTCCCAACTCGTGGTTTCCCCTTACCACCATTGTTGCTGTTGCCATTGCCATTAAAAACATATTCCTTGTGATCCTTTTTACATAGGCCCCTTTCCTCGGACTTGGAAGACCCAAGCTTGTCTTTTTTAGACCAAGCTTGACCATGGATTTCGCTACCGTCATGGCTTCTGACAGCTTTTGGACACCTCTTTATTGCACCTCTTGTCTGATCCATGGCTTCAATCCATTCTAAAAAGTAAGCAATACTCCTTTTTTGGTCTCATCTGAAACTTGGTGCATGAGTTCCTTGGACTTTCGAACATACTCCCCCATTGTGCCCCATTGCGTAATCTCTTGCAACTTTACCTGAGCTTCTTCCTCGGCAAACTCTAGGTAAAACTGTCCTTTCAAATCACATTGGAACTCTTGACACATCCCAATCTCACCTTGCTTTTTATATGTGGTCCTGCCTCGCTACCATAGAAGTGTAATATTAGTAAGAAACATTGAATAATGTTTACCTTAACTGCATCATTCGTGATGCCTTTGGCACGAAAATAGTTTTCCATCCTCCACAAGAAATTTTCCACATCGCATGCAGACCTTGTCCCCACAAACTCTTTCAGCTTTGGGACATCCTCGTTACTGAGTGCTACACTTGACACTTCTTTCCCCACGGCTACTCGGCACCAGGCCAACTCTCCCTCGAGCTCATCTATTCTTGTGCTCAAAGCCATCTTCGTGGCCATTGTTTCTTCCTTCAAAGCCATTATCATGGCCTCAAGAGCATAGTTCCTTTCTGACAGCTTATCCCTGTATGAATTAAACAACTTATTTACCTTATCCATGATGGAATCAAGAGACATCTTTACATAGTCTCTGGATTGCACTTTCCAGTTGTCTATGCGATCCTCAACCCAATCGAGTGCCTCTTTTACGTCTTTCATGGATCCCTCGAGTTTACCGACACGTTCCTTTATTGCCAAAATCATATCCCTCAAAGACTTTCTGGCCCACCTTTGTTTGAACTCTTCTTTCAACATCCCAACGGTGCCTTCGAACTAATAGCTCTAATACCACTTGTCATGGGGCTAGATCTTTCATCTCGCAATCCGTACGACCTTAGGTGATCCATTCATTCAAACTCGCCTAAGTCAGCCTTTAATCAAGTAAGGATTTTTTATGAACTCCTCCAAAGCACCAATTTGTATAGCGGAAGCGATTTATGCTAAAAGAAGCAACAAAATAACAACAGAAAGAGCGCACACCAAGTGTTTGGGTAAATGCTCTCAATATTCTCTTATTCATAAAGAATAATGAAACAATGAATGGAGTGAGTACAAATGAGAGGGAGGCTCTCTATTTATAGTTGAGCTCCCCAAAACTAATGATCAAGATACATTTACATCGACTGACGAGATTAGCCATATCCTTTAATTTTAGAGATTTACAAGATATGCCATATCAAATCTAATCTAATCTTTACAAGATATGATTCACTCAATCTTCTAAGATTAGTTACCAAATTAGCCTAAGTTGCCATATTTTCATTATCGAGCCAACTGAGCATCAATCTGACAGGCTTTTCTAATAGCTTACTGAATCGAGCCAGTTCTTGTGGGCCAAATGATCCCCATCTACACAACAGACCTCCACCAGATACATTTGGTGCAAGGGTCATGGGCTTTGAACTACGACCTGTGACACTTACACCTTCTCCCTTAGCATTGCACATGGCCTGAGGCCACACATACGGGCTAGACACACAGCCATGTGGCTCCTGAAACTTAAAAAAAGAATCAAAGTTTTACCTTATCTTTTATTACTTTATGCAAATCAGTCTATGAGTAGGTTGTTAATTGCATCTAGAGAACTAGATCATGCAATTAGGTCCTGGGCTAGGAATAGAATGAGTGAATACATGAATTTATGATTTAATTGCTTATAATTGATGGCATAAAACCGTGAATGATTTTGTAACATCGTGAAATATGGCCTAGTCGGAATAGTAATTTTAGAACCACAAATATGAAGTTAAAATATTTGTTTTATGATTATTATGAGTTCTAGGATTGAAAATAAGCATGTGTTAAAGTTTCATGAAGAAATTCTAAATATAAGGTGTTCAATTGAAATTAGGGACCAAATTGTATAAATTGTAAAACTTGGGTTCTAGAAGCAATTTGCATGAAATTGCTTTGAATTATAAATGAGAAGGTCTTAAATAGAAATTTATGAGAAGGTCTTAAATAGAAATTTTCCCAATTTCTAAGTTTTTGGACAAAAATGGGCATGCATAGAAAAATTTTAGAAGTTTTGTAAGGAGGGGCATTTTGGTTATTTGGTAATAAACTTAATAAAAAGGGAAAAAGAAAGCCAAAATCAGCCATCTTCTTTCCCATAGCTGCTGAAATTCTTAGAGCTCCATAAGCTAGGGTTTTCAACATTTCAAGCTCAATAATAAGTGCTCCCTAGCCCCGTTTTTAATATTCTTTGTAATTTTGAGATCCTCGTAACATGCTCTATCCATTTCTACCCATATCTCAAGCTAGGGTTCATGTTTTGAAATTTTCCCATGCATAAGATGCTTGTGTTTTGATGAGTTATGGAGGAATATGAGAGTTTAAAGGATGGTAAACAACTTTTACTAGGTAGGTTTTCATGAAAATGGTTAAAGGACCATTTTGTAAAAAGTATAAATATGTGGTAGAAATGTGAAATAGAGGAAAATATGGGCTGGTATGAGCTTAGGATACATTCGGCTAGGCATGGGTAACCAAGGAATTTCATGCATTCCATTATACGAGCCTAGGGACTAATTTGTAAAAATGTAAAATGTTGGAGGCAAATGGTCATTTTTCCCGGGGGTAAAATTTAAGTCTGAAATGAACAGTATGAGGTATTAATAATTTATTTTTACTGATATAGACCCTAAGAAACCAATTCCGGAGGTCGACCGTGGAAAATGAATGGTTTCGGAATAATCAAAATACTTATTTGTATGGTGAAAAGTGCCGAGTATATACCGACCACAAAAGTCTTAAGTACTTGATGTCACAAAAAGACTTGAATTTGAGACAGCGAAGATGGTTGGAGTTATTGAAAGATTACGAGCTTGTTATTGATTACCATCCGGGAAAAGCGAATGTGGTTGCCGATGCTTTAAGCAGAAAATTGCTATTTGCTTTGAGAACTATGAACACTCGGTTAAAGATATCAAATGATGGTTCGATTCTAGCAGAGTTAAGAGTAAGACCGATGTTTTTACAAGAGATTTCTGAAGCTCAGAAAAATGATCAAGATTTGCAAGCCAAGAGAAAGCAGTGTGAAGCTGATACGGGATTAGATTTCAGAATCGGTTCTGATGGTTGCTTGATGTTTAAAAATCGAATTTGTGTACCGAAAAATGATGAGTTGATTCAAAAGATTTTGCATGAAGCACATAATGGTTGTTTGGAGGTTCATCCGGGCAGTACGAAAATGTATAATGACTTGAAGAAAATGTACTGGTGGAGTGGAATGAAAAGAGATATTTTTGAGTTTGTATCAAAGTGCTTAGTTTGTCAACAAGTGAAAGCTGAACACCAAGTACCTTCGGGATTACTCCAGCCTATTATGGCTCCTAAATGGAAATGGGATCGGATTACTATGGATTTTATATTAGGGTTGCCGTTAACTCCGGGGAAGAAAAATGCCATCTAGGTAATAGTTGACAGACTGACTAAATCGGCTCATTTTATTCCGGTACGTACGGATTATTCTCTTAATAAGTTGGCTGAATTGTATATCCGTGAGATTGTTAGACTTCATGGAATACCTTTGTCAATAATTTTGGATAGAGATCTAAGATTTACTTCACGATTTTGGCAAAAGTTGCAAGAGGCATTAGGTACAAAGTTAAATTTTAGCACTGCTTTCATCCACAAACTGATGGACAATCAGAGAGAGTAATTCAGATTCTTGAAGACATGCTCAGATGTTGCGTATTGGAATTTCAAGGTACTTGGGAAAGGTACTTACCGTTGGTAGAATTTGCTTATAATAATAGTTATCAGACGAGTTTGAAGATGGCACCTTATGAAGCATTGTATGGTCGTAAATGTCGGACGCCATTGTATTGGACTGAACTCAAGGAAAATTAGATTTATGGAGTTGATCTAATAAAAGAAACCGAAGAAAAGGTGAAAGTGATTCGAGATTGTTTGAAAGCTGCTTCAGATAGACAGAAATCTTATGCGGATTTGAAACAAAGGGAAATCGAGTTTCGAGTTTCAAGTTGGTGATAAGGTATTTTTGAAAGTGTCTCCATGGAAGAAAGTCCTTAGATTTGGACGGAAGGGCAAGTTAAGTCCGCGTTTTATTGGACCATATGAAATAATTGAAAAAGTTGGACCGGTAGCATATCAGCTAGCATTACCACCTGAATTAGAGAAGTTTCATGATGTGTTCCACGTATCTATGTTACGTCGGTATCGTTCGGATCCTTCACATATAATTTCACTGACAGAAATTGAACTACGACCGGATATGACTTATGAAGAAGAACCGATTAAGATTTTAGCTCGAGAAGTCAAACAATTAATAAATAAAAGAGTTGCTCCCGTGAAAGTATTGTGGCAAAAGCACAGGGTAGAAGAGACTACATGGGAACCTGAAGAAACTATGAGAAACCAATACCCACACCTGTTTACCGGTAAGATTTTCGAGGACGAAAATTCTTAAAGGGGGGAGTGTTGTAATATCCTGAATTAGGGCCTAATCGGAATAGTGGTTTTGTGACCACAAATCTGAGATAGAAATAATTATTTTATAATTATTTTGATGTTTATGATATGATTGCATGATTGTGTGAAAATTTCGTGATGAAGTCCTATGCCTAAAGTGCTTAAATTGAAATTAGGGACTAAATCGAATAATTTGTAAAACTTGCATTCTAGGAGTTTTTAGTATGAAATTGTTTTGGAATATTAATGAGGAGGTCTTAAATAGGAATTTGACCAATTTCTAAGTCTATGGACAAAAATTGGACATGGATGGAATTTTTGGAAAGTTTAGTAGTAAGGGCATTTTGGTCATTTAGTTATTAAAATGAATTAAAAACAAAATTAAAAGCCAATTTTTGTCCATCTTCTTCATTAGGTCGAAATTTCAAGGGTTCTCCATAGTTAGGGTTTGTTTCAAGCTTCCAAGCTCCATAGTAAGTGATTCCAAGCCCCGTTTTTAATGTTTACGTTTTTGGAATCCCGGTAGCTCGATTAAGCTTATGCTAGCAATAATTCAACCTAGGGTTCATATTTGGAAAAATACTGATAGGTGAAATTTGTGTATTTTGGTGTTTTATGATAGAATATGAGGTTTTAAATTATGTTAGACAACTTGTACTACTCGGTTTTAAGCGAAAACGAGTAAAAGGGCTTAATCGGTAAAAATACCTAATAGTCATAAGTACATGTTAGAGTGTGAATTTGATGTTGCCATAGAAGGGAAAAATGATTAGCACATCATAAAACATAAGAATAAGGGATGAAGTTTAATTCCCGAGCCTAGGGGCAAAAGTGTAATTATGCAAAAGTTTAGGGGAAAAAAATGTAATTTTGCCAAAGTTCGTATTAAATGCTGTTTTGATGAATGTATGTATTAAATAAGATTAATTTGGTATTATAGATCAAGAGAAACAAGATTCAAGTTGCGATCGAGGGAAAAATAAAGTTTACAAAGAATAGGCTCGATTGCTAATAATTTTGTACTGAGGTAAGTTTATGTGTAAATGTAGTAACATAATTGTCATTTTAAGAAATTTAATGTTGTTTATATGATATGATGCTGATTATTATCATGAAATATTATGCTTTGTGGTTATTGTTGAATAATATGTAATTATGTGAATTACTTGATGAGTATGAACTATCACCGAAGTATTGATTTTGATATTCCGTGGAAGACGAAAAAGATGTGTGATCGAGGAAAACGCCCGTTTGAACCTTGGGAATAGATTAGAATACAAGTGACATGTCACTAGGATGGTTGAGTTCCGAACTCGTTGAGTTGAGTCCGAGTTCACTTATGGATGCGAACGCTCGAGCTCGTTGAGTTGAGTCTGAGTTCACTTATGGGCGGGTTACATGGTAGCTTGGCTACATAAGTTTCGCAGGCTATTGAGTTTGTCTAGCTGCGGGTATGGCTCTTATGTTCATGAGATCTGCGTATTCGAATTATATTCCGATGTGTTCAACGGGTGAATCTTATGTGAATAAGAAGAAGGCCTAAAACGAAGGTGACATGTTGGTAAGTATGGTAAATGAGAAAATTTGACAGGTATGTGCTTAAACCCTCAGGTTGAAAACTTGGTATGATGAAATCGTAGAAAGATATTAAATACAAATGAAACATGAATGTCTTGATGTTGTTTATGCAAATGATGTTTTATGTGGGATTGTGTGATTATGTTACTTGCTATTTGCATGTGAACTTACTAAGCATTTGTGCTTACTCCCTTCTTTTCTTTCATTGTAGTTTTGACAAGCCTGCTTGAGAATCGGGATAGGTCGAAGACTTGTTCACACTATCCGAAAGCTTAAATTGGTAAAATGGCTTGTGTAATTTGAATGTGGCATGTATGACAAAACACTCACTTTGTGTAATTGATCTTATGATATGGATATGGTTTGGTAAGAAAAGGGTTTGTAAATGATTAGCCATTGGAATGACCAATCTAAGTCATATTTGATGTTATGTATGTTTAAAATGCTATTTAGTCCATGAAAATCCTTAGTAAAGTGAAATTTGCCATAAAACAGAATTTGATAGCAGCAGTGATGCAAATTTGAAAAATCACTAAAAATAGTAGAAATCGAATTAATTGATGAGTAAGTTATGAAATTGAAGCTTAATTAGTCTATTTTTATGTGGATTGAACAAAACAGGTATATGAATTATATTTTATGCGATATTTGAATTTTTGTGAAATAGGGCCAGAGTGATTTCTGGATCCCCTGTTCTGACTTTAAAAATTCATCATAAATTGTAAAAAATAATATGAAGTCATGATTTATATGTAAAGATTCCTTATTGAGTATAGTTTTAATAGAAACAAACTTCATAGTCATTGAAATTCTGTACAGAGAGATATCTGATTCGTAATATACAGAGGTCAGAGCAGTCGAACCCTGAAACATGGGAGACTTTAACTAATAAACTGTACTAATTGGCTTGACCAAAAATTCTAGAAAAAAAATTAGTAAATAGATATATGAGTCTAGTTTCAGGGAAAATTTATGGAATTGGATTTCGAGTTTCGGAACTCGAGATATGAATTTTTAAGCGACTGTGATGCAGATTGCTAGCTTGACTGGAAATTTTAAAAATAAATTGTTTGAGCTGTTTAAGTAATGAATTAAGTCTGTTAACACCTCGTGTTCGACTCTGGCGACGGTCTCGGACTAATGTGTTGTATGTACGGGTTTTTCTATACATGCCATATATATATTGTGATAGCGTGACGACTTCTGACCTTTTAAATGATTTTTTTATAGTAAATGGATCCCAATCCAGTTGCGGCTGATGATGTAGAGAGTAATGCACCAGCTCCGGCTGAAGGGGCGGTGCCAACTGAAAATCCACCTCCTACTGTTGGTAAAGGAGGAGGAGAAGGGGCTCGGGAAGCTTTTCTCCAGATGATGAGTGCCTGGTATACTGAGTTCGTTTGTACGAACCCGAATGCACAACCTCTCCCACCTCCCCCGATTCCTCAACCTGTACCCCCGATGCCTCAAGGTGTAGATCTGATGAAATTTCACAGAACTCAAGTTGACAGAATCTGTAAACAAGGGGCCGAAGAATTCAGGGCAAATATTGATGATGATGCCGAGAAAGCAGAGTTTTGGCTCGAGAATTCTATTCGAGTATTTGATGAATTGTCTTGTACACCTGAGGAATGCTTGAAATGTGCTATATCATTGTTGAGGGATTCAGCTTGTCATTGGTGGAAGACATTGATTTCAGTAGTATCGAAAGAGAAAGTAACTTGGGAGTTCTTTCAAGAAGAATTTCGAAAGAAATATATCAGTGAAAGATTTATTGATCAGAAGCGTAAAGAGTTTCTTGAATTAAAGCAGGGGAACATGACAGTTACTGAATACGAAAGGGAGTTTGTCAGGTTGAGTAAGTATGCTAGAGAATATATTCCTATAGAAGCTAAAGTGTGCAGACGATTTGAAGACGGACTCAATGAAGACATCAAAGTATTTGTTGGGATTCTTGAATTAAAAGAAATAGTAGTACTGGTTGATCGAGCTTGCAAGGCTGAAGAACTACTTAAAGAGAAGAAAAAGGTAGAGGCTGAGACTAGAAATTGGAAGAAAAGACCGACGAGCAGTTCATTCTCACAGCAATCCAGAAAATCTAGAAATATGAATTCTCGTTCACAGGTTTCGGCTGGACAATCATATGGAAATTCTAAGAAGCAAAATGTGGGTCCTAAATATCAGACTACTTCTGCGGCTAGTGTGGAAAATACGAGATTTGTTAAGCCTGAGTGCCAAACCGAAGTAATTATAGGTAAGTTCGTGTAACTCGAAGTAAACTTTAAATATACTTGAAAATGCATATTCTTAAATGTATGTTAATTTAGATATTGATTGCATGACAATTCATGAAATGTGGTAGTGTGAAATGAAAAAGATGACAATTGTCTCGGTCGAATGAAAAAGGGAGATTTGATGGGTAAATTCTTATTTACATGACATGAGATCCTGCATGTGTTGTAGAAAGGGATTTAGCCCGGACGGGTAATCCGATGATATCAGTATAGTAATGATCTAGCTCGAACTGGTGTTCTTTAAGTTATCGAACCTCCCGATGAATATATGTGCATTGTGGATTTAGCCCGGATGGGTAATATGATTAAGGAATGAAATTAGCTTGGACTGGCATTTCAGATCCAAGCGTATTGGAGTAATTGTCGTTGTAAAGGATTTAGCCTGGAATGATAATCCCGACAATACTTCTTGAATTTACGTTATGAGGGATTTAACCTGGATTGGTAATCCCGCCATAAGAGTGAGGTTCACGGGAGTGTATATTTAAAATGGTCACTAGCATGACTTGACGGTAAACGGGATACTCATCAAGATTTTAGAGAAACTCAATGGGACTATAATGAGAAACGAGAATGGAAATGTTTGAATTGATAAGCTCATTATGCATGTTTGGCATGAATATCTTTTATGGTTGTATGCTAAATAACCGGTAAGTTTACCTTCATGTTATCCGAACTTACTAAGCATGTTAATGCTTAACCCCTTTCCTTTCCCTATTTTATAGAGCTCGTGGACTCATGAAGATTGGAAGACGATTGGAGTATTGTCAACACTATCAACTTATCTTGCTTTGGTATATAGATACCTTTACTTTGTTTCAATGGCATGTATAGGTTTTTGGTTATTTTTTTATATGTGCCATTGGTTAGCCAACATAAGGGCTTGAATGATATACCTATTCATTTTGTATAAGACCATAAGACGTGGCTCATTTTGATGTAGGTTGTAACTTACTAATCGTGCATGTTGGTGTTTAAATGTTCATGAGATGGTTAAATGTGGTATATCATGAATTGAAATGTGGAATGTGGCCAAATCACTTGGAGATGGCTAGGTCATAATTGGCAATGAGTTATAAAATGAGCCAAGTTTAAATGTGTTTGATGATATGGTAGTCCTTAATACAAAGAGGATAATCTAGCATGTATAAAACAAATGAGATGAGGTTAACATGCAATAGACCATTGAAGGTAGTCATTGGGCATATTTAGGCCCTGTTAAATACCATAGAAGTTCACAGATCTATGTGGATGTTGAGGGTGACCATTGGCTTGTATTGTAGCCTCCAAAAAGGTCCACACGTGATGTGAACTCAGTCGCATCATGTTACGACCCAACTTGTCGACACTGAGATTTGGCTAAACTCGAGGGGCCTAAGTGCAAAATAAAGTTTTTAATTTTAGTTTGTTAATTTGGCTGCTGAAGAATAAGGACTTCGATTCATTTATTTTAGTTACTTTAGTTATTTTAGTTTGTGTCTTTAATTATGTCATAGTTTGAGCATCATTAGTGTGAGTATTTAATTATGTCATAGTTTGAACATCATTAATATGTGTTCTGCATTTAATAAAGTCATGCATTATGTAACTCTCATGTAAGTTAAGTTTGCATCATAAATTATGACATGCATTATGTAACTCCCATGTTAGTTAAAGTTTGCATAATTAAATTAAGTCATGCATTAAGTAACTCATTTGTTCATTTAGTTTACATCTTAAACCATGCATTTAAGCATCTTAGTTGTTAAATATGTTTGAGTTTGTTTATATAAGTATGTTATTTAATTTGGCTATTGCTTTTTACTACATAAATTAAAGTGTGTTTATTTTCATTTTTAAATAAGGTGATTTGAGCTGCATGTTCATTAATAAATTTGTGTATGAGTGTTTATAGTGTGCTGATTCTTATGAGTGCCTTTAATGCTTAATTTTCTACCTTATAGGTGACTATTCATATGGCTAATTGGCTCTTCAAGTTTTGGACATTTTTCAAGCCTCCAAAGCTCATTATGGTGGCTGTTCAAATGGAATAAGAGTGACTCTTCAAGTCTGATCGGTTTCATGCCCTCAAAGCTAGTTATGGTGCCAATTAAAGAGATGAATGCACAAGTCTTTTGACATTCGATTTAAGGGAGATGAAGGGGCACCAAACAGCACATTAAGGGTTTATTAAGTCAATTATAAAGTGAAGAGACATGCCTTTTCATTTACATCAAAATCAAGTGAAGAGACATGACTATTAGCTTCCTTACATGACTTAAAAACAAAATTAAAGATTGTAAAACCCTTAGTTAAGGCATTTGAATAGTCATAATAGTGCCTATAAATAGATTGTAAGAAGACATTATTTTGGTTAGAAAAACTTTTGATATTTTTGATGAATGTTTATAACAGTTGTGAGTTATTCAACTCTCTTATTTCGTTTAAGACTCAAGCTGACTTATCTAGCATTGCTAGTGGCATCTACCTTATTTCTTTCGAACTTATCACTCATTCCAAGTGTGGCATTCTACCAAATTTATACCTTTGGTTCCTACCTTTTAGGTAACGGGTTAAGGTCCACCTTAAGCGACTTATAAGTCTCGGGTCAATACTTTACATGGTATTGGTTCATTCTTGTCCTTAAGTTCATCTATCTATCTTATCCAACACCTTAACTATTTTGTTTCTTTGTTAACCAGTTTCACCATCATTCCTTTAGCCCTTTGAACCTTTTTTGTTTCCCAAAAAAACACTTACTTAGCCGAATCTTTCCATTGCTTAAACTAAAGAACGATACTTGATAAATCGTAATTTATACATATTTTTACCCCATGTTTAACATATTTATTGATGATTTTTTCCTTGGTTTTAGTGAATTTGATACTTCTAATCCTTTAATTTCATGTTTTATACTTAGGAGAGCTTAGAATAGCAAAAAGAGCGAGAAACGGGCCAAAAATGCACAAATTGGGCTTAAAACAGTGTTGCACATGGCCTAGGCACTTCCACATGGGTGATCCACATGCCTGTGTGAGGCACACGAGCAGACCACACACCCATGTGTCATGGCCGTGTCAACATTAATCCAAGTCAAAATTGAACACGATTTGAGCACCCACATATGGGCGTGGCACACGGCCGTGTCCCTCTCGAGCCCAAGTCTTGTTCTACTCGAAAAAGGGCACTTTTGAGGGTTTGGAAGCATTTTAAAGCCTATAAAAACACCCTAGAAGAGGATTAAATGGGACACGTAGAGTTGGAGGCAGGAAATACTCGAGAATAGCTATCGGAATCACCTCGGAGCCAGGATTTACATCAAGACTGTCCTAGAAGTTCTTTGGGTTTCTTTATGTTATGTTGTTTTCCAAACTTTGAGATGTCTTCTATTAATATTATGAACTAAACTCCCTTAATACCTAAGGAAGATGAAACCTAAGACGAATCTTATTGCTCTTTCATTTATATGATAAATACTTGTTCTGATTCTTAATTGTGAGTTTTAATTATTGCTTTAATATTCCAGGATATTAATTCAGGTTCTTGATGTGATTATTCAGTGGAGTAAAAGTCCTTGTTTAAGAGTAGATTATTCATAATCAAACGAAGTTGCATGCAATCCTAGAGATAGAACGACATAAATCTACCGGACTAGAGTCAAATCTAATAAAGGAATTTATAGATTGACTTAATGTGACAATAGGGGTTTTAATTAGAAAGAGATTTCAATTAATCAACCTAGAGTCAGTTGTTTTTAGTCTTGAAAGGAATAATAACATAAATCAGGGATTTCTACGGAATAAGTCAAGTGATTAAATCGTCTAAGTCAAAGGTAATAAGTGAAGTCTAGGTGGATTCTCTCTTGGGTATTGTCTTCTCTATTGGTTATTCTAAAGTATTTTCCAACTTTCATCTCTGTCGTAATCTTAGTTAAATTAGAAAATTAGTTTAGTTTAAAAACACCCTTTAATTCTTAGGCTAGATAATAAAAAGATAGTAATTAATAGTAGTTTTAGTCATCGTGGATACGATATTTCTGGTCTCACCATAACTATACTACTGTTCGATAGGTGCGCTTGCCTTAAGTCGAATTTTTAGTTAGTCACACGACCATCAAGTTTTTGGTGCCGTTGCTGGGGACAAGATATTAGGAACGCTTAATTTTTATTACTTTAGCCATTTTTTATTTTTTATTGCAATTTAATTTTATTTTTGCTTAAATTACTAAATTTTCTTTTATTTAATTCTGGCAGGTTTTTTAGTTTATGACTAGAAGAAACCCGTCAGGACCTCTACTTTTTGATAGTGAGATCGAAAGCACAGCTCGCAGAAACCAAAGAGAGATAAGGCAAAGCCTACGATACATAGAGGAAGGGAAAGAGAACGATATTCAACCCACAACTGAGGAGATGGCTGATAATCATAATAATCCGCTACCTCCTATGGCTATTGCGAACCCAGTAAATCAGGATCCTGCTCCTCGTACTATGTATGATTATGCTAAACCTACTTTAACAGGAGCTGAATCGAGTATAGTTAGACCTGCTATTGCTGCAAATAATTTTGAACTGGAACCTAACACGATTCAAATGATACAACAGTTTGTTCAGTTTAATGGTTTGCAGGACGAGGATCCAAACACTCATTTGGCAAAATTTCTGGAATTCTGCGACACTTTTAAGATCAATGGAATTTCTGACGATGCCATTCGCCTTCGGTTGTTTCCATTTTCATTGAGGAACAAAGCTAAACAGTGGTTGAACTCGTTACCTCAAGGGTCAATCACAACTTGGGAACAAATGACCAAAAACGTTTTGCTAAAATATTTTCAGCAGGCTAAAGCAGCTTAATTAAGGAATGATATTTCTTCTTTTGTGCAGACGGATTTAGAAACACTTTATGATGCATGGGAGAGATATGACCAATTGAGAAGGTCCCTTCACCATGGTTTACCCCTTTGGCTATAAGTTCAAACTTTCCACAACGGTTTGAATCCCTCAACTAGACAGATGATTGACGCAGCCGCTAGTAGGACTATTAATAATAAGACACCTGAAGAGGCTTATGAATTTATAGAAGAGATGTCACTAAATAATTATCAGTGGCAAGTCATGAGGACAAAGCCAACAAAACAGTCAGTGTTTTTAACGTCGATTCGGTTACTATGCTCTCTAATCAGGTAGAAATTTTGAATAAAAAAATTGATGGTTTACTTGGCTCCTCACAGGTTCATCTAGTAATACAATGTGATGCAAGTGGAGGTGGAATAAACAATTTGGACTATCCATCATACGGCCCTACCATGGAGAATGAGCAAATGAACTATATGGGTAATAATCCTCGACCTCAAAATAATTCTTATAGTGACACTTATAATGCAGGTTGGAGAAACCACCCAAATTTTTCATGGGGAGGCCAAGGAAATCAAAAACCACCACCCCCTCCAGGCTTCCAACAACAACCGTACTTGCTAGAGAAAAAGCCAAACCTTGAGGAGATGATGACAAAATTTATCTCAGTAGTGGAGACTCATTTTCAGAATACTGAAACTGTAATAACTCGATTTTGGGCCTAGTCAGAATAGTGGTTTCAGAACCACTATTTCGAGGTCGAAGAAAATTATTTTGATATTATTTTATGCAATATAACATGTTTATAAAGGTGCATGAAAATTTTGGTATATTAATTTTAGCGATTTCTAGTCCAATTTCGAAAAAGGACTAAATCGCGTAAAAGGTAAAAGTTGTATTTTAGTACCCAGACGTGTCTAATAGCTAAAGTATTAAATTGGGGGCCTTTAAAATGAAATTAGACCCCTAAATATGGCTTGGCCAACCATGGGACAAGAAATTTCAAATGGTCAATGTATTTGGTAAGGTGATGTCATATTAGGTGATAAAATGGTACCCTAAGGACCTAGCTTCAACTTTTTCATTTTCTTCCTTCTTCTTTGACCAAAAATACCAAAAAATAAAAGGGTTTTGAAGCTTTTAACTTTCAACAAAGAAACTCCCTTGAAAATAAGTGATTTTAATGCTTTTTCCTGAAGATTTTTACATTTTTGGAACCCTTAAAGCATGAGTTTTCATAAGAGAGGACTATTTTGCAAAATGATTAAGAGTCTAGGGTTTTTCCATGAAAGCACATGTGTTGTTTTCTAAGTTTTTATGAAAGAAAACGATTCTTGGTAGTGTTATAAACACTTTTTGTGAGGGAAGATTGCATGAAAACCCCTAAAAAGGGGATATTTTGCAACGTAGTATAATAAGTGTAAGTGTATGAAATAGTTGATATTGTGAGTTGCTATAGTTATGAAAATGGTTCATCTAGTCTTAAAGAGTAAAGAAATTGAATAAAAATCATTTTATGAGCCTAGGGGCAATTTGGTAATTTTGGAAAAATAGAGGGGCAAAATTATAAATTTTGCCAAAGTGTGTCAATCGACTAATTTGATCAGTAAATTGTTTTAATTAGCTAAATGTGATGTTTTATATGTTTAAAAATACAATTTGGGCCTAGAATAGGGAAAATCAATTTATGGATGGTTACGTCTTTTTCACCTTTGTGGTATTGAGGTAAGTTCGTATGTAAATAATACCATGCTATACATGTATTTAAATGTTATCATCACATGAATTGTACAAATATTAATGTGTATGTGATTAATATAAATATGATGAGACAAAGCCTTGATAAGTGAGGAAAAATCCCGTTTGAACCTTAGGAATAAAATAGGATACGAGTGACATGTCACTAGAAATTATGAGTCTAGATGACTAGCTTGAGAGTGAGCATTTACATGTCATGAGATAAGAGGTAGCTTTAGCTACATTTGAGGCACTTATGTGTAAAGGTTTTTTCGAGTATCCAATCAGTATTCCAAGTGTTCAACGGGTAATCCGAGGAAAGAGTTGATGATGGTCCTAATAAGGTAAGTCATTGGTGAGTATGCACTTGAGTTATGTTACGAGTTGTGCAGGTATGTACACTAAGCCTATGAGAATGCCTTGGTATGGGATGATCTATGATGCATAAATATGTATTCTTACCATGATGGATGAAATGATGTTGTATTAAATTTGTGAACAATGATCATGAATGAGTAACTTAGCCTTGACAAATTTGAGTTACTGTAGTAGTGTAACTTTGAAAATACACAGAAAATAGTAGAAAATGAGTTAGAAGCTTAATAAAATATGGAAATAAAGCTTATTGAGTTTAGTTTCTTATAAAAGAAACCGTGTAAGCAAAAAAATTTCCTATAATGAGATATTTGAAGTTGCGTGGGATAGAGTTAGAATGACTTCGAAATCCCCTATTCTGATTTGAGAAAATCATTTTAAATTGTAAATTTTTTTATGAGTTATGATTTATATTATTAGATTTATTAATGAGTCTAGTTTCAAGATAAATAGACAAGAACATTATTCGAGTCCTGTACTATAATATAATTGAACTTTAGTGCAGAAGGGTCTGAACTGTCAGACAGTGAATCAGGGGTAACTTTGAGAAATAAACTGTACTAATTGGATAAACCAAAAATTCTGGAAATTTTATGGTAGAAAGGTACATGAGTATAGTTTCAAGGAAAATGAACGAAACTTAATTTGGAGTTTCGTAGCTCCAAATATAAATAATTTAGTGACTGTTGCTCAGGAAGACAGCTTGTTGTGAATTTGAGAATATGTTGTAAACATTGATAAAACATGTTAATGAATTGCTTATTGTTTTCATATGAACTTACTAAGTGTAAAGCTTACCCCTCTTTCTTTCCCATGTTCCCTAAGGTTTCCAAGTTAGCTTGGGTTGGAGGCCGTCAGAGATATTATCACTCTTTCGAGTTAACGCTATCGGCGTAAGTAAATCCTAGTGTTTTGAGTCTATGGCATGTATAGGGTTTTAATGTTGAGTATGTGATATTATGATATAGCCAAAGGCATTGGCTTGTTCTTAAGGTAGTATATAGTCATGTGAATGGGCCTATGTCGGCTAATGATGTTATGGGCCTATATGATTATTCTTATGCATGTATGTTATTATCTCTTGTGATGTAGCTTACAACATGTATGCCTAGAGATTAAATTGAGATTCATTGATGAGTTAGTAATTGATGCAAGATTAAGTGATTGGTAAATAGTTAATAATGCCTCATAAATGGTTTGTGGATATGATTATGCATGCCTAGTGATGGACATGAGGTTTGTGACGTAACGATACTTATGACAAGTATGTGGTAATGGTGTGAGTAAATTCTATGATATTTATTGCATAAGAAATTGACATAAGCATAACATGTTTGTAGATGTTTAAGAGCTCATTTATGCCATGTTGTATATTATTGGATAAGTATGTGTGCATATGTTGTGAGGGTGACAAATGGCTTGGAAAATAGCCTTGTAATTGTCTATACGGGTAGACACATGGGCGTGTGTCTAGATAGCGTGTGACCCACGGTCTGCCCCAATGGGTGTGTGCCATGGCCGTGTTTTAAAGTTAGTGTTGCACACGGGCTAAGGACACGGGCGTGTCCCAAGCCACACGGGTATGTGTGACTACACGGTCTATATCTACACGGGTGTGTGGAGCCTTAAAGCATGAAACTTTTCAAATTAAGTTCTCGATTTAGTCTCGAACCGCCTCTAATGCATGTTTTGGGCCTCGTGAGCCCGTTTAAGGGACAAAATGTATGTGAAATGAAAAGTTTTAAATTGATCAAAATTTTCTGGCCCGATTTTTGTGTGATTGGTTGGGTTTAAGTTAGGTAACACCTCGAACCCTGTCCCGGCGTCAGATACGGGTGAGGGGTGTTACAGAAACACACTTAAAAATCAGCAAGCATCAATTCAAGGACTCCAGAATCAAATAGGACAGCTGGCTAAGATGATTTCAGAGAGACCACCAAGGAGACTACCTAGCAATACCGAACCCAATCCAAAAGAGCACGTGAAAGCAGTGACATTAAGAAGTGGGAAGGTGTTAGCTGAATCTGAAAAGAAGCTGCAACCAGAAGCTGACAGAAAAGAAGGTGAGGAGGAAAAACTCGAAAACAATGAAAAACCGTTGTTGAGGGAATATAAACCACCAATCCCATGCCCAGCGAAGTTGAAGAAAGACCGCATGGATGCACAGTTCGGTAAATTGCTCGAATTTTTTTAAACAATTACATATTAATTTACCTTTTGTTGAAGCTATCTTGTAGATGCCTACATATGCAAATTTTTTAAAGGAACTTCTAACAAATAAAAAGAAGTTTGAGGATTTATCTACAGTGGAACTCAGTGAGGAATGCTCGGTAATACTCCAAAATAAACTACCAACCAAACTGAAAATCCAGGAAGTTTTACTATTCCCTACTTAATTGGTAGTTTGAATGTTAAGAAGGCACTAGCTAATTTAGGCGCTAGCATTAATTTGATGCCATATAAAATGTTTAAACAACTTGGTCTTGGGGAACCAAAACCTACTAGGATGAGTATTCAACTAGCTGATAGATCTGTTAAATATCCTAGGGGTATTATAGAGGACGTACTTGTAAAAGTAGATAAATTTATATTCCCTGTTGATTTTGTTGTGCTTGACATGGATGAGAATGTTGAGGTTCCTTTTGTGACAGCCCTAAAGTGACCCTAATCGGAAAGCGGTTTCGGGACCGCTAAACCGAGTCACCAAATTATTTGAATATAATGATTATTGTCTAAAATATGTGAATATGAATGTGTGAAAGTTTTAAGCTTCGATTTAGTCAATTGCATGTGAATTTAGCTAATAGGACTTATGTGTGACACTTTTGAAATGTGTTAGGTCGATCTATAAGGATCTATTAGTGCATGAGATCAAAAGGCTGGACTTGCATGTCAATTTCCCCCTTAATTAGTAAGTGGCCGGCCATGACAAGGAGGGTGGACAAAATGTTATGGGCAAAACATGTCATAAACATGTTATGTTAATGCTTATGTTAGGAATAATAAAATAAAGAACATGGGCAATAAAATATTAGTGTTAGTAGGAGGAGAAACAAAAAAAAAAATGTGTGTGGTTGCTCCCTTCATTGCCGTGAATTGAAAGAAGAAAAAAAAAAGAGCTTCATTCTTTGGTTCTTCTTGGCTGAATTGAAGAAAGGAAGAAGAGAGGTTTCGGTCACCTTGAGCTTAAGGGGAGGTTAGTATGTTGTGTTAGATTCTTAAATTTTAAACTTGTTTCTAGTTAATTAGCTAATTTCTTACACAACCCATGGCAAAAATTTCGAAATCTTGGTGATGGCTTGAGCATTCGATTTTAGTTATTAAAGGATGAGATTAGGTTATAATCTTTATGTTTTATGAAGAATTGTTGAAGAGAAGGGTTTAAGTAGTCAAATTATAAATTTTAATGCTCATGAGTACAATGGCCAAACATAGATTTGTCTAAAGAATTGAACAAATGCCGTGTGAGTGATTGAAATGAATGAGTTGGAGGTTGGATCATGTTAAGATTCGGCCTTGTACATAAACATTAAGAGTTTGATGTTTTTGTGATTTTTGGAAGGTAAATAAGGTTATACACAAGATGAATACTAAGATTTTGGTTGACTTGTTTTTAGTGAGGTCGGCCAAGGACCTTATGTGCAAGTTTATTCGGTTTAAGTAGAGTAAACGTGACGGGTAGATATGGAGTAATGTGTATATTTGTTCAGCTGCTAAGCAAGGAAATAATTGTTGGTAACATAGTATCTATGCACTTATGAATATATATATATATATGGTATTTTAAGTATAATTGTTCATTGATAAGGTTGGTTAATAGTTCAAGTAAGGATTACTATATTTGATATGTACACAAATTGAGGCAATAGGTTAGGCAATTAGCTTAAGACATACGGGTAATATCATATGTCCGATTATAGTTAAACATTCGATAATTGTGATTCTTTGGCTACAATGTTTGAATATCGCCATGGGGAGAATATATGATCGGTTGCCTAATATTAGTTCGAAATGAATCTAAATAAATAGATATTTGTATATAGTAAAGTTGGATAAGTAATTGAATAAATTTATTTGTTTATTAAGCTCAAGAGCTTAGAGGATCAAAGTTGGATAAGGGAAAGGAAAAAGTGATCGAATAGCCGCCGAAATCGTTCGACCACATCCGAGGTAAGTTTTCGAGTAATGAAACTTAGATTATGATTCGATTAGATTATGTTATAAGCAAATCAAAATCATGCCCTTTGTATGTAGCTTTTGAGCTGAAAATGATAATGCTTGATAAGTGACTTGTGTTTGAATTCTAGTTACGAAAATGAAATATTGATGTGTCATGATTTATTGATATGTGCATGGATATTCGGATTGATAACCGGGCTAAGCCCGAAGGCATTTGTGCGAGTTACTATATCCGGGCTAAGTCCCGAAGGCATTTGTGCGAGTTATTATAACCGGGCCAAGTCCCAAAGGCAATTGTGCGAGTTACTATAACCGGGCTAAGTCCCGAAGGCAATTGTGCGAGTTACTATAACCGGGCTAAGTCCCGAAGGCATTTGAGCGAGTAGCTATATCCGGCTAAACCCCGAAGGTACTTGGTTTGGGAATGAGCGATCTTGCTGTAATAATTTCAATTAATATGCTCGTAAAATCCCAATGATAAGGTACGTTTCGTATATGCATTGGAGTAGTGATTTCGTTTAAATATTATCCGCTCAGTCGATTAGTGAGCTTTCGGGCCTTTGGTTAAGTTGATCCCTTATGTATGAATATAAGGGTTGGAAATGTGAAGTAGGACTGATTTTTGAGAATATGTGTATATGAAATTATCCGTTTAGTTATATGAATGCTATACTTCAGTTGTGCCTAATTTTATTGCTCAAAACTTACTAAGCATTAAATGCTTACTCCGTTCTTTGAATCTCTGTTTTATAGATTTTGGTTCGTCAGCTATCGGACTCAGGATTGTCAAAGTCGAAGTCGTCCACACTATCAAAGCCCTTTTGGTACACTTTTGGTTGAACTCTGAAAATGGCATGTATAGGACTACCCTTTTTGTTGTTGGTCATGTACCCTTTGGTTTTGTATAAATTTGGATAGCCATGCGAAAATGGCTTATATACACTTTGAGCATAGCATTATAATCGTCTTGTATGTTGTTCATTGAGAGGTATGGAAATGTTTGGTAACGATTAGCCATTGGGAATGGTTAATTATGATTATTTTGATGCTATGTATGACAAACTCTAGTTGATTCATGGAAAACCATGAAATAGGTAAGGTTTACCTTAAAAACAGATGTTGACAGCAGCAGTGGTGTGGATTTGAAAAATCACTAAAAATAGTAAGAATGGAATTAAATAGTGAATAAATTATGTAATTGAACCTTGATGAATCTATTTTCATAGGGAAGTAATGAAACGATCATATGAACAGTATTTTATGAGATTTTAAAGTTTTCGTGAAATAGGGCCAGAGCAGTTTCTGGATTCCCTGTTCGGACTTAGGAAATTCATTATAAATTAACCAGAGATAGTTAGAAGTCATGCCATATATGTATAGATTCCGTTTCGAGTCTAGTTTCTTTAGAAACAAACGGAATAAGTATTGAAGCCCTGTACAGGGAGATATATAAGTCGTAATGCATGAAGGTCAGAGCAGTTGAGCCCTGAAATAGGGGAGAATTTAACTAATAAACTGTACTAATTGGCCTGACCAAAAATTCTAGAAAAAAATTTTTAGATGGATATATGAGTCTAGTTTCAGGGAAAATTTACGAAACTGATTTTCGAGTTTTGGAACTCAAGATATGATTTTTAAGGTGACAGTGACGCAGTTAGCCAACTAGTCTGGAAATTTTTAAAATGGACTGTAAAAATAAGGGAATTTAGTCTGTTAACCCCTTGTGTCCGACTCCGGCAACGGTCTCGGGTACGGGGTGTTACACCTTTAATCTTAGGTCGTCCATTTTTAGCCACTTCTAGGGCTGTTATTGATGTAGGTGATGGTAAACTTGTGCTTAGAGTAGGTGACGAAGAGATTATTTTTAAAATTTATGATGCTATGAGATTTTCTAGGGAACAGGATGACTCATGTTATTTTATTGACTCCATTGATCATGCTACTCAAGACTCTTTACAGGAAATCGTACATATGGACATGTTGGAACTGTGTCTTGCCCAAGGAGAGGAGGTAAATGATGATGATTCTGAGATAGGTAAGATAAAAGCTGAACTAAATTCCAATGAACCTTCATTGAGACAGAAGAGCTACGAGGGTATTGAGGTAAACAATGAATTAAAATTAAAACGCTCTGTTGAAGAACCACCTAAATTGGAATTAGAGCAATTACCAGATCACTTGGAATACGCATTTCTTGGACATAATTCCACATTACCAATAATTATTGCTTCATATTTACAGCCAACCGAAAAGGACGAGTTACTCAAAGTTTTAAAGGAGTATAAAAGAGCCATAGCTTGGAAGATTTCTGACATAAGAGGGATTAACCCTTCTTTTTGCACACATAAAATCTTAATGGAAGATGAATTCAAACCCAGTATGCAAGCACAAAGACGGTTGAATCCTAACATGAAAGAAGTTGTAAAAGCTGAGGTAATTAAACTTCTAGATGCTGGAATTATTTATCCTATCTCTGACAGTTCCTGGGTGAGTCTTGTGCAGGTTGTTCCTAAGAAAGAAGGAATGACTGTTGTGGCCAATGAGAAGAACAAATTAATTCCAACAAGAACAGTCACAGGATGGAGAGTCTGCATTGACTATAGGAAATTGAATGATGCCACAAGAAAAGATCACTTTCCCCTACCATTCATTGATCAGATGTTGGAAAGATTATCTGGACATATGTATTATTGCTTCCTAAATGGACTCTCCGATTATTTCCAAATCCAAATAGCTCCAGAGGATCAAGAGAAAACGACATTCACATGTCCATACGGTACGTTTGCTTATCAACGAATGCCTTTTGGACTATGTAATGCTCTGCTACTTTTCAGCGATGCATGTTGGCTATTTTTGATGAACTCGTGGAAGACATTATGGAGGTATTCATGGATGACTTCTCGGTATTTGGTAACTCTTTCCATCTCTACTTTAAAATTTTAAAACGAGTTCTAACTAGATGTGAGGAAACTAATCTTGTACTGAATTAGGAAAAATGCCGCTTCATGGTTCGTGAAGGGATTATATTAGGCCACAAAATTTCTAGCAAGGGAATCGAGGTTGATAAAGCAAAGGTTGAAACTATTGAGAAATTACCCCCTCTACAGTTAAGGCTATTCATAGTTTTTTAGGTCCTACTGGATTTTATAGACGATTTATTAAAGACTTTTCTAAAATAGCTAAGCCTTTAACGAATTTGCTAGAAAAAGACGTACCCTTCAATTTCAGTCAGGATTGATTAGAAGTGTTCAATACTCTTAAAGATAAATTAATTAATGCTCCAATTGTTGTTGCACCTGATTTGAATTTACCTTTTGAACTAATGTGTGATGCGAGTGATTTTGCAGTAGGAGCAGTTCTTGGACAGCGAAAAGACAAGCACTTTCAACCGACTTACTATGCTAGCAAAACATTGAAAGTTGTACAAGAAAATTATACGACGACTGAGAAATAATTATTGGCTGTGGTTTTTGCATTCGATAAATTTAGACCCTATCTAATATTATCTGAAGTTGTCGTTTACACTGACCATTCCGCTCTTCGATACGTCCTTACTAAAACAGATGCAAAACTTAGACTAATAAGATGGATTTTATTGTTGCAGGAATTCGATTTAGAGATTCAAGATAAGAAAGGAGCAGAAAATCTTGCAGCAGATCATTTATCCAGATTAGAGAACCCACATCTCAATGAATTGAACGAATAGGAAACAAATGACTCATTCCCTGAAGAACAACTTTTTTCTATCTTTGACTCTGAAGAACCTTGGTTTACAGACAGCGAATTATTTAGCCGCTAACATTATACCAAAAGGGTTGACATATCAGCAAAAGAAGCGATTCTTTACTGATGTGAAAAACTATTTTTGGGAAGAACCTTTTTTGTTTGTATATGTGTAGATCAAGTAATTCGAAGATGCGTTACAAAGACAGAAACAATTAAAATTTTGGAGCATTGCCACTCAGGACCGACTGAGGGACATTACAGTCGAACTAAGACAGCACATAAAACATTCGAATTAGGTTTTTATTGGCCTACACTATTCAAAGACGCCAACAAGTATGTTTCTACTTGCGATAAATGCCAATGAACAGGTAATATCTCTAAACGTGATGAAATGCCTCAAACTTACATGCTCTCATATGAAATATTTGATATATGGGTCCATTACCTAGCTCATTTGGGAATAAATACATATTAGTAGCCGTTGATTACATGTCTAAATGGATGGAAGCCCAAGCCTTACCTACTAATGATGCTAGAGTAGTGGTAAAGTTTCTTAAGAAACTTTTCTCTCAATTTGGAACACCTAGAATAATAATCAGTGATAAGGGCACTTATTTCTGTAATACTCAATTTGATAAAACCCTTAAGAAATATGGAGTTCACCACAAAACCGCTACCCCTTACCATCCTTAAACTAGTGGACAAGTTGAAGTTGCTAATCGAGAACTTAAACGCATTCTAGAAAAAACTATAGAGTCAAACAGGAAAGATTGGGCAAAGAAAATAGATGATGCTTTATGGGCCTATAGAACCGCCTTTAAGACACCCATAGGAACATCCCCTTACAGACTTGTTTATGGGAAGAGTTGTCATTTACCGTTTGAATTAGAATATAAAGCATTCTGGGCTATAAAATTCCTAAACTTTGATCCCAAACTCGCAGGTGAAAGGAGATTGATCACCTGAATGAGTTAGATGAATGACGAGCTAATGCCTACGAGAATTCACGAATATAGAAGGAAGCATCAAAGCGCCGCCATAATGCTCGTTTAAAGCAAAACAAACAATTTGAAGTTGGAGATCTTGTCCTATTACACAACTCAAGACTCAAATTGTTCCCTGGGAAGTTTAAATCACGATGGTCAGGTCCTTTTATCGTTCAAACTATCTTTCCATATGGCACAGTAGAGGTAAGTCACCCAATTCAAGGCATTTTCAAGGTAAATGGACATCGATTTAAACTTTATAATGGTAAGGATTTCAAAGACAAAAGAGAGAAGTTTCGGCTCTGCGAACCCGAATAAACATATCTACCAGGTAAAGTCGAGCTTAGACTCTAAATAAGTGCTTCTCGGGAGGCAACCCGAGCACTAACTCCACTAAATAACTTAGTTTGTTTTTCTTTTCTTTTTTGTTTTATAATCTGACTACAGGTATCTTCGGCACACACGGCCTAGCACACGAGCGTGTTTTAGGCCGTGGGGTCCCCACAGGTAGGAGACACAGTCGTGCTAAAACAGGACAAACATTTTCCCTAAAACTGGATGACACACGGGCTACGATAAATAGCCACGGCCGTGTGCATCACACGGCTAAGGGACACGGGCGTGCCCCAGACCGTGGTAAAATTGCACCTTAATTTCCAAAAAAATATCAACAGAGACACGGCCTAGTATAAATCACCACGGCAGTGCGAGGCGGCCGTGGGAGCCACACGACCTGTACCACAGGCGTGCTTGAGGCCTTGTGAGAACTTCCCTAAAATTTGAAACGATAAACGAAGTCAAAATAGAATATGGATGTATGCCACGGCCGTGCTCACGAGCCGTGCACAATCCTGACTAAGGGACACGGGCGTGTTGGACATAACACGGGCGTCGGAGAAACGAAGGGAGCACCACATGGCCATGTGATGTGGCCGTGTGGGTTACAAGGCCTAGGGACACGGGCGTGTCATATGGCCGTGTGCGACACTGACTTGAAACATCAAACCATAAACATAAACCAGGTACACGGGTGTGAAAACCTAACATGGGTGTGAGAGAAGCGAACGATCACGGCAGTACGACGTGGCCGTGCGCACCACACGGCCTGGGGACACGAGTACGTCAAAGGGCCAGTGTGCGAGCCTGGCTACGATTTCACAAAAAACATGGGCTAGGGGCACACCACACGGGCGTGTGCCACGGCCGTGTGGCCCAACATGGGGCTTACACGACCGTGGCCTCCATTTTAAACCCAACCTCTGCCACCACCTTCACCTCTATCTACATGTCACATACACATCACTTTCAATGCTTGTAAACCTGCCCTCGCTCTTTCAAGGATTACATCCAAATTCAAGGCAGTTTTGATTCTCTCCCTCTCTTCTAATCTTATGCTTATGTTGCTATCATCTATCTCTGTACATTGAGGACAATGTACACCTTAAGTGTGGGGAGGTTATTTATGTGATTATCAAAAAATCCCTGAATTTTTATCTTGTTCTTAAATAATTTTCTCATATCATTATTAGAGTAAATTTTGATTGATCTATGATTTTTATTGATATGTTTTAAATTAAACCATAGGTAAATATGCATTAATTGTTTAAAATTTAAGACATTAGGGAATCAAGCATGATGAGTCGACTTTTGAGAAATAAAATTGCTAGGTTGTTTCCCTGAATTGATGTATTATCTTGAAGTTCTGAATTTACAGGATTACATCAAATGCCCATAATTTTCGTGAGATTTTGAGCCTTTTAGAGCATATATCTTTCTTGCTCACTGATTTTATTAGTTATGAGTGTGTCAACATTGATTTGTTATTCTAGAACTTGCATCAATTATACATGTCGAGACTACACCTGTGATTTGATATACTAAAATGATAAAGGCACTTAGTTTTTAACCCATTTACCCCATAAAAAGCCTACCCTCATAATTAACCCCTAGTGAGCCCCTTGAGCTTAACAAACCATTTTTTTTAAATTTACCCTAAATTTTAACCCCTATATCATACTTTTTGATTCGTTGAGAATTTATCCTAATTTATTGACTCCCTTTTTGTCGAGATTTGATTTGGTTAATTGCCTAACTATTTTCTTTTATTCGAATATTATAATTTTCTCTTACAAATACTTATTCTAAACAAACAAACAAACAAACATACATACATACATATTGGTAGTAATTCTTTGTTTTTGAGCTTAAGTATTTAATTTCATATTCTGAAATGAAGCTCATGTTTATTCAATTGATGTTAGTTATTTTTTCAGTTAGGTAATTTATCAAGTTAATCTCGATTCTAACCATTTCTTTTTCAGCCTTTATCCACACCTTAACCCAAAGCCCCGTTACAACCCTTCAAAGATCTTTTGATTTGTGTATCATCTTATTTATAGTGGTGGAGATTTGATTTTCATGCAAGCCTATGGTAATAACTTTTCATGCTTGACTAATGAGTGCTTAGTCATTGAACCTTAAACACATTGAGTGATATGAGTGAACCTTTAGTGAGGATGTCAACCATTGCCAATTTGGAATTAAAGATAGTTACTTAGATAAAGGGGGATGCCTATAATTTTATGATTAAAATGCTCAACTTTGACTTTTTGAAACTTTAATGTTCTTTTAGTTAAATTTTTAATGTATGATTACTTGTGAATTATTTAGAACATTATTGATGAAAATTAGAAGTTGAGAAGAATTTATTTTGATTATGAGTTGAGGATTTTGCTTGAGGAAAAACAAATGCTTAAGTGTGGGGATATTTGATAAACCATAATTTATACATATTTTTACCCCATGCTTGACATATTTATGGATGATTTTTTTCTTGGTTTTAGTGAATTTGATGCTCCTAATCCTTTAATTTCATGTTTTATACTCAGGAGAGCTTAGAATAGCAAAAAGAGCGAGAAACGGGCCAAAAACAGACAAATTGGGCTTAAAACAGTGTTGCACACGGCCTAGGCACTTCCACATGGGTAATCCACACGTGGCTGTGTTGACATTAATCCAAGTCAAAATTGCACACAATTTGAGCACCCGCACACGGACGTGGCACACGGCCGTGTCCCTGTCGAGCCCAAGTCTAGTTCTACTCGAAAAAAGGCACTTTTGAGGGTTTGAAAGCATTTTAAAGCCTATATACACACCCTAGAAGAGGATTAAAGGGGACACACAGAGTTAGAGGCAGGAAATACTCGAGAATAACCATCGGAATCACCTCGGAGCCAGGATCTACATCAAGACTGAAGATTTCCATCTAATTTCCTAGAAGTTCTTTGGGTTTCTTTATGTTATGTTGTTTTCCAAACTTTGAGATGTCTTCTATTAATATTATGAACTAAGCTCCCTAAATACCTAAGGGAGATAAAACCTAAGATGAATCTTATTGCTCTTTGATTTATATGATAAATACTTATTCTTATTCTTAATTGTGAGTTTTAATTCTTGTTTTAATATTCCAGGATATTAATTCAGGTTCTTGATGTGCTTATTCAGTGGAGTAAAAGTCCCTGTTTAAGAGTAGATCATTCATAATTAAGCGGAGTTGCATGCAATCCTAAAGATAGGACGACATAGATTTGCCGGATTAGAGTCAAATCTAATAAGGGAATCTATAGATCGAGTTAATGCGACAATAGGGGTTTTAATTAGAAAGAGATTTTGATTAATCAACCTAGAGTCAGTTTTTTTTAGTCTCGAAAGGGATAATAACATAAATCAAGGATTTCTTCGGAATAAGTCAAGTGAATAAATCGTCCAAGTCAAAGGTAATAAGTGAAGTCTAGGTGGATTCTCTCTTGGGTATTGTCTTCTCTATTGGTTTTTCTAAAGTATTTTCCAACTTTCATCTCTGTCATAGTCTTAGTTAAATTAGAAAATTAATTTAGTTTAAAAACACCTTTTAATTCTTAGGCTAGATAATAAAAAATATAGTAATTACTAGTACTTTTAGTCCTCGTGGATACGTTATTTTCGGTCTCACCATAACTATACTACTGTTCGATAGGTGAGCTTGCCTTAAGTCGAATTTTTAGTTAGTCACACGACCATCAATACGTCTCCATTTTACGATCGGGCAACATAAACTACTCAAATCATCACCGAGATGAGTTCGTATCAACACGGGTAGACATACAGACGTGTGTCTAGGCTGTGTGTGACACATGGTCAATTCCATGGGCGTGTGGTACGGCCGTGTATCCCCTACACCTAAAATTTTTAGGTCAGTATGCATGGTAGTAAACACACGGACAGAGACACGACCATGTGTCTCAACTGTGTGGAGGATACGACCTAGCACATGGGCGTGTGTCTTGGCCGTATGCCCCTAAATGCATGATGACCTCATAAACATAATGCTCAGGTTTTTGGACACGAGCGATGACACGGGCATGTTTAGGCCGTGTGAAGGACACGGGCCAAGGACATGGGCGTGTGCTTGGCCGTGTGAAAACCCTTGTAGGTTCGAAATGGAAAGTAAATTTAAGTAATTCCACAAGGGTAAGGGAGACAGACGTGTTCCAAGCACACGGGCGTGTGCATTGCCTCCACACGGGTGTGTAAGGCTTAGACCTAGAAATTTTCCTAAGATTTTCTTAAGCTTTCGGTTTAGTCCTGGACCATTCTTAATGCATGTTTTGGGTCTCGTAGGCCCATAATAGAGGCACTACGAATATGTTTGATTGGTTTTAATTTGGAACGAAATTTTATAACATGTGATTTTCCAGAAATGTCATGTTTGTGTACGGTAATGCCCCGTACCTTGTCCCGGTCTTAGGTACAGGTAATGGGTGTTACAGATTTTATGGTTGCTAATATAATATAATTGCTCATAATTGTTTGTTTTAATTCGTGAATGATTATAAATATTCATTAATGCTATACATGTTGAACAAATGTCTCATATGTTTTAATGATTGATTTATGAATTGCCTATTCTTGAAATGAAAATAGAATGATGACAATGATATTGAGTAATTGCATTATGAATGATTGCATGGCATAGGCATGGGGGAATGATATGGTAAGGATGAAGTATATGACAATATAACTGCATCTAATTGTGCATTGTGTACCTACAACAAAAGCATATTCCAACTGCATCCATTTTGTCGTGCAAGCATAACCCTTTGACAACTTTTATGTACAAGTATGCTGTGCTTCCACGACTATTGTCAGGTTTTATTTCCATTATATGTGTGCGCTGTATATCCACAGCAAAAGCAGATTACAATTTACCGTGTGAGCACAACCCTCTGACAGCTTTTATCTACGAGTATGTTGTGCTTCCACGGCCAGTGGCAGTGAAAACTGCAAAGTATTGGTGGCATTAAGTCCACAATCCGATATGATTGGAGGAGGGAGCTCTGGGGAACCCCTATTGTGGCATGTAGCAGTTGAGGGTAGGACTATTGACTGATAAATGAACTTATCGTTGCATGACATATTGTGCAAACTCATGGAAAGTGCATAACGAATCGATAGAAATGTTATAGGTGCATATGTCAATTGTGTAAAGTATAATGATTTGATAATTGAATCCTTCTGACTGGTTATGGCTGATCGTTAATGGTTGCTTGCTTGAAGTAGCAAACCTGTTTTACCGTATTGAATTGATTGGTATGCGAAATTGTTCGTCATTGTACTGAATTGATTGATATGTGAAATTGTTTATTATTACTGAACAAATTTGAATATTGAATTGGTTTATTGTAAATGGACTCACACTGAGCTTCATAGCTCACACCTCTTATTTTCCATCTCTTCAGATAATTTCATAGTCTAGGATGCAGCCTTGACATGTAGAGGGTCTCGACTTGTTCTCACCCATGATTTATTATTATCTTTTTCTTTTACTACGAACCATGGTATGACATAATCATTTTTAATTACATTACTTAGGATGAATGTTAATGATTTATTTTCCCGCTGCTAAAATTTATGTTAGTTTTAAATTTACAAAATGAGATATTCTTTTTTTTTTAATTATAAAAAGACCGAAAAAGTCAACTTCTATTTAAATTGAGTTACTAATAGCCAAGTCATGGATTTCCAAAGGATAATCCATACTAAAATCCCAATTACAAGATTTTGCAACAACTTTTTTACAGATAAAGTCAGCTACCCTATTACAGCTACGATTAGCCCAGCAAATACTAGCCGAATGAAAATTATCCAAACTTTTTGAATTTCATTAATGCGCGCCCCCATGATGGTGATGTCCCTTCCATGTTTCTTCACCTTGTTTAGAAGACTAGCATTGTCAGTCTCAAAGATTATTTTAGAAATATTACGAGACCACGACTTTTTCAAGCTTTCCTCAAAAGCAGATAATTTAGCCCATTCTGCTGACGTCTCTTCCTTGAATCCCCCTCAACCGCCAATGACAAAACCATCCTCGTCTCTAATGATAAACCCATAGCCTATTTTGTTTTTGTTAATAGCAGCATTGAAATTAACTTTTGCGTAACCTCTCGGGGGTTTCTCCCATATTTTATAGATAGGAGTAGTAGGAATAATAGGGTCATTCACCAAATTGTATATACAAAAGTCGTGGCTTAAGGTTTTGGCTCTTTCCCATACAATCTGTGCATCGTCTTCCTTACCCCAAAATATAAAGTTATTTTAGTTGTTCCAGCTGTTTTAAAGGATTGTTATTAAGTCGACAGTAGCTTTCTTATCCAGCACGAGCATTGCATCCTAGAGCCAGTCTGTGCAGCAATCATGTTCTTTAATAAGTAGCTTGTTGTCTATGCCACTAATGGAGAGGATTGTAACAACCCGATTTTTAGTGACGACGGAACAATAGTTTCGAGACTATAAATTTTCGTCATGCCAACTCGTAAATATTATTGTTAGAATATTTATAGAGTCAATATAGTCATATTAAAATTTGGTTTAAAAATATTATCGTTTAGATAGTTAATTAAAGAAAAAAACTAAATTGAAAAATGTGCAAAACTTGTTAACTAATGCATTTAGGTGATTAAATGGTTAATTATTATTTGAGGATGGACTTAAGGGATAATTAAGCCTTAATTGAAGTAGTGGGACGGCTAATTAAAGGAAAATGATAAAATAAAAGGTTTTAATGGTAATTTTGTAATTTATTCAAAATTAAAGAAACAAATTGAAACAAAAGCTTTATTTTTCTCATTTTTTTTCACTTCTTCATGGCCGATCCTCACCATTGATGACCCAAGAAGCTTTGTTCATCTTTTATCTTTGCATGGTAAGGAAATTGAATTGTTTTCTTGTAATTTTTATGTTTTTGAGATCGTTGCAACTAGGTCCAGCTAGTTTGTACCTTCATTTTTGATTCTGTTGAAAATTTTGGAAGTTTCCATTGTTGAATATTGGGTGTTTTTGATGAATATCATGTATTTGGAGCTCCGATTGTGTTGTGTGATGATTTTGTAAAGTGATTTTTGTTAAATTTTAATTTTAGGATAAAATTCTGAGAATGTCAAAATTTTAGGGTTTAATAGTAAATTTTATGTTTATTAGGGGCTATTTGAGGGCCTAGTACATTTGGATAAAAAATTGACTTGAGGAAAATGATTACTTTGATGAATTTTGAGTTAAGGGACTAAATTGCAAAAATTGTAAAATATTGGGATAATTTTGTAAATTTAAAAAACAAAAGGGTATTAATTGTAAAATGGATTGGAAATGAAATATATGCTAATAAATGAGTAATTTTATATTTTAAATCAAGATCCCATAGATACTCGAGGAAAAGGAAAAATAGTGGAATAGTCCTTGAACTTCTGTAATTTCTACAATTCAGTCCAGGTAAGTTCGTACGGTTAAAATTAAACATTTGTATAAATTGATGATTGGTATTATATATATGTTCTATTGTTGGAATTGAATTATTGTTGGAATTATATTATCGAATTTAATACTTAGTTTGGATTGAACGTGAGATTTGAGTACATTCGTGTTTGGTGTATGACGGGGTTTAGAGTGGAGATGGTATTGGAGGGAGATATCGGCATACTACCCAAGTAAACTGAGGTTCAGCATTTATTGTGAACTCTCGCATTTTACTTTTTGTTTGGTGTGATTTGGGTGGATCAGCTTTCACGAGCTTCTGTTCAGCTCTCACGAGCTTCTGTTCAGCTCTTATGAGCTTCTGTTCAGCTCTCACGAGCCTCTGTTCAACTCTTATGAGCTTCTGTTTAGCTCTCACAAGCTTCTGTTCAGCTCTTATGAGCTTCTATTCGGTTCTTTCGAGCTTCTATTAAGCTTTTATGAGCTTCTGTTGGCGTGTTTGGGTGGACCAGCTTTATGTGCTTTTATTAACGATGTACTCTTACCCGTAAGTCATTCTTCGAATGGAAAATTTCAGTAAGGTCATATGTTAATAAATTTGAAAGATATGTTATTCATTTCATATTAATCTGAACATGGATAAATTTATCGATTGAAGTTGTGAATGACAGGGAGTTCACTTGGATGGTTATTATTGTTTGAATTATTATAGTTGGTTCGGTAAAATTTATCGTATAACTCGTCAAACTTACTAAGCTTCATTAAGCTTACTTGTGTTGTTTAATGTCATTGTAGATTCTTAGAAGGTTGGACGACCAGAACGGCACTCAAGTCACACTATCCAACTTATCTCAGTAGTTTTTGAAACGTTTAATTCAGATTGTATATTATGTATAGGCTTTTGTGCAGTTTTGGTTAATGTTTGGCTTATGTAAATGTTATGAATGATATTTTGTGCAAATAATCAACTTACATATTATATAAGAATGAGGTATAATTGATATGTTAGTACGTATGGTATATATATAATTGAAATGTTGTGATTGTGGTACGTTTGATAGGTATTTTGACTAGGTATTGCTTGAGTGAATTGATGAACTAAATCAATGTTTATTGTGTTGTAAAATTGTATATACTTGTGGTACTAATAATGGTACATTGGTTAGGCACATTTTAGGTTTGTTTTGATGTGTTTTTGGCTTGATTAATGTAATTTTGAATCGGTATTTTGGTTAGTATTTGAGTTTCTTAAGGTCCAAGCAAACTTGAAATGGTAAACTTGTGTTTTAAGGTTCGTTTTGGGTCCACGCGGCCTGAGACACAGTCGTGTGTCTCAGCCGTGTGTGACATACAGGCATGCGAAACGGCCGTGTGTGACACACAGGCATGCGACGCGCCCGTGTGTCCTTTTAGGTTCAAAGCATACAAGTCAGGAAATTACACGGCCTAGCACACGGCCTGGTACAGAGGCGTGTGAGGTCATTTCGAGGGGTACACGGCCTGGCACACAAGCGTGTGGCTTGGCTGTGTGACCTAAGTGAGTTACACGGGCATAGACACGGGCTCGACACGATCGTATGTCCCTATTTTGAATGTCCACATAGTCTGAGACATGGGTGTATGTCCCAACCGTGTGAGTCATACTGCCTGGCCATACGGTTGTGTGACCTCTGCAGTCCAAAATTTTCAACTTTTTCCTAAAATTTCCAAATGTTTTTGATTTAGTCTCGAATTTTTTCTATAGTATTTTCAGGGCCTCGATGACTCGATTAAGGGACATTATGAATGTATTTGGATGAAATTTAATTATGTTTGTATTAATGTATGATTTGAAAGGTTTACTATTCTATAAGTCTGGTAAAGATCCATAACCCTGGTCCGGCGATGGATACATGTTAGAGGTGTTACAATGATAGTCCTCATTGTTAGGCAATCTTTGAAGGCATGAATAAAAGTTTCTTTTTCAGTGTCACACCTTGCAAAATCCTGCCGAAACCCTTGTCAGATGGAAGCAATCTTGGCATTCGTGCGAAGTACTTCATGACCCACCCGCCAAATGAAAACACGGATTTTAGGAAGGGTTTTCAAATTCCAAATAGCATTCTAAAAAAATGATGGAGGCCAAAACCCACTTGCTTCAACATGAGCAAAGAGTAAGCTGATGTAGAGTAGTAGAAGTCGTGGGGGTTGTGAAACCACACCACCCTATCCCATTGGTCCTTATCACCAATCGAAAGGTTACATATTCGATCTCCCAGGAAGTTTCCATATATTGCATGCACCCTATCTTTGTCCCACTCCTGTTTTCATCATTCCATAAGTCTTTAACTCGTCTCTACTGAGAAGCCAACATAGCTTGGTTCTTCCCATTACTGTTTAAGCCCTCAAAACCCTAATTGTCTGATCAAACATTGATGCTTGTGCCATTTCCAACCTACCAACCAAAAGCACTTGTCTTTGACCGAGATGAGTCTCTACACTTGTCTGTCGAGGAGAGCCAGGTTAAACAGGTGGAGATTCCGAAAACCAAGACTACCCATACCTTCAGGTGGCAAAATTTTCCCCACGGAAGCATAGCCCAATACCTTCCACTATTTTTGCTCGCCCTCCATATTCTACAAATATTTGATTGCATGTCATCCAACACACCCCTAGGAGCCAAAAAAAATCGAGAAAGCATGAGTAGGAAGAGATTGAATGACTATTTTTATAAAGATTTCTTTACCACCAAAAGAGAGAAGTCTATTTGACCAGCTATTAACCTTATAAGAGAATCGGTTCGTAATGTCATTAAAAGCATTAGATTTTCTTTTACCAACAAGGAGAGGCAATCCAAGGTAATTGTTCAGGTTATCCACCATTTTCATGCTAAGTGACTCTCTAGTAGAAAGGCGTTGCACCCTAGGACTATTTTGACTAAATAAAACCATGGATTTTTCAAAATTTATTTTTTGACCAGAGAATAAGGGAAACTCTCTTATGATGTTCAAAAAGGCATCAACATCCCCTTTTTTTTAACAAAAAGAAAGAAATCATTGGCAAAGAATAAATAATTGATCCAAGGGTTGTTTTGGCTAGCTCAAATGCCCCTCAACACATTATTATTCTGAGCATGAAGGAGTATTCTTAAGAGTGCCTCCATACAAAAAAAAAAAAAGATAAGGAAATAGAGGGTCCCCTTGTCGGAGACCCCTCTCGGGAACGATAACCTTCGAAAGCATAGAATTACACTTGACCATGTATCTCACCAACCGAGAGGTTACATTTGCCACCAGGGTGGCTCGATCTTGGAGACTAACAATCACTTGCATAAAATAGGGTTAGTATTAAAAATTAATTTATAAAAAGATCGAGCCACCCCGGTGGCAAATGTAACCTTTCTAGCTCAGGTTTATCATCTAGGTTGGTCGGAGAGGTTAGGTTTGGTGGTATCAGAGCTAGGTTCTCTAAAATTCAGACAATAAAAAAAATTAAAAATATGTATGCATGTAAAAAAAAGGTATTTTGGGAAAAACCATGCCACAGAAACTCTTTTGAAAAGCTAACTCTCTGCAAGAAAACAAGCTTGAGACTCTAGTGTCAGTCATACAATAGTTTTATTTACTCGATTATTTAATATATGAATGAATAAAAATCTTCGATAGTTTATGATAAATGAATAGATTGATTTTTATTTATTTATTTATTATAATATATGAATGAATTAAAATTTGTGATTGCTTGTGATATAGGAATGAATTAAATTCTTGATTAAATAAATTTAAATTCCTGATTGTTTATGATTGAATTTTGAAACTATAGATATACACTAACTAATGTTTGACTTCTGAGCAAAACTATAGATAAACTGAAGACTATATAGAATATCGCATTTAGAATGAGTATGTTCAAGGCGAAGATCAACTCTATGAGAATGAGTATGTTGAGAACTCCACTGCTAATGAAAGTGGAGGTATGGAAAACGGCCTGGAAAATGGAGATGAAGCTGTAACTTAGGCAGTACTAAGGGTTTTAGAACGAGTTATTGGAACTCAAGGTGGATCAGGAAATTGCGTTACCATAGCAAAAAGACTTCTGTCAAATAGGGCTGAAACTTTCAAAGGAATTTCTAGTACGACTTCTACTACAACCAAGTATTGGCTAGATTTGACTAAATAGATTTTGGAGGATCTAGAATGTACCCCAAAACAGAAACTAAAGGGTACGGTGTCCTTATTAAGGGAAGAAGCTTATCATTGGTGGCATGCTGTTGAAAGAGGTACTTAGGCTTAACGTATCACATATGAATATTTTTTGGAAGCTTTCTAGAAAAAGTTTGTGGGGTTGAGGTTTGTAGTGGCTCACAGACTTGAATTCATTGAATTGAAATAGGGTGATAAATTAGTAGCTGAATATAAGGCTGAGTTCTTGAGACTTAGTCGTTATGCCTAGGAAATGAGAACCACTAAACAGGATAGGAGTGTGCGGTTTGAAAATGGGCTATGAAATGATATTCATATGCAATTTGCCACTCATCAAGAAAATTTATTTGAGAATTTGGTAGAAAAAACCAAAATTTGTTGAGGAAATTAAATAGACAACTCATATCGAATAGGAGAAAAATAAAAATACGATAAAAAGATATTCAGGCACTTCTAATTTAAACAGTCGTCCAGTTAAATGGGCCAAAGAGGATAAGCATCAACAGAAAGAGCTCGTTGTGAACCCCAAGAATGATCAACTCGTTTGTGACTATTGTGGAAAACATCATCTAGGAGTGTGTTGGAGGAAAAAAGGGCGTCCGTCTAAACTGTGGGTCTATGGAACACCTTGTAAGAAATTGTCCACTATGAATGAACCAGAACCCAACCCCAGCCCAGAACCAAACCCAAGATCAAAGGCCAGCCCAATTACCTCCAAGGTGACGAGGCTAGAACCAGAATAATAATATTGCTATGGGTGTAAACCAAACCGAGTCTAGACAACCTACCTTAGTTTATGTTGTTAGAAGACAAGAAAATAGTGATAGGCCTGACAATGACACAAGTATTTTACCTCAATAAATTTAGGATTCAATCGCTTGTAAGTTTATTAAAAAAACCCAAAAGGTAGAAAAATAAAACAAAAGCCCTAAAGAAAAAATAAATAAAAGCAGAATACAAATAGTTGAAATCCTTCAACAACTTCAGCTACGCACGCATGTCTGGTAAGGCCAAAACATCGTCAGAAACTGTCAATGATTATCGATCCATGGTGAAGCCACAACAAAGCCTTCTAGGTATATAATAGATCTAGCCGAATCACAACTCCAGAGAGACCCTCCACCATAATCAGCCACCTCCCTTACGATCCCTTTCCACCTCCCTTGTATGTAAGACGACAAATGTGCCTTTGGATGATGCTGAGGGTGTTACCCCCAATAAGGGTAGGATTAAAACAACCCATTTCTCTATGGTGTCAAAATAATGATTTCAGGGCCACAAATTCGACATGTGAGTCTGTAAATATTTATTATTTAACATTTACGAGTCAAATATAGTGTAATAAAAAGTTGATTTAATGATTTATGTTAAATGAAAGAATAATTTGGTTCAAGTGGTATAACTCTAAAGTCAAGTGGTTTTGGAAAATGAGGTTTCAAGACCTTGTTTCTATAAACCGAGATAGTAAATATTTTTATTAAATATTTACAAAGTGATTATATAGGTGTATTAAAGTTTGGTATGAAAATTTTAACGTTTGCATAGTTAATTAATGAAAAATGACTAAATTGTAAAAATTGAAAAATTTACTTCCTATTGGTTTTAACTAATTAATTGGTTTATTTAGTTAATATGAGAGGATTTATATGGTAATTAAACCATTAGGATTAAATTTGGATGGTAAGTGCAAGAATTTGATTAAAATTTAAGTGTTTTATGATAATATTATTATATTAATTAAATGTTAAAATACTCAAAAGCATAAAAGAAAGCATTTTCTCTTTCATTTTAAATTTTCTTCCATCGAACCTCCATGGTAATGAAGCTTGAAGTTCGACCTTGGTTTTGTTCATGAATGGCAAGCCTTTGTTAATCCATTTTTCGTAGATTTTATATTTTTGAGCTCGTTTTAGCTTAATCTAGCTAGCCTGGGGGTCAATTTGTAAAATTTTTAAATGTTATAGATTGTAACATGAATGGATTTGATATGTTCTTGAAATTTTATGATAGATTATTAAGCTTGGTTGTTAAATATAAGTATTTTGTTAAGTAATTTTTGATAATTTTCAAGTTTAGGGGCTTATTTATGAAAATGGTAAAATTTAAGGAAAAATAATGTAAAATATGGATAAATATGGGTTGTTATAAGATTGGATGAAAATTGGCTAGCACGATTTATGGTTAAAAATGGTGAAATATCAAGTTTCGGGTTTAAAGACTAAATTGCATAATTGTACAATATTAGGGTAATTTTGTAAATTCACCTTAATATGGATTATAGCTTGAATTAATTATGTTAAGTTATTTGAATGGTTTAATTAAATACAAATTATTATTTAGATTAGGAAACAAGCCAAACGGATCAAAATCAAGGAAAAGCTAAGTGTTGGATTAGTCGTCGACTTCGTTTTACAACTGTATTTATCAAGGTAATTTCGTATGGAATATGATCATTTTAACGTTAGCTTACTTGATTAATTGCTATGTTGTTTTAATATAAATGAATCTATGCATAAATGTATCTATGTCGTGATGAATTGACGGATAACGAGTGTAACACCCCGAACCCGAGACCGACACCGAAGTCGAACACGAGGTGTTAACAGACTTTAAACCCCTTATAAAAAATATTTCCCAGACACTGCCAATCTGCGTACTAGTTGCTTTAAAAAATCATATCTTGAGTTTCACAACTCGAAAATCAGTTTGGTGATTTTTCCCTGAAACTAGACTCATATTCCCATCTACATATTTTTTTCTAGAATTTTTGGTCAGGCCAATTAGTACAGTTTATTAGTCAAAGTCTCCCATGTTACAGGGATCGACTACACTGACCTTTGCGCATTACGACTTGGATATCTCCCTGTACAGGGCTTCAATACTGATGCCGTTTGTTTCTATAGAAACTAGACTCAGAGAGGAATCTATACATATATGGCTTGACTCCTAATTGTCTCTGGTTAATTTATAATGAATTTCCAAAGTCGGAACAGGAAATCCAGAAACCGTTATGGCCCTGTCTCACAAGAACCTGAATATCTCTTAACATACTGTCCGTATGATTGTTTCGTTACTTTCCTATGAAAATAGATTCATCAAGGTTCGTTTAAATAATTTATTCACTATTTAATTCCATTTCTACTATTTTTAGTGATTTTCCAAATCTACATCACTGCTGCTGTCAGCATCTGCCTTTAAGGTAGACTTTACCTATTTCATAGTTTCCATGATTCAACTAGCCCTTTTTGCATAAATAGCACAATTTATGATAGTGATTAACCATTCCCATGGCCAATCCTTGTCAAGCATATCCATACCAAATGATTATAACATCATACTCAACATATATATAAGCCATTTTCGCATGGCTATCCAAAATTATACAAGTCCAAAGGGTCCATGACCCACAACGAACGGGTAGTCCTATACATGCCATTTCGAAGTTAAACCAAAATTGTACCAAAAGGGGGCTTTGATAGTGTGGGCGACTTTGACTTCAAGATCCCGAGTCCGATAGCTGGAGAACCAAATCTATAAAACAGAGGAGCAATGAAACGGAGTAAGCAATTTATGCTTAGTAAGTTTTGAGCAAGGAATTCCAGCACAACAAAAGTATAGCATTCATATAGCTAAACGGATAATTTCATATGCACAAATTTTCGATATCATACTTGCTTCACATTACCAACCCTTATGTACATACACAAAAGATCAACTTAGCCAAAGGCCGGTAGCTCGTTTATCAACTGAGCGAATACTTATTTGTAAGGGCTCAACTAAATTCAAGCACATACGAAACATACCTCAATGTTGGGATGTTTCTAGAGTATTAACTGAAATTTTTACAGCAAGATCATTCTTTCCCAAATCACGTACCTTCGGAATTTAACCGGATATAGCTCCTCGTTCAAATGCCTTCGGGACATAGCCCGGTTATAGTAACTCGCACAAATGCCTTCGGGACTTAACCTGGATTTAGTAACTCGCACAAATGCCTTCGGGACTTAACCCGAATTTAGTAACTCGCACCAATGCCTTCGGGCTTAGCCCGGAATTAGTATCTCGCACAAATGCCTTCGGATCTTAGTCCGGATATGGTCACTTAGCACAAAGCCTTCGGGACTTAGCCCGGACATCATTCAAATAACCATGCACATTTAACAATAAATCATGGCACATTCGTATTTCATTTTCGTTAGCAAAACTCAAACACAAGACACTTATCATTATTGTAATTTCGGCTCAATAGCCACACACAAAGAGCATGATTTTGATTTGCTTAAAACATGATCTAATCAAATCTTAATTTAAGCTCTCTTACTCAAGAACTTACCTCGGGTGTTGTCGAACGATTCCGATAGCTATTCGACCACTTTTTCCTTCCCTTTATCGGATTTAGTTCCCCTTTGCTCTTGAGCTTAATTAAACAAATAAATTGATTTAATCATTTGAGCATCAGAAAGAGGAACACAAGGCACTTAGCCCATTTTTATACATTAGACATTAAAGTCACATATGTACGAAATCATGAATCAAACTCAACATTTTAGCTAATTTTTCCCCCTTGGCCGAATTTTCTAAGCCAAGACAAAAGCATCAATATGCTTGCCTCCAACCGAATACATGCAACACCAAATCTTCTTCCTATGGCCGAATATGCATGTCTATGTTGGGGCCGATTTATGCTTAATACTTCCTACAAGTATGGTTACTTGTATTGATTATAAATATCATCTTGTTTCAAGTTCAAAACTTGGCTAATACACACATATATACACTAGTAAAGCATCCTCTCCCTTTCCATCAATTTAACACATGCATTGCTCATTAACATACAAAAGTTATATTCGGCCTTAGCACACAACTTGCTAGCCGATTCTTCCCCATCTAGCAACCAATGCACATATGTGCTCACTCAAAAATGCTAAAAAGGAGATTCAAGAATCATCAATCCACCATCACATGCATCATTAACAAGCTTCATATTTAGCATGCAATGGCATTAACACAAAATCCACCTAGGCCGAATATCATCTCCATGACATAGCAAGGATTTGAACCATGGGCTAATTAGAACTCAAGCTAGCAACTAAAAACATGCATGAATCTCATGGCACAACCTCAAACATACCTTAATCTAGATATAAGTATGGCCAAACCTCCTCCTAATCCTCTTCCAAATCAAACATGAAGCAAGAACTCCTTCCTCCTTCCTTAGAATTTTCGGCCAAATGAAGATGAAAAAGGGTGAACAAAATTTTCTCCTTTCTTTTCTTTAACTCACGGCAATGGGGGGGGGGGAAGACAACCACACACATTTTTTTTTTGTTTCCATCATATTCCCTTTCGTTATTTTATGCCCATGCTCTTTATTTTATTTTTCCTAACATACCTCACTAACATAACATGTTTGTGACATGTTTCCACTCATGATGCACTAACACAACATGTCTATGACATGTCTTGCCCATCACACTTGGTCTACCATGCTTGTCATGGCCGGCCACTACTCATTAGGGGGGAATTTGACATGCAAGTCCCCCCTTTTTCCACATGCACTAATAGGTCCTTACGCATTGACCTATCACATTTTAAAATTTTCTCACATAAGTCCTATTTGATGAAATTCACTTACAATTAACAAAATTCAAACACGAAATTTTCACACATGCACATGTACATATAATGAGCATCAATTATGACGGTTAATTATTTTTACGACTCGGTTTAGTGGTCCCGAAACCACTTCCCGACTAGGGTCAATTTTGGGCTGTCACAATGAGTCTCGGTTGAACCTTATGAATTCTTAGGATACAAATAACATGTCATTAGGGATTTCATGTTTTAGGTGCTGGTCTTGAATGTCCTATCGATGGCTGAGGTTTTACATTTATTGCTGACTCTCCAAAGCTTGTGTGAGCAGTATTGTGTAACTTACATTCCGACACATAGCTTTTTTGAGCAGACCCATTTCACAGCTCATGTGAGCAATGATGTAAAGGAAAAGTTACACTTATATGTAAAGGCACAATATGTGTGAGCTTTCCCTAGTATCCAATGTAATTTTAGATGATTCAACGGGTAAGAAAAGGAAATAAAATGGTAAGTATGCAAATGGAATGAATCATGATCTCATGAAGATATTGATGAATTAAATGATATGTTTACATATAGAAAACTACTTATCTTATGGTTGAATTCATTTGTATCATGGAAACTATACTAACTTGTGAGTTGGTGATGTTGTATAGGCTACTAAGCTTATGGGATTGGTAATGACTTATGCTTATTCTATGAATTGTATAAATGAAATGGCAAGTTATGTTTAAAGTTTATACGAGCTTACTAAGCACTCGTTGCTTACGTAATTATTTTTCTTTATTTTATAGATTATCGGAAGCTCGATCGGTTGGAAACTCGTTGGAAACCTATCACACTATCCAACAACTATTTCGGTAGAATTTGTGTACTTTGGACAAGGTTAATATTGGCACATATAGGTCCTTTGTAATGGTATTTCATGATGTGTAATGTATGTGTTAGGATGTTTATGCTATGAAGTTTATGGTTTTGTTTGGTGCATTAAAATGCCTTACCAAGTTATGTCAATTTGGTCACTTTCATGTGATTGTATACAAAGTTCTTTTGGCATGTTTTGATGGCATTGCAAATGGTCATGTATGGTAGTAAAGTGAACTAGGTTGTGTGTTTGTGATATGGTCAAATTGCTTCAGTATGATTCTTATGTTTGAAACTATTGTGGTGCCTTTGAATGACATATTGGTTAGGTAATTTAGGATGTTTGAAATGGCATGCTTGTGTGTGTTTAAATGATGTTTAAACCCTTGAATGTTTTCCCAAATGGAATGGTTAATTATGCTTGAATTAGACTTGATTTTTAGGTAAATTTTGGGTTCACACGGCCTGAGACACGACCTGACACACGGTTGTGTGACACACAGAACCTGGCTACACAGTCGTGTATCATTTGAAATTTCTTAGTGTTTTAAATCAGTGAGTAACACGGCCTAGCACACGACTGTGTGTGGCAAGTTAGAGAGTTACACGGGTGAGGACACGGTTTTTTTTCCCTTGTTCGAATGTTACAAGACCTAGGGCCATGTCACATGGCCTGACTATATCGCCGTGTGACCTATGTTTTCCAATTTTCGTGTATTTTTCTAAAAACTTTTGATTTGTTTCAAATTAGTCTCAAATCACTTCTAAGCTATTTTTAAGGCCTCGAAGGCTCGATTTAGGGACAACATGCATGTGATTGAATGGTTTATGATATATTTAATTTATTAAACATTATGATGTTAAATGTTTTCTGATTGTACAGTAATACTCTGTAACCCTAATCCAGCAATGGAGACAGGTTAGAGGTGTTACAGGGATAATGTGAACAATTTTTGCCAAGCTATGAGGAACTGAGTTTGCCACAAAATCCCAACACAGTCAAGCTTCCCCTACCACAGCAACATTTATCGCCTCTTATGACCAGAAAATCTTGAATTCCTTAAAATTGTTAGAATAGAGGTTGTCTCTGTTTGAGGCGCAACAATACCAGATGATGGAAGAGTTGGAACAAAGAAATGAATGCTAAGCTAGGTATTGGTCATATGTGAAATATAGGGATTTGGCATTGAGAAAATCAATTCAAAAAATCTTTTCAAGACCATGCTAGAATTTCCTACTTTCCAAGCTACTTTGCTCTCATATATGGAGTGCGGAAAAGAGCCAGTTCCACCCTCTGCCGGAACTAACCCCGTGATTGATGGTGTCATTGTAGATAAAAGAATAGGTGTTGAGGAGGAATTAGAAAAGTTAGCCTCTACCAACTAAAAGAAAAAAATAGAAGAAGGAAAGGAAGAAACAAATGTCCCCACCACTACACTAGGTATTACCACTGAAAAAGGTAAAACTCTTGAATCAACTTCTTCACCCATCTCCATGATTGCATAGGATCAAGAAATCGATCAACTGATCGATGAACTAATGGAGACCGACAAAGAAGGTGAGGAAGTTAACCTACGAAAAAGGAAGATGTGATACAAATTCAATGCTCGCAAGTCCACGAGAAAGAATTGAATGAAGTACCAACGTTCCAATCCAAGGAGGTTAAGTTTTATTTTTCTCTCATTCATTGCATAAGTTTTTTTCTTGTTTGTGTGCATATTCATACTTGTTATATACTGTTCATGATTTTGCATGCATTGAGGACAATGTATCCCTTAGGTTTGGGGGTGTATTGTGAATCTAGGTTGCATTTTGTATGTTCATTTTGGTATATAGGATATTTTTCCATGACATAATAACTATTAAAATACTGCCTTCTCTATAAGAAGTACAATTTTTCTTTATGATGTTCGATGACGAGCTTAAATTTTTTTTTGATATACCTAGAACAGGCAACAATGGATTGGGTGAAGTTCGCTTAGGCTAAGTTTCTTGGAAATTGGTTTCTAAAGATGGGATGTCATATACTCTGTAATTTTTTTTTTTGGTTTTTTCGAAATATAGTATCTTTTTAATACCCTTAGGGATTTTTGAAACCAAACATTAGTAAATTGCCACAACATTTTGTTTAAATAAATATGCACTACAATGCTTAGAGTTGCTAAGTAGGTCAACATCACTTTGTTTGATCCATCGTACTATTAATTAGAAAGGAGGACCTAAGTAAGAGTGTGTGGTATAACTTTAAGGGGTGTTCTGTTGTAACAAAGGACTGAGTAGCTAAGGAGGTAGTTGTATGCTCCATCCATCTTTTTAGGTAAAATCCTTAACTTCATGAAAGATTTTTGGTTTAAATTGTGACATGATTGAGTACTCGGCAATCCTTTGTATGCTCCATCGTGATTGTCAAGTCAAAAAAATTTGTGACATGCTAAATCCCCTAATAATAATTTACTTTACCGTTTCAAGAAAAAAGAAAGAAAGAACAGATATATGAAAAATAACATATTTTGATATGGACTTGAAGCAAGTGACTTCTATTTAAGTAACAAACGAACTAAGTAAATAAAAATGATATTTGCTATAGGACGAAAGAGAGAATGCATGGGTACTTAGGAAATTTTGTTTTTAGGGAGAATTTTTTGCATTGTCTTTTTTGAACAAACTTGTGATAATTGAATTAGTTTTAGGAAAAGAGAAGATTGCTGAGAACGAAGGTATAAATTATTTTTCGAATAGCTAGGTAGTACAAGAAAGTATATGTTGCCAAGGTAAGATGGGTGCATTGATGCATTTAGATGTATTTTGCTTGAGGACAGGCAATAACTTAGATTTGGGGGTGTGATAACTCTTGAAAAGAATTATATTTCATGCCTTTAGACCTAGCTAATTTCTTTTACTTAAGCAACATTTCGTTGCATTTTTAGGACATTTTAGTTCACATTTTTTATATTGCATTAGGACTTGGACTGTAGTGGAATTAGGTTCTTTTAATCGCTTGTGGTGGAGTTTTTTGTGTTAGTGTGGTAGGAACAAGTTTTGGAATGAGGAAATAAAGAAGTGAAGTTTTGTTAGGCCAAAGTGCAGACAGTTTGCCAGCATGGATGCCATGGCAATGCCAAAAGTGCCAAGAAGACCAAGTCAACATTTTTTACGAAGCAGTTCAAATTCAAATTCAAATTTATACTAGATAAACCCCCCTAAAAGAGGAGAATATAATCACGAGCTGTTGCCGACCCTAGCTTAATCTATCTATAAAAATTGATGAATGAGATCTCAAAAATAGCAAAGAAAAGGTGAGAAAGATCTATAGGCATGGATAAGGGTTCTATTGTGCAAAGGACAGGAAGTCGAATGCAGTCCTTCCATCATAGGACGTTGTGCTGCCAAAGTGTGGACTAGGCAGGCGAAAGCTACTTCCCGAAGTTCTTCCGTTATTTCCTTCGAAAATTGAATTATAGTAGTTGAACGCGATGTCGGATAATATTTGGTTTGGAATTTTAATTCCCAGCCCATGAGCTAAATCTCATAGGGTTGGGATTACTTTCGATGAAACCTTAATTGTTTTAATGAATGCCGTATATATCTCATTTACTTTACTATTTCATTTGATTTTTCTCATCTCTTAATTAAAATACAATGATCTTTAGACATAGAAGGCTGTTCGCATGCTAGAAACTGATTCTAATTCTGAAAGGGTTGGATTGGTTGGATTAAAACTAAATGAAATGAGCAAGTATTCGATAGACATTTGTAGTCAACTCTAGACATAGAGTCACAATCATATAGAAGGAACCTATGTCAGATGTAAAAAGCATATGGACACGGCAAGGTAACTTGAGGTTTTGTCTTTGTGAGAGGTAGGCTATTTTAGAACTCTTTTGTACAATAAAGTAGATATGATTTTGCCGATGCATTATTGACAGTAAGGGTTGATTCTGGGTAATCCCAACCTTCCAAATCAACATCACTCTATCCTTAATCTTTGTTGTAGTATCTTTGTCACAACATATTTAGTTGTCTATTTCTTTGTTTACAGTCTACTTGGATAATCACTCTCGTTATTGCCATTACATTTTTGCTTTCATCTTTTCCATAGAATTTCTAGTTATTCATTAATTCCATGTATTGCTTACATCATTATTCCACTAATTGCCACTGCATATTTATCATTGAATTTTTCAAAACATTAATTGCATTTTATTATAATAAATTGACCACTTTTGTGCCTCAAACAGATCCTCATGGGAACGATACTTACTCATCACTTTATCACTTCAATTGACGTGTATACTTTCATGAAATCGCATATCATTTCACACGTGAAAGTTATGCAAAGCTAAGGTATTGGAGTAGGCAATTGGGGTTGAACCACTCTAAATCTCTGTGTTCATTGTTTCATATTCTTTCTTTGCTTCCGCCAAAATTTTAAAGGTCAATTTACCCCTTTCTTAGCAATTTCAATTTGATTAATCGAGCTAACAATTGGTATCAGAGCTAGCCTCTAAAAAACAGTCTAACAACTAAGAGAAGATCCCCAAGGTACCTTAACTTTTATTTATTCAAACCACACAAGATGACGTCTAATTCTGGCTCTATTATGGTCAGTGAGTCCAATTCATTAATAAACCTCCTTACTTCAACGGTGTAATTATTCGTATTGGAATACTAGAATGATGCTGTTCATACAAGCCAATGATCTTACCTTATGGGACATTATCATGGATGGTCCATCCATACCTCAAAAGTAAGAAAGAGAGATCTTAGTTCTAAAGAGTAAGAAGGAATGGAACGAGGAAGATAGGAGAAGCATATAACTCAATGTCAAGGCCATGCACACTTTCTTTTATGCACTTGGTCTAGAAGAATATTGTAGGGTATCTTCATGTTCCAATGCCAAGGAAATTTGGGACAAATTGGAGGTCACTCATAAGGGTAACAATCAAGTCAAGAAATCAAATGTGGGAATTCTCACTCTTAGTTATGAGACGTTTATGATGAAGCCCAATGAGGACATCAAAGCTATGTCTGATATATTTACCATCATCATCAATAAGCTCAATCCTATGGGAAGACCTATCCCAATGAAGAGTTAGTAAAGAAAATGCTTAAAAGCTTTCCAATATCTTGGGTTGCTAAAGTTACAACCATAGAGGAAGCTAATAATTTGGAGACTTTTTCATTAGATAAGCTGAATGTATAACAACCCGAAAGTCGTTAGGGTTGGGAAAAGTGGTTCTGGAACTCCCATTTTATGATCTGGACCCGTAAATATTTAATAAAATTATTTATAGAGATAATTTTTAGGCTAATTGAATCTTGAATAGGAAATTTCATTTACGTGGTGCTTAAATTAAGTACAAGGACTAAATTGCATAAGAGGTAAAAGTAAATCTATAAAAGGATTATAATTTGAAATAAATAGGAAGGGTTAAAGTGGCAATTAACCATTGAAGGGTTTAGGTGAATACATGTATGTTATATTATATGTTAATAAAAGTATAAAATAAAATAAAATAAGATTAGAAATGTAGAAGGTAGGGGTAGGGGTGGGTGAAATGAAATAGTTTGTTTCTTCATCCTCAAACTACTGGTGTAGTGGGAGAAAAGTTTGGAGAAAAATGTTAGGATTGTCAAAGTTCAAGCTTTGATTGGTATGCTTAAATTAGTTCGTTTCTTGTAATTTTTACATTTTTGGAATCTCGATTCTATAAACTATTTGACCCATGTCTTATTTTTCGGTACTATTAAAGATTAAAATGTCACCATTGTTGTATAGTTAAAGTGTTAAGGACCGATTTGATAGATTCTTAGGTTAAGTTTGAAAGTTATGTTGATCCCAATTTTTAAGGATTAGATTGAATAATATACAAATGTTGTGTATTGTTAATGTGTTCTATTTGTTTAACCATAGCTAATGCCAACCCAGAGCCTTCAATGAAGAAGGGAAAAGACAAGATCGACGATGAATAGCTAAGTGATAACGGTTGGTGTTTCTATAACCCAACTATTTCAATTATTGTTCTCATATATATATACACATATATAAATATATATTACTTTGCATAGTAAGTATATAAAGAAAGTTAGTCTTTGAAATAAATTGGTGAAATGGTAAAACAAAATTGAAACAATTGAAACATTGGTTTTGATTGAATGATCACTTATTTGTCTATTCTACCGACCAGCACAGGACACATTTATTGTCGATTATACCGACCAGTTCTAGGCATATTTATTTTTTTGGTTCTATCTACTAGCGCAAGGCACATTTATTGTCGATTATACCGACCAGTGATGGGCATACTTATTTTTTGATTCTACCAACCAGCGTAGGACGCATTTATTTTCGGTTATACCGACCAGTCTAGGCACAGTTATTTTTCAGCTCTATCGACCAGCGCAAGGTACATTTATTGTCGGCTATGCCGACTATTGCTAGGCACACTTATTTGTCAGTTCTACCGACTAGCGTAGGACACATTTGTTTTTTGATTATACCGACTAGTGCTAGGCATACTCATTTTTTGGTTTTATAGGCCAGCGCTAGGCATAGTTCATTAATATAGATTTATTCGTCAAGCATCGGGTGGCAAATTTAGGGTGTTAATCAGAATCACGTAGATGTCCAAGGTCGAGTAATGTTAATGAAGAAAATAAAAAAAAGGGAACAAAAATAAAAATGAAAATGAGCTTGATGAATTGTATTAAAATGGAACGTGGATTTGTTGATTATTTCACAATATGATTAGGTTTCGGATCATAGGAATACTTCTAGATTGTTATCCAGTGTATGACTCCATTTTTTTATGTGTTCAGGTTAGGTAATCATTGATCAGATTGTTAGTTCAACATCTAGTGGCAATCCCGGACTCAATGTTGGTGGTTTGCTCTTTTGGTCTTGGCATGTACCTAGGTGTTTAAGGTTTTTTGTTTAATTGTTCCTTTTGTAGATGATGTAAACATGCATATTTGATAAATGAATCTGATCATTTTGCAATTTTAAAATGTGTTGAGGTGCCCATTGTAGCATATTGGTTAGTTTTAGGATGGATAATTTTGACATGTTTCTAGTGTCATTGGATGTGTTATAAACCATGTGAAATGAACTAGGTATGGAGTGTATTGGTGTGCAAGGTTTGGTGCTTAATTTGGCTTGTTTTAGGGGTAATTTATGCTGCATACAGCCTAAGACACAGGTTGTCACATGGCCATATGCCACACACAGCCACTCCGCATGGCCGAGTGTCATTATTGTTTAGGTTCAAGTTTCACACAGTCGGAGACACGACTATGTGTCTCAAGTCAAAATGTAACACGGTCTAGCACAAGGCCTATGACATGGCTGTGTAACCCAACAACAAATACACACACTGTATGACACACGGCCTGTGACATGATAGTATGGCCTTATTTCAAATACGCACACGGGTGGACACATGGGTTGGGACACGACCGTGAGTCCAGAATTTGAATGTCCAGATGGTCTGGACTATATCACACAGCTTGACCACATGACCGTGTGACCCCTATTTTCTAAAATTTTCAAGTTTTTCTCTGATTTTTTATTTTGATTCAAATTGATCCCGATTTTCCCTAAACTATTTTTAGGGCCTTGTAGGCTCGAATTAAGGTCCATAAGTGTATTTTTTCCATGATTAAATTTAATTATTAAATGTTAATATTTAATTTGTATAATTTTTTCTGTGGTGAAGTTAAATGTTTAAATTGTTTGAAATTGTATTGTAATTGTTTATAAACACCTATTACTCGGGTCAAGCAATCAGACTGGGTTAGGGGTGTTACAAATTGATTCTTTGCTCACTCATGAAATGAGACTCAATGGAGTGAATAAAGGAGAAGAAAAAGTTGAAAAGAAGAAGGTTGATATTGCCCTTAAGTCTATAATAGAATAAGGTGATTCTAATGAAGACGTGGATGAGGATCAATAGATGGTCATGTTTGCAAGAAGATTCAAGAGGTTCATGAGGCCTAATAAAGGATAAAAATTCCAAAAGTAGGAAAGACTTAAGATTGAATCTACCAAGGAGAAGGACCCCATCATATGCTATGAATGCAAGAGGCCGGGACACATCAAGTCTAATTATTTTCAATGAAAGAAAAGAGAGTCAAGCAAAAAAAAAACTCAAGACTCGTGTTGCTACTTAGAGTGATGAAGATTCATCTAAAAATGAAGATAAAAAAGTAGCCAACATTTGCCTTATGGCCATCGACGACTGTAAGGTAACTAATAACTCAGTTGCTTAACAGTGAAAAAGCTCACCCTAACAAAGTTTTACCAAAAAGATTTTTAAGAGGAGAAAGTTTAAAACAAAACTTTTTCAAAACTAGCTTTAATTTCTGTAAACATAGAGGTCCCCAAAATTTTTATAGAGGAAAACTTATTAAAAGTATATGGGTCCCTATAAATACTCAAATAAAGACATCCTTTCAAAATGGATACCAAAATGGACAAAAATTATAGGAACTAATGCATATGGACCCAAAACAATTTAGGTACCAAAAATCAAAGTTTAATTCTATATTTGTAGGAAAATGAGCATTACTTCAAGGTGGAGGATTCACTAAAAAACTCATGGTACCTTTATAGTGCATGTTTAAAGTACATGATTGGTGATAAGAGCCATTTTTTCAATTTGAAGTCTAAAAATGGAGGAGTAGTTACATTGGTGACAATTTTCAATGAATAGGCTTTATTAATAAAAACTCTTCAATTCTTATTGAAAATGTTCTTTATGTTAACAATCTTAAACATAATCTACCTAGTATTAGCCAATTGTGTGTTAGTGGTCTCAATGTGATTTTTAAGTCTAATGGTTGTAAAATAGTTGACATTGTCTCTAATAAGATTTTGTTTGCAGGACATATGATAAGAAATGTTTATATGGTGCATTTTGAAGATTTGCATGATTCACTCATATGCATTGTTGCTAAAAATGAAAATAATTCTTTATTATGGCATAGAAAACTAGGATATGCTAGCATGAGCATATTGCATAAACTAGTTAAAAATGACTTAGTGAGAGGATTGCCTAAAATCGATTTTGAATTAGATTAAGTTTGTGATGCATGTGTTAAGGGTAAACATAAAAGAGTCTTCTTTAAACTTATTAATGATACTTATTAATGATGTATCAACTTGTAGAGCTCTTCAACTAATTCACATAGACTTATTTAGTCCTATTAGAACAACTAGCTTGGGTAGAAAACAATACGATTTTATGCTTGTTGATGACTATTCTAGATTTACTTAGGTTCTTTTCTTAAATGCTAAAGATGAAGCTTTAGAAAAATTCATCACATTCTCAAAAATGAATCAAAATGAAAAAGGTTACTCTATCACTAATGTTAGAAGTGGCCATGGAACCAAATATCAAAATATTGGTTTTGAAAATTTTTGCAACTCAAATGGAATTAGCCATAATTTTTCTATACCCAAAGCTCCTCAACAAAATGGAGTTGTTGAGAGGGAAAATAGAACTTTAGAAGAAGTGGCTAGAATCATGCTTTGTGAAAATAATTTACCAAAATATTTTTGGGTGGAAGCCACAAACACCACTTGCTATATTGTTAATAGAGTAATGATTAGACCTATTTTAAAGAAAACTCCATATGAACTTTTCAAAAATAAAAATCTAACATTAGCTATTTTCATCCCTTTGGATGCAAATGTTTTACTTTAAACAATAACAAAGATAATCTTGGTAAATTTGATGCAAAAAGTGATGAATAAATTTTTCTTAGTTATTCTTTAAATTCTAAATCTTTTCGAGTGTTTAACAAAAGAACTTTAGTAGTAGAAGAGTCTATACATGTTATTTTTTATGACTCTAACCCTCTTCCTAGAAAGGATTCTTGTGTTGATGATGATGATGCAGAAATTTTTAATAATAATGATAAAGAGGATCAATCATCAAGTGAGAAGATTCAAGAACAAACACAAGATGCTCTAGAAGACCTTACAATAGAGGAAAAAGAAGTCATTCATCCAAGAGAGTTTAACTATGTAAAGGATGATAAGATTTTGGGAGATCTATAAAAAAGGATAACTACTAGATCTTCTCTTAGAAATACTTCTAATTTTGTTGCATTTATCTTATGCATTGAGCCTAAAAATATCAAAGAAGCATTAAATAATGAATATTGGATATTGGCTATGCAAGAAGAGCTAAACCAATTTGAGAGAAGTAAAGGATAAACCCTAGTTGAAAGACCTCATGATAAATATACTATAGGTGCTAAATGGGTTTTTAGGAACAAACTAAATGAGAGTGTTAACATAGTTAGGAACAAGGCTAGACTTGTTGCTCAAGGTTATACTCAAGAGGAAGGAATAGATTATGATGAAACTTATGCTCCCGTAGCTAGGATGGAAGCCATTAGAATGCTTTTAGATTTAACATGCTTTAATAATTTTAAATTATATCAAATGGATGTAAACAGTGCTTTTCTAAATGGTTTTATAAAGTAAATATATGTTGAACAACCACCCGATTTTAAAAGTCCAAACTTTTCAAACTTTCAAAAGCTTTATATGTAACAGTCCAGTTTAGACCCTAGTCGGAACAATGGTTTCAAGACCACAAATCTGAGTTAGAAAAATATTTAAATATTATTTTCCTTGCTGATGATGTGAGAATTAGCATGTGTGAAAGATTCGTATTAAAATTTAATCGTTTGTGTGCCGATTTAATAAAAAGGACTTATCGTGTAAAATGTAAAAGCTGTGTGCTAGATGTTAAAAGTGCCTAATTGATTTGGCCTTTTAAGTATGAGGTCCTTATTATGTTAATAGACTATTAAAAGCATGAGTAGACATAAATGGCCTTATGTTTAATGATTTAATAGTTTTATAACAAAGGGTAAAATGGGAATTTAGTTAATATGTTAATAATAATAAAACAAATGCATGAAAATGGATCATTTTATGTTCATCATTGGCCTAAAATAAAATAAAAGAAAAGGGAAAAGTTTACTTAGGGTTCGGCACTTGTGATCTTTGATTAAGGTATGTGTTTTGATCAGTTTTTGATAATTTCTACGTTTTTGTAATCGTTGCTTCGAATACTATCAAACCCATGCCTCAATTTCTAATTTTGATGATGATTTTGAAATGTACCATTGATGAAATTATGAGCTTTGTAAAGTTAGTTGTTGATAAATGAAAGTTTAATATTGGGTTTACAAGTTTTGTCTTTGGATTTCTTATGATTTTGAGTAAAATGAACTAAATTGTAAAAATGAGAAATTGAGGGACTAAAATGGAAAATAAATGAAATGTGTGGACTAGTATGAGTACTAGGAGAATTCGGCTAAGCTTGTGTACAAGCAAATTATGTGTATTTTGTGATTTTGTGATTTAGGGACTAAAGTGTCAAAATTTGAAAATGTGATGGTTAGTTTGCAAAATGCCCTAATTGTGTGTATATGGATTGGTTTGAATGATTTAGTGAATAAAAGATTTAATTTTGAATACATATAGATCAAGAAAAGAGGAATTCAGACTTAGACCGAGGGAAGTCAAAGATTATAGAGTAAACGGTTCGAGTCGACAAATCCGAGTATGAGGTAAGTTCGTACGCAAAACATGATTGTATATACATTTATTTTGGATGAATATGATGGTAAATTAATGGTATTTAACACTAAGTGTGCAATTTAAACTAGCTTTGGCTATATGGGGCACTAAGTGTGCGATGTTGAGATAGCTTTGGTTAATTGAGAAAGCACTAAGTGTGCGAAATTATTATAGTTTCGGCTAATCCTTAAACCACTAAGTGTGCGGATGATTAAAGATTGGTAATCTTCGAAAAGTCTTAAAATATTTGAACAAGAGGAGAGAATGAAAATGAATGAATACGAGAATGTTCAGGTAAGTTTAATACCTATGTAGTAAATGGTATTATGCATATAAAGTTATTGAATTGGTGTAAATATATGGATGATGTTGGCATGAAATTGATAGATGAGTAAATAATTTATAAGTATTTATGTGTTGTTGTTTCACATTTTATATACTGTTGTTGATTTTGGTATGAACTTACTAAGCTTTTGAAAGCTTACTCTGTGTATGTTTGCGTTGTTCTTATAGATATCGAAGCTACTGCGAGCTCAGGGATCGTTAAGGATCGTCACCACACTATCGAATCTCATTTTGGTACCTTTTGAAATTGTATATAGTAAAGTATCGCATGTATAGGCTAGAAGTATTTCGGATAGGTTTTGTAATGTTATATTTAGCCAAGTGATATGGCTTGATATGGTTGTGTTTATGTTTTGATTTTGATATATGAACTGTGATGCAAAATGATCTATTTGATGTGTTCATGAATAGCTAAGTGAAATGGTAAGTTTGGTAAGTTTTGGTATGAGATTTGGTCATGAGTTTAGAGATTATGAAGCTATATGTTTTGATATGATTTGGTCTTAGGTTTTGGCACAATTGAGTTGAGTTTATAAGCATGAATATGATTGATAATGTTATGTCATGAATGATGTATGGTTTGGTATAGAAATTGGCTAAAATTGTTGTGCAAATATGCTTAGTTTGGTGCTTGCAGGTTTGACCCAATTGGGGTGGCAAGTTGGCTATTCAAATGGCCTGTTTTTGTCCACACGGGTAGGGACACGGGAGTGTGTCTCAGCCGTGTGCGATACACAGCTATGTTGCACGGCCGTGTGTCTCCTGAGGTACCCTACAATTGTAAGTCAGGCTTGAGCACGACCAAGGCACACGGGTGTGTGGCTAGCCATGTGGCCCAAGTCAGATTCGACCACGACCAAAGCACATGGGCGTGTCTTGTGGCCGTGTGAACAAGTTAGTATGTATGCTTTGTTTTGACATGGTCTAGACATACGAGCGTGTATAAAGCCGTGTAAGGCACACGGCCTGTTCACACGGGCGTGTGACCTATACTTGTTTGAAAATGTTTAAATTTTAGAGAAATTTTGTATGTGTTTGGTTTAGTCCCGACCCCTTTCTAATACATGTTTAAGGTCTCGATGACCTATATAAGGGACTCTATATTGATGATTGATATTTAATGCTTCGATGCTTATGAAATGAATGTTGATGTTCTGATTTTGTTCGGTAATGCCTTTAACCTTAGTTCGGCAACAGATACAGGTTAGGAGTGTTACATTTTATTGGTATCAGAGCTATGGTTTAGTCAGTTCTAGGACTACCATAGCGTATGTGAGTCTAGCTATACATGCCATATATATGAATTTCGATAGTGTGATGATTCCTGACAGTAAAAATGTGTTTTTCATTTAGCAAATGGATTCCGAACGAGCATTAGCTGATGATGTAGAAAGCAATGCACTTGCTCCTACTCAAGGGACAACGCCGACCGAGTCTAGGCCGATGTCTAGTAGTTATGGAGGAGAGGCTAAGCAAGCCTTCTTCCAAACGATGACTGAATGGTTCATGGAATTCGTACGAATGAATCTGGCTACTCAACAACCTCTACCCCCACCTTTTTGATAAGATTCGTAAACATGGACTGAAGAATTTTGGGTTACGATTGATGACGATGCCAAGAGGGCTGAATTTTGGCTTAAGAATACTATCCGAGTATTCGATGAGTTGTCTTGTACTCTAGATGAATGTATCAAATGTATGGTATCCTTGCTTAGAGACAGTGCATATCACTAGTGGAAGACATTGATATCAGTGGTTCCTAGTGTAACACCCCATACCGGTATCCTATGTTGGGATAGAGTACAAGGTGTTACCTAACTTAAACTCGTGTTTACCATCAATTCCAAGACTTGAAAAAATTTAAAACCTTCTTAAGCTTATCAACACGTCCTTAATATGGGCCTATGAGACCCAAAATACCCATCGAAAATCATTCGAAAACACCTCGGGTTCTTTAGTCAACTTTAGAAAAATGACACTTGACACAGGGGCGACATGCTCATATGATCAATTTGACATGGTCGTGTGGTTGGCCCGTGTTGCTCACACGGCCTAGGCAATACAGGGACACGCCCATGTCTGACACCCGTGTGGAATTAATTCCAAATGCACACCTACAGGGGTTTTCACACGGCTTGGCACATGCCCATATCTATGGCCCGTGTCCTTCACTCGGCCATGACCCGCCCGTGTCCTAGCCCGTGTGCAAAAGCCTGGACGTTTTATTTCTGATGTCAGCATTTCTTAGGGGTCACATGGCCAAGGCACATACCTGTGTGCTAGACCATGCCATTCACATGGCTGAGACACATGGCCATGTCTCTGCCCGTGTGTTTACTATCATGCAAACTGAATTGAAATTTTTACTTGCAGAGGACACACGACTGAACAACACGCTCATGGTGCTGGTCGTGTGGCACACACGGCCTAAAAACACGTTCGTGTGTCTGCTCGTGTGGAAAAAATCAGGCTATTTACCGAGCTTCTTTGCCACCCCTACTTACACAACCTACATAAAAGCAACCAAAACCAGTACAAGACTATTTCATGCAATAAATTCAGCCACAATAAACAACATTTCATTTGTGAATTTTATAACACCATTTGCATATATCAAAATGAATATTAGCCATCATTCAAGGCTTAATACAAAATGGGGAATTTATCCCAAGCCAACACATTTGGCCAAATTAATAACAACACAAAACACAAGTCTAGTTCCTTATACATGCTATATTCAAAAATATAAATCAAACTATACCGAATGCTTCGATTGATAGTGATCGATATCTCTGACTTCCGTTGATCCTTGAGCTAGATAGGCGACACTATAAGAAAAAGGAAAGGAGAGAGAGTAAGCATAAAGCTTAGTAAGTTGCATAATTATACAAAAATACTTTGCCATTCATCAACAAGTATCATAATACCCAATGGGCATAAGAAAAACTTACTCATCAATACTCAATACACATCATATAGCATATAATGTGGCTCACATTTTATACATACCAAATAGGTACCTGTATCACTCACAACACGGTTATACTTTCTTCATAAATAGAAATCAAAACTTTTACCGTTGGACCATTCAGAATACTATCGGATATTCCATAGCCTCAAACGTGGGGTAAGGTGCCGATGCCATGTCCCAGACATGGTCTTCCACTGGCTCATATCTAAATTCGATGCCATGTCCCAGACATGGTTTTACACTGACTATTATCTCGTAGCTGATGCATGTCTCACATGTCTTACGCTAACACTCGTCTCGATGCCGATACCATGTACCAGACATAGTCTTACACTGGCTCTCATAATGTGGCCGATGCATGTCCCAAACATGTCTTACGCTAGCTCACAATAACCCATATGTCATGGCATGAATATCCGATTTATTTCCTAGGTTCAAACGGGAACTCTACTATCTCTATTCTCATCACATTTTTGCATTTCCACATGTCACATAATTTATGCTATAATAATTTTGATACAATTCGAACACATATATTATCAATGTAGTTGTATTATTTACATACAACTTACCTCGGATTACAAAATGTGGCGACTAGTCGATTTAGTCGATTTGCTTGGCTTTCCCTCGGTCTAGGCTCGAATTCGGTATTTTTTGATCTATAATAGAAAATTACACTTATTTAATCACTAAATAAAATTAGGCAATCGAAAATTCACTTCTTTGGTAAAATGACCATTTTGCTCCTAGACATTGACAAAATGACCATTTTACCCTTAGACTCAAAAATCATTTTTTATTGAATTTATTCGCATCTTAAGCCTAGAAAAACCCTTTTTACTCTTATAGAAACTCCAAATTCCCACTATGTTACACATTTATCATCAACTTTACAACTTATGCAAACTAGTCCTTTTTAGGTATCTTCATGAAAATTCTTTCACAAAAGTTATTTATCACACCACTAAGCTTCATATTATTCCATAAAATTTTAGAAAACACCCTAGATGCTATCATGGAAAAACACTATAATTTCAACCATTTTGCAAAATAGTACCCTCATTTGAAAGCTCATGCTTCAAGGGGTCCAAAAATGTAAAAATCTTCAACAAAGGGTATGAAAATCACTTACTTCTAGATATGATAAGTTGCTACAAATTTCAAGCTTCAAAACCCTCATATGGCTGGTAAAAATTGGTGAAGAAAAAAAAAAGAGGATGTGGCTTTTGTTTTATTTTAAATATTAAAACTAGTCAAAATTGGTGACCAAAACTCACCTAATTTTGACTTTCTCATCAATTTGTCTCCTAGGGCCAGCCAAGTTATCTCTATATGGTTTAATTGTCTTTTAAAGACCCCCAATTGAGGTTCTCTAGCTATTTGACACTTTTAGCTCTGAATTTAGGACTTTTGCATTTTATGCGATTTAGTCCTTTTTGGCAATTGGGCTCACAAACGTCAAAAATTAACTAACCAAATTTTTTGTACACTAATATAAACATGCAATGACTCCAAAATAATGATAAAATACTTTAGTCGAATCCAAATTGGTGGTCCCGAGACCATTATTCCGACTAGGCCCTAAATCGGGCTGTTACACCAAGTGAATGGGTTACCTAGGAATTCTTTCATACTGAGTTTCAAAAAAAGCACATAAGCCAGAGATTCCTCAATCAGAAACATAAAAAGTTTCTAGAATTGAAGCAAGGGTGAATGGCTGTAACAGAATATGAAAGAGAATTTATAATTTTGAGTAAGTATGTCCGAGAATACATGTCTACTAAAGAGATCATGTGTAAAATATTTGTTGATGGATTGAATGAAGAGATAAAACTATTAGTTGGGATACTTGAACTGAAAGAATTTGTAGTACTGGTTGAGAGGGCCTGTAAACCCGAAGATCTTAGCAAAGAAAAGAGAAAAGCTATTTCAGAGGCAAGAGATTCGAGGAAGAGACCAATGAATAAAACTTATTATTCCTCATCAAAGAAATCTAGAGATTTTAATGATCGATTAATAGCTTCAACGGGACATCAGAATAGAGATCGTGGGAAACAATATACCAATTCTAAAGCTCAAACTACCTTAGTATCGAGTGTTGGTAGTGCAAAGGATGGAAAGCCTGAGTGTAATCAATGTGGAAGACGTCATTTTGGAGAATGCTAGGGAAAAAGTAATAACTGAGTTTGTTACAGTTTTGGTTCACGAGATCACTTTATAAAAGATTGCCTAGAGTTAGCTAAAAAAGATAGTGTTCAGAATACGAGGCTGAGTAATACTGTAGCTAGAGGTAGACCACTGAGAAACATGGTAAAAACGAGTTGTGGTAGAGGTGTAACGTGAAACACTACAGCTAGAGCTGATGCTGGAGCACCTGCTAGAGCCTATACCATCCGAGCTCGTGAGGAAGCTTCGTCTCCAGATGTGATTACGGGTATTTTCACACTTTATGATACTTCTGTGATTTCTTTGATAGACCCTGGATCAACACATTTGTATATATGCATGAATTTAGTGAACATTAAGACTTTTCCTGTAGAGTCTAATGAATTTGTAATTAGAGTTTCAAACCCCTTAGGCAGATGTGTTTTGGTTGATAAAGTCTGCAAGAATTGTCTATTAATGTTTCGAGACATTTGTTTTTTGGCTAATCTGATTTTGTTACCTTTTGATGAATTTGATATAATTCTGGGTATGGATTGGTTAACTTTCCATGATGCTGTTGCGAACTGCAAACGGAAAACTATTGATTTAAGATGCAAGAATGATGAAATAGTTAGAATTAAACCTAGTGATTTGAATGGATTGCCTGCTGTAATATCTTCGATGAAAGCTTTGAGTATGGTGAGAAAGGGTTGTAAACTTTATTTTGCATATGTGATTGATTCAAAAATGTCAAGAAAGAAAGTTGAATCTGTACCTGTTGTCTGTGAGATCCCTGATGTGTTTCTTGAAGAACTTCCTAGATTACCTCTAGTTAGAGAAGTAGAATTTGGCATTGAATTGGTTCCTAGAACTACTCTGATTTTGATAGCTCCGTATAGGACCGAACTAAAAGAATTAAAGTCTCTGTTGCAAGAGTTAACAAATAGAGGGTTTGCTAGACCGAGTTTCTCACCTTGGGGTGCTTTGGTTTTATTTGTGAAAAATAAAGACGGTACGATGAGAAAGTGTATTGATTATAATCATTTGAACAAGTGACTATCAAGAATAAGTATCCTCTGCCTCGAATTGATGATTTGTTTGATCAGTTGAAAGGAGCTGTTGTGTTTTCAAAAATAGATTTTAGATCAGGCTATTATCAGTTACGAGTAAAAGACTCAAATATTCCGAAAACTGCTTTCAGAACAAGGTACGACCGCTATGAATTTTTAGTTATGCCTTTCGGTTTGACGAACGCACCTGCTATCTTTATGGATTTGATGAATAGAATTTTTAGACCGTATTTAGATCGATTTGTTGTCGAATTCATTGATGACATATTGATTTATTCACGAGATGAAACTAAACATGCCGAGCATATGAAAATAGTGCTACAAAATTTGCGAGATAAATAATAATATGCAAAATTCAGTAAATGTGAGTTCTGGTTGCGAGAGGTCGGTTTTCTGGATCATATTGTATCAGCCTCTGGTATTAGAGTTGATCCGAGCAAAATTTTAACAATTTTGGATTGGAAACCTCCGAGGAATGTCTCTAAAGTTCGCAATTTTCTGGGACTTGCTAGTTATTATAGAAGATTCATAAAAGGTTTTTCAATGATTGCGACTCCGTTGTCAAAACTGCTTCAGAAAGATGTGAAATTTGTGTGGTCTGAAAAGTGTCAGAACAGCTTTGATCAGTTGAAAACTTTGTTGACTGAAGCTTCGATATTGGTACAACCTGAATCGAGTAAAGAATTTGTGATATACAGTGATGCTTTGTTGATTGGTCTGGGATGTGTTTTAATGTAAGAGGGCAAAGTCATTGCTTATGCTTCGAGACAGTTGAAGCCGCATGAAAAGAACTATCCGACACACGATCTTAAGTTAGCTGCAATTGTGTTTGCTCTAAAGATTTGGCGTCATTACCTGTTTGCTGAGAAATGTCATGTATATTCTGATCATAAAAGTTTGAAGTATTTGATGACTCTGAAAAATCTGAATCTGCGACAAAGAAGATGGTTAGAACTGCTAAAAGACTACAAACTTGTGATTGATTATCATCCGGGAAAAGAAAATGTTGTTGCTGATACCTTAAGTCAAAAATCGTTGTTTGCTTTGCGTGCGATGAATGCTCATTTGGTTCTGTTCGATGATGATTCAGTTTTAGCTGAATTGAAAAGAAGACCTTTGTTCTTACAGCGGATTATCGAAGCTCAGAAGATTGATAATGAGATTTTAGCTAAAAGAGCTCAGTATGATTTAGAGTCTAATTCAAAATTCAGAGTTTATAAAGATGATTGTCTGAGATTCCCAGATTTAATCCAAGAAATCTGGAGTTAATTTAGATGATTTTGAGTGAAGCTCACAATAGTCGGTTATCTGTGCATCCGGGTAGTATGAAAATGTATAATGATCTGAAACAACATTACTGGTGGTCTGGAATGAAAAGAGATATTTTTGACTTTGTTTCGAAATGTTTGATTTATCAGCAAGTTAAAGCTGAACATCAAGTGTCATCTGGTTTGTTACAACCGATTATGGTTCCGGAGTGGAAATGAGATCGAGTGATAATGGACTTTGTTTTGGGTTTACCACTGTCTCCGAGAAAGAAATGTACAATCTGGGTTATAGTTGATCGATTGATGAAATCTGCTCATTTTATTTCGGTTCGATCTGATTACTCACTAGATAAGTTGGCTGAGTTATACATTTCTGATATTGTAAGATTGCACAGTGTGCCATTATCTATTGTATCAGACAGAGATCCGAGATTCACATCACGATTTTGGAAGAAGTTGCAAGATACTCTGGGAACTAAATTGCATTTCAGTACTCCTTTTCACCCAAAAATGGATGGTCTATCTGAGCGGATTATTTCGATACTCGAGGATATGTTGAGATGTTGCATTCTTGAGTTTGAAGGTACGTGGGAACAATATCTACCTTTAATTGAATTCGCTTATAATAACAGTTTTCAGTCGAGCATTAAATTGGCACCGTATGAAGCTTTATATGGTCGCAAATGCCGTATACCTTTGTATTGGACTGAGCTTAGTGAAAATCACGGGGTTGATTTGATAAAAAAACTGAACAGAAAGTAAAAGTGATCTGAGATAGCTTAAAATAGCTTCTGATCGTCAGAAATCTTATGCAGATTTGAAAAGGAAAGATATTGAATTTGACGACAAAGTGTCTTTGAAAGTATCTCCGTGGAAGAAATTACTTTGGTTTGGTAGAAAAGGAAAATTGAGTCCGAGATTCATTGGGTCGTATGAGATTACTTAGCATATTGGGCCAGTAGCATATAGATTGTTGTTGCCACCAGAGTTAGAAAAGATTCATAATGTGTTTCATGTATCGATGCTTCGACGATACAGATCTAATCCTTCGCATGTGATTCCTCCGTCTGAGATTGAAATTCATTCTGATATGACTTATGAAGAAAAGTCGATCCATATCTTAGCTCGAGACAGTTAAAGAGCTGCAAAATAAGAAAATTTCGTTAGTAAAAGTGATGTGGCATCGACACGGTATTGAAGAGGCCACGTAGGAGCTTGAAGATGCTATGAGACGATAATATCCGAATCTGTTTAACAGTAAGATTTTCGGGGATGAAAATCCTTAAGGGGGAGATTGTAACAGTCTGGTTTAGACCCTAGACGGAACAGTGGTTTCGGGACCACAAATTTGAGTCAAAAAAATATTTAAATATTATTTTCCTTTCTGTTGATGTGTGAATTAGCATGTGTGAAAGATACGTATTAAAATTTAATCATTTGTATGCCGATTTAATAAAAATGACCTAATCGCGTAAAATGTAAAAGCTTTGTGCTAGATGTTAAAAGTGCCTAATTGGTTTGGCCTTTTAAGTATGAGGTCCTTATTATGTTAATAGACCATTAAAAGCATGATTAGACATAAATGGCCTTATGTTTAATGATTTAATAGTTTTATAACAAAGGGTAAAATGGGAATTTAGTTAATATGTTAATAATAATAAAACAAATGCATGAAAATGGATCATTTTATGTTCATCCTTGGCTGAAAATACAAGAAAAGAAAGGAGAAAATTTTGCTTAGGTTTCGGCACTTGTGATCTTTGATTAAGGTATGTGTTTTGATCAGTTTTTGATAATTTCGACGTTTTTGTAATCGTTGCTTCAAAAACTATCAAACCCATACCTCAATTTCTAAGTTTGATGATGATTTTGAAATGTGCCATTGATGAAATTATGAGCTTTGTAAAGTTAGTTGTTGAAAAATGAAAGTTTAATGTTGGGTTTACAAGTTTTGTCTTTGGATTTTTGATGATTTTGAGTAAAATGGACTAAATTGTGAAAATGAGAAATTGAGAGACTAAAATGTGAAATAAATGAAATGTGTGGACTAGTATGAGTACTAGGAGAATTTAGCTAAGCTTGTGTACAAGCAAATTATGTGTATTTTGTGATTTTGTGATTTAGGGACTAAAGTGTCAAAATGTGAAAATATGATGGTTAGTTTGCAAAATGCCCTAATTGTGTGTATATGGATTGGTTTGAATGATTTAGTGAATAAAAGGATTAATAAGAGGAATTCAGACTTAGACTGAGGGAAGTCGAATGTTATAGAGTAAACAATGCGAGTCGACAAATTCGAGTACGAGGTAAGTTCGTACGTAAAACATGATGTTATAAGTATGTTTTGATGCTTTGTTTATACATAGATTGTATATACATTTAGTTTGGATGAATACGATGATAAATCAATGGTATTTGGCACTAAGTGTGCGATTTAAACTAGCTTCGGCTATATGAGGCACTAAATGTGCGATACTGAGATAGCTTCGGTTAATTTAGAAAGCACTAAGTGAGCGAAATTATTATAATTTTGGCTAACCTTTAAAGCACTAAGTGTACGGATAATTAAAGCATTGGTAATCTTCAGAAAGTCTTAAAATATCTAAACAAGAGGAGAAAATGAAAATGAATGAATACGGGAATGTTCAGGTAAGTTTAATACCTATGTGGCAGATGGTATTATGCATATAAAGTTTATTGAATTGGTGTAAATATATGGATGATGTTGGCATGAAATTGATAGATGAGTAATGGATTTATAAGTACTTATGTGTTGTTTTTTCACATTTTATATACTATTGTTGATTTTGGTAGGAATTTACTAAGCTTTTGAAAGCTTACTTTGTGTATGTTTGCATTGTTCTTATAGATATCGAAGCTACTGCGAGCTTGGGGATCATCGAGGATCGTCACCACACTATCGAATCTCATTTTGGTACCTTTTGAAAATGTATATAGTAAAGTATCGCATGTATAGGCTAGAAGTGTTTCGGATAGGTTTTGTAATGTTATATTTAGCCAAGTGATATGGCTTGATATGGTTGTGTTTATGTTTTGATTTTGGTATATGAAATTTGATACAAAACGATCTATTCGATGTGTTCATGAATGGCTAAGAGAAATGGTAAGTTTGGTATATTATTTCTTGAGTTTAGAGATTATGAAGCTATATGTTTTGATATGATTTGGTCTTAGGTTTTGGCACAATTGAGTTGAGTTTATAAGCATGAATATGATTGATAATGTTATGTCATGAATGTTGTATGGTTTGGTATAGAAATTGGCTGAAATTGTTGTGCAAATATGCCTGGTTTGGTGCTTGTAGGTTTGACCCAATTGGGGTGGCAAGTTGGCTATTCAAATGGCTAGGCAGGGACACGAGCGTGTGTCTCATCCGTGTGCGATACACAACTATGTTGCACGGCCGTGTGTCCCTTGGGGTACCCTACAATTGTAAGTCAGGCTTGAGCAAGACCAAGGCACACTGGCGTTTGGCTAGCCGTGTGGCACAAGTCAAATTCGACCACGGCCAAAGCACACGGACGTGTCTTGTGGCCGTGTGAACAAGTCAGTATATATGCCCGGTTTTGACATGGTCTAGACACACGGGCATGTCTAAAGTCGTGTGAGGCACACAGTCTACTCACACGGGCGTGTGACCTGTACTTGTTTGAAACTGTTTAAATTTTAGAGAAATTTCGTATGTGTTTGATTTAATCTTGACCCCTTTCTAATACATGTTTAAGGTCTCGATGACCTATATAAGGGACTCTATATTGATGATTGATCTTTAATGCTTCGATGCTTATGAAATGAATGTTAATGTTCTGATTTTGTCCGGTAATGCCTTTAACTCTAATTCGACAACAGATACGGCTTAGGGGTGTTACATTATATGGTTTGAAACAAGCTCTTAGAGCTTGGTATGAAAGGTTATTAAATTTTCTTGTTAACAAAGGCTTTTGTAAAGGGAAGGTTGACATAACACTTTTTATTAAAAGAAAAGATAAAGATTTATTAGTAGTTGAAATTTATGTTGATGATATCATTTTTGGTTCTGCTAATGAACTTCTTTGTCAAGAATTTTCTAAGCTAATTCAAGGTGAATTTGAAATGAGCATGATGGAAGAATTAAATTTCTTTTTAGGATTCCAAATCAAGCAAAGAAAGGATGACATAATCATCAATCAATCTAAGTACACAAAGGAAATGCTCAAGATGCTTGGGATGAGCACTCTTAAACCACAAGCTACTCCTATGAATCATTCTACAAGGGTTGATAAAGATGAGGAAGGTAAATGTGTTGATTTAAAGTTATATAGGTTTCTGATTGGCTCTTTGCTTTATTTTATTACAAGTAGACTTGATATCATGTTTAGTGTCTTCTTGTGTGCTAGATTTCAACCATGTCCTAAAGAATCACATTTACATGCTCTTAAGAGAATCTTTAGATGCCTTAGTGTCAATCCTAATTTAGGTATTTGGTATCCTAGAGACTTGTCTTTTAGCTTGCATGCATTCTAGGATGCGGATTTTGGAGGATGCAAATTAGATAGGAAAAGCACCTCTGGTACTTGTCAATTCCTAGGCAACATACTTATATCATGGTTTTCAGAAAAATAAAATAGTGTTGCATTGTGTCACATCCCAAAAATCGGGTTAGTAGAATTGGACTTTAGATTATGGGTTTGAAAGAAAAATCAAATTTTGTATCATAAGAATTAAAATAGGATAAAATAAATAATTAGTTAATAATAGTAAAAATAATAATTAAATACAATAATAATGATATTAATAATTGGGGCATTAGTAAAAATTAATAGAGAATAATTTGGAATAGTGTTTAAAGTAGAGGTTAAATGTGTAAATTAACGCTAGTTGCTAAAAAGTGGCTTATTAGATCAGGGGAGAAATAAGAGAGGGCTTAGAGGGAGAATAGCCCAATTTTAAAAATATTAGTTGGCTATAAAAGCCACTTGCCTACCCAATTTCTCTCTATGCTTTTTCATTTTAAAAATTTGTTAGACCTAGATTGGAAAATTTTCTCTAAAACATTTATGCATCTTTTATATTTTCTTGGCATCCAAACACTTTCTATTCTTTCAATTTTACAAGAAAATCTCTTTCTTCTCCAATTTCTTACCTAAATTTAGCTCGTTTTTACTCAATGGTGCAAATTCGTGGAGGTTTTCGAACTAAAGGTAAATATATTGTTTTCTTATGTGTTAATTTTTATTAGGTGTTTATAATTTGATTTTTCATAGATCTAAGCAAGAAAATTAAAAATCCATGGTTTTAAAGCTATCTTTTGCATAAAAATGGTGAATCTCAAACTAAAGAGCTAAAAGATGTTTTCAAAATGATTTCTAGTGTATTTTGACGAGATTAAGAGGTTTACAAATTCAATTTATCAAAATATTTAAATAATTTCATGAATTAAATGATTTTCTATTTAGAATTAGAATGAACGATGGTTTTTAGAGAAAGGTAGTGTCTAGTAAAATTGAGTTGAATTGTTAGCCTAGATCTATAATGTAACATCCCAAATTACGGCCTAGTCGAAATAGTGGTTTCGAGACCATAAATCCGAAGATAGAAATAATTATTTTATGATTCTTATGAGGTTTATATTATGAATGCATGCTTGGGTGAAAGTTTCATGAAGAAATTCTATGCATAAAATGTCTAATTGCATTTTAGGGACCAAATTGAATAAAGTGCAAAACTTGCATTCTAGAAGTTTTAAGCATGAAATTGCATTAGATATTGAATTAGAGGGTCCTAATTAGCAATTTGACCAATTTCTATAATTTTGGACAAAAATGGACATACATAGGAAAAATGTGAAAGAAAAACCCTAAGGGCATTTTGGTCATTTGGTAATTAAAAGAATAAAAAGGGAAAAATAAGTCAAAATTGGTGTCGATCTTCTTCCTTCATTGTCGAAAATTGCAAGACGCCATAGGGTTTGTTCAACATTTCCAAGCTTGACTGTAAGTGCATTCTAGCCTCATTTTTAATGTTCTTTGCATTTTTTGAAGTCCTTGAAGCATGATCTGCCCATTTCTAGCTATATTTTGAGCTAGATTTCATGTATGAAAATTGATCCATGTACAATATGCATTTTGATGCTTAATGGAGGAATATGAATGTTTGAGGCATGATAAACATCCTTTACTAGGTGATTTTTAGTGAAAACATCTAAACAAGGGACTTGTTTGTAAAAGTGTAAAAGAGAATAGTAATAATGTGAAATAAGAGAAAATATAGGCTGATATAAGCTTAGTAAAGGCTCGACTAGGCTTGGGTAACCAAGAAAATGCATGCATTTCATTTTACAAGTCTAGGGACCAAAGTGCAAATATGTGAAAGTTTACGGGTCAAAATATAAAACTTCAAAAGTATGATTTATGGACCCATTTGAATAATGTGAATAATAAATAAGTTAAATTTGGCATTATAGATCAAGAAAAACGTGAACCGAGACTTGATCGAGGAAAGAATAAAGTACACGACGATTAGGCTCTATTATCATCATTTTTGTACCGAGGTAAGTACATATGCAAATAATGTGGTGTTGTAGTATGTTATATTGTTTTAATATATATTGTAATAAATGTTTTATTTTAATTATGAGTTATATGCTTACTGATTGTTATGAAAGCACGAATGTTATTATGGTCGTTATCCACGACGTTACGAGCAAGTATGATGGAGATACTATATGCAAGTGAGAGAAAATATCGTTTAAACCTTAGGAATAGTTTAGGATACAAGTGACATGTCACTAGGAACTAAGACGCCCGAACTCATTGAGTGGTCCGAGTTTCGTGAGATATGTGGCAACCGAGCTCGTCGAGAGGTCCGAGTTCATAATGGATGCGACTCATGTAACATCCGAGCTCATTGAGAGGTCCGAGTTCTTATAGATTTGTTACATGTTATGTGGTAGCCTCGGCTACATTTGTATATGTGGCACTTATGTGAAAGGTTTCCGTGTATCCAATAGTATTCCGAAAGTTCAACGAGTAATGTAATGAATGTAATGAGATCCCCAAGAAGGACATATGAAAGAGGTATGGTTATGGATACTTTACGATGAGTACAAGTATGTATGATAAACCTATGAGTAATGTCTTAATAAAGATATATTTACGATGAGCAAGTATATATGTGCGTATGATGAGTAAGTAGAAAGGTTTGAATGGTGAATAATCTTTATGTATATATTGCTATGTTTCTGCATGTTGATTCCTAACTATCATTTCATATTATTTGTATGTGGACTTACTAAAATTTAATGCTTACTCCCCTCTCTTTTCATCTTTTGTAGTTCTGCTAAGCTAGCTCGGGGATCAGAAGCTGTCAGAGTAATCGATCACACTATCAAAAGACTATTGGGTATAGTGAAATTATTACTTTGAGTATGGCATGTATAGGAAACTTGGTCATTCTGTGATATGTGTCATGCTATTTGGCTAAATTGTGAAGGCCTATGATAATGATGATTTATTTTGTAATGGCCATGTGATATGGCTCATATTTGATCATTTGGGTTGTAATCTAATTATCCATGCATGCATGTGCTAGTGTTTTAATGGTAGGATATGTTATTGCTTGGTGAGTGCAGGATAATGATGTGATATGCTGTTGATCGATGAATGTATGGTAAAGTATAAATTGGGTGCTAAAGGATAAGAGATGACCTAATGGCTTAAAATGACTATAAGTATGGATGCACAATTTGAAGTCATAATAACAAGTTTAATAATGCATGAAATTGGTGTGGAATGCCTCTAGATAGTGTAACAAATGAATGTGCAATAGGATGACTTTATGAAGGTGTGAGAGTGCCATGGTGTGGAATATTTGAGTGCTTGAATATGTCATGTTGCATGTTATAAAGTATGTTTGAATGTATGAGTGATTATGGGTGACTATCAGCTTGAAAAATACCCTTTAAATGGTCCACACGGGTAGACACACAGGCGTGTGTCTAGACCCTGTGTGACACACGGTCTGCCCCATGGGCGTGTTGAATGACCTTGTATTCCCTGCGCCTAAAATTTCTAAGTTAGTATGCATAGTAGTAAACACATGGGAAGAGACACGGCCATGTGTCTCAACCGTGTAGAGGACACGGCCTAGCACACGGGTGTGTGCTTTGGCCGTGTGCCCCTAAATGAGCGATGTCATCATAAATAGAATGTCCAGGTTTTTGGGTACAGGAGATGACACTGGTGAGTCTAGGCCGTGTGAGGGACACAGGCATGTGCTCGACCGTGTGAAAACCCCTGTAGGTTTGAAATGAAAAATAAATTTTAGTAATTCCGCAGGGGTTTGGGACACGGGCGTGTTCCAATGCACACAGGCGTGTGAGGCTTAAACCTAGAAACTTTCTTAGAATTTTCTTAAGTTCTCAGTTTAGTTCCGAATTTCTTTTAATGTATATTTTGGACCTCGTAGGTCCATAATAAGGACAATTTGATTTTGTTTGGTCGATTTTAATTTGTAATGAAATTTCATGATCAGTATTTTCCAGAAATACCCTATTTATGTACGATAATGCCTCGTGCCTTGTACCGGTCTCAGGTACGGGTAAGGGGTGTTACATATAACTATGCACAAGTTAAGGGGTTAGGAGGTAGAAATTAATGATTTAATTAATTTAAAAAGAAGAAATTAAGTGAAATAGATTGTACGAAATAAGCTGAATAAGTATGTGTGAGTGGAGAGTCGTTGTATGAACACTAAGAGAGAAAGCAAGATTGTTTTTGAATGCTTAATAATATGTATATTTTTGTGCGAAACTAAAAACATTAGTGGAGCCTCAACAAATTAGGATAAAGGCAAGCATAAAGTTGTCTAGTTCGATGAGCCATGGTGAGCTACAAGTGAGTGTATTTGTATGCCATGTCTTAGCATGAATTGCGAAATCAAGACTTCTTCTTTTTGAAAATCCTTGCAATTTTGTATACGAACCTTGACTTTTTCTTTATGCAAATCCTTGCAATTTTGGTTGAATCACTGAGTATATACATTGTGCGATTTTAATAATGCAAGATGCATGAACTTATAATATATATACATGAGCTTTATTTTATATATAGTATATATATTAATGGATTTTTGTATTATATAAATAATATATATAATATAATATACATATGTATGCGTGGGTTGTTATACATAAATAATATTATGTGTGGGTCTTACTATGTACATATATGCATGAGTCTTATTATATAATATATATAATTACGGATATGGTTTTATATAATATATAAATTTATGAGACTTTTAATGTATGCTAAAATTTGACATGACAAAGGTCACTAAATAGGTATGCATATATATGTAATATATATCCGTATATGGTTATGTAATGCTTGCGAAACGAATATAAAAATAAATATTATAGTATGGATTTTTATAACATGTGAATTTTATTGATAATGCGCATTTATGTATGCACGAACTTTTAAGTGAATTATGAGATTTATGATATTACGAGTTTTGATTAGTGCTAAATTATATTATTGTGAAATGCTAAGTGCGAGCTCAACAGTAATGTGATCCAGTTATATTGCATAATAAAATGTGATTAATTAGATATGTTGTAAACGTAAACACTTGAAATCGTTGGATATCATTGGCATGCCATAGAATTCTCAGTACTCACCCCTTTTTTATTATGTGTTGGGCATTGTGGCTCGGAGATAGCGTTGGAGAGATAAGGGAATGTTGAGCATAGCTCCATTCACCGTAGATAGCATGGTGTGTTTAGAGAATGTGAGCATACATGTTATACTTACATAGAGATAGTGTACAACTTTATGAGTCATGTGGTGTGTCCGTTTATCCAATGAGTATATAATTTGACTATGTTTCATATTCACGAATTGCCAACATATGTAACTCACCTAACCTGTATCCATCGCTAAAATAGGGTTATGAGGCATTACCAGACAATATAACATTTATCAAACATTCAATATCACATCTCATTCATTCACATACAAAAAGTCCCTTAAATAGGTCTACGAGACCTTAAAACATACTTAAGAGTGGTTCAGAACTAAACGGATAACATATAAAAATTTCCAAACACTTAGAAAAATTTCATGAAATCATAGGTCACATGCCCGTGTGAACAGACCGTGTGCCTCACATGACCACCAGACACGCCCGTGGCGCAAGCCGTGTGAAAACAGGGCATACGTACTGACTTGTACCACACGGCCGAAGACACGCCCGTGTGCCATGGCTGTGGGAAAACTAGGAAGGATACTGACTTGGGTCACACAGTTGACCGCACGCCCGTGTACCCTTCGAAATGGCCACACATGCATGTATTCTAGGCCATGTGCCATTTAAGGGGTATACTAACTTATGTCACACGGTCAATCACACGCTCGTGTGTGAGTCCGTGTGACACAAACGGCCAGTAGACACGCCCCTGTGTCTAGGCCATGTCAAACCTGTAGGGTATACTGACTTAATTCGTAGGGCTACCCTAAGGGACACACGACCGTGTAACATGACCGTGTGTCACACACGATTGAGACACACGCTCGTGCCTCTACCCGTGTGGACAAAAATAGGCCATTTGTAAAGTCAATTTGCCACCCTTTCCACAAGCATACAAATCAACCAAAATAGCACCATTTTAATACATTTTTGAGGCAACCAAAAACATGCCAAATCAATCACATATCAAGCTATATATATAATCAACCAATTCAACTACTAAATTCCATATACAAATTTACAAAATCCATCAAAATTTACCATTCTTCAAACATTGATAACAAACCAAATCAACGTCCTTTTAACTATATCCACAACTATGGCAAACATACCAAAACAAGCCAACATATAAGGTATTATATGCATCACATAATCACTTATCAATCACATAACTTAAGCCAACTTAAATAGCTAAAAACATACCAACAATACATCATTAACAAGCCAAATCACATGGCTAACATTATAGCTCAAAACATACCAAAATGACTCTAACCTATACATGCCATATACCATATATACAAGCTTCAAAAGTACCAACAAATGATCGATAGTGTGACGACATTTCCCAAAAATCCTCGAGTCTGAGCTAGCTTTGATTATCTATAAAACATAGACAAATAACACATAGTAAGCTTCTTAGCTTAGTAAGTTCGTAGTTAAGCAATTCAATTCGTCAAATAATATAATTCAACCATTTGCACATTACCAAATCAACATTACATTAATACAAACCTTATTCATGTCTCAAACATGATTAAATATCATTTCCTTAAACTTTCTCAATGTAGTACTTGAATAAGTTCCGTACATACCAGTATCACCTCATACTAACCTCTTTGTCAACCACGACATTCATTTGTCCATTGAACCATTAGGGATAGAAATTGGATACTCACGAATCATAATCGATATGTACCTACACCATGGCCCGTAGTCAAATCAAGGTAACTTATCTTGGAGTACCTATACCATGGCCCATAGCCAAATCAAGGAAACTCCTCTCAAAATACCTATATCATGGCTCGTAGCGAAATCAAGGTATTATTTGCACTCGAAGTGCCGATATCATGGCCCGAAGCCAATGCATTAACTTAATGACACTACATTATCATCATCATTGTACTTAAAGTTTAACCGGGAAATTTTGCTTGTCGATTTCATCATTGATCACTTCTGTATAGTCGTATTCATAATTCAAACATTATCTGCAATCTCATAAACACATCCTATGCAATATCAACGCATATAACATTCATTTATAATGAAATTAACACCTACGAACTTACCTCGGTCGTAGAAACAACGAAACAAGCCGATTAATCGAGTACTTTGTTCTTGCCTTGATCTAAGTTCGATTTCTTTCTTTCAGGATCTATATAAATTCAAAATTAAATCTTTTATTCCTCAATTCTTTCAATTTCATCCAAACACACAGTTTGGGGCATTTTACACATTAACCCCTATAATTTCACATTTTTTACAATTTAGTCCTTATTTCATAAATTACACAATTTCTTTCTAATTTCAGCTAGATGAATTTCATATAGCTTCATATCAGCCCATATTTTCATTTATTTCACACATTTAACCACATATTTTCCTCTTTTCACAAATTAATCCCTTTTATGCAATTTCACTAAAAATCACTTTATAAAACATAATAATCTATCAAAAAATACTCATTTTCCATCATCAAACATTCAAGAACTCAAGCGTTCATCAATGGAAACTTTCAAAATCATTAACACTTTCAAAAATTGAGACATGGGCTAGCTAGAACACGAAGCAACGATCACAAAAACATAGGAATCATAAAAAACGGAACAGAAACGGACCTTCAATTGAGCTTCACTATGGTCGAACCCTAAACATGAAATTAGCTTCTTCTTTATTCTATTTTTGGTTGAGAATATGTCTTATTTTTAGCTTTGTTTTAATTAATATTAACATAATTTTCAATTTTCAATTTTAACCTTTAATGATAAACATAAAAATTAACTAATACATGCCCATAATGGTCCACTCAAGCTATTAACGGTATAATAACATCATAATGACCTCCCATTTAATAATCCATGGCAATTAAACACTTTAAATAAGTAGAATGTAACCTTTTCATTTTACGCGATTTAGTCCTTTTCTCAAATTAAGCATTCAAATGCTAAAATTCTTTCAAGAAACTTTCACAAATATCTAATCCCATGCTGTAAACATCAAAAATAATATTTAAATAATTTTTTAACCTTGTATTTATGGTTCTGAAGCCACTGTTCTGATTTAGCTAAAATAGGGCTTTTACAACATATCACTGTGTTGAGTATGTAATTATGTGAATTGTTAAAGTTTGTTTAGATCCTAACATGTTTGGTGTGAATATTTGTGTTGTATGCATGTGTACTCACTGAGCTTTACAAAGCTCACATTCCTTACTTTACCTTGCAGATAAATAGTTTGTGGGTTAATGAGAAGAGTGGTAAATAGGTGATCCATCACAAGATAATTTTTTAGAGTAAGTGTGTTGAGCTTTTAAATTTTGAAGTGAAGGCAATGTGGGTTGTACCAAGGGTTTAGTACTAGAATTAGACTTAGAAATTTTAAATAAAATTTTCAATAGTTGTAAACGGAAATTACAAACTATTTGATTTTTGGAATTTTTTTTAACGTTATAGTTGCTTGCTTGATTGCTTGTTTAGATGCATTTTATTACTTGATTAATATGATGATATTTAAATGAACTAACAAATTTTTAAAGCTAAGGGAGACCGTCGAGTATTAAGGTATGCTCTATACCTTCTGATTGGGTGAAATAAATGATTAATTTAGAAAAGCATGCTCTTAGGTCTAATTTCCTATATTAAATATTCTGCAAATGTGTAGTGTGTACGGTTGGTTGGTGTGGTTCATAAAGTTTTAAACGGAGAGTCACCTCGGTGGCTAATGTGATGTTTGAAATTTAGGTTGGGTTATTCCAGCTGGGTTTGGGGCTTCACATTGTCCACCACTGAAGCTAAATATATTTATTCTGATAGTTGTTGTGTAATAACCCGATTTTGGGCTTAGTTGGAACAATGGTTTCAAGACCACAAATCTGATGAGGAAAAATTTTACTTTTATTATATTTTTATGGTATGTGGCTTCACAGAATGATTTCTTGAAAATTTCGTTCAAAAATTTCGACGTTTGGACACTCAATTTAGTCAAAAGGACTGAATCGTAAAAAGTGCAAAACTTGAGTTCTAGAAGCTAGAGGTGTCTAATTGCTATGAAATTTTAAATTGGAGGTCCTTAAATGGTAATTAGACCATTGGTTAATTTTTTGGACAAAAATAAACATGAAATAGGTGAAATAGAATATTTTTAAGTTAAGGGCATTTTGGTCATTTAATAATTAAAATGAATTAAAAACAAAATTAAAAGCCAATTTTTGTCCATCTTTAACCCCATCATCGAATTTCACAAGGAGAAACCATGACTAAGGTTTTTCAAGCTTCCAAGCTCGATTGTAAGTCCGTTCTAGCCCCGTTTTTAATGATTTTTATGTTTTTGAAATCCTCGTAACAAGATCTATCTATTTCTACCACTAATTGGAGATATAGTTAAAGTCTAGGGTTTTGAACCATGATTAATATGTGTGTATTTTTGTGTTTAATGGTAGAAAATGCATGTTTATGGTTAGCGAAACGACTTTCACTAAGTGATTATCGGTGAAAATGCCTAAAAGGACTAATTTGTAAAAGTTCTAAAATAAATCATAAAAGTGTGCTTTAATGAAAAATGTGGACAGTTATAAGTATAAAAGAGGTTTTTCTAGGCTTGGGAATTAAAGAAATTGAATAAATTTCATTTTTCGAGCTTAGGGGCAAAAATGTAAATATGTTAAAATTTAGGGGCAAAAATGTAATTTTTTCATAATATGATTTTTGGGTCATATTAAATAATGTGACTAATAAGTGAGCTAAATTTGATATTATAGATTAAGAAAAATGAGATTCGGGCCTAGAACGAGGGAAAAACAAATATTTGACAGTTAGGTCCTTTTCACCATTACTGGCATCGAGGTAAGTTTGTATGTGAATAATGCAATGCTATATTTATGTTTTAAATTGCTTTAATATTATATGATTTATATGATTGATATTATGAGCAAGTTTGATAATGCCAAGATAACAAAGAAGTCCCGGTTGAACCTTAGGAATAGATAGGATACAAATGTCATGACATTAGGGTTATGTGTGATTTCGTGTAAGACCATATCTGGGATATGGCATCGATATGTGATTTTGTGTAAGACCATGTTTGGGACATGGCATCGATATGAGACATCGTGTAATACCATAGCTGGGCTATCGGCATCGATATGTGATCCCATATAAGACCATATCTGGGATATGGAATTGGCATCTTACTATGTGTATGAGGTTTCCCGGGTATCCTTTAGTATTCCAAGTGGTTCAACGGGTAATTCAAAGATTATGTCAAAGATATGAAAAGATATGACTGTGTTACGAGTTCATACAGGTATGTACGTAAAGTTTATAAGCATTGGCTTCATGATATTATGAGTTCATGATCACTATGAAAGTGACCTTAAGTTAATCTTGTGAATAAGTATTTATATTGATGATATGTAAATTCATGGTAAATTCAGTTGAGAATCATGTGTTAGGCTTTTGAGCCATATCAAATTAAAAGATAAGATGTTTAGTTCACTTGATTTGTGATTCATTGGATATGTGTAAAAAAATGAAAGATTTGCATAATTGCCTATTAAAATGGTTATGAAAGTATGTGAAGTTAAGAGTTTAAATCATTGAAAGATGTTAAGCTTTAGGCTTGAAAATATGAATACGCATAATTAATGTGCATGTTACTATGAGGTTTGAAATGATTTGTTAATGATTATTATGGTATATTATATTGAAGAGGTTACTATCATTTGGAAAATGTTAAGATGTATTAAATTATGCTTATAAATTGAAGGAGGTAAGCATTGTGATTGAGTAAGTTATGCCTATGAAGATTTAATGACGTTTATGTTGTGTTATGTTATGTTTGTTGTATGACAAATGTATGACTATTGTTGCTTATTATTTTGCATACAAACTTACTAATCTTTGTAGCTTACTCCCCTTCCTTTCCCATATCTTATAAGGTTGTATGCTAGCTCAAGTTGGAGATCGCCGGAGATGCTATCACCGTAACATCCCGATTTTGGGCCTAATCAGAACAGTGGTTTCGGGACCACAAATCCGATAAGGAAAATTTTATTTTTATTATATTTTATGACCTACAATTTCACGGAATGATTTCGTGAAAATTTCATTCGAAAATTTTGACGTTTGGATACTCAATTTATTCAAAAGGACTAAATCATAAAAAGTGCAAAAGTTGAGTTCTGCATGCTAGAGGTGTCCAATTGTTATGAAACTTTAAATTGGAGGTCCTTATATGATAATTATACCATTGGTTAAGTTGGTGGGCAAAAATAGACATGGTTAGGCATGTTTCCAAAGTTTTTCATTAAGGGAATTTTGGTCATTTAGTTATTAAAATGAATTAAAAATAAAATTAAAAGCAAATTTTTGTCCATCTTCAACCTCTTGGCTGAAACTTTCATGGAGAAACCATGGCTAGGGTTTTTTAAGGTTCCAAGCTCGATTGTAAATCCTATCTAGCTCTGTTTTTAATGATTTTTACGTTTTTGCAATCCCCGTAACAAGATCTATCTATTTCTACCATTAATTTGAGCTAGGGTTCATATTTAAAAATTGAACCATGTGTGAGATGCATGCATTTTGATGTCTAATGGTAGAAAATGAGTATTGGGTATTAAATAAAAGACTTTTACTAAGCGATTTTCGATGAAAACGTCCGGAAGGACCATTTTATAAAAGTTGTAAAAGTGGTATAAAAGGGTGTTTTGATGAGAATTGTAGTTTTCTATAGTTATGAAAATGGTTCGGCTAGGCCCATAGAGTGAGAACATTGAATAAAAATCACTTTATGAGCCTAGGGGAAAAAGTGCAATTTTGACAAAGTTTAGGGGTAAAAACGTAATTTTTCCAAAATATGGTTTTTGGATCACATCAAATAATGTGACTAATAATTAGACTAAATGTGATATTACAGATCAAGAAAAAAGAGGATTGGACCTAGATCGGGTGAAAAATAGAAAATCGACGGTTAGGTTCCTTTTTGCTAATTTGGTGCTGAGGTAAGTTCGTGTGTCAATAATATTGCAATTCTATGTTTGAATTGAAAATTCTATATTATTATTGCATGAATGACATGATTTAATGTATTGAAAAGTGATGAAAGAATGGTATATAAAAATTGTAAGAATAATAATATATGACTAGTAGCACATGAAATGTTGGATGGTTCAATCATTGATGGTTTGCTATATAATATCTGAATATATTGAGAATTTGATATAACATGATGTTTTATTAAGTTGGATAACTTGTGAAAGAGTGAAAAATAAGGTAAGTTTGTATGTAAATAATATATCGTTTTTACTTATGTTATAATATTTTGTTATTATATGAGAGGTGGTCGCATATTGAATGATCACTTGATGTAAATTATGAATTGAAGTTGATTATGGATGAATTGATAAAATGTTGAAAAGTGAGGAATTTCCCGGTTGGACCTTCGGAATAGAAAATATACAAATTATCCGTTGTGAGAACACATGTGTAGTAATATGTGCAGACTACTATGTGTTTAAAATGGTTTTAGTTCACGTGTGTAGTACTAAGTGCATGCTACTACTTATACCAGATGGTTAGGTCACATGTGTAGTACTAAGTCCAGGCTACTATGCGTACCCGATAGCTTCGATCACATGTGTGGTACTAAGTGCATGCCACTATGTGTAAAAGATAGCTTTGGTCACAAGTGTGGTCCTATGTGAAGGCCACTTTCTGAAGAAGGTAGCTTTGAATACAAGGGTGGTACTGCAGGCCACCGGGTATCCGTTATTATTCCGATGTCTTCAATGGGAAATGACTAGGTGTAATTGAGTATGACTATATGATGAATAAGTGAAGGTTCGAGTGTGTAAACTTATGAGCAACGTGCTTGATCGAACTTTGGTAAGATTGATATGGAGTAAGTGTTACAATGAAAGTTACTACAAAGAAAACATGAAAGAGTGAAATTTAGTAATAAAATAGTTTTGGACAGCAGCAGTTGTGTGACTTTGAAAGATCACCAAAAATGGGTGGAAATCGAATTAGAAGTTGAATAAGATATGAAATAAAATCTTATTGAGTCTATTTTCATATAAAGGAAACGGTGTAAGTAAAAGAATTTCATATTACGAGATATTTGAATTCTTGTGAGACAGAGTCAGAATGAATTTGGAATCCCCTATTCCGACTTGAGAAAATCACTAGAAATTGTAAAAAAATAATCATGGGTTATGAATTATATGCTTAAAATCCTTAATGAGTCTATTTTCAAGGAAAATAGACTGGAGCATCATACAGGTCCCGTACTATGAGATAATTAATTCGTAGTGAAGAGAGGTCGGAACTGTCAGATAGCAAAATAGGGGTAACTTTAAAGAATAAACTGTACTTATTGGCTAAACCAAAAATTCTAAAAATTTTACGGTAAGAATATATATGAGTCTAGTTTCTGGAAAAATTAGCAGTTCTCAATTTTGAGTGTCGTAGCTTCGGATATAAATAAATTAATGACTATGACTCGAGAAAACAACTTAACTAAACTTTGAATAATTATAGAGAAATTGAAAAATAGCATGTTAATACATTGTTTATTATTTTTCATGCGAGCTTACTAAGTGTAAAGCTTACTCCCTCCTTTCTATTTCTTTTAGTGTTGTGAGGTCGGCTCAAGGTTGGAGATCATTGGAGGTAGCATCACACTATCAAGCCAATACCTTTGGAATATTGTTACATATGTTAGAATTATCAAGTGAGTGACATGTATAGGGACCTAGTTCTATGACATGTGTTATTATGATTTGGCCAAATGTATTGGCCTATTTTGAGCTATTGAATATGGCCATGTGATGTGGCTCATATTGATTATGGCTTGTAAGTATAGCTAGTCAAGTTATGATTTATTGCTTATGATGTGAAGATATGATTATGTTTGTTTGTCATGCATGGTTGACAATATGTCATGTGTATTGAATGCATGTTTTATGACCATGAATTAAATGTGTAATATGGAGATAAATAATAATGTTTGAACATGGAAGTTTGATGATAAGTTGAAATAAATTGGTACAAAGATAACTATGGTATGATTAGTCTTGGCTTAATGTGGGAATGTGTAATACATGCATGTTGATAGGTAAATGATATGTTTGTATCATAATTGAGGATGTTGAATGCCATTGGATTCATGTATATGTGTGTGCATGTAAGGGTAACAAAAAGGCTTGGAAAATAGCCTAAGAGTTAACTACACGGGATGAGACACGACCATGTGTCTCAACCGTGTGAGGGACATGGCCTGGTGACACGGGTGTATAGCTTGGCCATGTGGTTCAATTTATTTGCTGACGTCATAAACAGAGAGTTACACGGCCTGAGGACACAAGCATGTTGATGGCACACAGGCGTCCCCCTGTGTCCACACGGGCGTGTGACCCTGTTTCATGAGAAAAATTTCTAAGTTTTTTCCAGAGCTTTCCAAAGTTCTCAATTTAGTCCCGAACTCTTTCTAAAGTATGTTTTGGGCTTCGTAAACCCAAATAAGGAACTATGTGCATGTGATTGAATGTTTTAAAATATGAATAAAATTTTATGGCCTGGTTTGCATGATTGTTTGTGTTTAAGTCCGACAATACCTCGTATCCTGTCCCGGCGTCAGACATAGGTAGGGGATGTTACAATCACACTATCAAGCTATCATATTGGGTAAATGAACGCAAACCCTTGAGTCTATGGCATGTATAGGAACTTAGTCATTTTGTGTATGTGTCATTCTGATATGGTCAAATGTATTGGCTTGTAATGACTAAGGATTTGATTTGGTATGTAGCCACAAATTGGCTTATATTGGCTAATGAGTTGCAAGTATATTAATTACTCATATACCTATGTCAATGTCATTGTGTGATGTGGTTTATAATGGTATGTTAATGAAATTAGACTAGATGATACATGTAAGAAGTTGTTATGTTGAAGGTGATTGGGTATGTGTGGACTTGATAAAGTATGATGTTATGAGCATGTATGTGAAGGTAAGGAAATGATATGTTTAAGTCTTTATTGTTGATGTATAGGTTAAATTGGTCAATGAATGGCATGTAAATATTCGATAATGACTAGCTATTAGAATGGCTAGCTAAGGATATGCTTTGGTGTTTTGTATGCCTAAATGAAAGTTAGTACAAAGAAATAATGAAAGAGTAAAATTAGTATTAAAACAATTTTAGACAGCAGCAGTAGTATAAATTTGAAAAATCACCAAAAATTGTGAAAATCAAATTAGAGGTTTAAAATGTGAAATTAAACCTTATTGAGTCTAGTTTTACATAGAAGAAACGGTACAAGCAAAAGAATTTCATTTTATGAGATATTTGAATTTTTGTGAGACAACTTCAGAATGATTTTGGGTTCCCCTGTTCTAAATTTGGAAAATCATTAAAAATTGTATAAAAATAATTGGGGGTTCAAATTTATATGTTTAAATTATTAATGAGTCTATTTTCAAGATAAACAAATGGGAACATCATCTGAATCCTGTACTAATAGATAATTAATTTTTAGTGAAGAAAGGTCGAAACTATCAAACAGCAGAATAGGGATGAACTTGAAGAATTAACTGTACTAATTGGCTAAACCATAAATTCTGGAAATTTTATAGAAGGAAGATATTTGAGTCTAGTTTCGGAAAAATCAAGTGGATGTTAGTTTAGAATTCTGTAGCTCAAGATATAAATAATTTAGTGACTATGATTCAAGTGGACAATTTTGTTATGAACAGTAAATAATTGTTTTGGTATGTTTAAGCCTTGATTATGGTTGTGTTGGTAGTTTAATTGTGCCATGTTCAGTGCCATTGAAAGTGTGCATGTGAGTGTGCAAATGAGGGTGGCAAATGGCTTGGTAAATAGCCATAATCTTGGCCACACAGGCAGAGACACGGCCGTGTGTCTCAGCCGTGTGAAGGACACGGCCCTGGGACATGGGCGTGTGACCTTAAATTGTGTATGTCGTCATAAACAGAGAGTTACATGGGCTGAGGACACGAGCCTGTGTGACCACTCGGCTTACGCACACGGGCATGTCCCAAGCCACACAGGTGTGTGACCCCTGTTTTGATGAAAAATTTTCTGAGTTTTCAAAGTTTTTGGTTTAGTCTTGAACCACTCCCAATGCATGTTTTGGACCTCGTGGGCCCGTATAAGGGACGATATGCATGTGTATGAATGATTTTAAATTGAATGTAATTTTATGGCCCAGTTTTGTATGATTGGTTATGTTTAAGTCCGGTAATACCTTGTACCCTGTCCCGGCATCGGACACAGGTAAGGGGTGTTATATGTTGTGCTCAAGTTTTATGGATAAAACAACAACTTAAGAATTATAGAATTGATATAGATACCATTCCTATCAAGTGTGACAATACTAGTGCTATTTGTCTCACTAAAAACCAATCCAACATTTTAGGACTAAACACATTGAAATAAGGCATCATTTCATTAGATATCATAGTTCTAGAATATGTAGACACTTTGAACCAATTAACTGGCATTTTTACTAAACCTTTAGATAATGAGAGATTTTGGACACTTAGGAGAGAACTAGGTTTGACCACCTTGCCTTGACTTTATGTTAAATTTTTCCATGCACTTTGATTGAATTTTAAATTTTTATATTGTTTTTGTATTGCAAAAAGCTTGATGAGAAAAATATTCATGGCTCTTACATCCAAAAAGATAGAGGGAGTTTTATGTGGTTATTTGATTTATTTTGACATTATTTATCTAGTTTGACTTATTCTTTTGATGCTCTTGGACTTGTTAAAATGAACTTAATTTTATTAACTTAGTCATTTTTTTGAATTTATTTTGCTTTCATGAGATTGTGGTACAAGAATAGCGGAGAAAGCCGTTCAGTTGAAATCCAGGAATGGCAAGAATCCATCTAGCCAAAAACACAAGTGCAATTTCAAGAAAATTTATTATTATGAATATCACAAATCAGCTCGATTTTCAAAATTTTAACTTTTTACTGTGCAAGAAAATCGTTTTTGAATCAAATTTTTTTCAACAATAGCTACTCACTTACGGCCTTCGTCTTTCCTTTGTCTTGAGATGGCCCAACATCGTTTTTAGCTATGTATGATAATTCAGTCATAAAAATAGTATTAGTTTTCACTCAATCATATGATAAACACATCAATTAAATATACTTTGCATTTTATTCATTTTAGTCTTTATATCCAAAATGCTTATATTTTTGGATATTTAGTATCAAATCAAAACTGAGTTTCGTATTATTTCATTAGAGCCCTTGTACTTCTAATCTATAGCATAATTTCTTCACAACTTTTAATTATTTATAATTAAATAATTGGAGTTCAATATGAAAATTAAATTAATTAGTAATAGCAGTTTTATTGAATAAATAATTAAATTTGTTTTCTTATAGATTCTAGTGTAGTAAAGTTTTCATGACTCGAACTGAATTAGAATTTGGTTGAAAAAATAATTTAATTAAAGAAATTAATTTAATTTAATTAATTAATTAATATTTTAGGAATAAAAATAAATTATTGGGCAATAAAATTATATGAATTAATTTATAAATTAAATAATACATATAATTTAACCTAATAAAAAAATAGTAATAAACCCATTTGTGATGCGATAAGCAGCACACAGGGTGTTAGGTGTGGGTCCCATTATGTGGAAAACCCATAATTTCTGCCACATTTTATTGTCTCTTTTTGGTTTTGTCAAAAGTCATTTTTGGGGGGCTTTTAACAGGTGATGTGGGCAGAAATTTTTGCAGAGCTAAAACAAAAAAAAATCTCAAATTAAAACAGAGAGAAAGAGAGAAGAAAATTTCAGTTTTTCAAGTTTGGTGCAGCAGTGATCAACTCTTCGATCGAAGGTTCATCCGTGGTTCGATTGAGCTGATTTTTGGACAGCAGCTAGGCAATAAGGTGTTCTTGACTTTATACGGTCGGATTTTTCATCCGAGTCTTGTAGCATCGAAAATACCCATTTTTCAGCAGCTGCGTTTTTGGTGATATTCTCTCATTTTTCTCTCTTTTGCTAAAGATTATATATTGTTAGCCTTGTTGGAGTTGAATGCTTATTGTAGGCTTGATATTGTGATCTTGTAGTTGAACATTTGATGATAGTGGAACTCCTGATCGGACTCTAAAGTCCCGTGGTTTTTACCCTTGATTTAAAGGGGTTTTCCACGTAAAAATACCGGTGTCTCTATTTATTTTTGTTGTGGTTGCATTAGTTGATTTGTGGTTGATTAAGGTTGCTAGAGAACATATCTTGTGCTATTGTGCTTGCCATAATTTTTGAACAGGAGTTATAAGGAGAGAAAGAACACCGGTTGTGCTTTCGCTTTGTTTCGGTTGTTCGGTTTCTTCCCAACAAACTGGTATCAGAGCTTGGTTATTGTGTCAGATAATTATGGAAATTAATACGAGCAAGATATTATGTTGAATGGCACAAATTATCAACTTTGGCGGAATAAAATGAAGGACTTGTTGTTTGTGAAGGCTTTGCATCTTCCGGTCTTTACTACTCAAAAACCCGATTCGAAAAGTGATGAAGAATGGGAATTTGAGCATCAACAAGTGTGTGGCTTTATTCGGCAATTTGTTGAAGAAAATGTTTACAACCACATTGATCAGGAGACACATGCTCGAACATTGTGGGAGAAGCTTGAAAGCTTGTATGCTTCGAGGTCGGGCAATAACAAGTTGTTTTTGCTGAAGAAAATGATGGCGCTGAAATATAAAGAAGGAATGTCTATAGCTGACCATGTTAGTGAATTTCAGAGTGTGATGAATCAGTTGCTTGGTATGGGTGTCAAATTTGATGACGAGATTTTAGGACTTTGGTTGCTTGCTACTCTACCAGACTCTTGGGAGACCTTTCGAGTCTCACTCATTAATTCTGCCCCACAGGGTATTATTACTTTGGATTTGGCTAAGAGTGGTGTGTTGAATGAAGAGGTTAGAAGAAGATCTCAGGGTTCTACATCACAGTCCGAGGTGTTGGTTATCGAGAATAGGGGAGAAACAGAGACAAAGATGGAAAGGGTAGAGATAAAAGCCGAAGCAAGTCAAGATTAAGATACAAGAATCTTGAGTGTCATCATTGTGGTAAGAAAGGTCATATCAAGAAATATTGCTTCAAGTGGAAGAAAGAGAATAAAGGTGGTGGTGATAAACACGATCGGAATGACGATGAAAAATCCGAGCGTGTTGCTACTGTTACTCGTGAAGATCTGTTAGTTATTTGTGATGAGAATTTGGTCAACCTAGCATGCGACGAGACTAGTTGGGTGATTGATACTGGTGCATCACTTCATGTCACGTTGAGGAAGGAATTCTTCACATCTTATACTCCTGGTGATTTTGGGGTATTGAAGATGGGTAATGATGGTTTGGTTTCGGTTATTGGTATGGGAGATGTTAGCTTGGTGAGTAACAATGGAACAAAGTTAACTCTCAAGGATGTCAGACATGCACCGGATGTCCGTTTGAATTTGATTTCTGCAGGAAAGCTTGATGATGAGGGATTCTGTAACACCTTCAGTGAAGGGCAGTGGAAGCTGACTAAAGGCTCCTTGGTTGTGGCTCGAGGAAAGAAGAGCTCAAATTTGTACTTGATGCAAGCTTTGACTTCTCGAGAGACGGTGAATGTGACACTGAATGACAGCTCAACTGAGTTGTGGCATAAACGACTCAGTCACATGAGTGAGAAGGGGCTTAGCTGTTTAGCGAAGAAGAATCAACTTTCGGGTTTAAAGAATGCTACACTGAAGAATTGTGCTCATTGTCTAGTAGGAAAGTAGAGAAGAGTTTCATTTAGAAGCCATCCTCCTCATAGGAAATCAGAGTTGCTAGAGTTGGTCCATTCAGATGTTTGTGCTCCGATAAAAGTAAGATCACATGGTGGTGCACTTTACTTTGTGACTTTCATTGATGATTGTTCAAGAAAGCTATGGGTTTACACTTTGAAGTCTAAAAATCAAGTCTTTGAGGTGTTTAAACAGTTTCAAGCATCAGTTGAAAGGGAAACTGGGAAGAAGTTGAAGTGCATTCGTACTGATAATGGTGGCGAGTACACAGGGTCGTTTCATGAGTATTGTCTGTGACAGGGAATCAGACATCAGAGAACACCACCAAAGACTCCACAGTTAAATGGGTTAGCTGAAAGAATGAACCGAACATTGATTGAGAGAGTCAGATGTTTGTTGTCAGATGCAAAGCTACCAAGATCGTTTTGGGCTGAAGCTTTGAATACAGTGACACATGTGATAAATCTGTCTCCTAGTGTTCCTTTGAAAGGTGATGTGCCAGATAGAGTTTGGTTTGGTAAAGACGTGTCATATGGTCACCTACGTGTGTTTGGCTGTAAAGCATTTGTTCATGTTCCAAAGGATGAAAGATCCAAGTTGGATGCCAAGGCTCGACAATGCATTTTTATTGGTTATGGTCTAGATGGTGAGTTTGGTTATAGACTCTATGATCCAGTTCAGAAGAAACTCGTGAGAAGCAGAGATGTTGTCTTCATTGAGGATCAGACCATTGATGACATTGATAAGACGGAGAAAGTAGATTCACAAGGTAGTGGTGACTTGATCGATGTGAATCCGATTCCCCTAGACTCTTCACCAGATCCTATCCAGGATGATGTGCATGGTGATGTTAGTGGTGACCATCAGACTATAGGTGAGTTTGATACTCCCATGGATGATGTTGTGAATGATCAACAACAAGCACCTATAGCTCCACCAGCAGTTCCACTTCGAAGGTCTTCCAGAGATCAATGATCTTCTGTCAGGTATTCTCCTGATGAATATGTTCTTTTGACTGACGGGGGAGAACCTGAATGTTATGAAGAGGCTATGGAGAGTGAATGCAAAGATCAGTGGGTTGAAGCGATGAAAGACGAACTTCAATCCTTGCATGAGAACCATACTTTTGAATTGGTGAAACTGCCTAAGGGCAAAAGAGCTTTGAATAATCGGTGGGTTTACAGGTTGAAGCAAGAAGAGAAGTCTTCATCTCAACGATACAAAGCTAGATTGGTCGTCAAGGGTTATACTCAGAAAAAGGGGGTTGGTTTTGAAGAAATATTTTCTCCGGTTGTGAAGATGTCCTCTATCAGAACTATACTGAGTTTGGCAGCTTGTTATGACCTAGAGGTTGAACAAATGGATGTGAAAACTGCTTTTCTTCATGGTGACTTGGAAGAAGATGTAACACCCCGTACCCGAGACCGTTGCCGGAGTCGAACACGAGGTGCTAACCGACTTAATTCATTTACTTTTACAGTCCATTTTAAAAATTTCCAGGCAGTTGGCTAACTGTGTCACTGTCACCTTAAAAATCATATCTTGAGTTCTAAAACTCGAAAATCAGTTTCGTAATTTTTCCCTGAAACTAGACTCATATGTCCATCTACATATTTTTTTCTAGAATTTTTTTGTTGGTCCAATTAGTACAGTTTATTAGTTAAAATCTCCCCTGTTATAGGGTACGACTACACTGACCTTCATGCATTACGATTTGGATATCTCCCTGTACAGGGCTTCAATACTGATGCCGTTTGTTTCTATAGAAACTAGACTCAAATAGAAATCTATACATATATGGAATAACTTCTAAATGTCTCTGGTTAATACATAATGAATTTCCAAAGTCAGATCAGGGGATCCAGAAACTGTTCTGACCCTGTCTCACGAAAACTTTATCATCTCATAATATACTATTCATATGAACGTTTCGTTACTTTCCTATGAAAATAGATTCATCAAGGTTCGTTTTCATAATTTATTCACTATTTAATTCCATTCCTACTATTTTTAGTGATTTTCCAAATCTACATCACTGCTGCTGTCAGCATCTGCCTTTAAGGTAGACTTTACCTATTTCATAGTTTCCATGATTCAACTAGCCCTTTTAGCATAAATAGCACAAATTATGATAGTGATTAACCATTCCCATGGCCAATCCTTGTTAAGCATATCCATACCAAATGATTATAACATTATGCTCAAACATATATAAGCCATTTTCGCATGGCTATCCAAAATTATACAAATCCAAAGGGTCCATGACCCACAACAAAAAGGGTAGTCCTATACATGCCATTTCAAAGTTCAACCAAAAGTATACCAAAAGGAGCTTTGATAGTGTGGGCGACTTCGACTTCAAAATCCCGAGTCCGATAACTGAAGAACCAAAATCTATAAAACAGAGAATCAAAGAAACGGAGTAAGCATTAAATGCTTAGTAAGTTTTAAGCAAACAAAGTGTTCTCAATCACTATCATTGGTCATTCATTTCAACTGTTCGATGAAGTTAATCTAGAGCTTCATCTCGATCTATAATATCATTAAACGCAACACTTGGCTGCCACATATATACTTTCGAATAATAATGACCTAGATGGTCAAATATTTCCAAAGCACATTCTTCATGGATTTTCAACTTTCAATAATCCTTTCCACTTGTTCATAATCACATCCATACTTTTAAGTATTTCAACATGACAAGTACTAAATTACCATAGGCACATAAAGAACCAAACATATTCCTTATCACATATACGTAAGCTTACAAATCATAATCCTTACCTTGTACTGGCACATCTAGCTCAACCCAACTCATACTCAAATCATAAGGCTTTTGGGCAGAATATGCACTAATACATAAGAATATTTCATCGCATACTTTATTATACAAACATACCATTACCAATTAGATCATTCTCATATTTGGAGTTATAATATTAATCACATTTACCTACCTCTTTGATACTAATAATTCACCTCGAAATCACTCCACCGATGAGTAAGTAATACGTACCTGAACATCTTAAATACATAATACTTAATGCAGATACTCAATATCAAAGTCTTACTTGAATCCTAGCATTTAGCCGTCGGGTCTTTAAAGCTCGGATATAGTACGAGCACGAAGCCTACGGACATTAATCAGGATAATATTCTCGCATAAAGCCTGCGGGGTTTTAACCCGGATATAGTACTGACACAAATGCCCTTCGGGACTCATCACATTTATACACTTTCACATCCATCACGTTGGCCACTCGGCCCTGTCACATATATACACTTTCACATTCATCACATCGGCCATTAGGCCTTATCACATATATACACTTTCACATTCATCACATCGGCCATTAGGCCTTATCACATATATACACTTTCACATTCATCACATCGGCCATTAGGCCTTATCACATATATATACACTTTCACATTCATCACATCGGCCATTAGGCCTTATCACATATATACACTTTCACATTTATTCAAATATACTTCACATACCACATATACTATCATGTACAGACTTGGTCTTGGCCAAATCTACATCCATCACTTTCCAATGAATAATTCAATTTTACGCCATACTATCATTTCATATTCGAATACTCATAAGCTTACAATATCACGATTTAGAATTCAAGTATGGGTTTAATCAATAGCTTATGAGCAACTAAAACAAGTTTTATCCATGTTTACAACAAAATCACATATTCACTATGAGCTGTTTTCCTGAGCAATGGTAACTAAATTATTTATAACCGGAGCTACAAAACTCCAAATCACTTGCCGTTAATTTTTCCTGAATATAGACTTGTATATCTTCCATCCATAAAATTTCCAGAATTTTAGGTTTGGCCAATCAATACCAGATTTTTCTTAAAGTTTCCCCTGTTTCACTGTTTGACTAATCTGACCACTCTTCACTACGAATCAAATTTCTCATTTTACAGAATTAAAAATGTGTTGTATTTGATTTCATTTGAAACTAGACTCATTAAGGAGTCTAAGCATATAAATTTTATCTTATAACCATTTTTGTACAATTTATAATGATTTTCTAAAAACAGAACAGGGGATTTCGGAGTCATTCTGACACCGTCTCACACAACTTTAAATATCTCTTTATAGGAAATTTCTTTGCTCACAAGGTCTCTTTTATAAGAAACTAGACTAACTAAGCTTTGATTACATATTTTATTCAGCCTATAATTCCACGCCAACAATTTATAGTGATTTTCTAAAATCACGTTACTGCTGCTGTCCAAAGCAAATTATTACAATTTGCTCTTAAATTTCCAAGTCCAAACACTTATGAACTTACCTTTTGAGTTTAAGACATATCATGGCCACATCATATCTTATTAACTCAACTCATTATGTCCTATTTTGATTGGATTTACTCAACGTTTGATCACTTAAAACTTACCTCGGAAGTGGTCGACGATTAGGTATCCACGGCTATTCGTTTACATTCTCTTTTTCCCCTATCCGACTTTGATCCTCTTTACTCTTAAGCTAAAGCCGCAGAGCACTTTCGAACACCATCACTCAGCTTGGATTGAAGCATCGGATACAAAAACTTTAACCTTCATGTACAATTAATTTCGGCATTCAATCCCCTTAAATTTCAGCTTGTAAAACAATTAATAGCAGTTTTAGACATCATAGTCTTCACCCATTTAGACAACATTCTTTAACATCTAAATAGCTCATTTATATATCATTTGTTCATTAACAACACAATATTCAAACAGCATCAATACCACAATCAGATAGCATAAGCAGGGCAGCAATGAATAATACCAACAAGGTAAAATTCGGACAATGATTTAACATTTTCAACAATTGTCAAACACAAGAGAATAAAAGTTCAAGGAAAGCTCACTAAGGTTCCCAACACCGATTCTACCTATTCAATTTGCTCTTTCCCTTTTCTACTACAACCTTCTCCTACCTTGTTAGCTAAATACAATCAACCCCAAAGTTACAAAAATGGATTATAACAACACAAGCATTCACTAAATTCTTTTAACACAAGTGAGAAACTCTTCATCTACTAGACATGCAACATTTGCAACTAGAAAAGAAAATCTTCTCTACTCCCACATATTCGTCAAGCTCAAATCAACAATGCAACCAGAATTTGTCAACGAAAAGCTATGGGCAAGGGAGAGTTTAGAAGAGTTACCCTTCTACTTGAAAATTTTAACTTCTAAGTAACAAATTTCATGGTTTTCCACTACATGCAGCTGCCCTCTCCTTTCTAGCTTCATTCCTTTCTTCCTCTTTTCATTTTGGCCAAGAAGAACCGATTTCTTCTTTTCTTTCCTTCTCAAGTCACGGCAATGGGGGGAGGGGAACATGGATGAGACAACTTTGTTCTCATCACCCCTCCCTTTTCATTTCTTTATTACTAACCCTTTATTATATTCTTTCTCCCATAACACACTAACACAACATGTTTCCAACATGTTTCACCCCATAACATTTTGTCCACTCTCATGCTCATGGCCGGCCACTACTAATTAGGGGGGAAATTGACATGCAAGTCCACCCTTTTTATTTCATGCACTAATAGATCCTTATGTTTTGACCTATCACATTTCAAAAGTGTCACACATAAGTCCTATTGACTAAATTCACATGCAATTTACTAAATCAAAGCTTAAAACTTTCACACATTCGTATTCACATATAATAGTCATAAAATATGACGGCTAATTATTTTTATGACTCGATTTTGTGGTCCCGAAACCACTTTTCGACTAGGTCAAATTAGGGGTGTCACAGAAGAGCTTTACATGGAGCAGCCAGAGGGTTTTGTTGCACAAGGGAAAGAGGACTATGTGTGCAGATTGAAGAAGAGCTTGTATGGTTTGAAGCAAGCTTCAAGGCAATGGTACAAGAAGTTTGAGTCTGTTATGGGGGAGCAAGGCTACAAGAAGACTACTTCTGATCATTGTGTGTTTGTTAAGAGATTCTCTGGTGATGATTTTATTATTCTTTTGCTCTATGTTGATGATATGCTTATTGTTGGTCAGAATGCTTCTAGAATTGAGAAGTTGAAACAAGAGTTGAGTAAATCCTTTGCAATGAAGGATTTGGGGCCAGCAAAGCAAATTCTTGGCATAAGACTGACACGTGATAGAAAGGCCAAGAAATTATGGTTATCACAAGAGAGGTACATTGAGAAAGTACTTCAAAGGTTTAGTATGGACAAAGCTAAAGCGGTGAATACTCCTTTTGCTATGCACTTTAGATTGAGTGTTAAGCATAGTCCTTCCACAGAAAAGGAGAAGGAAGAGATGCAGAAAATTCCTTACTCTTCAGCCGTGGGTAGTTTGATGTACGCAATGGTTTGCACGAGACCAGACTTGGCTTATGTCGTTGGTACAGTTAGTCGGTTTCTTTCTAATCCAGGCAGAGAGCATTGGAATGAAGTGAAGTGGATTATGAGATATCTTCGTGGCACTTCCAACATGAAACTTTGTTTCGGCAATGAGAAACCTGTTCTTGTTGGGTATACAGATTCAGACATGGCCAGAGACATTGACTCGAGGAGATCTACTTCAGGTTACTTAATCACTTATGCAGGGGGAGCTGTGGCATGGCAATCGAGACTGCAAAAGTGTGTTGCATTGTCCACCACCGAATCAGAGTTCATTGCAGCAACCGAAGCGTGTAAGGAGATGGTTTGGATGAAAAAGTTTGTGCATGATCTTGGTTTTACTCAAGAGAAGTATGTCCTGTACTGTGATAGCCAGAGTGCTATTCATCTTGGTAAGAACTCAACTTTTCATGCTAGATCTAAGCATATTGATGTGAGGTACCATTGGATACGAGATGTTCTTGAAGCTAAGCTGTTAGAGCTTGAGAAGATACACACTAATAATAATGGTGCTGATATGTTAACGAAGGCCTTACCAAGAAGAAAGTTTGAAGCATGTTGTTTGACCTCCGGCATGGAGGCATTCCCCACATAGTTGGAGGGGGAGATTTGTTAGGTGTGGGTCCCACTATGTGGGAAACCCATAATTTCTGCCACATTTTATTGTCTCTTTTTGGTTTTGTCAAAAGTCATTTTTGGGGGGCTTTTAACAGGTGATGTGGGCAGAAATTTTTGCAGAGCTAAAACAAAAAAAAAATCTCAAATTAAAACAGAGACAAAGAGAGAAGAAAATTTCAGTTTTTCAAGTTTGGTGCAGCAGTGATCAACTCTTCGATCGAACGTTCATCCGTGGTTCGATTGAGCTGATTTTTGGACAGCAGCTAGGCGATAAGGTTTTCTTGACTTTGTACGGTCGGATTTTTCATCCGAGTCTTGTAGCATCGAAAATACCCATTTTTCAGCAGCTGCGTTTTTGGTGATATTCTCTCATTTTTCTCTCTTTTGCTAAAGATTATATATTGTTAGCCTTGTTGGAGTTGAATGCTTGTTGTAGGCTTGATATTGTGATCTTGTAGTTGAACATTTGATGATAGTGGAACTCTTGATCGGACTCTAAAGTCCCGTGGTTTTTACCCTTGATTTAAAGGGGTTTTCCACGTAAAAATACCGGTGTCTCTATTTATTTTTGTTGTGGTTGCATTAGTTGATTTGTGGTTGATTAAGGTTGCTAGAGAACATATCTTGTGCTATTGTGGTTGCCATAATTTTTGAACAGGAGTTATAAGGAGAGAAAGAACACCGGTTGTGCTTTCGCTTTGTTTCGGTTGTTCGGTTTCTTCCAAACACAGGGATCCTGGAAGGGGTGTGCACCGCCTACCCCTTTCGATTAATTTGTGTGTTTCCTATTATTTAATTTATGTGTAAATTCTCCTAAATTTATTCTGATTAATTGGTTTAAGTTAAATTATTTATTCAATACCCTTTTGTGGAATTCTATTTTTAGCCCCAAGTCCACTGCGTTTGTTTTGAAAATTGGGATAAAAACCCTTTAGATGCCAACGCACAGAAGGCATGGTGGAGGCATCCTCAATCTGTATTTAATAATTCATTCTAATTGAAATTATCATATAATTAGTTAAATGTAACTTAAAAGTTAATAAAAAGAGTAAATTATATCATTAGTCATTAAATTATAAATAATTTTTTGTTTTAGTTATTAATCTATTTAAAAAATTTTATTTAAGTAATCGAATTGTTAAAACTAATGTTATATGATTTTTTCTATTTGTATTATCTACATCAATTTTTTTCCAAATATAATTTAAATAAAATTTTTTAAATAATTAAATATTCAAATTTTATTTTTTTATTTTGTTAAGCGACTAAAACATAATTATAATTTACTAACTAATAATGTAATTTATTCTAAGAAAAAAAATGACTTTTAGCAAATGGAAAGTTAACAATAGCATGTGGGCTGAGGTGTAGTTAAGGTGCTGGCAGGATCTCAACTCTAAAAATAGAAAAATTTTATTTAAGTATTGTAAAAATTTTAAAATTTTAAATTATAAAATTACATGTTCATCCTTTATAAATAATAAAAATTTAATTAATTATTTAAAATTATAAAAATATAAACTATTAAAATAATAAAATTATATTTTTACTATTATAAAAATTATAATTTAATTTCAGAAAGGTTTCAACAGGGGCGAAACCAGGGGGCGGGCATGGGCCTCGGCCCCCCTAAAATGGAAAATTTTCATTTAGGCCCTTTAAATTTTTTTAAAATTTTAAATTAGTAAAGGTAAAATTATACTTTGACCCCCCTAAAATTATAAAAATTTAATTTAATACTTTAAAAATTATAAATATATAAACTATAAAAAATTAAAATTTCCTTCGACTCCCCCAAAAATTCTTTTCTGGCTTCGCCTGGGTTTCAACCTCCTGGAAAGTAACATGAGAGTTTGGACATATAATATTTGGGGTTGGAAATGGAATTTAGGAGTAATTATAAATTTTTAGCTTTGGAAACAGGTTTGGAGTTAAAAAGGAGGGTGTAAGAAATTGAAGCAAGCACGCAACCCAAGTTTTGAACGGTATACGTACATTTCATATCCATAAGCACTTAGAATTGCTGTTCAAATAATAGCCACTCGCACCGTACGGCAATAAACCGTCCACGACTAACTTCATTCATAGCCACCCGTACAGTACGGCTATAAACCTTCTACAAAAGCAAATCAATTTTGATACATGGAGTGAAAATATTAAATTTTATTTATGAAGGCTATTAATTTTTAAATTTAAAAATCATTCGACTTGGTTGAGATCTAATTATTTCTGAATTAATATATTTTCATAGCATTTAAAGGTTTATTTTTTAATTTTAAAATATATTTTAAATCACTTAATTTCGAGTTGAGGTCTTAAGTTGTAACAATTTTAGTGAAATTATGCGAATCAAAATTTTTAGAAAACTTATTAAGGAAAATGATAAGTTTTAAATTTTAATTCGAATTTAAATTATATTGAGATCGATTTAAAATTTAATTTTTATTATATATTAATTAGATTTTATTAAATTTAGTTTAAATTTAGTTCTTATTTGAATGTAATTAATTAGCCTATATAAATTTCTCTTCATTATTTTTTTTTTGTGCAATATTACTTTTGTTTAACGGGTTGTGGGAATTCATTTAATTTAAGATGCATTTCTCAATGGGATCAAATAATGGTTTATTTCTTTATGGTTGAATATTTATTTGTTATTCTTAAATTTATTATTTTAATTATTTTTGTTTGATCTTCCTCCATCGCCCGTTACCACACCCCTTTCTTAAGCCTATGCTTTAATCAGAAGCAAAACAAATTGGAAGCAGAATAAGCAAACAGGATTTCCGATCAAACAAAATGGCAACTGTTTTAGATTCCCATTTCTTAGCTCTAACTGCCATTGTAACTGTATGTTTTTATTTTCTCCCTCTCTCCCTCCAAAATAATTGATGTTTGATTTATTTGGGGTTTTGCTTGTGCAGTTGGGATATCAAATATTTTTCTTTATAATCACTGCTCTTCTCAAGTTCGATAAAGTCACTGACTTTGCAGGTACCTCATCCATAAATTTAGCTTCTTTAATTGTCCTTTTAAACTTTTATTAGAGCATAGGAAAGGTAAAGACCCATATAACAATTCATACAATTCTTCAAATGTGAATTCATTGGTTTCTAAATGATATCGTCTTTGTTTTCTTTTGCTCAGGAAGCACGAATTTTGTTATAATTGCTGTGTTGACTCTGATAATTAAAGGATCATGGCATTTTCGTCAGGTAATTTGGATTGACTGCGTAAAAGTTTGCTTCAAACTTCACTGGTTTAAACTGTTCTTCATCTGTTAGGTGTTGACTCATTTTAGATGGTCCTTAAAGCTCATTTATACTGTTCTTGCACCTCCTGTTTGTATGTACTGATTTTGCAACTCTGCTTTCCAGGTAGTATTGACTTCGCTTGTAGTAATATGGGGGCTACGCTTGGCAATTTTTCTATTGATGAGGTATAATAGTATGAAATTTTATTAACTATTTTTTCCTTTTCTTTTTTGTTTATATATATTTGATGATTTAATTGAAAGATTACCAATATCATGTGAAATGCGTTCAGAATTTTGCAATGGGGCGAGGATCGACGTTTTGATGAGATGCGCAGTAATTTGGGGAAATTAGCAGTTTTCTGGATATTTCAGGTCTTCTTATCTGTCTGATCACACCCATTTCTTTGCTGTTTATCAGTGTGACATCTAATAAACTTTACTGCACCACAATCTTTACATGCATTGCAGGCTGTCTGGGTCTGGACCGTGTCTTTACCTGTAACCGTGGTTAATGCTAGTGATAGAGATCCATCGGTTCGGGCTGAAGACATCATAGGGTGGATTATGTGGTCAGTGGGTATCTCTTTTGAAGCTGCAGCTGACCAGCAAAAGCTTTCTTTCAAAAATTCCCCTGAAAACAGAGGAAAGTGGTGCAATGTTGGAGTATGGAAATACTCTCGCCATCCAAACTATTTTGGTGAGGTGAGCATCATGATTTCCCAGTGTCACCAGTTATGCATCTGGTTGCTTTGCTTCCCTAGATGACTCTAGCTACTACTAGTGCTTGATTTATTCTAAGATCCCTTCCTTTGATAAATAATTCCTCCAAATGATTCTTAACAAATATTGGCTAGATTTTTCTTTGGTGGGGAATTTTCGTTGCCTCTACTCCTATACTTGAAGGTGCTGAATGGCTGGTGATTCTTGGGCCAATCTTTCTGACATTGCTGCTTCTTTTTGTTAGTGGCCTACCATTGCTCGAGGTTTGTTTTCTTACCTTCATTTTTTTATATTGTAATATTTTGCCACAATTTTGCAATCTGCTTAACTGATGTTATATTACATGTATGGGACACAGGAGTCTGCAGACAAGAAATTCGGGAATGTTGCTGCATATAGGATTTACAAGGAAACAACTAGGTTTGTCATCTTTCTGCTATTTAATCTCTTCAACTATGAACTAAGGAAGGAAGTTACTGAGTCTAGCATTTTTCTGATTTCAGCCCTCTCATTCCACTGCCACAATCAGTATATGGGAACCTACCGTTATGGTTCAAAGCCATTTTTCTCTTTGAATTTCCCTTTTACAGTCGGAGTTTGCCACAAGAAGGGCTAAACTGGTGAGACTAAATCTAATCTTTTTGCAAATGGTTGATATTGGGCTGTTATACAATCTTATTAAATCTATTTTCCTACAATGTTATGCTATATAATCCATCATTGAATGGACATTAAAACTTAAATATCAAACATATGTTGATGAACGCATCGTACTTGTCCAATGCGGTGCACCTACTACCTAGAAGACCAAGGATGAAAAAACCAGACAGAGGTCAAACTGGCTTACTGCTCACCTGTCTAAGCAGTTTGATTGACCATTTTAATTAAAAAGGATTTAAAAATTAATATAAATAATTTAATGTTAAATAAGAGAAATATAGTAAATAAATATAAAGGTACGTATTTGGCTTTAGTACAGTTCTGATATAAAGCAAGTGTTTAAACGTTCAAAGCTAACTAACAATTACTGGGTGCAGTGGTAACCCATTTTTACTTGTTCAGCTAATTACTGGTTCTATGCATCACCTTTGGACTAAATTGGCATTTGGTTCTAATTGGACCAGTATAGTTCTTTAACCATGCATGTGACCTATGTTCCTCTGATATGAGTATATGGTTGACACCTATATATTTAGTTTTTTTTCCCTATATTTCATATATTTGGAGGGCTTTTGAAGGATTATATTCTTATACTCGTATCTAGGTATATGTCAAAAACGAGTGTTTCAAGAAAAATGAAGAGTGGAAGAAATATAACATATGACCTATGTTGCTTGGACACAAGAATATCGTTGATGTGGGCTTATGTAATTTTTAATGTATTTAGAAGGTATTTTAGAGCATCATATCCCTATACTCGTATTTGGATATACATTGAACACGGTTGTTCTAGAAAAATGAAGAATGAAAGTAATGTAGCATTTGACAATGCCAACCCTACCAAAACATTACATAAAAGTATAAATTATAGTTAGTAATTCAAGATATTTCTATTTCTTTCACCAACTCTTTCTACCTCTTGAACATTTTAATAGATTGAAAATCATATCCAACTTGCTCATTCTCTTTTTCCTTTTCTTTCAACACATGTACACTATTAACTTAACCTTTGTCCCTTTTTCATTAGAGACTTCATTTTTACATTTTGAATATACTTATACGCAACTATTTAAACATGTCCAAGTGTTACGGGGGTTAGAATTTTAGTTTAGTAAACCGCGTGGTCTTAGATAATTTCTTAAGTTCAAATCCTGTATAAGTTAGCTTACTTTTGAAATGTGAATTTTCGCGGAAATTCACTAAGGCATTGAAGCAAAGGGGAAACAAACTCGAAAGATAAAAGAAGGTACTAACGAACAAAAAATCGCAAGAAAAATATCGCACACAAAGTGTTTTGAGTAAATACTATCAATAGTATTCAATTAATAAAAAAGGATTACAACTAAGTGAATACAAATGAGGGGGAAGGCTTCTATTTATAGTTGAGCTCCTCCAAAACCAACGGTACAAATTGAGTTACATTAACAGTTGAAACTTGTGCATATCTACAATTGAGAGTTCTAAGAGATTTAAACTCTATACAATCTTATCCTTTTAGAATTTACATTATTTACCTTGATACTCTAGTTTTACTGAAGTGTTTCATTGGGCCACTAAGGTTTCAAGTAGATGGGCTTCTCTAAGGGTTCCACGAATCAGGCCAATTCATGTGGGTCAAATGAGCCTCATTTAATAAGTTAACCTCTATGGAATATTCTATGTACAATGTTAACGACTTTGATCCGCAGCCTATGACATTTTCCCTCACTTATTCTCACGATGCCCTCGTTGCTTCCTTGGAATGGCATTGGTTTGACTCATCTTGGAATGGTCTTGATGCCTCAGTTAATTTTTAACTACTCTCTCTGTCTGGTAGTTTTGCCTCTCGGATTGTTTGCCTAGGCTTATGTCTCCGTCATCACCTAACTCGCACTGTATTTCTCTTTTGTGCATCTTGATTGTAAGAGGCCACTGCTCTTATTTGCCCCCATTGTGACTTGCCTCGATCGAGATCCTTTTGATCCGCAAAAATAGGCTTAGGCATGCCTACATTGAACACCGGGTTTATCTTGAGTCTTGTTGTTAGCTTTGGTTTGTAAGCCCATCGGCTTACCTACTTCAAAACTTTGAAAGGGCCCTTGTGTTTTTGCCAAGCCAACAATAAGTCATAATGCAAAACACTAGATCTGTGTTGGAGATGTACCTCGATTGTAGCATTTACTATGTCCCATTGTCCAATTTACATCACCACTTTTCCCTTAAGTATAATGCATAACACACATTTCTCATAGGTGGTAGCCCTACTGATAACTCAACAGGCTTCAAAACAGTATTCTGCCCCTCTACTATTTTCAAGAGGGTCTTTATAGCACTCTGATCTACCAAGTCAATATCCTTACCACATGGAACATCTTTGGTTAGCTTGATTGCCGAAAATACCTTGGTTCAACTCTTTGTGTCTCAACTTATTGGCACAACGCATTGTTGTTGTCGAGTACCCAAGATGCAAATGCAGTCGGAAAAAGGAATCAACAAAGTATAAATCTTGTCAATGATATTTAGGCCAAGCACGAAGTCATAGTCATCTAAGTAAATTACCTCAAAGTCTTCCTTGTATTTCCATTGATCAATTTGCACCTCAATTCCTTGTGCTACTCTCACAGTTAGAACATATTTGGAATTAACATTCTTGATATTTTTAGTTAATTAACTAACTGAGAGACCAAATTTACCCACAGCTTTCTGTGATATAAATAAGTTTGATGCCCCCGTATAAATAAGAATACTCTTCCTTTAACCTGCGATGTTGATGTCCACATACATCAACTCATTTCGCTTGCAATTCCTCTTTATCTTTACAAAATTGAGTATCATCGACCCAAGTTTTAAAGCCTCACTCTCAACAGGCTCCGCTTCATTTTCTTTATTGATGTTGAACATCTTGGATTGATCTGGACAGTCCTGTATCCTATGCGAACTACAACATAAGTGCTTCACGGCTTCTTCTTATTCTCTCTAACTTTTTTGGCTTCGACAGAATGCACAATTTAACCAAGTCTCATTGATGTTCTGTCTGGCTCATCGTCCATTTCAAATGGTAAAAAAACAAATTTCTTTGTACAGTCCCTCACCATATACGAACCACCACAAAAGAATCTTTTCACTAGCCCATTCGGTTTGTTGTTGGGCTTCTATTTCCCATTATGCGGTCTCCTATTACCACTATTTTTACCGTTGCAATTTCTATATTTCTCATAGTCTCTCTCACCATTTCCCTTTTTTTTACTTGGAAGATTTGAACTTGTCTTTACTCGAACCAAGTTCGATAAAGGATTCCGCCTCAACCATGATTACAATAAGCTTAGTGATACCTTGTCGACGTAACTTGTTTTGCCCAAGGTTTCAACCCGTCTTTGAACTAGTAGAAAGCTTCTTTCTCACTCAAGTTAGAGATTTGAAGTATCAATTCACTAAGTTTCTATCATCCTCTTGAACAGTATCTTGTTGCGTAAGTCGTCACAACTTAACCCGAGTCTCCTAAGCATACTGCGGGTAAAACTTTTTTTTTCATTTTTTTCTGGAACTCCTCCCAAGTCCCAATTGTGGTACCATTTTGCCTCTCATCTATGGACCTACGATGCCACTATAAAATAGCGACATCAGTAAAAGAAACTGTAATAGTGTTTACCTTAGTGACATCATCCTCGATGCTTATTGCATGAAAGTACTGTTCCATCCACTAGAAAAAATTGTACACATCTTTCACAAACCTCGTCGCTTCAAACTTTTTCGGCTTAGGGATATCCAGCTTACACTGTTTAGAAATGGAAGCCAACATTCGTTTTCCCATAGTAGCTCTGCAGATAGTAAGCTCTCTCTCGAGCTCCTCAATCTTTACCATCATAGCCTTAGTTTCTTCCTTCAAAGCCTTAATCGAAGCTTCAAGAACATCATTCCTCTTAGTTAACTTTTCGGTCTATTCACCCATGGTGGCATTTTAGGGCCTCTTTCAACACATCTCGATTGGCACTAAGAGCCTCTGCCATACAGTACTTGAGTTACACTTTCATTGAATCTAACTCATTTGTGCATCCTTCAACTATCTTGAGTGTTTCTTTCCCACCTCCCATGGATTCCTTAAGATTGGTCACCTGACCTTCCAAAACTGACATCATATTCCTTGATCTGCTATTTTTCCTAGACTTTCCACTAGTCTCCATTAGGACATTCTGTTTATTTTCTCTTTTTGTCATCTCAATCGATACCTTCAAACATTGGTTTAAATACTAACTGTCACGGGGCTAAAATTTTAGTTTGGCAAATCGCGTGACCTTAAGAGATTTCTTAGGTTCAAATATTGCCTAAATTAGCGTAGAAATTCTTTAAGGCAATGAAGCAAGGCAGTAGCAAACTCGAAAGACAAAAAAAGCTACTAACGAACAAAAAGCCACAAGAAAAATAGAGCACATCATGTGTTTGTGCCTAAAGAATTAAATGATGTGGAAGACCTCAATTTATAGTAGAGCTCTCTCAACACCAACGATATAGATTGAGTTACATCGACAGTTGAGATTTTTGCCTATCTACAATTGAGAGTCCTATGAGATTTAAACTTTATACAATCTTATCATTTTAAGATTTGCACTATTTTCCTTAATAGCTCTAGTTTTACTAGAGTGTTTCGTTGGGCCACCAATGTTTCAAGTAGATGGGTTTCTCCACAAGTTTCACGAATTAGACCCATTCATGTGGGTTAAATGAGTCTCATTTAATAAGTTGACGTTCTGTGCACAACAATCACGGATTTTGAATTTGTAACCCGTAACACAAGGCTATATTTAGCAGAATAAAAATAGTCAAGAAATGGGATTAATTATTATTGTAGCATTATACTAACAACATACCATAAATTATAGAACAACTCAAATTAAGATTTCTTATAATATGGTTTTATTTTTTTTTCTTTGGTGGATAAATAATATGATTATATGCATTCTTGTGGTTGCTTATTACTACTTCTCTCATATTTTTTTTCTATATATTAACTTCTAATGTTACATAATTCCATTGGTAATAAAATTTAATTGTGATAAAATAAATACGAATGATTCCCTAATTTTTTAGTTCACAAAATAAAAAAGTTGTGATACACTAATAGCTAAGTTTTTAATTCTCCAAATAACATTAAAAGATTATCATGATTACATTTTATTAAATTTGTGGTTTGTGTTTTTTATTTAATTTATTTTCAATATACCCGAAGGGTATGTGTTAATTTACTTTGGCCTCAAGTTTAAAAGCTTTATTAAGATCGGGTGAGATAATATTTGTCCCAAACAAATATACATATATATATATTTGAAACCAATAGGATATAAATGTTGATAATTTTGAAATGCTTTGATACAAGATCATTTCCTTTTGTGCAAGGTGTAGAATGAGGCAAGAAGAAACTAAGGATGAATTGAAGATGGGTTAGTAGTAAGTCGGTTGGTGATTGTGTGTAGATAGTCTCCATTGCTCATCTTTTATCATATGGATGACCATGGCCTACCTTAGCTTTAGTAGGTCTTGTAATACCCCTTACCCGTATCTGATGCCGGGATAGGGTACGAGGTATTACCGGGCTTAAACGTACACAATTTCATAAAATCGGGCCATAAAATTTTATTTAAATTAAAAACATTCAATCACATGCATAATGTCCTATACACGAGTTTTGGAGGTTTTAAACATGTATTAAGCGGTTTGGAACTAAACCGAGAACTTTAGAAAGTTATGGGAAAACTTAGGAAAAATTTTCATGAAATAGAGTCACACGACTGTGTGGACACAGGGACACGCCCGTGTCCTCAGGTCGTGTAACTCTCTGTTTATGACTTCAGCAAAACAAATTGAACCACACGGCCAGGCCACACGTCCGTATGCTAGGCTGTGTCCTCTACACTGCTGAGACACATGGTCGTGTCTCTGCCCGTATAGCTAGCATTTAGGTTATTTTCGAAGCCTTTTGTTACGATTAATCCCTCACATTTTTACACACATTAAAGATATTCATCATGGCATCATTTTAATGATTTAGCATACTTCACTAAGGTATATTCTTAACATCAACATGCTATCGTTCATGAGTTACACATAATCGTATAGTGCCAAATCTTGACACAACAATCCATATTCATTTTCCCTGTCATATGATGACCGTTTATACTAAATTTTCATGATCGGCGACTTATCAAGTGACCTTATTTAAACATCAAGCATTCATGTCCAATCATCATTGTCTTATTTCCATATCATACAATTACTTCATCGCTATGACCATTTCGATTGGTCATGAAGCATTTATTATACACATATGTCTTAAGACCAATCATGCATGTCCCACAAGCATAAACACATCATCGCATCACAAGCATTAGAACTTAGAATGGATAACTAGGCTTACAAGTCACCATCATTATGAGCCACATCTCATGGCCGTATACAATGAATTAATGTAAGCCAATACATTTGGCTATTCATAACGACATCTATCATAAAACTAAGTCTCTATACATGCCACTCACTTGAATGTGCTTAATACATATATGTCACTACTCCAAAGGTGATGACTTGATAGTGTGATACTGCCTCTGACGATCTCCAACCCCGAGCTAATCTGTCAATGCTAAAGAAATGGAAAAGAGGGATTAAGCTTTATAGTTTAGTAAGTCCGTATAAAAATAATAAGCAATAGGTCAACATGTTTCTCAAGGTAATACAATCATAATTATATTTTTACTTATGTTCTGGTCGAGTTGTTTTCTTGAGTCATAGTCCCTCATTTATTTATATCTTGAGTTACAGAACTCCAAATCAAGATCTGCTAATTTTTCCTGAATCTAGACTCACATATCTTCTTACCATAAAATTTTCAGAATTTTTGATCTAGTTAATAAGTACAGTTTATTCTTTAAAGTTTTCGTTGTTTTGCTGTTTGACAGCTTCGATATCTCTATAATAAAAATTAATTATCTTACAGTACGAGTTTCGGATAGTGTTACCGTCTATTTCTCTTGAAAATAGACTCATTTAGGATTTAGTCATACGAATTCTAGCCCACAATTATTTTCATACAATGTTTAATGATTTTCCAAAGTTAAGACAGGGGAGCCCGAAATCACTCTGACCCTATCTCATAAAAATTCAAATATCTCAAAATATGAAATTCTTTTGCTTACACCGTTTCTTTTATGTAAAACTAGATTCAATAAGCTTTAATTTCATATTTTATTAAGTCTCTAATTCGATTTACACAATTTTTGGTGGATTTTCAAAATCGGGCTATAGCTGCTATCCTAAAACTATTTTAGTGCAATATAATGATAACTATCATATGTTCACTTTCAACTAATCGCGAACTCACCATTTCATGAATTCCATGTTCAAATGCACAATATAAGTTAGCATGATATTGCAACAAAATTCATAATCATAATTCATACATCTTAGCTCACTGATATCTCAACATTTTAAAGTTTCAATAACCATAAGCTTAGTGTACATACATGTACTATACATTCTTACCCATTTTATTCCAGTTTTTATCCCATCTTGATTGGCCTATTGAACCACTGAAATGCTAAAGGACACTTGGGATTATCATACACCAAATAAAGTGCCAATGCCATGTCTCCGACATGGTCTTACATGAATCCACATATCATCGTTGATGCCATGTTCCAGACATGGTCTTACACAGGCACACATATCATTGTCGATGCCATGTCCCAGACATAGTCTTACACAGGCACATATATCATCATCGATGCCATGTTCCAGACATGGTCTTACATAGGCACATATATCATTGCCGATGCCATATCCCAGACATGGTTTTACACAGGCACACATATCATCGCTGATGCCATGTCCCAGATATGGTTTTACACTGGCACACATATCATCGTCGATGCCATGTCTCAAACATGGTTTTACACTGGCACACATTAATATGGTGTCATGATACCCGAATCTTAAGCATTCCTCAGAGTCACCAGGGATTTTCGAGATACAAAGCTATCATCACATTTTCATTAAATCATCATAAGTCAATTCCAATAAAGGCATAAATCCACATTTCGTACAATATCAAGTATTAAGCACATGATAATGAAGTTGATGAATTACTTTTACACAAACTTACTCGTTTCAAAGAAACATCATATTCCATCAAACTTCTAATATATTTAATCATCCAATATCATGTTAACGACATTTGAGCTATTGATTACTTCATGGGGTTCATTACTTTCCCATACACAATATCATTAACATATAATTCAATACAATTATAGCAAAGTGGATTTCAAGTAAAATAACAATAACAAAAATAACATGCTTATTTAGTCACACGAACTTACCTCGAATACAATTATGACCAACTATTCTAATTTAGTCCATAATCTCAAACTTTCCCGATTTAAGTCTGAATCTTGGTTTTCTTGATCTAACATTTCAAATATAGTTCATTTATTATTCACATTATTCAAATTGAGCCAAAAATTTACTTTTACAAATTTATATTTTTACCCCTAAACTTTCACTTATTTACACTTTGGCCCCTAAGCTCGTAAAATGATTTATTCAATTTCCTTGCACTTTAAGCCAAGCGGAATAATTTTCATAACTATAGTAGCCCAAAATTTTCACTAAATCACACTTTTATGACAAATTTTATAATTTCTACAAAACGGTCCTTTTAAGCATTTTCACCGAAAATCACTTAGCAAAAGTCATTTATTTAACACCCAACATTCATTTTCTACCATTAGACATCAAAACACATGCATATCACTCATGGGTAAAATTTTAAACATGAACCCTAACTCAAAATAATGGTAGAAATAGGTAAATCGAGTTACCGGGACTTTAAAAATGTAAAGAACATTAAAAACGGGGTTCAAGATCACTTACAAATGAGCTTGGAAGTTTGAACCAAACCCTAGCCATGGCTTCCATGGTAGATTCGGCTGATACATGAAGAAGATGGAAAAATTTGACTTATTTTAGCTTTTTAATTCTTTTAATTATTAGATTACCAAAATGCCCTTAATGAAAAACTTTTAAAAACATATCATACCATGTCCATTTTTGTCCACTAATTACAAAATGGTTTGATAACCATTTAAGGACCTCCAATTTAAAATTTCATAACAATTTGACACCTCTAACATGTAGAACTCAACTTTTTCACTTTTTACAATTTAGTCCTTTTGACTAAATTGAGTGCCCAAACGTCAAAATTTTCGAACGATATTTTCACGAATTCATTTCATGAAATTGTAGACCATATAAATATAATAAAAATGAATTTTCTCACGTCGGATTTATGGTCCCAAAATTACTATTCTGACTAGGCCCTATTTCGGGATGTTACAAGTATGGTTTTGTAGTTCTTTTAGCCATCCTCCATGTGTCCTGCATTAGATGGATATAACATTTTCTTCTGAGAAGAACATTGGGTTTGAAGCCGTCAATTACCCTTCTCTTTTTATTTTTTTATATGGTACGAAGACTACAACTTCATTTGACCATGTCTGCTTAAATTTCACCCTAGACTAGTGTCTTACAGTCTAGCAAGATTAACAAGCCTTCTTTGATCCACTTGAATCTGCTGAAGAGTGAACTAACTTTCTTCTGCTCAACACAGCCGTCATAGTTGGATTGACATTCAAAGACTACATTATAACACTCTTGTTGATCCCAGACATGTCTGAGCATCAGCCTTACCCTAGAAACACACACCAACCCTACGCTTGCTTCCCTCTATTGTAACGCCCCGTACCCGAGACCGTCGCCGGAGTCGAACACAAGGTGTTAATAGACTTAATTCATTACTTAAACAGCTCAAACAATTTATTTTTAAAATTTTCAGTCAAGCTAACAATCTGCATCACAGTCGCTTAAAAATTCATATCTCGAGTTACAAAACTCGAAATCCAATTCTGTAAATTTTTCCTGAAACTAGACTCATATATCTATTTACTAATTTTTTTATAGAATTTTTGGTCAAGCAAATTAGTACAGTTTATTAGTTAAAGTCTCCCCTATTTCAGAGTTTGACTGCTCTGACCTCTGTGTATTACGAATCAAATATCTCCCTGTACAGAGTTTCAATGACTATACCGTTTGCTTCTAATAAAACTAGACTCAATAAGGAATCTTTAAATATAAATTATGACTTATAATTATCTTTGAACAATTTATGGTGAATTTCCGAAGTCAGAACAGGGGATCCAAAAATTGCTCTGGCCCTGTTTCACAAAAATTTAAACATCTCATAAAATATAACTCATATACCTGTTTTGTTCCATCCATATGAAAATAGACTCATAATTCTTCAATTCCATATATTATTCGTCATCTAATTGTATCTCTACTATTTTTAGTGATTTTTCAAACTCACGTCACTGCTGCTGTCTGAATCTATTTTATAATAAATTTTACCTATTTCATGGTTTCCATGGATTAGCTAGCAATGTAGCATACATAACACCAAATATGATCATGATTAACCATTCCAATGGCTAATCATTACCAAGCATTTCCATACCACTTAATAACCATATCATAAGACCATATACACAAAATGATTATAATGCTATACATGCCATACTCAAAATATACAAGCCATTATGCCAAGATGGTATACGGATAGTGTGAGCGTGCCTCCGACCGTTTTCGATTTCCGAGCTGGCTTGTCAACACTACAAGGAATGAAAAGGAGGGAGTAAGCATAAATGCTTAGTAAGTTCACATGCAAATAGCAAGTAACATAACTATATAAGCAAAGATAAAACATCATTTGCATAATCATCACCGAGACATTCATATCACATTTTCATTTATCATCTTACCATATTGTTGTTATATCGAGTTTTCAACCCGAGAGTTAAGTACATACCTGTTCAAAGTATTCATTTCACTACACTTACCAATACGTCCCTTTCATCTCGAGTATTCCTCCGCTTGAGTAAAATTTTACCCGTTGAACACATCGGAATATAATTCGGATACATGGAAAGTTTGCACATAAGTGCCACATATGTAGCCAAGCTACTATGTAACCCGCCCATAAGCGAACTCGGACTCAACTCAACGAGCTCGGGCGTTCGCATCCATGAGTGAACTCGGACTCAACTCAACGAGTTTGGATGCCTAGTTACATCTCGCGAACTCGGACTCAACTCAACAAGTTCGGACATTTGCATTCATAAGTGAACTCGGACTCAACTCAACGAGTTCGGATGCTCAACCATCCTAGTGACATGTCACTTGTATCCTAATCTATTCCTAAGGTTCAAACGGGCGTTTTCCTCGATCACACATCTTTCCCATCTTCCACGGAATATCGAAATTGATACTTCGGTGATAGTTCATACTCATCAAGTAATTCACATAATTACATATTATTCAACAATAACCACAAAACATAATATTTCATGATAATAATCAGCATCATATCATATAAACAATATTAAATTGCTTAAAATGACAATTATGTTACTACATTTACACATGAACTTACCTCGTATGCGAAAATGGCTACTTTTACCATTTCGTCCACAACTTGGTATTTTCCCCATTTTAGCCCGAATTTTAGTTTTCCTTGCTCTATCATTTAAAATATAGTATAATTAGGACTCACATTATTCAAATTGACCCAAAATCATATTTTGGCAAAATTATAGTTTTGCCCCTAAACTTTTGCATATTTACACTTTTGCCTCAAAGCTCGTAAATTAAACTTCAGCCTATTTTCTTATGTTTCATGACATGTTGATCATTTTTCCCTTCTATGGCAACATCAAATTCTCACTCTAACATGTACTTATGACTATTAGGTATTTTTACCAATTAAGCCCTTTTGCTAGTTTTCGCTTAAAACCGAGTAGCACAAGTTGTCTAACATAATTTAAAACCTCATATTCTATCATAAAACACCAAAATACACAAATTTCACCTATGGGTATTTTTCCAAATATAAACCCTAGGTTAAATTATTGCTAGCATAAGCTTAATCGAGCTACATGGACTCCAAAAACGTAAAGAACTAGAAAAACGGGGCTAGAATGGACTTACAATCGAGCTTGGAAGCTTGAAAAACCCTAGCCATGGTTTCTCCTTGCTATATTCTGCCATGGGGTTGAAGATGATCAAAATTGGCTTTTAATTTTGTATTTTAATTCATTTTACCCCTAAATGACCAAAATGCCCTTACTACTAAACTTTCCAAAAATTCCATCCATGTCCAATTTTTGTCCATAGACTTATAAATTGGTAAAATTGCTATTTAAGACCACCTGATTAATATTTCAAAACAATTTCATACTAGAAACTTCTAGAATGCAAGTTTTACAAATTATTCGATTTAGTCCCTAATTTCAATTTAAGCACTTTATGCATAAAATTTCTTCACGAAATTTTCACACAATCATGCAATCATATCATAGACCTCAAAATAATCATAAAATAATTATTTCTATCTCAGATTTTTTGGTCACGAAACCACTATTCCGACTAGGCCCAAAATCAGGATATTACATCTATATTCAACAAATGAGACTAGTGTTGGCATATGTTAGGAAAAATACATGATCTACTGGCACTACTTTATAACAATTCAGTTACCATACTTTTATTAATCATATTCACCTACTATTGCTTGATTGCCCCTAGTATTTCACCCAACTTGAGCCAACACTTGTCTTTCCATCTTGTATAAAAATTAATAATATGATATTCAAAAGTTCCGACCTAGTGTGTTTTCATGTAACTAATGTCCTTGGAGTGCAAAACCTTACTATTCAATAGTAGATGGTTGTGAATAATTTGTTTGTCTTAATCCAAAGTCCATCAAAAGGAACATTATATGCCTACTACTAATCCATAACTAAAAATTCAATCATAATAGTAAAAGTGTGGTGGCCATCACCAATGCAAAGCAATGGACCCCTTGAGCATCAACCCGTTGTTTAAAGAACCCAAAGAATGGGCTCGTAGGCTTAATATATCCATAACAATCTTTTTTTTTCTCGGCAGGATTAAAAATTTATTAGAAATAGAAAAATTACAGGTTGAACAGCCTTAAGGTAACGCTACCTATCAACAAACATCATAAGAGATACATCATTGAAACGTAAAGAGATACAACCCCGCCAACACTAAGACATTATAAAATCACTGAAAACAAAATGGAGGAGCATCAAAGACCATCTAAAAAACACCATAAAGCACTTAAGTACACAATTCATGAGGAAATGCATCCCAACTTAATAAACCAAAAGACTACCTTTGACATTACCTTAAATTGGAATGTGACATTGCCAAAAAAGACTGAAATCAACGATTCGGCTTTGTCTGATACCAACAAAACTCACAAGATTCTTCATTTTGAAGCATTTCTCAAAGCATTCCCAGCATCTTTCCTATAGGCAAAACATATAGAACCCAAATATTAAAAGTTTCCTTTGAGATTCATTAGTTCTTTAAAGATTGCTTCTTCTCACCATCAACTAAAAGTTCCAATAAATTTTCAAACTCTGGTTCGAATCCATAGACTGTTGGAAAATATTTGGTTCAAAAACGGTTTTATTATACGATGGAAAATTTAAATTTTGAAAACCAAGTCGATTTGTGCAATTTATAGCAATAAACTTTTTCCAAAATCGCATCTGTGTTTTCGGTTAGACGGATACTTTTCGTTCCCGGCTTTCAACCAAATGACTCTCCGCTATTCTTGTACCATCAAATGTTTCGAATGTAAGTTTAAATAAATTCGAATCAAACATAGGACTAGGAATTATTTACTTTATTTTAGTGTGAAAGCAAAATTCTCTCTTTAATAAAAGCCGGTAGAATTGTTATTTCAGAAAATAGAATTTATACTTAAAAATAAACTCACGCTATTTTTGAGTAAAATAATAATATCTTAAAGTTGTGTGTTTAACCCTATCATTGTCATCTATTTATAGAGAAAAGAAGCGAAACCCTTGTTATATTAGTATAAGTCTATTTCAATAGAAAACAAAATCCTAGTCTAACTAGAAATGAGAGATAACAACCCTAGTTAAATATACTAGGGTTTTTCGTCCCATGTATTAACATAAGGGGTTTTTGAACCTCTCGTATCGAGTCTAATTATAAGTGTTTTTTGAACTTTTAATACAACACTTTCTAATTCAATCTAACTCAATACATGTTTTTCTATTTTCCAAAATAAACATTATAAATTTATTTAAATAAATAAATTTATGTTTCAATTAAATAATTTTCTCAACTCGATTCCAATTCTATTAAAATCATGACAACTTTACCGTAAAAGAATTCATGATAAAGTATATTTAATATTTCCACATTCAATAGATTCACTATGACCAATTAATTTAATTCAATTTTTGAACTTCAATTAATTAATTAATTAATAATTTAAAAAAATCATAAATTAATTTTTTAGGCCATTGCCATTTAGTGAGAAAATCACATTCATTTCTGAATGTTTCTCATTTCTCCAACTTTACCATTTCTATCAATTTCTATTCATTTGATTCAACATGCAATTCATTTTTGGTTACAACGAGCTAGTGGAGGGATCAGTTAGACATATGCGACTAGAACTCAAATGATTGATAATTAAGTTCCAGCTGTTCTCCTATAAATTAGAAACTCATTTAGTCACAAAGTCATTCCACTAATGTATCGTGACTGACCTCTCCCTAATGACATACCATTATGAAAGCAACTCGATCAATACTCGTCCAATGACTTTTTCATAAGTCTGTTACCCTCATAGGATATCCTTAATCTTTTTGGGATAAATCTACTCTCCCAATAAGATCCTATTTTATCTCATGATAACTATTATATCTTCTTTCACAAAAAGTCAATTACTATCTAGTAGTAATCAAGTAATTCATCACAAATATGAACGACTTATGGCCACATTTACTTTTCATCTATCATGTAATGCCAATGAGAGGATATCATTTATAAGGATCTTGGGCAATGAAATTCCACTATTGTGAATGATGATACATACTACAGAAGTCGTACACCTAATGCACCAGGTTTTGATTCCTTATCTATTTGAACTCAACCGTTACTTACATAAAAGTATACAAGTCACGCATACATAATTCATTATCCACTCAAGATTAAGGTATGTCACACTTTGAACGTCACAAGTGAATAAATCTATAAACAGATTCAAGACCTATTATGCTTGGGTGCAGTTGTTGAGAAATGCACCCATATTGTAATAAACATGTAACTGTTTTCTATTTATTTGAACGATAAATAAATAAAAAAGTTAATTTCACATTTCACTATTATATATTTTGTATTTATGTCTTTTATATTTTGCATGCATAGAAAAATTGTGACAAGCAAATATTAACTCATTGATTATCTAAAGTTCAAATTGAAGATAAGTGGCATTGTAAAGAACATTTACATTGCAAGAAAGACAACTTACTTCAATAGATAATCTAAATGAGTTTGTAATCCTGTAAAAGAATCAAAGTGAGCATTTGATTTAAATATTGGGAAGGGTTATTATGTTGTCTACAATTCTAATTGATGAGATGACTAGTCCTGGTTATGGGAGCAGTTGACTCCACGATTAGAGACATAAATGTATTCATTGGTAGAATGATATATTGGACTGGACCCAAAATGAATTAATTCTGAATCTGTTTGTGAATTAATTCACTTGTCACATTCATGGTGTGATTTACCTAAATCCTGAGATATCACTGACCATGCGTATGCAACTCATGTGCTTTGATATAAGTGGAGGCTTATACTCTAAAGATGATTGAGCCCATAGCTGGTATGTTGGGTACATCAGTTGTGTATGGTATGAATTTGCTAACAACAGTCAAATTCATAACTCAATTAAAGAGTTAATGATATCCTCTCCTTGGCATTGTATAGATTGATAAATATGGAATGTGGCTACGGGTTGCTTATTTTTGAACGAGCAATTTATCATAATCATTTATTGACAATGATCATATTAATCATTAAGAAGACACAATGATGACAATGAGATAAAATATGATTGTATTGAGTGAACAGATTTAACTCAAAGGAATCAAGGATATCATAGGAGGGTAACACACAGAGGACAAAACAGTTGGATGAATTACTTCCTAAAGAGTATACAACAATGAGTTTTCAATCATGGTACTTATTGTGGACTGACTCCATGATTAAGTAATTATGAGTTATTGGAACGATATTTCTGGACATAATTGCAATCACTAGAGCCTAATTGTATATGTCTGATTAGTCCATCTGCTAGCTCAACAAAAGCTTGATCGAACTGCATTTGAATCAAAAGAAAATTCTACGACTTTGGGAATAATTTAATTGAGTCAATTTATTCAATATGGAATTAAATTAGGGGGTTACGAGAATTGTTCAACTAGATAAATTTAATTAAAGAATTTTCTTGAAAAATTAATTTGGAAAATTTAAGTGATTTTTGAAAAAATTAATTTTGATCAAGTAAAATTAAATTAATCAAATAAATTAAAATTAATATGATATTTTTGGAAGTTAATTTTCAAGTTAGACAATTGCCCAATGGGTAATTGAACTTGAAAGTTGGATCTGATATAGTAAATTGGGTCCGGGAGCCCAAAATTGAGACCAAAACCCAAAAATTGGTCAAACCGGGCTCGATATATGAAACCTAGCTGACGATCCAACTGGTGGCTAGACCGGACCGTTCGGGTTGTCATTGACCCGGATCGAATTGGCAGCAGCTGAACTAGCTCGGGGTGCCATAAGGGTGTCGCACTTGCATCACTGGAAAGAATTGTCAGTGGCTGCGATGGCGGCTTCCCGGTGGCCGGCGGCGGTTGGTCATTGGTAATTGAATAGTGGAAGAGTTACATTTCTACTGAGACTCTATCGGAGAATTTGATTTCAAATTAATTATTCCAAAAATAATATTATTTTAATAGTTTAATATTAATTTTAATTTAATACTTATCTTGTAGATAAATATTTTATTATTTTAGTAAGATTTAATATTAAATTTAATCTAATATTCATCTTAATAAATATTATATTAACTTAATATTAACGTGATTAAGTTTAATCATAATTGAACTCTCTAAATTTTCCCCATATAAAGAGAGCCTTGAGACATTATTTACACACTTGAATTAAAGAGAAAGTTGTAAAGAGAAAATTCTCTGAAGAGATTATTCCAAAAAAAATTTATAAATATTTTTTTAATTTACAACCTGACCTAAAAGTTTAGAGAAATTGCAAAATTACACCACTAGTAATTTCTGTGAAAAATTTTCTGATTCGATGCGGGCCCACACTCAATAGATGTGAGCTTGAGGATAGCGAAGAAGACTACTCGGTCGAAGTGCTCATTCTAGATAAATCGAAAAGGTACAATTTTGATTAAGTGTTTATTACTTTAGATATAATAACCACTATATTGTTTTAGAAAAAAAAATTAAAATTTTGGTTTTTCCCTAAATTTATTTCTTACTTGTGTTTTCCAAACCTGGTTTTTCCAGCAATAGTCCGATGTGCTGTCAGTCTAGTCAGTGACATCTATATCCCTATCTTTTGGGAGTCATCTGCTCCGATGCCCAAGACAGGACATCTCCTCAATTGGACTTTATAGATGACATTAGTCTTTCAATCGGTTTGTTAATTTCTTATTAGACTAAGGATATGTTTAGGTTCATATACTAATATAAGTTGTCTTTTCGTATTACAATATGACCACGTAATATTGCTTAGTGTTAGTTTAAATATTAGACAACCAGTGAGTCAATATTTTCTTTTTATTTTTCTTTGCATGAAAAAAACACATAAGGACATTATACAAAGTATATTAATGTAATCCATGAATAATTTTATTAACCAATTTGTTCGAAAAAAATTACAAGTGTACAAACGATTATTCTACATTTAGGTCACCAGATCCAACACTAAATTACTTCATAAAGTTATCAATTCTAGGGTTTAAGCACGTTCGATTTAATCCAATTAATCAATTTTAAACTTTAACTTTAGACTAATCACACCCACTTCAATTAATCAATCTCCCTACGGATTTAGTTACTACCCATTTTAATTGCCCTTAATCCGATCCTAAAGTCATCAATTCTAGGGTTTAAGCACGTTCGATTTAATCCAATTAATCAATTTTAAACCCTAACTTTAAACTAATCACATCCACTTTAATTAATCAATCTCCCTACGAATTTAGTTACTACCTATTTTAATTGCCCTTAATCTAATAAATTTGTAAAATATTAAATAATGAAAAATGAAGTAGAAAGGTAAGAGATTGCTCAAAATTCTAATGAAATTGATGTTGGAGATCACTTGGGTGGTACGCTAATTTGTGACTATTCGCGATGGAGAAATTCATAACGAACAAAAGCGTAAAAATAAAGAAAAGAAACAATGAACAACAATAGCAAAAACTTAGAAATTACTTAGAAATAAAAACTGTAGAAAAATCAAGATTCAATCCTTAAATCTATTTAATCTTCTACACTAAAACATAAGCGAGCCTCCCAATATGATGGTTTAATATTATATTTATAGTTGTAATGTCTTTTGACCTAATTGGGTCGATCTGACCCTTAATTACAAGTTAATGGCACTTGTATGGATGGAAACACCCTTGTAGATTTTTGTTCTGCTGAGTGTCGATGTCATGACTTTGCAGGCAGTTTGCTCGAATCTCTAGAGAAGGGTTTGATGTCGTGACATTGCTTCCTTAATGTCATGACTTTGTTCCAACTATGTAATTGACTTGCATATTTTGTTACTGGCTTAAATGTTGCGACATTCAATATTGAATGTTGCGACTTCATAGTCCAATGTTGCAACTTTGCTTCCTCGATGTTGCGACTTTGGAACCAAATTTGGAACCAAATTACTTGCCTTGTAGATGTTGGTAAAAAATTCATCTAACTATTGGAGTAGCTTCAATATTACGACTTTAGTATATGAATGTTGCGACATTTGGTCTTATCCACTATCTCCTTAGCTTTAGTTGTTTCTTACACACTTCATCAACTTGTTAAAGCTTCCTGGGGCTTGAATTGGCATAATTGACCAAGAAACATAGTAAAAAGAATCATTTTATTCAATTAAAGATAATAACTAGATAATTCCTAAAACTAATGAAAATCACCTAAAAATACTTGATTACAAGCTCCATAAGTAGCGAAAAGAACCTAATTTGCCTTAACAAGTTATGGCAAATCAAATTCCCTTACACTTTAGTCTGCTTGCCCCCAAGAAAACACAAAACACAAACACATGCAAATTATGACGACCTTTGAGCATGTTTGATGAAGAAATTTAGTTTAGGACATGAGTGCCAAGAATATCTTCTTTACCATATTTACCATGCAATTTCAGTATGATACTTAACAAACTCATAACTTCTAAAATTAATCATGAGAGTTCAATCGATTACAACCTAAACAAGTTACAACTAACATGATATTTATCTATGAATTGATTTGCCAAGGTAACATAGGGCTTCTCGACTTGTAACTGATAACATATTGGTTTGCATGATTTTTTATGTTTAATTCGGTTAATTTTTTAATTGATCCTTGTTGAGTTAGTGCTTTTATATTTTAATCTTGTTAGGAATGCAATTGGGACGCTAAAAGTAAAAAACGAGCAGAAAAAGACCAAATTGAAACACAATCAATGAAATGAGGCCGAATAAAAAATATGGAGAAAGCCAAGGACTCATAAGATTTTTTTGACTTTGTAAAAGCCAAAAATAGAAAAAATCTTATTTTATTTTTTATTTTCTTTTAATTATATGTTGAAGTGGTTAAAGCCAAAATTAGTAAATACCATGTGTATAAATAGGGCTTTAATGTACTCAGGAAAGACACATTTAATTTCACATTTTGATTTCAAATTGGAATTAGATAGAATTATTTTTTTTCCTCCAATTTGGGTGTGAGCATTCTGTTGCTTCCATTTACATTTCTTTATTCTTTTTAAATTGGTCTAATTGCTTTCCAAGTACCTTTCTTTCCCATTCTTCACCATCATCATCAAATCACCTTTCAAAATCTACAAAGTATGAATAATTTCATGCTTCACTAAATTCCATCTTAGCTTTAGGCTGATTTTTTTTCGGTCGGGAATCGTGAGATACGTATCCATACTAAAAATCCTTCCAATCGGTATTCACATTTTTCTTAAGTATCGGGATTAACAACTCATCCCTTAAAGTTAACTCAATTACAAGTCAAAAAGTGCACGTTAGGTTGGAGTCGTGTTTGCTGACAGTTGGAGAAATGAGTCGGCTGTGCTGTATTCGGATCTCCGAGAACAAATCAAGGAAGAAGTGATCGGGTTTAAACGACCCACGCGGTTGAGGTCGTTAATTCAAGTTGGGTTCTTCAGAGCGCAAGGTTGCCGGAATCTTGAATTTGGGACACGTGTGTATTGGTTAGATTATCGGTAAGGTTTGGTTTGCAGGTCGTATTGGGACCAGCTATGAGAGGAAGAATTGGTGATTAGGATATTCTTAATTGCTATAACCAGCTTATCGTTTAGAGGAGAAAATTAATTTTCAATGATCAATTGAAAAATCTGAAATCCACCGAGTCTAGGGCTAAGGCTTATTATCTTTGATTACAAAATTTGAATTTAATTTCCAATTTAATTTCCAATTATTTATGCTGTTTCAATTATTTAATTTCTAAACATTCAAAAACTCCCCTGACTTATTTGTTTATTTTTTTCACAAGCCCATTTTAAGTCGTGGGCACGACTTTTGTTACGACTTTCGACACGAAAAAAATTCTAATCACAAGTTAAACGTGGAAATTGATTATAACATCCAATCCCTATGGACTCGACCCTACTACCACTCTTACTACTATTTAGAGTTATTTTTGTAGGAATTATTTTTTATGGTTTCGACGTCCATTAAATTTTAGCGCTGTTGTCGGGGATTGGAGATATTTTTCTAATTTTTGTTTATTTATCTTATGACCAGATCAAAACCGAGAACTCTATAGTTTGAATCAGAAATTGAGAAATTGTCTCGACAAATATGGAGAGAAGCCATTCGACGTGATAAACGACCAAATCTCAAATTTGAAACCATATCATTCACCGAGGAAACTTTCTATTCGACAAACCAAACCAGATGGCTAAACAGACGATACACCAACTCGCTGTGCACCAGATGAACAACAACCCTTATGTATAATCTATCCGGTAGGAGGAACGCCTGTAACACCCCGAACCCGAGACCGACACCGGAGTCGAACACGAGGTGTTAACAGACTTTAAACCCCTTATAAAAAATATTTCCCATACAATGCCAATCTGCGTACTAGTCTCTTTAAAAATCATATCTTGAGTTTCACAACTCGAAAATCAGTTTCGTGATTTTTCCCTGAAACTAGACTCATATTCCCATCTACATAATTTTTTCTAGAATTTTTGGTCGGGCCAATTAGTACAGTTTATTAGTCAAAGTCTCCCATGTTACAGGGATTGACTACACTGACCTTTGCGCAATACGACTTGGATATCTCCCTGCACAGAGCTTCAATACTGATGCCGTTTGTTTCTATAGAAACTAGACTCAAAGAGGAATCTATAAATATATGGCTTGACTCCTAATTGTCTCTGGTTAATTTGTAATGAATTTCCAAAGTCGGAACAGGAAATCCAGAAACCGTTCTGGCCCTGTCTCACGAGAACCTGAATATCTCTTAACATACTGTCCGTATGATTGTTTCGTTACTTTCCTATGAAAATAGATTCATCAAGGTTCGTTTACATAATTTATTCACTATTTAATTTCATTCCTAATATTTTTAGTGATTTTCCAAATCTACATCACTGCTGCTGTCAGCATCTGCCTTTAAGGTAGACTTTACCTATTTCATGGTTTCCATGATTCAACTAGCCCTTTTTGCATAAATAGCACAATTTATGATAGTGATTAACCATTCCCATGGCCAATCCTTGTCAAGCATATCCACACCAAATGATTATAACATTATACTCAAACACATATAAGCCATTTTCGCATGGCTATCTAAAATTATACAAGTCCAAAGGGTCCACGACCCACAACAAACGGGTAGTCCTATACATGCCATTTCGAAGTTCAACCAAAATTGTACCAAAAGGGGGGGGCTTTGATAGTGTGGGCGACTTTGACTTCAAGATCCCGAGTCCGATAGCTGGAGAACCAAAATCTATAAAACAGAGGAGCATGAAACGGAGTAAGCAATTTATGCTTAGTAAGTTTTGAGCAAGGAATTCCAGCACAACAAAAGTATAGCATTCATATAGCTAAACGGATAATTTCATATGCACAAATTTTCGATATCATACTTGCTTCACATTACCAACCCTTATGTACATACACAACCGCATCATGCGCGGTCAACCAATCCAAACCAAGAATAACATCAAATTCATCAAACGGAAAAAGCATCAAGTCCGCCGGAAAACAGGAACCTCGAATTACTAGGGGACATTCCTTACACACTTTGTCGACAAGCACGTAACGACCCAAGGGGTTTGACACCCGAATTACGAACTCTGTAGACTCAATAGGTAAAGTCTTACTGGATGCTAAGGTTTCACATATGTAAGAATGAGTAGAACCGGGGTCAATCAAAGCAATTACATTAGTATCAAAGAGAGTAAAAGTACCGGTAATAACATCAAGAGAAGAAGCATCCTCGCGGGCACGTATAGCATAAGCTCTAGCAGGCGCACGAGCCTCGGATCTGGTCGTAGCATCTCTAGATCCTCTCTGACCACAACAAACGGGTAGTCCTATACATGCCATTTCGAAGTTCAACCAAAATTGTACCAAAAGGGGGGGGCTTTGATAGTGTGGGCGACTTTGACTTCAAGATCCCGAGTTCGATAGCTGGAGAACCAAAATCTATAAAACAGAGGAGCATGAAACGGAGTAAGCAATTTATGCTTAGTAAGTTTTGAGCAAGGAATTCCAGCACAACAAAAGTATAGCATTCATATAGCTAAACGGATAATTTCATATGCACAAATTTTCGATATCATACTTGCTTCACATTACCAACCCTTATGTACATACACAAAAGATCAACTTAGCCAAAGGCCGGTAGCTCGTTTATCAACTGAGCGAATACTTATTTGTAAGGGCTCAACTAAATTCAAGCACATACGAAACATACCTCAATGTTGGGATGTTTCTAGAGTATTAACTGAAATTTTTACAGCAAGATCATTCATTCCCAAATCACGTACCTTCGGAATTTAACCGGATATAGCTCCTCGTTCAAATGCCTTCGGGACATAGCCCGGTTATAGTAACTCGCACAAATGCCTTCGGGACTTAACCCGGATTTAGTAACTCGCACAAATGCCTTCGGGCTTAGCCCGGAATTAGTATCTCGCACAAATGCCTTCGGGCTTAGCCCGGAATTAGTATCTCGCACAAATGCCTTCGGATCTTAGTCCGGATATGGTCACTTAGCACAAAGCCTTCGGGACTTAGCTCGGACATCATTCAAATAACCATGCACATTTAACAATAAATCATGGCACATTCGTATTTCATTTTCGTTAGCAAAACTCAAACACAAGACACTTATCATTCTTGTAATTTCGGCTCAATAGCCACACACAAAGAGCATGATTTTGATTTGCTTAAAACATGATCTAATCAAATCTTAATTTAAGCTCTCTTACTCAAGAACTTACCTCGGGTGTTGTCGAACGATTCCGATAGCTATTCGACCACTTTTTCCTTCCCTTTATCGGATTTATTTTCCCTTTGCTCTTGAGCTTAATTAAACAAATAAATTGATTTAATCATTTGAGCATCGAAAAGAGGAACACAAGGCAGTTAGCCCATATTTATACATTAGACATTAAAGTCACATATGTACGGAATCATGAATCAAACTCAACATTTTAGCAAATTTTTTTCCCCCTTGGCCGAATATGCATGTCTATTTTGGGGCCGATTTCAACACTTAATACATTCTACAAGTATGGTCACTTGTATTGACTAAACACTCTTTTGTTTCAAGTTCAAAACTTGGCTAATACACACATATATACACTAGTAAAGCATCCTCTCCCTTTCCATCAATTTAACACATGCATTACTCATTAATATACAAAAAAATTATATTCGGCCTTAGCACACAACTTGCTAGCCGATTCTTCTCCATCTAGCAACCAATGCACATATGTGCTCACTCAAAAATGCTAAAAAGGAGATTCAAGAATCATCAATCCACCATCACATGCATCATTAACAAGCTTCATATTTAGCATGCAATGGCATTAACACAAAATCCACCTAGGCCGAATATCATCCCCATGACATAGCAAGGATTTGAACCATGGGCTAATTAGAACTCAAGCTAGCAACTAAAAACATGCATGAATCTCATGGCACAACCTCAAACATACCTTAATCTAGATATAAGTATGGCCAAACCTCCTCCTAATCCTCTTCCAAATCAAACATGAAGCAAGAACTCCTTCCTCCTTCCTTAGAATTTTCGGCCAAATGAAGATGAAAAAGGATGAACAAAATTTTCTCCTTTCTTTTCTTTAACTCACGGCAATGGGGGGGGGGAAAGACAACCACACACATTTTTTTTTTGTTTCCATCATATTCCCTTTCATTATTTTATGCCCATGCTCCTTATTTTATTTTTCCTAACATACCTCACTAACATAACATGTTTGTGACATGTTTCCACTCATGATGCACTAACACAACATGTCTATGACATGTCTTGCCCATCACACTTGGTCTACCATGCTTGTCATGGCCGGCCACTACTCATTAGGGGGGGAATTTGACATGCAAGTCCCCCTTTTTCCACATGCACTAATAGGTCCTTACGCATTGACCTATCACATTTTAAAATTTTCTCACATAAGTCCTATTCGATGAAATTCACTTACAATTAACAAAATTCAAACACGAAATTTTCACACATGCACATGTACATATAATGAGCATCAATTATGACGGTTAATTATTTTTACGACTCGGTTTAGCGGTCCCGAAACCACTTCCCGACTAGGGTCAATTTTGGGCTGTCACAACTCTCCCCCACTTAAGAAATTTTCGTCCCCGAAAAGCTTACCGGTAAATAGGTTTGGGTATCGTTCTTTCATCGAGCTCTCGGTTTCCCAAGTAGCTTCCTCGATCCCGTGTTTGAGCCATAACACCTTAACTAACGGAACCCTTTTGTTTCGTAACTCTTTCACTTCACGAGCTAGGATACGAATCGGTTCTTCTTCATAACTCAAGTCAGATTGAATTTCAACTTCTGAGGGATTAATCACATGTGATGGATCGGATCTATAACGTCGAAGCATTGAAACATGAAAGACATCGTGAATCTTTTCAAGTTCAAGGGGAAAAATCAATCTATACGCAACCGGACCAACTCGTTCGGAGATTTCGTACGGCCCAATGAATCTCGGGCTCAACTTGCCCTTACGGCCAAATCTGAGTACCTTCTTCCAAGGCGAAACTTTAAGAAACACTTTATCTCCCACCTGATATTCAATGTCCTTTCGTTTCAAATCCGCATACGATTTTTGACGATCTGTGGCTGCTTTCAGACTTTCATGGATTACCTTTACTTTCTGTTCGGCATCCTTAATCAAATCAACTCCGAAAATTTTACTTTCACCGAGCTCGGTCCAAAATAATGGTGTACGGCATTTACGACCGTACAAAGCCTCGTAAGGTGCCATCTTAATACTTGATTGAAAACTATTGTTGTAAGCGAATTCAATCAAAGGTAAATACTGTTCCCATGAACTACTGAACTCGAGGATGCAACATCTCAACATATCCTCAAGTATCTGAATTATCCGCTCAGATTGACCATCGGTTTGGGGATGAAAAGCAGTGCTAAAATGCAGCTTGGTACCCAAAGCTTCTTGCAATTTCCTCCAAAATCGCGAGGTGAATCTCGGATCTCTATCCGACACGATAGAAATAGGTACCCCGTGTAATCTCACAATCTGAGAAACATACAATTCGGCTAGTTTATCCAATGAAAAATCCGTACGCACGGGGATAAAGTGAGCCGACTTAGTCAGTCTATCAACAACAACCCAAATCGCATCCTTCTTACTTGCTGACAATGGCAGTCCGGACACAAAGTCCATTGTGACTCGATCCCATTTCCACTCGGGTATCATGATCGGCTGAAGTAATCCTGAAGGCACTTGATGTTCCGCTTTCACTTGTTGACATGTTAAACATCTCGAAACAAAGTCGGAGATGTCTCGTTTCATACCATGCCACCAAAACCAACGTTTCAAATCGTTGTACATTTTCGTACTCCCCGGGTGAATTGACATTCGGCTACAATGGGCTTCGTTCAGAATCATCGAAATGAGTTCCGAATTCCTTGGAACACACAAATGACTTCTGAACCTCAAACAATCATCATCATCAATTTGAAACTCCGATTCCTTGTTCAGAGCACACTCAGCCCGTTTTGCAACCAATTCATCATCAACTTTCTGGGCTTCACGAATTTGATGAATCAATAATGGTTTGGCTTTTAATTCAGCTACTAACACATTGTCGGGTAGAACAGACAAGTGCACATTCATCGCTCGTAAAGCAAACAATTATTTCCAGCTTAAGGCGTTCGCAACCACATTAGCCTTTCCCGGGTGGTAATCAATGACAAGCTCGTAATCTTTCAACAACTCAAGCCAACGTCTTTGTCGCAGATTTAAGTCTCTTTGAGTCATCAAATATTTGAGACTTTTGTGATCCGAAAATACATGGCACTTTTCACCAAATAAGTAATGTCGCCATATTTTTAAAGCAAATACGATGGCAGCTAGTTCAAGATCATGGGTCGGATAATTTTTCTCATGTGGCTTTAATTGTCTCGACGCATAGGCCACCACTCGACCTTCTTGCATCAATACGCAACCCAACCCAAGTAGGGATACGTCACTATAAATGACAAACTCTTTGCCCCGATTCGGGTTGCACTAAAATTGGAGCTTCAGTCAAATAAGTTTTCAGTTGATCGAAACTTTTCTGACATTTCTCCGTCCATTCGAACTTAACATCCTTTTGAAGTAGCTTCGTCATTGGTGTGGCTATCATCGAGAAACCTTTTACAAATCGTCGGTAATAACCGGCGAGCCCCAGGAAGCTCCGAACTTCGGTAATATTTCTTGGAGGCTTCCAGTTAAGTATGGCTAAAATTTTGCTCGGGTCAACTCGAATACCCGATGCGGATACCACATGACCCAAGAAGCTAACCTCTCTTAACCAGAACTCACACTTACTGAACTTAGCATATAACTGCTTCTCCCGCAAAATTTGCAACACTAGTCTCAGGTGCTCAGCATGTTCGGTCTCATCTCTTGAATAGACCAAGATGTCATCAATGAACACAACTACGAACCGATCCAAATATGGTCTGAAGATCCGATTCATCAAATCCATAAATACCGCAGGGGCATTAGTGAGCCCAAACGGCATCACTAAGAACTCGTAGTGACCATATCTCGTTCTGAAGGCAGTTTTGGGTATGTCCGACTCTCGAATTCGCAACTGATAATAGCCCGATCTCAAATCTATTTTTGAGAACATTGAGGCTCCATTCAGTTGGTCGAACAAATCATCGATACGCTGTAACGGATATTTGTTCTTTATCGTCACTTTATTCAGTTGACGATATTCAATGCACAACCTCATGGTTCCGTCCTTCTTTTTCACGAACAATACTGGTGCACCCCAAGGTGAGAAACTTGGTCGAGCAAAACCTCTATCCGTCAATTCTTGCAACTGAGCTTTCAACTCTTTTAACTCGGTTGGAGCCATACGATAGGGAGCCATCGAAATCGGCGTAGTCCCAGGTACAAGCTCAATACCAAACTCTATCTCCCGAACAGGTGGTAAACCCGGTAATTCTTCAGGAAAAACATCCGGGTATTCACAAACCACTGGCACAGATTCGGGTTTCTTTTCTAATTCTTTGTCATCAAGTACATACGCAAGGTATGCTTCGCACCCTTTTCTTACATATTTCTGGGCCAACATTGCTAATATTACAGCTGGCATCCCCTCCAAGTCCGTAGACTCAACTCAGATTACTTTGTTATTTGCGCACCTCAAATCAATAGTCTTGCTTTTGCAATTCACAACCGCATCATGCGCGGTCAACCAATCCAAACCAAGAATAACATCAAATTCATCAAACGGAAAAAGCATCAAGTCCGCCAGAAAACAGGAACCTCGAATTACTAGGGGACATTCATTACATACTTTGTCGACAAGCACGTAACGACCCAAGGGGTTTGACACCCGAATTACGAACTCAGTAGACTCAATAGGTAAAGTCTTACTGGATGCTAAGGTTTCACATATGTAAGAATGAGTAGAACCGGGGTCAATCAAAGCAATTACATTAGTATCAAAGAGAGTAAAAGTACCGGTAATAACATCAGGAGAAGAAGCATCCTCGCGGGCACGTATAGCATAAGCTCTAGCAGGCGCACGAGCCTCGGATCTGGTCGTAGCATCTCTAGATCCTCTCTGACCACCACTAGCATTGCCCGTATTTCCAGATGGTCTACCTCGAGCAGTGGTAGCACCCGGTTTCCCACTCTGATTTACATTCTGTTCAGACAACCTCGGGCAATCTTTAATGAAGTGGCCAACTGATCCGCACTTGTAACAGGAGCGGTCAGGGAATCTACAACTCCCCGAATGCCATTTACCGCAATATCGACATTTCGTTCTGTCTCGACGTTCATTCCCAACACTGGCGACCGAAGTGCCTCGTGTACCCACAGGGGGTCGATCACGATCTCGTCTAAAAAGGCCCGAAGTGCCTCTCGACCAGCCCACATCATCTCGAAATTTCTTCGATGCCTGTTGAAGAGACTTTCTCGAAGATCTTTTACGAAACTCTCCAGTTCCCACATCAACTTTTTGTTTTTCTTTTCTAAGCTCTTCGGCTTTGCAAGCTCGCTCGACAAGTACTACGAACTCTCGTATTTCAAGAACGCCAACGAACATTTTTATATCTTCATTCAGCCCATCCTCGAAGCGTTTACACATGATAGCCTCGGACGAAACACATTCCCGAGCGTATTTGCTAAGTCTAACAAATTTTCGCTCGTAATCAGTAACCGACATGGAACCTTGCTTAAGCTCAAGAAATTCCTTCCGTTTTTGATCAACAAATCTCTGACTGATATACTTTTTCCGAAACTCAGTTTGGAAAAACTCCCAAGTTACTTGCTCTCGGGGCACAATAGAAGTCAGAGTACTCCACCAATAGTAGGCAGAATCACGTAGCAAGAAGATAGTACACTTTAGGCATTCATCGGGTGTACAAGATAGCTCATCGAGTACCCGGATAGTGTTGTCCAACCAAAATTCAGCTTGCTCGGCATCATCGCTATCCGTAGCTTTAAATTCAGTAGCCCCATGTTTTCGGATTCTGTCAACTGGGGGCTTATTTGACCTTATTTGGTCAGTTACCGGAGGTATTGTAGGTGCGGGGGTTGTATTAGTCGGGAAGGGAGGTTGTGGAACAGTCGTATTAGTTCGAATGTATTGGTTGAACCAATCATTCATCACGCTATAGAAAGCTTGTCTAGCTTCATCATTCGGGTTACTAGCATTAGGTTGAGAGTCCGCCGGCGCTGTCCCTTGTGCGGGAGCAGGCGCTACACTCTCAAGATCATCAGCTACCTCTCGGTCGGGATCGGGATCCATTACTATAAATAAACACATTTGCAAATGTCAGAAATCACCACACTATCAAATAATCACATAAAATGGCATGTATAGCTAGACCCAACGCATTACGGTAGTCCTAGAATCGACTAAACCGTAGCTCTGATACCAATCAAATTGTAACACCCCGAACCCGAGACCGACACCGGAGTCGAACACGAGGTGTTAACAGACTTTAAACCCCTTATAAAAAATATTTCCCATACACTGCCAATCTGCGTACTAGTCGCTTTAAAAATCATATATTGAGTTTCACAACTCGAAAATCAGTTTCGTGATTTTTCCCTGAAACTAGACTCATATTACCATCTACATAATTTTTTCTAGAATTTTTGGTCGGGCCAATTAGTACAGTTTATTAGTCAAAGTCTCCCATGTTACAGGGATCGACTACACTGACCTTTGCGCAATACGACTTGGATATCTCCCTGCACAGAGCTTCAATACTGATGCCGTTTGTTTCTATAGAAACTAGACTCAAAGAGGAATCTATACATATATGTCTTGACTCCTAATTGTCTCTGGTTAATTTGTAATGAATTTCCAAAGTCGGAACAGGAAATCCAGAAACCGTTCTGGCCCTGTCTCACGAGAACCTGAATATCTCTTAACATACTGTCCGTATGATTGTTTCGTTACTTTCCTATGAAAATAGATTAATCAAGTTTCGTTTACATAATTTATTCACTATTTAATTCCATTCCGACTATTTTTAGTGATTTTCCAAATCTACATCACTGCTGCTGTCAGCATCTGCCTTTAAGGTAGACTTTACCTATTTCATGGTTTCCATGATTCAACTAGCCCTTTTTGCATAAATATCACAATTTATGATAGTGATTAACCATTCCCATGGCCAATCCTTGTCAAGCATATCCACACCAAATGATTATAACATTATACTCAAACACATATAAGCCATTTTCGCATGGCTATCCAAAATTATACAAGTCCAAAGGGTCCACGACCCACAACAAACGGGTAGTCCTATACATGCCATTTCGAAGTTCAACCAAAATTGTACCAAAAGGGGGGGGCTTTGATAGTGTGGGCGACTTTGACTTCAAGATCCCGAGTTCGATAGCTGGAGAACCAAAATCTATAAAACAGAGGAGCATGAAACGGAGTAAGCAATTTATGCTTAGTAAGTTTTGAGCAAGGAATTCCAGCACAACAAAAGTATAGCATTCATATAGCTAAACGGATAATTTCATATGCACAAATTTTCGATATCATACTTGCTTCACATTACCAACCCTTATGTACATACACAAAAGATCAACTTAGCCAAAGGCTGGTAGCTCGTTTATCAACTGAGCGAATACTTATTTGTAAGGGCTCAACTAAATTCAAGCACATACGAAACATACCTCAATGTTGGGATGTTTCTAGAGTATTAACTGAAATTTTTACAGCAAGATCATTCATTCCCAAATCACGTACCTTCGGAATTTAACCGGATATAGCTCCTCGTTCAAATGCCTTCGGGACATAGCCCGGTTATAGTAACTCACACAAATGCCTTCGGGACTTAACCCGGATTTAGTAACTCGCACAAATGCCTTCGGGACTTAACCCGGATTTAGTAACTCGCACAAATGCCTTCGGGCTTAGCCCGGAATTAGTATCTCGCACAAATGCCTTCGGGCTTAGCCCGGAATTAGTATCTCGCACAAATGCCTTCGGATCTTAGTCCGGATATGGTCACTTAGCACAAAGCCTTCGGGACTTAGCCCGGACATCATTCAAATAACCATGCACATTTAACAATAAATCATGGCACATTCGTATTTCATTTTCGTTAGCAAAACTCAATCACAAGACACTTATCATTCTTGTAATTTCGGCTCAATAGCCACACACAAAGAGCATGATTTTGATTTGCTTAAAACATGATCTAATCAAATCTTAATTTAAGCTCTCTTACTCAAGAACTTACCTCGGGTGTTGTCGAACGATTCCGATAGCTATTCGACCACTTTTTCCTTCCCTTTATCGGATTTATTTTCCCTTTGCTCTTGAGCTTAATTAAACAAATAAATTGATTTAATCATTTGAGCATCGAAAAGAGGAACACAAGGCACTTAGCCCATATTTATACATTAGACATTAAAGTCACATATGTACGGAATCATGAATCAAACTCAACATTTTAGCAATTTTTTTCCCCCTTGGCCGAATATGCATGTCTATTTTGGGGCCGATTTCAACACTTAATACATTCTACAAGTATGGTCACTTGTATTGACTAAACACCCTTTTGTTTCAAGTTCAAAACTTGGCTAATACACACATATATACACTAGTAAAGCATCCTCTCCCTTTCCATCAATTTAACACATGCATTACTCATTAATATACAAAAAAATTATATTCGGCCTTAGCACACAACTTGCTAGCCGATTCTTCTCCATCTAGCAACCAATGCACATATGTGCTCACTCAAAAATGCTAAAAAGGAGATTCAAGAATCATCAATCCACCATCACATGCATCATTAACAAGCTTCATATTTAGCATGCAATGGCATTAACACAAAATCCACCTAGGCCGAATATCATCCCCATGACATAGCAAGGATTTGAACCATGGGCTAATTAGAACTCAAGCTAGCAACTAAAAACATGCATGAATCTCATGGCACAACCTCAAACATACCTTAATCTAGATATAAGTATGGCCAAACCTCCTCCTAATCCTCTTCCAAATCAAACATGAAGCAAGAACTCCTTCCTCCTCCTTAGAATTTTCGGCCAAATGAAGATGAAAAAGGATGAACAAAATTTTCTCCTTTCTTTTCTTTAACTCACGGCAATGGGGGGGGGAAAGACAACCACACACATTTTTTTTTGTTTCCATCATATTCCCTTTCATTATTTTATGCCCATGCTCCTTATTTTATTTTTCCTAACATACCTCACTAACATAACATGTTTGTGACATGTTTCCACTCATGATGCACTAACACAACATGTCTATGACATGTCTTGCCCATCACACTTGGTCTACCATGCTTGTCATGGCCGGCCACTACTCATTAGGGGGAATTTGACATGCAAGTCCCCCCTTTTTCCACATGCACTAATAGGTCCTTACGCATTGACCTATCACATTTTAAAATTTTCTCACATAAGTCCTATTCGATGAAATTCACTTACAATTAACAAAATTCAAACACGAAATTTTCACACATGCACATGTACATATAATGAGCATCAATTATGACGGTTAATTATTTTTACGACTCGGTTTAGCGGTCCCGAAACCACTTCCCGACTAGGGTCAATTTTGGGCTGTCACAACGCCATTCAATTTAAAGTCGGGTTTGATCCATTTACTACCCACTTTCCGTGGATTACAGAACAAAAATATGCACACCCACCTTAAAGAGTTCCATATGGTGTACACAAGTATGAAGCATCAGGGAGTAACCGAAAACCAAATCAAACTTCGTGCTTTTCCTTTCTCATTAGCTGACTCTGCTAGAGAATGGCTATTTTATTTACCCTCGAGATCTGTCAACACATGGTCTAACATGTCTCGTTTGTTCCTTGACAAGTACTTTTCTGCAGGTCGAGTGGCTGAACTAAGGAGAGGGATCGTGGGAATCCATCAGAAAGAGACTGAATCGCTCTATGATTACTAGGAGTGATAACAAAAGTTGTGTGCAAGTTGCCCACAACATGGAATGATTGAACAAACACTCTTGCAATATTTCTGTGAGGGTTTGCTCCCGATAGAAATGAAAATGATAGATGCTGCAAGTGGAGGGGCACTTGTTAACATAACTCCTCAAAAAGCACGAGAGTTGATATCGACAATGGCTGCTAACTCTCAGCAATTCTGACCGACTACAAAACCCACAAGACGGGTTCATGGGTTAAGTTCTCTATCTCTAGAAGATAAAATCGATCAGCTGACTAATGTTGTTCAAACTTTGCTTACAGATAAAATAGGCCCAACACGGTTGTGCAAAATTTGCGCTAAGCCAGATCACCCGACGGACTCATGTCTAATTTTACATGATGATTCAACAGAACAAGCAAATGTTGTTGAGAACTTTCTAGGACCGTCCCAAAGGTGATATGAACCCTACTCGAACTCATATAATGTGGGGTGGAAGGATCACCCAAATCTAAGTTATGGGTCGAATCCTCAGTTCAATCAATCTTACCAACAAAGATTGCCTCCGAATCGACAATTACCACCCCCAAAAGTCATCTTTGGAAGTCATAGTGGAAAGGCTAACCAATAGTACTGAGAAGTTTTAGCAAAAAATTGAAATACATTTGCAGGAGTTAGATAAGCAAGTGAGCAAGCTTGCGCACACGATTAGTCGTTTGGAGTCCTAAGGTAAGCTGCTGCCCCAAACTGAGCCTAATCCTCGACACAATGTAAGTGCTATGACATTTAGGAGTAGAAAGGTTTTGGAGCCCGTACTTGGCACGAGTCGTGCCCATGACGTTAGTCGAGATAAGAAGAAACTTGACGCAGAGGCTCCAGTGGAGTCAACACCATAAAAATCATTTGCAGTACCACCCCCGTTTCTTGGAAGACTAGTCTAATGCAAGAAGGAGCGAGAAGAGAACGAGCGAGAATAGAAAGAGATCCTTGACATGTTTCAAAAGGTAGAAATCAACATACCTCTTCTTGATGCGATTAAACAAATTCCACGGTATGCAAAATTCTTAAAAGAATTATGCCCAAGTAAGAGGAAGCTTTTAAGCAATGAAAAGGTCTTTGCTGTTTTACAAAGGAAAATACCATTTAAATTTAAGGACCAAGGTATATTTTCCATATCTTGCAAAATAGGTAGTTTCTATATTAAAAAAGCCATGTGTGACTTAGGCGCATCAATTAATGTTATGCCTTTGTCAATTTATAAGCTCCTTAATGTAGGTCCTTTGAAGAAAACAGGTGTAATTATTCAACTTACAGATAGATCTGTAGTGCATCCGGAAGGAGTGCTGGAGGATGTTCTTGTTAAGGTAAACAAACTGATATTTCCTGTAGACTTCTACATTATAAATATGGAGTATGACAACTCAGCCAATTCGTCTAACATACTTCTTAGGAGACCATTCTTAAATATCGCGCGAACGAAAATTGATGTTTGAAGTGGAACACTTACCATGGAATTTGACGGTGAAGTGGTTAGGTTTAATGTTTATGAGGATATGAGACATCCCAATGATAAATTACAATTCGTACCTTGTAGGAATGAAGACTCGATGTTAAGGAAGAGGAATTATCGATGATCCAAAAACCAATACGTGAAGCTGTCATGAAAGCCTCAAAATTAGAACTCAAATCGTTTCTGGAACGTACAAGGATTCCAACAGAGAAAAATGCAAAGATGAACGGAGAAGCTCAAAGACGCATCAATCCACTAATGATAGGGGAATTTAGGAAGGGCTTCAAGGATAGTGGGAAAAGGTCGAAAACTTTTTGTAAGAACATCCAAGTGCACAAGATGGAAAAATTAATTCTTAATAAGCTAAACGGATAACATTTAAGTTCGTCGAGCTAACGACGTTAAACAAAAGCACTTTTTAGGAGGTAACCAAAATTTATTTTTAATTTAATGAATTTTTTAAATTTCAGTTTAATTTGGATTAAAAATAAAATAAATAATAACCAGATTATTATTTAATCAGGTTAATGTGTTATTTTCAAGCACGTAATGGAGGTTGTTAATTTTTCCAAAATCAGATACTGATGGTAACATGGGCACGCCGTGCTAAATGCTGACAATTATTTCCCAATCCTAACAACATCATTAGAAACACATGGGGAGTATTCTTAACTTTTCTCTTTGCTTGTTGTTTGAGTTACTAAACTTTATTGCATATAAAGCATGCTTGAGGACAAGCATAGATTAAGTGGGGGGTTAAAATGGTAAGTAAAATGGTAAGTATGCATGATATTTGCTGCATGTCTCTTTTGCATATGTTCAATCTTATGTTAGATTTATTTGATAGTTTATTTTGACATTGAGCCTCTAATCTCATTACTTAGTCAATTTGGACAATTGGGCAATTTTTGAATTAAAGTGTTCAAGTATCTAGATTAGTCGACATGTAATAGCCCGTTTTTGGGTCAGATCGGAGCAGTAGTTTCGGGACCACAAATTTGAAGTAGAAATGTTAATTTTATTAGTACTTTAAGGTCTACAGTATGATTGAATGATTTTGTAAAAATTTCGATAAGAAATTTTATCGATAGAGTGTCTAACTTAACTCATAGGACTAAATTGCAATAGGTGCAAAATATGTGTTCTAGAAGCTAAAGGTGTCTAATTGCTATGAAATTTTAAATTGGAGGTCCTTAAATAGTAATTAGACCATTATATTTTACTATGGACAAAAATGGACATGGTTAGATAAAATTTCAAAGTTTTAAGTGAAGGACATTTTAGTCATTTGGTAAATAAAGACAAAATAACTAAAATAAAAGTATTCATCTTCTCAAATTAGTCTCCCCATAGCTGAAAATTTCAAGGAGTCCATATTTAGGGTTTTAGCCACTTTCAAGCTCGATTATAAGTCGTTTTGCCCCGTTTTTCATGATTTTTATGTTTTTGAAGTTGTCTCAACCTACTCTAGCTATTTAAAGGACTAATTTGAAAGAAAAATGAAGTCTAAAATTTTAACTATGTTGAATATTTGAGTATTTTGATGTTTAATGGTAGAAAATGCATGTTTGGTTTTAGATAAACAACATTTACCAAGTGATTTTTGATGAAAATGTTAAATAGGGACTTATTTGTAAATGTTGAAAATATGTGTAAAAATGTTAATAAATAGAAAATGTGGGCTGTTATGAGCAAGGAATGGGTTCAGCTAGGCTTGGGTGTGATGAAATTGAATAAAAGTCATTTTACGAGCCTAGGGACTAAAATGTAAAAAGTTAAAAAGTTAAGAGCAAAAATGTAATGTAAACCATAATGTGTTTGGGATTAAATTGACTAATGTGATGATTGAATGAGTTAAATGTGGTATTATAGATCAAGAAAGACGAGGTTTTGACCTAGACCAGGAAAAGAACAAGATTGTGGACTAAATCGAACTATTAGCCATTTTGTACCGAGGTAAGTTCGTATGTTAAAAATAAGCTTTAGAATAAATTTACTTAAATGCTTTAATATTGCATGAATTGCATGTTTGATTATGTGAATGAGTATAATTCTATGAATGAGTTCGACGACGATTCGACAAGTGAGAAGTCCCGTTGAACCTTAGGAATAGATTAGGACAAAAGTGACATGTCACTAGGGTTAGTATGTGTTATGTGATCATGTGATTCAGGTGCGGCCTCGTACGTCCTACAAATGGCTAAGTATACCGGCATATGTTACGGTTACTTGACAGCTTGTGTGAGTGGCATCGAGTAGCTACGTCTTGACTGACAGCTTGTGTGAGTAGGCCCATTAAGTAGCTTGAGAGCCAGCAATTATGCGATATGAGATTGAGGTAGCATTAGCTACATATGCGGCACTTAGTGTGCAAGATTCCCAAGTATCCGATATTATTATTCCTAGTGGTTCATGGGTATGTCAAAGATAAGATATGTGTAAGTTCATTTCGAGATGGTTCAGGGATGTACTGAAATCCTATGTTTATTAAATGCTTGAAACGATGAATTTGAGGTAAGTTTTGTGGCGGAATGAGTTATGATCATGAGACTATGGAAAATTTACATTTAATTATGTTATAATATTTAAATGTTATATGCATGGTAAGGTTGCTTATTTCTTGCATATGAGCTTACTAAGCTATACCATGTTGCTTATTTCTTGCATACGAGCTTACTAAGCTATATAGCTTACTCCGTTTATTTTCATATTTTTATAGTGTCGCCAAGCTAGCTTGGATCGAAGATCGTCGGAGATTCGAATCACACTATCAAACTCTCATTTTTGGGTATAGATGATCTTAGTATTTTAAAAGTATGGCATGTAGAGGGACTTGGTCATTTTGTATTATGTGTTAATTGATTTGGCCAGATGTATTGGCTTATATTGTTTAACGTGATTTGGTATTTAGCCATGTAATTAGCTTATTTTGGCTAACATGGTTGTAAGCCTAAGTATATTCACAAATGTGCCAATGTCTTTGGTGATATGGTCATGGTATGCTTGGTTAATGATGGAATGTGATTCATAGCATGAATGTGAAATGTTGAGAAATGTGATATATTGATGAGATGATAAATTTGTGCACATTTAGATGTCTTGAAAGTAGTAAATTGAGGCTTAATGAATGTGAAATTTGCATGATTGATACAGGGCATAATAAATGTGGTGAGTATGCTAGATGTTACTATAATAAATATGTTAAGTGTTGGTAATGAATGATATGATTTAGCCTTGATTGTGGATGTTTGGTTGCTTAAACCTGCCACGGATTATGCCTTTGAACTTTTGTAGGTGTAGGTGTAAATGAGGGTGGCAAATAGCTTGGTAAATAGCCTTTATTTTGTTCACATGGTCTGCCCTATGGGCGTGTGTTCTGGCCGTGTGTCCCCTACACCTTAATTTTCAGAAACAGAATGCTCAGACTTGAGCACACGGGCAGAGACATGGGTGTGTGTCTTGGCCATGTAAATGGCATGGCCTTGAACACGGGCGTGTGCCTTGGTCGTGTGAAGTATGCACATATTTTATCAAAATTAATTTTTCACATGGTCTAGCACACGAGCGTGTGACTTAGCCTTGTGATCGCAATTTGTTCATGGGTTACAAGTCAGAGAGTTACATGGGGTCGGGACACAAGCGTGTGTGACCACACGACCTACCAGCACAGGCGTGTCCCATATCCACACGGGCATGTAACCCCTGTTTAGTAAATTTTTTTAAGTTTTGTAAAAATTTATAAAGTTCTCGGTTTAGTCCTGGACCACTCCCAAAGCCTGTTTAGGGTCTCGTAGGCTCATATTAGGGACTTTATGATTAATTGCAAATGGTTTTTATTTGGACACAAATTTATGGCTTAGAATTATATGATTGTCTATGTGGTAAGTCCAATAACGCCTCAGGCCCTATTCTGGTATTGAATATGGGTAAGGGGTGTTACATTTAGTGGTATCAGAGTAATGGTTTAGTCGATCCTCGGACTAACGTAACGTGTGTAAGTGTCTAGTTATACATGCCATATATAAGTTTTGATATTATGACGACTCCTGACAATTTAAACTGTGCTTTCATATAGTAAATGGATCTTGATCTAAAGGTGGCTGATGATGTTGAGAGTAATGCGTCGGCTCCTGCTCAAGGGACCGCGCCATCTGAAAGTAGACCAGTGACGATTAGTCAAGGAGGAGAGGCTAAAGACGCCTTCTTCTAAAGGATGAGTGAGTGGTTTGCTAAGTTTATTCGGACAAATCTGGCTGCCCAACATCCTCTACCCCCTCCTAACCCCCAACAGGTTCTCGTAGCTCCCCAAGGTGTGGAATTGGTAAGACTGAACAAGCCTCCAGTTGATAAGATTCAAAAACAAATGGCTGAAGAATTTAGAGCAAATATTGATGACGATCCCTAGAGAACAGAATTCTGGCTTCAGAACTCTATCCGGTTATTTGATGAGCTTTCTTGCACCCCGGATGAGTGCTTGAAATGCGCTATATCACTCCTGAGGGATACAGCATATCAGTGGTGGAACACTCTTATATTTGTGGTACCAAGAGAAAGAGTTGCTTGGGATTTCTTCCAAGAGGAATTCAGAAAGAAGTACATCAGTCAGTGGTTTATTGATCAGAAACATAAAGAGTTCTTGGAGTTGAAACAAGGCCAAATGACTGTGACTGAATACGAGTAGGAGTTTGTTAGACTCGGTAAGTATGCTAGGAATGTGTTTCAAAAGAAGCTATTACGTGTAAGAGATTCGAAGATGGGCTGAATGAGGACATTAGGCTGTTAGTTGGGATTTTAGAGTTGAAAGAATTTGTTGTGCTAGTCGAACGAGCTTGCAAAGCCGAAGAGTTGAGTAGGAAAATAGAAAACCTGAGTTTGAGGCTAAAGATTCGAGAAAGAGGCCGATGAATAAGTCTTTTCAATCTTCGCCAAAGAAGTTGAGAGATTTGTATGATCGCTCCAATGCTTCAGCCGGGTATCCCAACAGAGATCGTAGGAAATAATATTCGGGTTCTAAGGCCAAACTACATCCATAGCGAGTGTTGGTAATGCTAGGTCTAATAAGCCTGAATGCCAACATTGTGGTAGACGACATTCCGGTGAATGTAGGATGAATAATCGGGCTTATTTTAAATATGGCTCCCAAGGTCATTTTAATCGAGATTGCCCAGAAATGGTTGAAAAAGATAATTTTTAAATGCAAGATTGAGTAACACTGCTGCTAGAGGGAGGCCAGTGAGAAATATGGGAAATGGGACCATTAGCAAAGGAGTATCCAAAGATTCAGATGTGAGATCGGAAACTAGATCACCTGCTAGAGCTTATGCCATCCGTGCTCGCGAGGATGCGTCCTCCCCTAACGTGATCACTGGTACATTTTCTCTTTATCATACTAATGTAGTTGCATTAATTGATCCTGGATCGACTCATTCCTATATTTGCATGAATCTGATATCTAGTAAGAATTCGCCTGTTGAATTTACTGAGTTTGTGATTAAGGTGTCGAATCCCTTAGGCAAACATGTTTTAGTTGATAAAGTTTGCAAGAGTTGTCCTCTAATGATTCGGGGTCACTGTTTTCTGGCTGACTTAATGCTTTTGCCATTTGATGAGTTTGATGTGATACTTGGAGTGGATTGATTGACTCTGCAAGATGTCGTAGTGAATTGTAAGCAAAAGGTTATTGAATTGAAATGTCAAAACAATGAAACTCTTCGAGTTGAGTCGGGTGAATTGCCTGTTGTGATTTCTTCGATGTCGACTCAGACGTATGTAAGAAAGGGTTGTGAAGCATTTCTCGCGTATGTACTGGATACTAAGGTGTCTGAATTGAAGATAAAATCTATGCCGGTAGTTCATGAATATCCAAATGTGTTTCCAAAAGAGTTGCTAGGGTTACCACCGGTCAGAGAGGTGGAGTTTGCTATTGATTTGGTACCGGGGACTGCACCAATATTGATAGCTCCGTATAGGATGGCTTTGATCGAATTGAAAGAATTAAAGTCTCAATAGAAAAGGGTTTTGCGAGACCCATTTTTTTGCCCTGGGGTGCACTGGTATTATTCGTTAAGAGGAAAGATGGATCCATGAGACTTTGTATCAATTATTGTCAACTCAACAAGGTTACGATAAATAACAAGTATCCTTTAACAAGGATTGATGATTTGTTTGACTAGGTGAAAGGGGCAACAGTATTCTCAAAAATAGATTTGAGATCTTGTTATTATCAGCTGAGAGTTAAAGACTCGGATATGCCGAAAACCGCATTCAAAATGAGGTATGGGCACTATGAATTTCTTGTTATGCCTTTTGGATTAACTAATGCTCCTGCTGTTTTTATGGATTTGATGAACTGGATCTTCTAACCGTATTTAGAAAAGTTTGTAGTTGTGTTCATTGATGACATTTTGATTTATTCCCGAGATGAGTCTAAGCATGCCGAACATTTAAGAATTGTATTGTAGACTTTGAGAGATAAAAAATTGTTTGCTAAATTTAGCAAAAGTGAGTTTTGGCTCCGAGAAGTAGGGTTTTTGGGGCATATTGTCTCAGGGGAAGGTATAAGAGTTGATCCACATAAGATTTCAGCAATTGTTGATTGGAAACCACCAAGGAATGTATCCGAGGTTAGAAGCTTTTTGGGCTTAGCCGGGTATTATCGACTTTTTATTAAGGAACTCTTAATGATTGCTATACCTATGACAAAATTGTCACAAAAAATTTTAAGTTCGAGTGGTCAGAGAAATGCCAAAAAAGTTTCGAACAGTTGAAAGCATTGTTAACTAAGGCATCGGTATTAGTGCAACCCGAGTCGGGAAATGAGTTCGTGATTTTCAGCGACGCGTCACTGAACAGTCTTGGTTGTGTGTTAACGCAAGAGGGTAAAGTGATAGCTTATGCCTCGAGACAGTTGAAACCGCATGAGAAGAACTACCCGACACACGACTTGGAATTGGCTGCCATTGTGTTTGCTTTAAATATTTGGCGACATCATTTATTCGGTGAGAAGTGCCATATCTTTACCGATCACAAGAGCTTAAAGTACTTGATGACTTAAAAGGACTTGAATCTACGACAATGAAGATGGCTCGAGCTATTAAAAGATTATGAGTTGGTAATCGATTATCATCCGGGAAAGGTAAATGTAGTCGCCGACGTTTTAAGTAGGAAATCTTTGTTTGCTTTGAGAGCAATGAATACGCGACTGACTTTATCTTATGATGGCTCGATTATAGCTGAGTTGAAAGCTAGGCCGGTATTTATTTAGCAAATTTACGAAGCTTAAAAATGTGACAAAGAACTTTAAGCTAAAAGAGTTCAGTGTGAATCGTCTAGTGATTCAGATTTTGAAATTGGGGTCGATGGTTGCTTGATATTTCGAGGTAGGATTTGTGTACCAAGAGATACCGAGCTTATTTAGAAAATTCTTCATGAGGCACATAGTAATTATCTGTCTGTTCACCCAGGAAGTATGAAGATGTATAATGACTTGAAGAAATTGTATTGGTGGTCAGGTATGAAATGAGATATTTCTGAATTTGTAACGAGATGTTTGATTTGTCAACAAGTAAAGGGCGAACATCAAGTACCTTCGGGTTTACTTCAGCCTGTGATGATTCCCAAATGGAAGTGGGATAGAATTACGGTGGATTTCGTAACTGGATTACCTCTGACTCCGAAGAAGAAATATGTTGTTTGGGTCGTTGTTGATAGATTGAAGAAATCAGCTCATTTTATCCCAGTACGGACCGACTATTCACTTGACAAGCTAGCTGAGTTGTACATAGCTGAGATTTTTAGATTGTACGGGGTGCCTATTTCTATTATTTTGGATAGAGATTCGAGATTTACTTCACGATTTTGGAAGAAGTTGCAAGAGGCTTTGGGCACAAAGTTGAATTTTAGTACCGCATTTCATCCGCAGACTGATGGTCAATCTGAAAGGACGATTCAGGTACTCGAAAATATACTTCGTTGTTGTGTATGAGAGTTCGAAGGTAGTTGGGAAAAAATCTACCTTTAGTCAAATTTGCTTATAACAATAATTTCAAGTCAAGTATAAAGATGGCATCGTATGAGGCATTGTACGGTCGCAAGTGTCAGACTCCATTGTACTGGATTGAGCTCAGTGAGAGAAAGATTCACGGGGTTGATTTGGTTAGATAAACTGAAAAAAAGTTAAAGTAATTCGTGATTGTTTGAAATCAGCTTGGGATATACAGAAATCGTACGCGGATCTAAAATGAAAGGAAATTGAATTTCAAGTTGGTGATAAGGTATTTTTGAAAGTGCCTCTGTGGAAGAAAATTCTTAGATTTGGTCGCAAAGGCAAGCGAGTCTGTGCTTTATTGGTTCATATGAGGTTACTGAAAGGATATGACTAGTGGCTTACCAACTAGCATTACCGTCAAAATTAGAGAGAATCCACAATGTGTTTCATGTGTCTATGTTGCGACGATATCGATCAGATCCTTTACATATAATTTCACTGACAGAGGTTGAGATTCGACTCGATATAACATATGGTGAAGAACCGATCAAGATTTTAGCTCAAGAAGTTAAACAGTTGAGAAATTAAAATATAGCCCTAGTGAAAGTTTTGTGGCAAAGACATGGGGTCTAAGAAGCTATGTGGGAAACTGAGGAAGCTATGAGAAAATAGTACCCAAACCTCTTTTCCGATAAGATTTTTGGAGACGAAAGTTGTAACAGCCCTTTTTTGGGTCAAATCGAAACAGTGGTTTTGGGACTACAAATTTGAAGTAGAAATGTTAATTTTATTATTACTTTAAGGTCTACAGTATGATTGAATGATTGTGTGAAAATTTTGTTAACAAATTTTATTGATAGTGTCCAATTTGACTAATAGGACTAAATTGTAATAGTTGCAAAATATGTGTTCCAGAAGCTAGAGGTGTCTAATTGCTATGAAATTTTAAATTGGAGGTCTTTAAATAGTAATTAGACCATTATATTTTAGTATGGACAAAAATGGATATGGTTAGATAAACTTTCAAAGTTTTAAGTGAAGGGCATTATAGTCATTTGGTAAATAAAGACAAAATAACAAAAATAAAAGTGTTCACCTTCTCAAATTAGTCCCCCCATAGTAGAAAATTTCAAGAAGTTCATAGCTAGGGTTTTGACCACTTCCAAGCGCGATTGTAAGTCCGTTCTTGCCCCGTTTTTCATGATTTTTATGTTTTTGAAGTTGTTTCAACCTAATCTAGCTATTTAAAGGACTAAATGAAAGAAAGATGAAGTCTAAAATGTTTCCCATGTTGAATATTTTGTATTTTGATATTTAATGGTAGAAAGTGCATGTTTAGTGTTAGATAAACAACATCTACCAAGTGATTTTTGATGAAAATGTCAAATAGGGACCTATTTGTAAAAGATGTAAAATATGTGTAAAAATGTGAATAAATGAAAAATGTGGGTTGTTATGAGCTAGGAATGGGTTCACCTAGGCTTGGGTGTGATGAAATTGAATGAAAATCATTTTACAAGCCTAGGGACTAAAATGTAAAAAGTTGAAAAGTTAAGGGCAAAAATATAATTTTTCCATAAGGTGTTTTTGGGATTAAATTTAATAATATGATGATTGAATGAGTTAAATATGGTATTATAGATCAAGAAAGACGAGGTTCTGACCTAGATAGGGGAAAGAACAAGGTTGTGGACTAAATCGAACTATTAGCCATTTTGTACCAAAATAAGTTTGTATGGTTAAAATAAGGTTTAGAATAATTGTACTTAAATGCTTTAATATTGCATGAATTATATGTTTGATTATGTGAATGAGTATAATTCTACTAATGAGTTCGACGACGATTCGACAAGTGAGAAGTCCCGCTGAACCTTAGGAATAGATTAGGATACAAGTGACATGTCACTAGGATTACTATATGTTATGCGATTATGTGATTCGGGTGCTGGTCTTGTACGTCCTACCGATGCTGAGTATATTGGCATATGTTGCGGTTACTTGACAGCTTGTGTGAGCAGCACCGAGTAGCTACGTCTTGACTGACAGTTTGTGTGAGCAGGCCCGTTGAGTAGCTCGAGAACGAGCAATTATGCGATATGAGATTGAGGTAGCATTGGCTACATATGTGGCACTTAGTGTGCAAGATTCCCAAGTATCCGACATTATTATTCCGAGTGGTTCACGGGTATGTCAAAGATGAGAATATGTGTAAATTCATTTCGAGATGGTTTAGGCATGTACATAAAGCTGATGTTTATTAAATGCTTGAAACGATGAATATGAGGTAAGTTTTGTGGCGGAATGAGTTATGATCATGAGACTATGGAAAATTTACATTTAATTATGTTATAATATTTAAATGTTATATGCATGGTAAGGTTGCTTATTTCTTGCATATGAGCTTACTAAGCTATATAGCTTACTCCATTTATTTTCCATGTTTTTATAGTGTCGCCAAGCTAGCTCGGATCGAAGATCATTGGAGATTCAAATCACACTATCAAACTCTCATTTTTGGGTATTGATGATCTTAGTATTTTGAAAGTATGGCATGCATAAGAACTTGGTCATTTTGTATTATGTGTCAATTGATTTGGCCAAATGTATTAGCTTATATTGTTTAAGGTGATTTGGTATTTAGCCATGTAAATGGCTTATTTTGGCTAACATGGTTGTAAGCCTAAGTATATTCATAAATGTGCCAATGTCTTTGGTGATATGGTCATGGTATGCTTGGTGAATGATGGAATGTGATTCATAGCATGAATGTGAAATGTTTGGAAATGTGATTTATTGATGAGATGATAAATTTGTGCACAACTAGGTGTCTTGAAAGTTGTAAATTGAGGCTTAATGAATGTGAAATTTGCATGATTGATTCAGGGCATAATAAATGTTGTGAGTATGTTAGATGTTGCTATAGTAAATATGTTAAGTGTTGGTAATGAATTATATGATTTGGTTGCTTAAACCTGCCATGGATTATGCCTTTGAACTTGTGTGGGTGTAGGTGTAAATGAGGGTGGCAAATGGCTTGGTAAATGGCCTTTATTTTGTCCACACGATCTGCCCCATGGGCGTGTGTTCTGGTCGTGTGTCCCCTGTACCTTAATTTTGAGAAACAGAATGCTCAGAATTGAGCACACGGGCAGAGACACGGGCGTGTGTCTCAGCCTTGTGGATGGCACGGCCTCGAACACGGGCGTGTGACCTGGCCGTGTAAAGTTTGCACTTATTTTATGAAAATTAATTTTCCACACGATCTAGCACACGTCCGACTTAGCCGTGTGATCTCAATTTGTTCATGGGTTACAAGTCAGAGAGTTACACGGGGCCGGGACACGGGTGTACGTGACCACATGGCCTTCCCACATGGACGTGTGACCCCTGTTTAATAGAAAAATTTTCTAAGTTTTGTAAAAATTTCTAAAGTTCTCGGTTTAGTCCTGGACCACTCCCAAAGCATGTTTAGGGCTTCATAGGCTTGTATTAGGGACTTTATGATTAATTGCAAATGGTTTTAATTTGGACGCAAATTTATGGCTTGGAATTGTATGATTGTCTATGTGGTAAGTCCAGTAACGCCTCGGACCCTGTTCCGGTGTTGAATACGGGTAAGGGGTGTTACACGACATTTTTGTTTTAAGGTTGATATATGTAACTAGATTTTTGTATAAATTGATTGTTGGAAAAAATATTTTATTGTACATAAGTAAATAAATAAAATGAAAAATAAATAAATTAATGAAGGCTCAAGTTATGAGTGAAAATTTAAAAAACGTGACCGAATTTAGTAACCGGGGTAAGGTGCTTGTAATGATTAGGTTTTATCTTAAATTAGAACTGTGGTTTCGGGAATAGAAATTCGAGGTCGAAAAATTATTTTAATATTATTTTTGGTGTTTATAGCATGTGATTATTTATGTGTGAAAATTTGTAAGCTAATTTTATCGTTTAATAGCTCAATTTGAGAAAAAGGATTAAATCACATAAAATGCAAAAGTGGCATTCTATATGTTAAATGTGCTTAATTGCTATGGTTGATTAAATGTGAAGTCCTTGTGTTGAAATTAGACCTTTGGAATGGTTAATGAACATTTATGGTCATGTATATAAAAGTTTTAATATAATTTCATTAATGATATTATGGTAATTAGCAAAATAAAAGGTTAATTAAAGAAACAAAATCAATTTTGGTGTCATCTTCTCCATGATTTCACCGAAAATTAAAAGAAAATAAAAGCTTGAAGCTCATTTAGGGTTTGACACTTGTGTGGCTTAATTAAGGTACGATTTTAACTCGATTTTTGATGGTTTCTACATTTTTGTGATCGTTGTATCGAGTACTAGCTAGCCCAAGGACTAATTTGTAAAACTACTTAATGTTTTGAAAGTTGCCATTGATGAATTCATGTATTTTTGAATGTTTGATGATGAATTATGAAAGCTTGATGATAGATTTTAATGTTTTATAAAGTGATTTTTGACAAAAATGTCAAAAAGAGATTAAATTGTGAAATATGCAAATTGAGTGGTTAAAAGAGTGAATAAATGAAAGTTTTGGGCTGCTAGAGGTCCCTATGAAATTTGATCAAGCATGGGTTAAATTGAATTTCATGAATTTTATATTTTTATGAAATAGGGACTAAATTGAGAAAATGTGAAATTGTAAGGGTTAATGTGTAAAATGCCCCAAATTGTGTGTTTTTGATGAAATTGAATGAATTGATGAATAAAAGAATTAATTTTGAATGTATATAGATCGAGAAAGAAAGAAATCAGATTTAGATCGGGGAAAATCAAAGGTTATCGAATAGTCAATTCAGTCCCTTTATTCCGACTACGAGGTAAGTTCATATGCAAATAAATGTCTTTAAATTGAATTATATATGTTTTATTATTATTGAATTGCTATGAATGTTGAGTGAGTAAATACGAGTAAGAATCAATGAAGTTACGATATACAAAAGTCCCGTATGAACCTTAGGAATAGTATAGGATACGAATGTTATGACATTAGGTTATCGAGACGTGATTACATGTAAGACCATGTCTAGGACATTGGCATTGTATTGTGATTACGTGTAAGACCATGTCTGGGATATTGACATCTTTAATTGATTTCGTGTAAGACCCTGTCTGAGACAGTGGCATCGATATGTGATAACATGTAAGACCATATTTGGGATATGGCATTGTACGAGCTTTATGTGATATTCGAGTATCCTTAACGATTCTGAATGGTTCAACGGGCAAATTCAAATCAAGAAAGAATGTGTGAATGAGTTAAGTGACTCAGGTACGTATGAAATTCATACGAGTATTGAAAAGAGAAGTATTTGATGAATTCAATTATGATATTGAATATGTGTACTATGAGAAAGGTTTGTGAACTTAAATGTGTTTTGGCTATGCTTAGCATATATGAATTAATATGCAAATATTTATATCATGACTTTATTTGTATATGGCTTACTAAGCTTTTAAAGCTTACTTTGTGTGTTTTTTCCCTATTTTATAGGTAATTGAAGCTAGCTCGGATTCGGGGATCTTCAGGAACATCATCACACTGTCGATCAACTTGTTGGTATTTTTGAAGCTTTTGTATATATGGTATATGGCATGTACAGGCTAGTGTCATCTTGGTATGTTTTGAGTTATGATATTAGCCATGAGATTTGGCTTGTAAATGATGGTGTGTAAGGCCATTCAAGTTAGCTTGAATTATGTGTTTAATAAGTGATATATGTGATGTATATAAATGGTCTTATATTTTGGCATATTTTGTGATGGTTATATGTTTGCTTGTATAGCTATTTGTTAATTGGTGTATTAATGTTGGAAAGATGACATGTTGTGGCTTGGTTTTAAGATGATGAAATGGCATGTTTTGAAGCATGAAATAGATGATAAGATGATTAGGAAATGCATTTAGAAATTATATAAGTTTGATGATTTTGGCATATTGATTTGGTATGTTTTGGTTATGGATTTGAGTAATGAAATGGTTGATTATAAAATGGCATGAATTGTGTAAGAATTGTGCATTTGGTTGATGATTTTGGGATGCCTATTGTATGATGAATTGGTACCATTTTGGTTGCTAGGTGTGCATGAGGAAAGGGTGGCAAATTGACTTTGCAAATTGCCTATTTTTGTCTACAAGGGTAGAGACACGGGCGTGTGTCTCAACCGTGTGCGACACACGGTCATGCTACACTACCGTGTGTCCCCTGGGGTACCTTTCGAATTTAAGTCAGTATACCCTATAGGATTGACACGGTCTAGACAAACAGGCGTGTTTACTAGTCGTGTGTGGCACACGGGCTGGCACGTGGGCTTGTGGCTAGTCGTGTGATCCAAGTCAGTAACTCCTCTAGATTTCCCACGACCATGGCACACGGGCGTGTCTTCGGCCGTGTGGTGCAAGTTAGTATGTATGCCCTGTTTTCACACGGTCTATGACACAACATGTCTGGTGGTCGTGTGAGGCACACGGCCTGTTCACACGGGCATGTGACCCTTGAATGCTTGAAAATTTTATGTATTTCCTAAAGTTTGCAAATGCTATCTGTTTAGTTCCAAACCTCTTCCAAGCATGTTTTAAGGTCTCGTAGAGCCTTATAAGGGACATTGTGATTATATTGATTGATGTTTATATGAAAATGAATGATTTATGTTGTGTTTGATCGGTAATGCCTCGTAACTCTATTCCGGCGACGGATACAGGTTAGGGGTGTTGCAGTGCTTGGGTTGTCATCTTATCTCACGTAAAAAGTTTCGAGTGACAAATCGAAAACTTAGAAACATTCCGCTAACCGAGCCTAAAAAAAATATTGTTTGAACTAAGTAGCTAGGATAGGGTGCTTGGGTTGTCATCCTAGTTCACGTAAAAAGGTTTGACAGTGTCTAAATTTTTATTACTGCGTGATTAATTAATAATACCTTGCAAATTTTGGATTCAAACTCAATTTAGTGAAATGATTTAGTTAACATATTTCAGTTTTATGACACTTGTTGGTCAAACTATATATTCTGAGCATTTATTTATTTTTGCCTATGTTGTTTGCATTGATTATGGATGCGAAAAAGAGACTTGATTTTTAATAAATTGTAGAATAATTTCTAATGTTTGAAAGTACAATATGCTTGAGAATAAGCATGAGCTAATTAGGGGGATTTAATAACATGTTAATTTGCATGATTTTTTTGTGTTTAATTCGGTTAATTTTGAATTGATCCCTGCTGAATTAGTGCTTTTATATTTTAATCTTGTCAGGGATGCAATTGGGACGCTAAGAGTAAAAAATGAGCAGAAAAGGACCAAATTGAAACACAATCAATGAAATGAGACCTAATAAAAAATGTGGAGAAAGCCAATGACTCGTAAGATTTTTTTGACCTTGTAAAAGCCAAAAATAGAAAAAAAACTTATTTTATTTTTTATTTAATTTTAATTATATGTTGAAGTGGTTAAAGCCAAAATTAGTAAATACCATGTGTATAAATAGGGCTTTAATGTACTTAGGAAAGACACATTTAATTTCACATTTTGATTTCAATTTGGAATTGAATAGAATTATTTTATTTTTTTCTTCCAATTTGGGCGTGAGCATGTTGCTTCCATTTACATTTCTTTGTTCTTTCTATGTTGGTCTAATTGCTTTCCAAGTACCTTTCTTTTCCATTCTTCACCATCATCATCAAATCACTTTTCAAAATCTACAAAGCATGAATAATTTCATGCTTCACTAAATTCTATCTTAGCTTTAGGCTGGTGTTCTTTTCGGTCGAGAATCGTGAGATATGTATCCATACTAAAAATCATTTCAATCGGTATTCACATTTTTCCTATGTATCGGGATTAACAACTCATCCCTTAAAGTTAACTCGATTTCAAGTTAAAAAGTGCACGTTGGGTTGGATCGTGTTTACTAACAGTTGGAGAAATGAGTCGGCCGTACTGTATTTGGATCTCCGAGAACAAATCAAGGAAGAAGTGATTGGGTTTAAATGACCCACGCAGTTGAGGCCATTAATTTGAGTTGGGTTCTTCAAAGCGCAAGGTTGCTGGAATCTTGAATCGGGAACACGTGTATCTCAGTTAGATTATCAGTAAGGGTTGGTTTGCAAGTTGTACTGGGACTAGTTACGAGAGAAAGAATTGATGGTTAAGACGTTCTTAATTGCTATAACCAACTTATTGTTTGGAGGAGAAAATTAATTTTCAAGGATCGATTCAAAAATCCAAAATCCACCGAGTCTAGGAATAAGGCTTATTATCTTTGATTACAAAATCCAAATTTAGTTTCCAATTTATTTATGCTGTTTCAATTATTTAATTTCTAAACATTCCAAAACTCCCCTAACTTATTTGTTTATTTTTTTTACAGGCTCGTTTTGAGTCATGGGTATGACTTTTTCCACGACTTTCGACACGAAAAAAATTCTGATCACAAGTTAAACGCGGAAGTTGATTATAACATCCAATCTCTATGGACTCGACCTTACTACCACTCTTACTACTATTTGAAGTTATTTTTGTAGAAATTATTTTTGGTCGTTTTGACGCCCATAATAACGTTTTGAGGCTTAAGGTTGGTTCGGTTTCAAGGAATGGGAGCATCAAAACGGTTAAGACACAATTATTTCATTCTTTTTTTTTGGTGAATTACAAGAACAAGGTAAAGCTTGAATAACAAACACGACTAACGTGACTCGAATCTAGATCATACTTGGAGAGGTGAATACCTTAACTATCAGACTATCACATGGGTTAAAGATTCCATTCTTTTTATTTAGTATCAACCCAAAAATAAATATTATGTATACATTAGGAACTGTATAACAAAGTTTGTCAAACTTACCTTTAAAGTGGATACTTTTGTTTTTTTTCAGAAAATTATGTGACAGGCCAATGTAAATATACGCGTGGCAACAATTTGTTTTGCTATTTGTCGGAATAAGAACTAAAAAGTAATTGAATTTTTCACATTTTTTAAAATTCTAGCTATAATATATATTAGATATATTAAATTGGTCAAAGAAAATCCAACATCATCTATTTAAATTCTCACGCAACTATTAAAGTCAAAATAATTACTATAATTACTTGAAATATATAAAAAATAATTTGTTATAAAATATTTATTGTCAAGAATAAATAATATAACATCATTATTCATTTCTATATTAAAAAAAATAAAAAGCTTTCTTCAACGCAAATACTTGGTGCTCCTTCAGTGAGTTGTTCAAAGCTATTGATGGAAGTTGAGGCTTAGGAGTAGAATCATGCTACTTAGGAAGCCTTTACATTTGATGGGATTTATATAACTTGATGGAGGTTGAAGTAAGTAGGATCTAAGTTCCTTCGCATCACTCTTGTAATTTTTTTTTCTGGAATTGGTTTAATTATTGGGTCATCTATCAAATTGCTTCTTGTTGTTGTATTTGGGTGAACAAAAATTGTTTACAACTTCCAAGAGGCGAAGAATGCTCTTGAGGGGCACGTTAAGGTAAGGACTCTTAAAGGCCCTCGAAGAATCACAAACCCATAACCAAAAGATAACTGAAAAGCCAAAAGCATTGATTTGGTACATTCTATGTTTCAGAATAGAAGTGGGCGGCGCACCATCGAGTAACGACATTCCCCTGCCCTTTTATTTGCTTGGTCCAGAACCACTAGTTGTGCTTCTATCAAATCCTTTGAATTGTTGATTTTGAGTACTCTTTATACTGTAATGACGAATTGCAATGGTCATGGATTTATGGTGACTGATAGATGGTTGAAGGTTGATCTCTGACAATCAAGTCTAAAAAAGATGGTAGTGTATGATGGGTCTGATGATGACCATGGTGATGGTCTTGGGAGTTCTCGTTTTCTTCTTCTCATACTCAACTCCCTCTTAACTTCCCCTTAAAACCGTTCTCCACCTCTTTTTAATTCTCTCGTCTCGCCCGAATAACTGCTCATGGGAGTAATTTGTAAACCCCTGATGTATTAGCAATTCTATCACTTATAACATTTTTTTAGCATTAGAACTCTTCTATTATTTTCCTCCTCTCCATTCTACATTCTTTATGTACATATATATATGTATGATAATCTTTGATTTCTAGTATAGCATGCCTGTATATAGTATTAATTATTCCTTCACTAATTACACATATACTCTTGTCTACTTGAGTAACAATCACTAACTTATTTATATCTTGGCTTAAAAATTTAAAATTAAGATCCGTTTATTATTTTTGAAATTAGACTAAATGAATTTTTAATCATAAAAATTTCAAAATTTTCTTACAAGTCAATTAATGCAGTATTTTTTAAAAAACCTATTATGTTATGCTACTAGGCAACTTTGACTTATACTAAAATAAATTTATCTATTAGTATTAATTCATATAAGGTTGTCATTTGTTTCTATTGAAAATAGGCTCAATGAGATTTTCATACATATAATATTTATCTCTTAGTAATTTTTTTTTTACAATTTTTAATGATTTTTCAAAGTCCGAATACAGCAACTTGAAATTCATCTGGCCTTGTCTCACTTGAATGCATATATCTCGTTCAATACAATCTCAATACTTACATTGTTTCTTCCATACAAAACTAAATTCATTAATATTTAATTTCATACTTCGTTCAATATTTAATTCAATTTCTAATTTTTTTGGGTGAATTTTCAATATTGTGATTGTCTAGAAATTGTTTTAATGAAAATATTTACTTTTCCATGATTCTTTGTATTAACTTTCAATTGAAAGCATATAATCATTATACTTTTGATTATTATTCAATTTAGCAATATAAATTCATATTTTAGTAACATATCCATTTTTTTACCTTGACATTTCTCATGATACAAATCATATCTCTTATTTTCTTATAAAAACTTAATGTCTTTATATATCATTCATTCTAAAAATACTTTCTATTTTTGGTATTTTGATTAAATTTGCAATGACTTGATTTCCAATGGTGCCGAAAATTGCAGGTTCGGAACTCCATTTTTATAAATATTAAATAAAGAGAACTACAATCTTATTATATAAGTGAACTGAATTTTGGATAGGTAACTTAGCCGAATTTATGATTAATTAAGGTTCAGGGACTAAATTGTAAAGTCTAATAGCTAAAGAATTTTTAATTAGAAAATGGCTTAAGGACTTAAATAACAATTAGAATATGTCAAGGTGGATGTTAGTGGCTGGTAATGTTAATAGTAGATTAACTAAATAAATTAAAGTTAATTAGAGTGTAACTACCCGAAAGTCAGTGGTGTTGTAAATAGCGATTTTAGAACCCTATTTTTGATGATTGAGTCCATAAATATTATTATTTAATATTTATAAGGTGAACAAAAAGTTTAGCTAAAGTTTGGTTCCTTAATTTTATCAAATGATTAGTTAATTAAGGTACAATAATTGAATTGTAAAAGTGGAAGTAGTTAATAATTATAGGTTTTTAATTGTTAAAAGACTTATGTAGAAATTAAACCAATTTTGCCATTTACAACTATGGTGAACGTTTTATGTTAATTTTTAGCTAAATTAATAATAAAATCTAAAGAACTTAAAATATGTAAAATAAAAATAAAATAACAAGAACAAATATGAAAGTGGAAGGAAAGAGAGAATAACCATTCATTCTTCTTTCATCTTCCTCACCGAGCATTCAAGAAAGAAAATTGGGGTTCTTAACTTCAAGCATTCGGCCTTGGTGCATCGTATGCGATTTAACCTGTTTATTGTATTTTTTATATTTTTGAGGTCTCGAGGTTAATTTAGCTAATTCTTATATTGATTTTTGAAACTGCTAAATTTCTAAATATTTTCATTGATGAATTCTTAATAAAATTGATGTTATTTGGTTAGATTTGGTGTTTAGATATAAAAAAAAGGACTAGTTTGTAAAGTGAAAATAGTTAGTTTTGAACATATAGACTAAAATGTAAATGAAATTGGTATTAATTTTTTTTAATTATGAACAATATAAGGTCTTAGAAGGATAAAGTTGAGATTGATTTTGAAATCGAAGCTCAAAATTGAAAGTTATGGTAATTTTGATTTTAGGGACTAAATAGAATAAATTGTAAAATTTTAGGGGCATTAAAATAATTAAGTTGAACTGATACATGCACATAATAGGATGATATAAGATGTGTGATATTGATAAATTGGATGAAATAATTATATAGATAGAAAATTAGAGCAAATCGGAAATAATATTGTTGAATAGTCCTTAAAGTTTTAACTTGTTTACTGATTTAACCAAGTAATTTTATATGGTAGGCTTATATGTATTTGTAATATATTCTTGAATTTTGAAATTATTTTTGGGTTGTTGTAAATTGAATTGTTTACAATTTGATACAAAAAGGTGTGATATGGACTAAAAAATTGAATATGATGAATTACAATTTGAGATATTTAAATAATTGATATCTAATTATGATTGATCGAATAGTAATGGTATAAATTTAATTGATTATTATGATAGAGGATTCAATTGAATAATTTGCAAGATATATATTACCTTGAAATTGAATGTGATGTGAATAGAATTTGATATTATACCATTACTAAATTATTATTCCTAGCTAAAAACAACGCAGGATCACCGGAAGGGAAAGGGAAGACGAGAGTCGACAATGAATGACGCGAGCTTTCGATTTGTATTTCTATAACCCAAAACTAATTATAGTTAATGAATATATTTGATATATTGCATTATATAGTATTAAGGTAAGCTATTTAAAGAATTTGGTTTAAAGTAAGTTATGTCATGTGATAAATTGATGAAGTAATGTTGAAATAAGAATTATGGGATATAATTTGAATTACGTGATGAAGTTAGAAGTTGGTTACTCTATTAAGTGTACAAGTTTATTTTGGGATGGTTGATAGTACATTGAGGTGCTAGATGAGATGCAGGTTGACTAAACTGAGTATTCATTCTAAGAATCCAAATTAGGTTAAGAGGATTCGATTAATACGATTTGGCTATAGGGTAAATTGGATATGCATTGTGATAGAATACAATAGAGCATGTACCTAAATGAGTCATTTTAATATTTTGATATGTTTGAGATCATAGTTGAAATTATATAAGGTTGAGTTGTGATGTATAAAATTGTAACACCCTATACCCGGCCTGGTCGCCAAGCCCGAATATAAAGATGTCACACCACCGTCTCATGTCATACTCATAGTAAATTGACACATTATGTAACACCCCGAACCCGAGACCGTCACCGGAGTCGAACACGAGGTGTTAACAGACTTTTAAAAATTTTCCAGACACTGCCAATCTGCGTAATAGTCGCTTTAAAAATCATATCTTGAGTTTCACACCTCGAAAATCAGTTTCGTGATTTTTCCCTGAAACTAGACTCATATTCCCATCTACATATTTTTTTCTAGAATTTTTGGTCGGGCCAATTAGTACAGTTTATTAGTCAAAGTCTCCCATGTTACAGGGATCGACTACCCTGACCTTTGCGCATTACGACTTGGATATCTCCTTGTACAGGGCTCCAATACTGATGCCGTTTGTTTCTATAGAAACTAGACTCAGAGAGGAATCTATACATATATGATATGACTCCTAATTATCTCTGGTTAATTTATAATGAATTTCCAAAGTCGGAACAGGAAATCCAGAAACCGTTCTGGCCCTGTCTCACGAGAACCTGAATATCTCTTAACATACTGTCCGTATGATTGTTTCGTTACTTTCCTATGAAAGTAGATTCATCAAGGTTTGTTTAAATAATTTATTCACTATTTAATTCCATTCCTGCTATTTTTAGTGATTTTCCAAATCTACCTCACTGCTGCTGTCAGCATCTGCCTTTAAGGTAGACTTTACCTATTTCATGGTTTCCATGATTCAACTAGCCCTTTTTGCATAAATAGCACAATTTATGAAAGTGATTAACCATTCCCATGGCCAATCCTTGTCAAGCATATCCACACCAAATGATTATAACATTATACTCAAACACATATAAGCCATTTTCGCATGGCTATCCAAAATTATACAAGTCCAAAGGGTCCACGACCCACAACAAACGAGTAGTCCTATACATGCCATTTCGAAGTTCAACCAAAATTGTACCAAAAGGGGGCTTTGATAGTGTGGGCGACTTTGACCTCAAGATCCCGAGTCCGATAGCTGGAGAACCAATCTATAAAACAGAGGAGCAATGAAACGGAGTAAGCAATTTATGCTTAGTAAGTTTTGAGCAAGGAATTCCAGCACAACAAAAGTATAGCATTCATATGGCTAAACGGATAATTTCATATGCACAAATTTTCGATATCATACTTGCTTCACATTACCAACCCTTATGTACATACACAAAAGATCAACTCAGCCAAAGGCCGGTAGCTCGTTTATCAACTGAGCGAACACTTATTTGTAAGGGCTCAACTAAATTCAAGCACATACGAAACATACCTCAATGTTGGGATGTTTCGAGAGTATTAACTGGAATTTTACAGCAAGTTCATTCATTCCCAAATCACGTACCTTCGGAATTTAACCGGATATAGCTCCTCGTTCAAATGCCTTCGGGACATAGCCCGGTTATAGTAATTCGCACAAATGCCTTCGGGACTTAACCCGGATTTAGTATCTCGCACAAATGCCTTCGGGCTTAGCCCGGAATTAGTATCTCGCACAAATGCCTTCGGATCTTAGTCCGGATATTGTCACTTAGCACAAGCCTTCGGGACTTAGCCCGGACATCATTCAAATAACCATGCACATTTAACAATAAATCATGGCCCATTCGTATTTCATTTTCGTTAGCAAAACACAAACACAAGACATTTATCATTCTTGCAAATTCGGCTCAATAGCCACACAAAGAGCATGATTTTAATTTGCTCAAAACATGATCTAATCACATCATAATTTAAGCTCTTTTACTCAAGAACTTACCTCGGGTGTTGTCGAACGATTCCGATAACTATTCGACCACTTTTTCCTTCCCTTTATCGGATTTAGTTCCCCTTTGCTCTTGAGCTTAATTAAACAAATAAATTGATTTAATCATTTGAGCATCGAAAAGAGGAACACAAGGCACTTAGCCCATATTTATACATTAGACATTAAAGTCACATATGTACGGAATCATGAATCAAACTCAACATTTTAGCTAATTTTTCCCCCTTGGCCGAATATGCATGTCTATTTTGGGGCCGATTTCAACACTTAATACATTCTACAAGTATGGTCACTTGTATTGACTAAACACCCTTTTGTTTCAAGTTCAAAACTTGGCTAATACACACATATACACACTAGTAAAGCATCCTCTCCCTTTCCATCAATTTAACACATGCATTGCTCATTAACATGCAAAAGTTATATTCGGCCTTAGCACACAACTTGCTAGCCGATTCTTCTCCATTTAGCAACCAATGCACATATGTGCTCACTCAAAAATGCTAAAAAGGAGGTTCAAGAATCATCAAGCCACCATCACATGCATCATTAACAAGCTTCATATTTAGCATGCAATGGCATTAACACAAAATCCACCTAGGCCGAATCTTAACTCATCTTCATGCCTCATCACCACAACATCAAACATCAACCAAGAATGATGCATCCATGGCCGAGTGTCATTTCTATCACATAGCAAGATTTAGACCATGGGCTAGGTAGAACTCAAGCTAACAACTAAAATATGCATGAATCTCAAAGAATAATATCAAACATACCTCAATCTAGTTACATGCATGGCCAAACTTCCTCCTAATCCTCTTCCAAACCAAACATGAAGCAAGAACTCCTTCCTCCTTCCTTAGAATTTTCGGTCAAAAGAGGATGAAAAAGGATGAACAAGTTTTTCTTTTCCTTTCTTTAGCTCACGGCAATGGGGGGGGAAACAACTACACACATTTTTTTTTGTATTCATCATACTCCTTTTCATTATTTTATGCCCATGCCCCTTATTTTATTTTTTTCCTACATACCTCACTAGGCCAACATGTTCCCAACATGTTTCCACCCATAGCATGGCCAACCACTAGCTCAAATTTTGGGTAATTTGACATGCAAACCCATCATTTTCACAACATGCATTAATAGACCATTTTAAATTAGCCTATCATATTTTCACCATGTCTCATATCAATCCTATTTAATAATTTCTCATGCAATTGGCAAAATTGGAGAATGAAACTTCCACATACTCATGTACACACATAATAAGCATAGAATATGGAAATCAATTATTTTTATGACTCGGTTTTGTGGTCCCGAAACCACTTCCCGACTAGGGTCAATTTTGGGCTGTCACACATTATTAAGAAATCATCCTCTTTATCAGTGATCCTATAAATTTTTAGTCAAGCATATATCAACCATGATTAAAACATGCCAAATGATACTTTAAATAAACTTATAATGATTAAACATGCATTAGGACCACTTAGCAAAATTTCCAAGACAATCACGTAGGAAACGGTACTGACACTAGGGTATCGATATTTTCTTTAAGTGGTATTGATACCACATGGAAAAATGATACCAAACATGCATTTTTTTCTCAATTAAAAGCCAAAGTCTCGAAAATTATCGGTACCTACCATGAAATATCAATATTTTAACCTCGAGTATCGATACTCGAGCAAAGGTATTGATACCAAATCTCTATTTTGACTCCCTGTATGTTTCAAAACATAGAGGTATTGATTTTAAAACCCGATTATGATACTTCAGAACCAGACCTAAAAAATGCAGCATACATAAGCAATTAATCCAGTCCAATTTAGTTCCTAAACATCATACATGTAACAACCCATTTTTGAGTCAAATCAGAACAGTGGTTTTGGAACCACAAATCCAAAGTCAAAATATTTATTTTATTATTTTATTAAATTTTACAGCATGATAGAATTATTATGTGAAAGTTTCGTAAAGAAATTTTATTGTTTGAATGGTTAATTCGAGAAAAAAGGACTAAATCGAGTAAAGCGTAAAACTTGAGTTCTAATAGTTAAAAGTATTAAATAGCTATGAAATTAAATTGTGGGAGTCCTTACGTTGAAATTAGACCATTATTAAGGTTAGTGGACATTTATGTCCATGGCTTATGTGTTATATTAAGATTTTATTAAAGGTTAGTATGGTAATTACATAATAATTTAAGTTAATAATAATAAAACAAAATGAAACCATTAGTGAATATTATCATCTTCAACCGTCCATAGCAAAGAAGAAAAGCTATTTATTTAGGGTTCATTCGGCTATTACTTCTCTAGTTGATTAATGTACGGTTCTAGCTCGGTTTTTAATGATTTTTACGTTTTTAAGATCGTTGTTTAGTATTCTAGCTAGTCTGTACCTTAGATTTTGAAATTATTAAAGATTTATCATGTTGCCATTGTTGAATGTTTGAGTAATTTTATGGTTGATGATGGATTTTAAAAAATTATTGATAGTTAAACTAGTTTTGTAAAGTGATTTTTTGACAAAAATGTCAAAAAGGAATTATATTGTGAAAATGTAAAGTTATGTGGATAAAAGTGTGAATAAATTGAAAATATGGGCTGCTAGTAACATATAGTAAATTTGGCTAAGCATGGATTGTACTAAATTGCATGAATTTGTAATTTTATGAGATAAGGACTAAATTGTAAAAATATAAAAGTTTAGGGGCAAATGTGTTAAATAGCCCTAATATGTGTTTTGGACTAAATTGCATAAATAGTTAATTAAATAAGCTGATTTTGATAATATATAGATCAAGATAAGCTGAAAAGGGGTTTAGATCGGGGAAAAGGAAAAGTTGACGAATAGTTGATAATTTCATCTGAGCAACTTGAGGTAAGTTCGTATAATTAGGATCAAACTTTTAAATACTTGAAATTATTTGTAATGAATGTGTATAATTGAGTAGTTAATATATTTGGAATGTGAATGCTTTGTCGATATAGTTTAATTGTTATCGAGCCCCATTTGAACTGTAAGAATTCGTAAGATACAAGTGACATGTCACTAGGGTTGCCGTTTTGGTTGAGATCCTGCATGTGTTGCGGACTCACTTCAACTCGTATGAGCTTACTATTCTCAGCTCGTAGGAGCTTACTGTTTTCAGCTCGTCAGAGTTTATCGTTTCAGCTCAATAGAGCTTAGTGTCCATCAGCTGAGGAGGAGCTTGCTGATCATAGCTCGAAAGAGCGAAAATGATAATGAATTGACAGATTACTGATTTATATACGCAATGTATATCACCCTAGTATCCCTCGATATTCTAATAGGTTCAACGGACATAAATTATGTGATATGGTGTAGTACCGTTTATACGAACGAATTATTGTTTATAAAATTGAAAGTAAAATGTTACAAATGATGTACATGATATATGTGAATTTGATATGATACGATGTATTGAGTATTTATGTGACAGCCCTAAAGTGACCCTAGCGGAAATCGGTTTCGGGACCGCTAAACCGAGTCACCAAATTATTTGAATATGATACTATTGTCTAAAATATGTGAATATGAATGTGTGAAAGTTTTAAGCTTCGATTTAGTAAATTGCATGTGAATTTAGTTAATAGGACTTATGTGAGAAAATTTAGAAATGTGCTAGGCAAATGTGAGTGGCCTATTAATGCATGTTATAAAGGTGAAGGGTTTGCATGTCAAATTACCCAAAATTTGACTAGTGGCCGGCCATGTTATGGGATAAAAGGTATTATAAACCTTTTATGCTAGTGTTTTATGTTAGGAAAAATAAAATAAGGAGCATGGGCAATAAAATAATAATGGTTAGTAGGATGATGAAAAAAAAAAGAAAGTTCTCATTTGTTTCTTCTTTACCGAAAAATCAAAGGAAGGGGGGGGGGAGAAAAGGTTGAGGAGGTTCGGCCATACTTGTATCTAGATTAAGGTATGTTTGATGATGTTCCATGAGATGCATGCATGTTTTAGTTGTTAGCTCGAGTTCTACCTAGCCCATGGTTTAAATCTTTGCTATGTGATGGAGATGATATTCGGCCATGGGTGTTGTCTTCTTGGTTGGTGTTTGATGTTGTGGTGATGATGCATGAAGATGAGTTAAGTTCGGCTAAGGTGGATTTGTGTCATTTGCATGCTAAATGTGAAGCTTTGTAATGATACATGTGATGGTGGATTGATGCCTCTTGGATTTCTTTTTTTTAGCATTTTTTTTAGTTAGACATTAGGTTCTTTGTTTGACCCATGACCAAAATTGAAATGGTATGGTGTCTTGATGCATTCGGCCATAGTAGGAAATATGGTTGTTGTTCATGTTATTTGCATGAGAAATGGTAGTAAGGTGAAGTGCAAATATTAGTATTTGATTACTAGTGTATATATGTGTATTAGCCGAGTTTTGAACTTGAAACAAAATGGTATGTAGTTAATACAAGTAACCATATTTGTAGGAAGTATTAAGCATATAATTGGCCTCAACATAGACATGCATATTCGGCCACATGAGATAGATTGGTGTTGCATGTATTCGGTTAGGGGCAAGCATATTGATGCTTTTATCTTGACATAGATAATCGGCTCAAGGAGAATTTGTTGAAGTGCTTAGTAAATTGATATTAGGTTAATGATGTGTGTATTCGGTCATGAAGGTGCACATGAGGAAATGTTAGACTAATTGTATTAAATTGCTCAATGTGATTAAAAATGCGTATGACCACTTTGTATTTGAGCTAAAGGTGGCCATATGACCTATCAACTCCTTGTCATATTCGGCCATAAGCTAGCATAATGAGACTTTAATAAGCTAAATTTGCTTGAATTAGCTCAAGAGCGTAGAGGACCAAAGTTGGACAAGGGAAAGGAAAAGGTGATCGAATAGCCGCCGAAATCGTTCGACAACATCCGAAGTAAGTTTTTGAGTAATGGATCTTAGATTATGATTCGATTAGATCATGTTTTAAGTAAATTAAAATCATGCTCTTTGTATGTAACTATTGAGCCGAAAATGATAATGCTTGATAAGTGACTTGTATTTGAATTCTAGTTATGAAAATGAAATATAGATGTGTCATGATTTATTGATATGTGCATGGATATTTGGATGATAACCGGGCTAAGTCCCGAAGGCATTTGTGCTAGTGACTAATTCCGAGCTAAGCCCGAAGGCATTTGTGCGAGCTACTATATCCGGGCTAAGTCCCGAAGGCATTTGTGCGAGTTACTATAACCGGGCTAAGTCCCGAAGGCATTTGTGCGAGTTACTATAACCAGGCTAAGTCCCGAAGGCATTTGTGCGAGTTACTATAACCGGGCTAAGTCCCGAAGGCATTTGAGCAAGTAGCTATATCCGGCTAAATTCCGAAGGTACTTGGTTTGGGAATGAGCGATCTTGCTGTAATAATTTCAATTAATACGCTCGTAAAATCCCAACGATGAGGTACGTTTCGTATATGCATTGGAGTAGTTGATTCCTTTTAAATATTATCCGCTCAGTCAATTAATGAGCTTCCGGCCTTTGGTTAAGTTGATCCCTTATGTATGAATATAAGGGTTGGCAAATGTGAAGTAGGACTGATTTTTGAGAATTTGTGTATATGAAATCATCCGTTTAGTTATATGAATGCTATACTTCAGTTGTGCCTAATTTCATTGCTCAAAACTTACTAAGCATTAAATGCTTATTCCGTTTCTTTGATTCTCTGTTTTATAGATTTTGGTTCGTCAGCTATCGGACTCGGGATTGTTGAAGTCGAAGTCGACCACACTATCAAAGCCCTTTTGGTACTCTTTTAGTTGAACTCTGCTAATGGCATGTATAGGACTGCCCTTTTGTTATTAGTCAAGTACTTTGGTGTTGTATATATTTGGATAGCCATGCGAAAATGGCTTATATATTTTGAGCATAGTGATATAATCATTTTGTATGTATACGGTTATTGAGAGGTGTGGATATGCTTGGCAATGATTGGCCATTGGAATGGTTAATAATGATCATATTTTGTGCTATATATGCTAAAGGGCTAGTTGAATCATGGAAACTATGAATTAGGTAAAGTCTACCTTAAAGGCAGAAGCTGACAGCAACAGTGGTGCGGATTTGAAAAATCACTAAAAATGGTAGGAATGGAATTAAATAGTGAATAAATTATGTAATCGATCCTTGATGAATCTACCTTCATATGGAAGAAACGAAACGATCATATGAGTTGTATTTTAAGAGATATTTAAGTTTTTGCGGAACAGGGCCAGAGCGATTTCTGGATCCCCTTATCTGACTTTGGAAATTCATTATAAATTAACCAGAGATAATTAGAGGTCATTTCATATATTTATAGGTTCCTTTTTGAGTCTAGTTTCGTTAGAAACAAACGGCATAAGTAATGAAGCCCTGTACAGGAAGATATATAAGTCGTAATGCATGAAGGTCAGAGCAGTCGAACCCTGAAACAAGGGAGACTTTAACTAATAAACTGTACTAATTGGGTCGACCAAAAATTCTAGAAAGCAAATTGTAGATGGATATATGAGTCTAGTTTCAGGTAAAATTTACGAAACTGGTTTTCGAGTTCTGGTACTCAAGATATGATTTTTAAGGTAACAGTGACGCAGTTAGCCAGCTTGTCTGGAAATTTTTTAATGGACTGTGAAAATCAACGAAATAAGTCCGTAAATACCTCGTGTTCAAATCCTTTGGGTCGCTACGTGCTTGTCGACAAAGTGTGCAAGAAATGTCCCCTAGTAATCCGAGGTTCCTGTTTTCCGGCCGATTTGATGCTTTTACTGTTTGACGAATTTGATGTTATCCTTGGTATGGATTGGTTGACCGTACATGATGCAATTGTAAATTGCAAAAGAAAAACCATCGATTTAAGGTGTGTAAATAACGAGGTAATCCGAGTTGTGTCTACTGACTTGAATAGGTTGCCAGCTGTAATATCATCGATGTTGGCTCAGAAATATGTAAGAAAGGGGTGTGAAGCATACCTTGCGTATGTTCTTGATGACAAAGAGTTAGAAAAGAAGCCTGAATTTGTGCCAGTGGTTTGTGAATAACCGGATGTTTTTCCCGAAGAATTACCGGGTTTACCATCCGTTCGGGAGGTAGAGTTTGGTATTGAGCTTGTACCTGGGACTACACTGATTTCGATAGCTCCGTATCGTATGGCACCAACAGAATTAAAGGAATTGAAAGCTCAGTTGCAAGAGTTGACGGATAGAGGTTTCGCTCGACCAAGTTTCTCACCTTGGGGTGCACCAGTATTGTTTGTGAAAAAGAAGGACGGAACCATGAGGTTGTGCATCGACTATCGTCAGCTGAATAAGGTGACAATAAAGAATAAATATCTGATACCGCGCATTGACGATTTGTTTGATCAGCTAAAGGGAGCCTCAGTGTTTTCAAAGATAGATTTGAGATCGGGTTATTATCAGTTGCGAATTCGAGATTCGGATATACCCAAAACAGCTTTCAGAATGAGATACGGTCACTACGAGTTCTTAGTGATGCCGTTTGGGCTCACTAATGCCCCTACGGTATTTATGGATCTGATGAATCGGGTCTTCAGACAGTATCTGGACCGGTTTGTAGTTGTGTTTATTGATGACATCTTGGTCTACTCAAGAGATGAAACCGAGCATGCTGAGCACCTGAGATTAGTGTTGCAGATTTTACGAGATAAGCAGTTATATGCTAAGTTCAGTAAGTGTGAGTTCTGGTTAAGAGAGGTGAGCTTCTTGGGTCATGTGGTATCCGCATCGGGTATTCGAGTTGATCCGAGCAAAATTTCAGCCATACTTAACTGGAAGCCTCCGAGAAATATTACTGAGGTACGGAGCTTTTTGGGACTTGCCGGTTACTACCGACGGTTTGTAAAAGGTTTCTCGATGATAGCCACTCCAATGACGAAACTACTTCAGAAAGATGTTAAGTTTGAATGGACAGAAAAGTGTCAGAAAAGTTTCGATCAATTGAAAACTCATTTGACGGAAGCTCCAGTACTAGTGCAGCCCGAATCAGGCAAGGAGTTCGTCATTTACAGTGATGCATCCTTACTTGGGTTGGGTTGTGTATTGATGCAAGAAGGTCGAGTTGTAGCTTATGCGTCGAGGCAACTGAAGCCACATGAGAAAAATTATCCAACCCATGATCTCGAACTGGCTGCCATCGTATTCGCTTTGAAAATATGGCGACATTACTTATTTGGTGAGAAATGCCATGTATATTCGGATCACAAAAGTCTCAAATATTTGATGACTCAAAGAGACTTGAATCTGCGACAAAGACGTTGGCTCGAGTTGTTAAAAGATTATGAGCTTGTCATTGACTATCACCCAGGAAAGGCTACTGTGGTTGCGGATGCCTTAAGTCGAAAATCACTGTTTGCTTTACGAGCGATGAATGTACACTTGTCTGTTCTATCCGAAAATGTGTTAGTAGCAGAATTAAAGGCTAGACCATTGTTGATTCATCAAATTCGTGAAGCTCAGAAAGTCGATGATGAATTAGTCGCAAAACGGGCTGAATGTGTTCCGAATATGGAAACGGAATTTCAAATTGATGATGATGATTGTTTGAGGTTCAGAAGTCGTCTGTGTGTTCCAAGAAATTCGAAACTCATTTCGATGATTCTGAACAAAGCTCATTGTAGCCGAATGTCAATTCACCCGGGGAGCACGAAAATGTACAACGATTTGAGACGTCAGTTTTGGTGGCATGGTATGAGACGAGACATTTCCGATTTTGTTTCGAAGTGTTTAATATGCCAACAAGTGAAAGCGGAACATCAAGTGCCTACGGGATTACTTCAGCCGATCATGATACCTGAATGGAAATGGGATCGAGTCATGATGGATTTTGTAACTGGGTTGCCAGTGTCGGCAAGTAAGAAAGATGCAATTTGGGTTGTTGTTGATAGACTGACTAAGTCGGCTCACTTTATCCCCGTACGCACGGATTTTTCATTGGATAAACTAGCTGAATTGTATGTTTCTCAGATTGTGAGATTACATGGGGTACCTATTTCTATTGTGTCGGATAGACACCCGAGATTCACCTCACGATTTTGGAAGAAATTGCAAGAAGCTTTGGGCACCAAGTTGCATTTTAGCACCGCTTTTCACCCCCAAACCGATGGTCAATCCGAGCGGATAATTCAGATACTTGAGGATATGTTGAGATGTTGCATCCTCGAGTTTATTGGTTCATGGGAACGGTATTTACCTTTGATTGAGTTCGCTTACAACAATAGCTTTCAGTCAAGCATTAAGATGGCGCCTTACGAGGCTTTGTACGGTCGAAAATGCCGTACACCATTGTTTTGGACCGAGCTCGGTGAAAGTAAAATTTTCGGAGTTGATTTGATTAAAGATGCTGAACAGAAAGTAAAAGTAATCCGTGAAAGTCTGAAGGCAGCCACAGATCGTCAGAAGTCGTACGCGGATTTGAAACGAAAGGACATTGAGTATCAGGTGGGAGATAAAGTGTTTCTTAAAGTTTCACCTTGGAAAAAGATACTCAGATTTGGGCGTAAGGGCAAATTGAGTCCAAGGTTCACCGGGCCATATGAAATATCCGAACGAGTAGGTCCAGTTGCCCCCTGAACTTGAAAGGATCCACAACTTTTTTCATGTTTCGATGCTTTGGCGTTACAAATCTGATCCTTCGCACATAATAAGTCCCTCCGAGGTTGAAATTCAAGCCGATATGAGTTATGAAGAAGAACCAATTCGTATCCTAGCTCGTGAAGTGAAAGAGTTGCGAAACAAAAAGGTTCCTTTAGTAAAAGTGTTATGGCTCAAACAAGGGATGGAAGAAGCTACTTGGGAACCCGAGAACTCTATGAAAGAATGATACCCAAACCTATTTACCGGTAAGATTTTCGGGGACGAAAATTTCTTAAGTGGGGGAGAGTTGTGACAGCCCTAAAGTGACCCTAGTCGGAAAGCGGTTTCGGGACCGCTAAACCGAGTCACCAAATTATTTGAATATGATGATTATTGTCTAAAATATGTGAATATGAATGTGTGAAAGTTTTAAGCTTCGATTTAGTAAATTGCATGTGAATTTAGTTAATAGGACTTATGTGAGAAAATTTAGAAATGTGCTAGGCAAATGTGAGTGGCCTATTAATGCATGTTATAAAGGTGATGGGTTTGCATGTCAAATTACCCAAAATTTGACTAGTGGCCGGCCATGTTATGGGATAAAAGGTATTATAAACCTTTTATGTTAGTGTTTTATGTTAGGAAAAATAAAATAAGGAGCATGGGCAATAAAATAATAATGGTTAGTAGGATGATGAAAAAAAAAAGAAAGTTCTCATTTGTTTCTTCTTGACCAAAAAATCAAAGGAAGGGGGGAGAAAAGGTTGAGGAGGTTCGGCCATACTTGTATCTAGATTAAGGTATGTTTGATGATGTTCCATGAGATGCATGCATTGTAACACCCCAAACCCGGCCTAGACGTTATGACCGGATCTGATGCGCCACATCGAAGCGTTCAAAACATTCCGTATTACTTAGTTGGAAAACTTAGTTGGTGTTGGAAAAGACACTTTTATTAAAGTAGGTTAAAGTGAATGGAAGCTGTGCACCAGGTAGGAAACCAGGAAGAAGAGGAGGTGAGTCCGTCGGACTGCTTAAGTACCAAGCTCCCTTCGGATCCAATCCTAGACATGCACACCACCATTTCCACACTCTAACATCTCGTATAATTTTGAGAAAACCGTTTGATTATGTCCATTTTAAGAAAGTGATTAAGGTTGAAAACGTTTGCTTAGCGGAAGTCTTACTCGTATTCGTGTTATTTTGGAATCACTTAATGTTTTTGAAAACGCGTCCTAGAGCTAATCCATTTCGTTAGTTATCATAGTTCAGTTTTATCATAATAGAATGAAATAATAAAAAAACAACCCAAACCATAAAAAGAAATTAAGCGGCCTTATTACAAAAAACCCAAAACCATAAACGAAAATATGGAAAATCTAGTTCACCAGAAGAAAACGAATTTGCAGAAAACGTATGGCCACTCCGAATTCCGCCCAGCTCCAAGTCCACCAACTAGGGCTCACCTGCAAGGATGGAAGGAAAAAGGGGGTGAGTTTGGGAAAACTCAGTGCATACAGAAACCCATCCAAAGCCCAAATCAACTCGAGTCCATTGGGCCTAAACCCTATTCAGATAACAGTACACAGTGGACCAAAGCCCTTTTCAGAACACAGTAGCAAGGCCTTAGCCCTTTTTAACATAACAGTGTGGCCCATAGGCCCAGTTCAGTAACATAAGTAACAATAGTAGTAATGAATGCAAGCCCAACTGGGGAGACTACTCAACCCACCAACCGCTACACTGCCCCGTACCAGCCCTACACTCCATGTGGGGAATATCTCAACCCACCCAGCCCTACACTCCACAGTTGCAGCAACGTTGCTTAAATATCAGTAAGTTGAGGCAAAGCCTCCAGTACGTGGATGAACCACTTTCAATACTTCCTCCATAAATACCCCAATCCCATGCAACAGATATTAATAAAGCATATCATATACAATACAGTATTAATCAATCATGCAGTTTAGCCAATTTAAACCCTAGGGGTATTTCGGCAATTATGCTCTTTAGGGGTAATTTCGTACTTACGCAACTACACACGTTATTTCAGTAATTTTTAGCCGTTTTATGAAATTTGGTCCCACCATCTAACTAACATGCTACTTTGCCCATTTCTTACCCATATTGGTCCGTAAGCCCATTGGGCCCAGTTTTGGCCCATCTGGCCCCTTTTTTCGAAGTACGCTAAAATGTCACACGAACTTACTTACCACTTTGCGGTGCTAGATCTAACAATTACTCTACATCTTGAGAGCATTCGCATACTCACAAGCCTATGAAATGCCGGAATTTCGGTATTTCGGCTTTTGCCGAATTGAACTAAGAAAGGGTGTTCGGTACACACCTGATTCACGACGACTGCTACTGAGATCTCTTCCGATGTCCCACAATTGATTAGCACAGTTCTTATTTACAAACCATAATCACTAAACCCACAACCTACTTATCCATGGTCGAACCATGTCCCTAAAAGCCTTTGAAACCTTACCTTTTTGCCAAAATCGATAGCTAGCTCCGAATCCGATTGCTCCAACAACCCACGCCTTCAATCCAACACTTAAGAAGACACTAATCATTGATAGAAAATGTCAGTTAAAAACCCTTAGAGCCACATGCCCAAATCGACAGCCTCCCTAGATTTTAGGGACTTCGGCTTTTCCTAACTTTGTAAAATATGACTAGATCTGAGATGATGAACACTTACCCCTTACTCCGTTTTTATCTCCACGCAATCTGGTGTAGATTTATCTTTCAAACGACGGTAAAACTCGACTCCCGGAGTTCTGAAGTTTCGGCTATAAGCCCCCAAATCTATGGTTTTTTGGCTTTTGGGTGATGAAGGAGATGACAATATGAAACTATAACCTTGAAGTAAAATTGCCGTCAGGTATCTAGGATTAAGAAAAGATAATCGTAGATTTAATAAAACAAAAGAACATAGAAGGACCTGGCTTTGAAGAAATCGGCACAAGCAGTGATCACAGGATTTCGGCTTTCGCGACTTCGGCAAAGGTGCTGATGAATTGCAGGTTTGATGAATGGTTTTGAAGAAGAATAATAGAAAAAGAAGAATAGGGGAGGTGGAAGTTTCGGCTAGAGAGGAAAAGAGAGAAAAGAAAAACCTTAAGGTGTTTAAACAGAAGAAAACGGCACCACTCAATACCCTAAGGGCTGAAATACTAACCTCAAAAACCCCCTGCCGATTTTTCCCCCTTCAATTCCCAATATTCAGCCAACTCCTATCCTCTCTCCTAATCCCTTAAATCTCTCCCCTTATCACTCCTTAATCCAAGCGTTTAGACTGATCCAAACTCTCCTTTAGCAGAATCCACCTGGACTCCAACACTACCCCTCCTGCACTTAAAAATAAATGCATCTATTTGTCAACACAGGGAATCGATCCCATGCCTCCCTCAAAGCTCCACACGCCACCTTTTTAGGAGCCTAGTGGCGTCACCCTGGCCACTTTACCAAGGCTCTTTTTGTGATGCAATTTGCCCATAACTCTATACAAGGACCACCTAGCCAGAACCCCTAACTCCTAAGTCCAAAATTCAAAAATTCAACCGGTTTTTGGCCAACACATGGGCCTTCTATAAGCCCATTTACCTACTCAAAATATTAATTTCACATCCAAATACAAAATTTTAAAATCTTCACAAAATATTGAAAACCGCGAATAAATCCGAAAATCAGGGCGTTACATGCATGTTTTAGTTGTTAGCTCGAGTTCTACCTAGCCCATGGTTTAAATCTTTGCTATGTGATGGAGATGATATTCGGCCATGGGTGTTGTCTTCTTGGTTGGTGTTTGATGTTGTGGTGATGATGCATGAAGATAAGTTAAGTTCGGCTAAGGTGGATTTGTGTTGATGTCATTTGCATGCTAAATGTGAAGCTTTGTAATGATACATGTGATGGTGGATTGATGCCTCTTGGATTTTCTTTTTTTTAGCATTTTTTTTAGTTAGACATTAGGTTCTTTGTTTGACCCATGACCAAAATTGAAATGGTATGGTGTCTTGATGCATTCGGCCATAGTAGGAAATATGGTTGTTGTTCATGTTATTTGCATGAGAAATGGTAGTAAGGTGAAGTGCAAATATTAGTATTTGATTACTAGTGTATATATGTGTATTAGCCGAGTTTTGAACTTGAAACAAAATGGTATGTAGTTAATACAAGTAACCATATTTGTAGGAAGTATTAAGCATATAATTGGCCTCAACATAGACATGCATATTTGGCCACATGAGATAGATTGGTGTTGCATGTATTCGGTTAGGGGCAAGCATATTGATGCTTTTATCTTGACATAGATAATCGGCTCAAGGAGAATTTGGTAAAGTGCTTAGTAAATTGATATTAGGTTAATGATGTGTGTATTCGGTCATGAAGGTGCACATGAGGAAATGTTAGATTAATTGTATTAAATTGCTCAATGTGATTAAAAATGCGTATGACCACTTTGTATTTGAGCTAAAGGTGGCCATATGACCTATCAACTCCTTGTCATATTCGGCCATAAGCTAGCATAATGAGACTTTAATAAGCTAAATTTGCTTGAATTAGCTCAAGAGCTTAGAGGACCAAAGTTGGACAAGGGAAAGGAAAAGGTGATCGAATAGCCGCTGAAATCGTTCGACAACATCCGAAGTAAGTTTTTGAGTAATGGATCTTAGATTATGATTCGATTAGATCATGTTTTAAGTAAATTAAAATCATGCTCTTTGTATGTAACTATTGAGCCGAAAATGATAATGCTTGATAAGTGACTTGTATTTGAATTCTAATTATGAAAATGAAATATAGATGTGTCATGATTTATTGATATGTGCATGGATATTTGGATGATAACCGGGCTAAGTCCCGAAGGCATTTGTGCTAGTGACTAATTCCGGGCTAAGCCCGAAGGCATTTGTGCGAGCTACTATATCCGGGCTAAGTCCCGAAGGCATTTGTGCGAGTTACTATAACCGGGCTAAGTCCCGAAGGCATTTGTGCGAGTTACTATAACCGGGCTAAGTCCCGAAGGCATTTGAGCAAGTAGCTATATTCGGCTAAATTTCGAAGGTACTTGGTTTGGGAATGACCGATCTTGCTGTAATAATTTCAATTAATACGCTCGTAAAATCCCAACGATGAGGTACGTTTCGTATATGCATTGGAGTAGTTGATTCCTTTTAAATATTATCCGCTCAGTCAATTAATGAGCTTCCGGCCTTTGGTTAAGTTGATCCCTTATGTATGAATATAAGGGTTGGAAAATGTGAAGTAGGACTGATTTTTGAGAATATGTGTATATGAAATCATCCGTTTAGTTATATGAATGCTATACTTCAGTTGTGCCTAATTTCATTGCTCAAAACTTACTAAGCATTAAATGCTTATTCCGTTTCTTTGATTCTCTGTTTTATAGATTTTGGTTCGTCAGCTATCGGACTCGGGATTATTGAAGTCGAAGTCGACCACACTATCAAAGCCCTTTTGGTACTCTTTTAGTTGAACTCTGCTAATGGCATGTATAGGACTGCCCTTTTGTTATTAGTCAAGTACTTTGGTGTTGTATATATTTGGATAGCCATGCGAAAATGGCTTATATATTTTGAGCATAGTGATATAATCATTTTGTATGTATATGGTTATTGAGAGGTGTGGATATGCTTGGCAATGATTGGCCATTGGAATGGTTAATTATGATCATATTTTGTGCTATATATGCTAAAGGGCTAGTTGAATCATGGAAACTATGAATTAGGTAAAGTCTACCTTAAAGGCAGAAGCTGACAGCAGCAGTGGTGCGGATTTGAAAAATCACTAAAAATGGTAGGAATGGAATTAAATAGTGAATAAATTATGTAATCGATCCTTGATGAATCTACCTTCATATGGAAGAAACGAAACGATCATATGAGTTGTATTTTAAGAGATATTTAAGTTTTCGCAGAACAGGGCCAGAGCAATTTATGGATCCCCTGATCTGACTTTGGAAATTCATTATAAATTAACCAGAGATAATTAGAGGTCATGTCATATATGTATAGGTTCCTTTTTGAGTCTAGTTTCGTTAGAAACAAACGGAATAAGTAATGAATCCCTGTACAGGAAGATATATAAGTCGTAATGCATGAAGGTCAGAGCAGTCGAACCCTGAAACAGGGGAGACTTTAACTAATAAACTTTACTAATTGGGTCAACCAAAAATTCTAGAAAAAAATTTGTAGATGGATATATGAGTCTAGTTTCAGGTAAAATTTATGAAACTGGTTTTCTAGTTCTGGAACTCAAGATATGATTTTTAAGGTAACAGTGATGCAGTTAGCCAGCTTGTCTGGAAATTTTTTAATAGAAATCAACGAAATAAGTCCGTAAATACCTCGTGTTCGACTCCGGCAACGGTCTCGGGTACGGGGTGTTACAATTTACATTGAGATAATGGATGTTTTCATGTATTTAGGTGACTAACTTGTGATGAATGCTTGTGTTTAGGCATTTGGTAATTGAATTGAATACACTTTAATTATTGCCTTGATTATGTATAAATGGTAAGTTTATTTCTGAATTATACAGGCTTACTAAGCTATAAAGCTTGCTTTGTTTCTTTTTCTGTGTTTAATAGAGGTTCGTTAGCTCACTCATTACGGACAAGTCGGAGTTACACATCACACTATCCAGTTGTCGATTGGTGCCTTTGAACTTATGGATATATGTAAATATGACATGTATAGGCTAGTATTAAAGATGATAGTTATGGTTACTTGAGATTGTGATTTTGGTACATTTTTTGTGTTATAAGTCTAAGCCGTGTGATTTGGCTAAACTTGATATTATGTTTTGGTATGTTTTGGTATGTATTAGATGGAATGGAAATATGCAAATGTGTCATGTTATATGGTAGGCACATGAATGGAAAATGTATGATATTAGTTAAGTATTTGAAGACTATGTGGAACTGGTATCATATGTGTATGAAATGTTATAGAATGGTTGCCTGTTGGGTTGTAAAAATGTTGCAATTTATGCTTGCACATGCATGTAAAATAGGGTGGAAAATGCCTTTGCAAATAGCCTACTTGTTTACACACGGGCAGAGACACGGGCGTATGTCTCATCCGTGTGTGACACACGGTCATGTTGCACAGCCGTGTGTCCCTTGGTGTTGTTATTAAATGAAGTCAATATACCCCACACGATCTCACACACGGGCATGCGACTAGACGTGTGGTACAAGCCAGTATGTCCCCTAATTGGCACACGGCCTAGCACACGGGTGTATGACTTGGCCGTGTTGCATAAGTTAGTATACCTTACAGGTTTAGCACGGCCTAGCACACGGCCTGGCACACGGGCGTGTGTGGCCACTTCAAAGGGCACACAGGCTAGACACATGGGCGTGTGGTTGGCCGTGTGACCTAAGTTAGTATACTCTCCAGTTTTTACACAGCCTGGCACACGAGCATGTCTTTGGCCGTGTGATGCAAGTCAGTATGTATGCCCTATTTTCACACGGCTTGTGACATGGGCATGTCTGAAGCCCTGTGAGGCACACGGCTTGTTCACACAGGCGTGTGACCCCTGTATGGTTGAAATTTTTCTAAGTTTCCAAAATTTTCATATGTTATCGGTTTAGTCCTGAACCACTTCTAAAACATGTTTAAGGCCTCGTAGGCCATTATAAGGGACAATGTGATTGTGTTGAATAGCATTTGTGTATGAATGCATAAATCTATGATTTATGTATATTAAATGATGTGTATTGATCAGTAATACCTCGTAACCCTACTCCGGTGACAGATATGGGTTAGGGGTGTTACAATACATCAATTACTTCGACAAATAATCATTCAACGGCCTAATTTACCTAAACATGCATACTTTACCACTTTTCATTCATCAACTATTAGCTTCAAAACTTACCTAACATGCCACAATTTGACCATTACCGTTCCACCACAAAATCTTGCCATTGAGCTATTCAAACATGTAACAACATAACCACATTGACACAAACTAGTAAGGCATCAAATGTACTAAACCAAGCAACTTTTATGTACCAAATCAACATCTAAGCATTCAACTAAACATCATTATAAGTCCACCTATACATGCCATTATAACCTTGGCCAAAATAGTAAAAACTACCAATATTTATGCTAGATAGTGTGATAAATCTCCGGCAAGCTTCCAAATCGATCGAGCTTCCAATTATCTATAAAACATAGGAAAGAAACTACGTAAGCACATAATGCTTAGTAAGTTTGTAGGACATGAAACATAACTTACCATTCATTTTTATAATGTAAATAGCTTAATTAAAGCATGAACTAATACCACATACTTGGCACAATGCCTACAGAACATCAACAAATACACAAGTTAGTGCATTTATACATGGTTCAAATGAGTTCACTCATAACAAGTAACTTACAACTTTGTTCATACCATGTAAATCATATCTTTTCCATAAGTACATGATATATTACATTTGAGCACTTACCATTTTACTTTCCTTTTCATGCCCGTTGAACCATCTAGAATATCATCAGATGCCTGGGAAAGCTCACACAAAGTGTGCTTAAACATATAACCGTAACCTTTCCTTTACATCATTGCTCACACGAACTGTGGGTCAAAATGTAAGCTACACGATGTTGCTCACATGAGCTATGGTGTATCCGAAACAAATGTAGGACCTCAGCCATTGGTAGGACATTCAAGACCAACACCAAAAACATGAAATCCCTAATGACATGTCATTTGTATCCTACGAATTCATAAGGTTCAACAGGGACCCGATAACTGTCATGGCATTTATTTAGATATACATTGATTAATAGCATTGTAATTGCATAATAGCACATAATTGAATAACATAAATATAGCAATCTGTACATACAAACTTACCTCGACGACTAGGGCGTATAAACGAGATCAACTAATCCGAGGCTTTAGCTTTTCCTTGATCTAGATCCGTACGTTGTCTGTCTTGATCTAGATAGAAAAATTTTAATCCATTTAATATTCGTAGCATTCAATTTAGTCCACATTTCATATTTTTGCAAAATTACTATTTTACCCCTAACATTTTAACTTTTCATAATTTAGTCCTTAAGCTCATAAATTGAAATCAAAACATTTTCATTCCCCGTTCAAGCTAACCAATTTCATTAGGGACCTATATCAACTCATACAAAACATCATTTCATAAATTTAACTTGAACTTTTACTAATTTTACAAACAAGTCCCTAAATGTAATTTTCATCAAAAGTCACTTTACAAAACTTGTTTATTTATCAACAAAGACTTATAATCTATAATTAAATATCAAGAATCACACAATTCATGGCATAACCCTCAATCTTTAACAGTTTTATAAATTGATCCCCGGACTAGCTAGATTAAGCTAAAACGACTTCAAAAACATAGAAATAATTAAAAACATAGTTAAAATTCATATTGTGCAATAAGAAGAGCTCAACCAAACCCTCAAGCTTCAATAATGGGGTTTCCTATGCCTAATTTCGATGGAAAAGAAACTTAAAGAAGATGATTAATCTTTTCTTTACTTTAATTTTAGGTTAATTAATTAATTTACCATTTTAACCTAAGTTTTTAACTTAAAAATCATTTAAATTGTGTCCATAAAAGTCCACTAACATTTTGAATGGTCTAATTTCCAATTAGTTCTATTCACTTTAGAGTTTCATAACCGTTAAATACCTTTAACTAATAGATTTCTACTTTTGTAGTTTTTATGATTTAGTCCTTTTCACTTAATTAACCATGCAAACATCAAAATTTATTAATGAAATTTTAATACGACCTTACTAACATCCCATAGACATTAAAATAATAATAAAATAGAAATTTACTCATCAAATTTGTGGTCCCAAAACCACTATTCTGATTTCACTGAAAATAGGCTGTTATAACAGCATCTCATCTCAATTCACATATTTACAAACACATAAGCACCTAGTTCACAAAAGAACAAAGGTATGAGAAAGCTTACACTCAGAATTTAGAGTAGGGGTTTATGCTACTACTAAATTTCGAAATAACACATTGAATCATGTCCATAAGCAATTATTCCAAACACTCACCAATTATGCTTTCGCTGAAAAGCCGAAAACTCAAACTAGCTTTTCCTTGCCTTTATCTCTACTCGTAGAAAGTCCTATCGAATTTGGAACTTCAAAAAAATATATTCACACAACAATAAATTCATAAATTAGCCAAGGACTCACCACAAGCAATCAAAAACATAAGCCTAAACTAAGTTCTAATGTAACTAAAATCTTTAAGATAACCACCTTGAAATCCAAATAGCTCGATCTACACTTAATCTTTTTGCCTAAAATGAGTTTCATTCATCTAATTATTCATCTACGACTAATTCCCAACCCTTAAGGCTAAACTAATCAATTCATGGTATCGACTTTTTCGACATGTTTTATGGCTATTTTTAAAAAATTCATTAAAAATCAAGAAATCTTTAACGAAACTTCAAAGTAAGTTTAGAGACCTTCTAAACATGTTAAAACTAATTGAAAAAACACTTTAAAGCATCATTTTTAAGTGAAATCCTGAATTTCACCATTAACAATTTAACACCCATAACTCGCATTTGTCATCGAAATAAGGTTACGGGAATGCTACAAAAAGTTAACAAAAATAAACAAGTAAATCATGATCATTTCAATTATAATTTCTCAAATACCATAAAGTAATTGAATTACAATAATATCATACATCTACGTGGCTTAAATCGAGCTTTAGGGACTAAATAATTAATCTTAAAACCCTAATGGACTAATTTGAAATAAATAAAAAATTTTAGGAAAATATGAAAAATTTCAAAAACACGGGACACATGGCTATGTGAATGCCCCAGGCCATGTAACTTTCGAAGTTGGGACACACGGTCGTGCCCTAACCCATGTAACACACTGAGTTGGGCTACACGGCCGTGTCACAGGCTGTGTGCCAGACCGTGTAACTCTCTGACTTGTGACACACGACCATGTGCTAGGCCGTGTAACACGTAGGCTTAAAACACACGACCGTGTCGTAGGTTATGTGCGGCACACGACCATGTGGCAGCTCGTGTCCCAGGCCGTGTGCACCTAAATGAACCTTAAACATCAAGTTTACCATTTCAAGATTTCTTGGACACTAAGTAATTCATTTACTAGCCTTTATACCTATTCAAAATGCCATTAAACAAAATCAAATCATGCTAATTCAACCATCTTAAGTGCCTAACTAATGCACCTTCAATGGTACCACAAGTATACACACTCATGCAACTACATAAGTTATCACTCAAACATGTCAATTCACACAAATTAAACTTCTAACCGATATGCCTATTATAGGCACCACAATTCACAACAAATCAAAATGACCATTTAGTCATACATATACTACAAGTTTATATCAAAAACATCTTCCATCATTCATAATTCATAACAAGTCATTAACTAGACATTTACCAAATAAACATCAAGATCATTGTAGTGATGCTAATGTTATCAACTTGCACTTAGGCTCACTCTTTATATATTTACATACTAAAGTAAATTTAACACACCTAACCCGTAACTGTCCCCAGAACAAGGTTAGAGAGCATTACTAGAGTTTGCAGAACAAATATAGATAATTCATATCATTTAATATTCATATCTAAAAACAATCATGCTGTCCCTTGAATGGACCCTCAAGGCCCAATTTAAACATTAGAATCAAGTGGGACTAAATTAGGATCTCAGATAATTTTTTGAGAAATTTAAAATTTTTTCTTTAATACAGGAGTCACACGCCCGTGTGAGTAGGCCGTGTGGCTAACACGGCCAAGTGACATGCCCATGTCTTAGGCCGTGTGGGCATTCGATGTGAGGCACACAGCCGTGTCCCAACCCATGTCCTTACCCATGTAACTCTCTGACTTGTGCCACACGGGCTGCCACATGCCCGTGTGCTAGGCCGTGTGGTCAATTTAATTTTTACAAATTAGGTGCAGGTTTCACACTGCCAAGATACATGCCTGTGTTCTAGGCCGTGTATCACACACGGCTGAGACACACACCCGTGTCTTTATCCTGTGCCCGATTCTGAGCATTCTATTTCTAAATTTTAAGATGCAGAGGACACATGGCCAAATCACATGCCCATGTACCAGCCTGTGTGTCACACACGGTCAAGGCACACACTCGTGTGTCTACCCGTGTTGAAAAAATAAGGCCATTTCTTAGCCTTATTTCTCACCCAAATTGAACCTTCAACCTACAATAACATTTGCATACATTTGCCAACCAATTCAAGTCATATAAATCAAGCAAACGTCATTAACATGTATGAAATAGTATCACATATTCATATGATCAAACTTACCTTCTTGTAATGATTAATATTTTACCCTAATTTAATTTAACCAAACCACATACATATAAGCTAAACATGATATATATAACCCTATAATAACTAGGGGTGAGTATTCGGTCGAGTAGAGTCGAATCGAGTAAAAAATTTTTGAGTTAGTCGAGTTGACAAATCCTATATTTGCAACCAAACTCAATTTGAATTTTTTTTGAATCGAATCAAATTGAGTCAAAAAATTTCGATTCAAATCGGGTTGAGTTAACGGATCCTATTATTTATACTTAATGTTGCATTTAGATGAACCGATTATTTAACTAGTAGACGAAGTACAAGATTATTTAACTACATGAACAATATAATGATTTAGTCTTTTAACTTAATGGGTAAACATTTATAAAAAAGATGTAGTTTTGCCTTTTAACTTAATTATTTTGAATTTTAACCTTTAAAAAAGTAAACATTTATATAAACGACATAGTTTTATCTTTTCTTATTCTAATTTTCGGATAACTCAAATTGTGTAAATCATATTCGAGTTAAACTGAAAAACTTAATTTTTATTCGAGTTGATCCGAATAACTTGATTAACTCAAATAACTCGAACTATTTATATTAAAAATTTGAATTTTTTTATAGAGTTTTTTTGAATCAAATCAGATTTTGCTCACCCTTAATAATAACATGCCAAAACAATCCATTTTTAGCCATTCCAATGGATAAGTTACAAACAATTGTTTACATCCCAACATAGGCCAAGTTAACTCATACATGCCATTATATCAAAATAAGATTTCTTTTCATACCAAAACAAGTTGGAGGATAGTGTGATGATACTCCGACTGATCTCCAACCTTTACAAGCTTCTGAGCACTTTAAAAAAGAGAAAAGAAAACCTAAGAAGCATTCAATGCTTAGTAAGTTCATATAACAGGAATTTAGCTTACCATATATTTACATTTAAGAAAAGCATACAATAATGCATCCAAGCAATTTGGTTTATAGCCTAAAACACCATTTTACTAATCATGTTAGTCAAGTAATTCACATAATACCAAGAACATTGATGAACTAATCATTTAATGTCTTTCATATACATATGCTTTCCATAACAATTTTCCATATTACATGTACACGTTAATGACAGATCATTTCAAATTCAGTTTAGCGATGTCAGAACTTTACCCATGGTTTGAAATATCGATGGATACACTTATATAGTATATTTTAGTGTACACTACTATAATTCATCAATTCATTTCATGGGGAACCCAATTAGGGCACATAATCGGGAAGCACACTCTCGAGCCATGTAACGGGAAGCGCACATAGAGCTATTTCGGAAAGCTCATAAAGAGCCTATAGGGAAGCTTATCCGAGCTATATAACAAGAAGCTCATAAGAGCCATAATCGGGAAGTTCACAAAGAACCATATTAGGAAGCTTCGGATAGCCAATATCGGGAAGTTCAAGCGAGCATTATTGGGAAGCTCACAAAGAGCCAATTTAACGGGAAGTTACAAAGAACCTTTAATCGGGATGCTCATAAGAGCTAAGGTGTGTCCACAAGAAATGTAGGATCACAACCTATTAGAACGCTCCGAAGAGCTATAACGGGAATCTCGTTGAACCATATAACGGGAAGCTCGAGAGAGCTAATAATGGGACACTCTTTCGAGCTATGGTGTGTCTGCAACATATGCAGGACCATAGGCAATTTGGGAATCTTGTATCCATCGAATTTTATTTATTCAAATGAGACTTGACATTTATCGGGCATTATCAAATATTCAATCAATTTCACATACATGAAAATTATACAATTCACTTATAAAACATTTAATTCAAACATATAAATATACACAATTTAGTTACACGAACTTACCTCGATACTTGTTCCTATATGAAATCTACTAATCATAAACTTTTTATTTTCCTCGATCCAATTCCGTATTTGGTCTTTCTGGATCTACATAAATGAATTTAATTATCAATTTAATACAATTCATATTCAATTGGATTCAATTTACACTATAAGCATAATTACCATTTTGCCCCTATACTTTTCATAAATTACAATTTTGTCCCTAGGCTCGGAAAATGGAATTTATAAAATTTAATCCTTATTCCAAGCCTAACCAAAATTTTCATATAACATTTACAGCACTTGTATTTCACAAAATTTAAAACTTTTCCATGGGTTTTACCACTTTTCAATTTAGCCCCGAAATCATAATTTCATCAAAATTCTCTTTGTAAAAGTTGTTTACCTATCAGAAACCTTTCATTTTCTACCATAAATTTCAAATTTTCAACATATTCATCCATGGAAAAATTTCCATACTTTGATATCTTGTAACAGTCTGGTTTTGACCCTAGTCGGAATAGTGGTTTTGGGACCATAAATTCGAGGTTGGAAGATTATTTTAATATTATTTTTTGTGTTTATAATATGTGAATTAGTATGTGAAAGTTTGGTGTGTTAATCTTATCGTTTAAGTGGTTAATTTGAAAAAAATGACTTAATCGCGTAAAATGCAAAAGCTGTGTGATAGATTTTAAAAGTGTTTAAATGATATGCATTGTGAAATGTGAGGTCCTTATGTTGAAATTTGACCACATTTAGTGGATATGGACATAAATAGCCAACCATTAAGTGAATTTTTATTGTTTTAATAAGGGGTAAAATGGTAAAACATGAAATAATGTATTAATAATTAAAACAAAGTTCAAATTTGCTTCAAAATTCATGTTCTTCCACCGGAATAAGAAACAAAAATTAGAGCTTGAAGCTTTTATATATTCGGTGCATGCTTGGCTCAATTAAGGTATGAATTTTGTTCGATTTTTGATGATTTCTATGTTTTTGTGATCGTTGTTAGGTGCTCTAGCTAACCCATGCTTAAATTTGTGAAATTGTTGATGATTTGGAAATGTTCCATGGATGAATTCATGAGCTTGGTGATATTATATGTTGAAATATGAAAGCTTGATGTTGGGTTTACATGTTTTGTCTTTAGATTTTTGATGAATTTGAGTAATTCGGGCTAAATTGTAAAAATGTTATTTTGAGGGACTAAAATGTGAAATAAAAGAAATGTATGGACTTGTATGAGAGATATGAAAATTTGGCTAAGCTTGTGTATAAGCAAATTATGTGTATTTCGTGATTTTGTGAATTAGGGACTAAAGTGTCGAAATGTGAAAATGTAAGGGCTAGTTTGCAAAATGCCCTAAATATGTGTCTATGGATTGTTTTGAATGATTTGGAGAATAAATGGGTTAATTTTGAATAAATATAGATCAAGAAAAGAGGAATTCAGACCTAGACCGAGGGAAGTCGAAGATTATAGAGTAAACAATCTGAGTCGACAAATTTCGAGTACGAGGTAAGTTCGTACAAAAGATATGATGTTATAAGTATGTTTTGATGCTTTGATTATATATAGATTGGATATATATTTGGTTTGGATTAATACGATGGTAAATCAATGGTATTTGGCACTAAGTGTGTGATTTGAACTTATGAGGCACTAAGTGTGCGATACCGATATAATTTCGATTAATTAAGATGGCACTAAGTGTGCGAAATTATTTTAGCTTCAGTTAACCTTTAAAGCACTAAGTGTGTGGATGTTTGAAGCAATAGTAATTCACAAAGAGTTCTAAAATATCCAAACAAAAGGTGAGGAAGAAAATTAATAAGTACGGAAGGTTCAGTTATGTACGATAACTATGTGGTAGATGATATTATGTATGTGAAGTTCATTGAATTGGTATGAACATATGAATTCTGTTGGCATAGAATTGATAGATGATTTGAGAAATTATGAATACTTATGTATTGATGTTTCATATTTTATATACTGTTTATGATTTTTGGTACGAGCTTACTAAGCTTTGATAAGCTTACTCTGTGTGTCTTTTAACTGTATTATAGATATCGTAGCTACTGGAAGCTCGAGGATCATTATGGATCATCACCGCACTATCGAACTTTATTTTGGTACATTTTTGGAAATGTAAATATTGGAGTATGGCATGTATAGGCTAGAAGTACTTTGAATATGTTTTGAAATGTGTATATATCTAGCCATGTGATTTGGCTTGATTATAGATATGTTTATGAATGAGTTGTGATATAAGTTATATGATGAAGTTATGTTTATGATACATTCTTGTTTGGCCAAAATAAATGGTCAATCTCGCAAGTATTTGGTAAGTTCATAGTATAAGTTTGAGTGGTATGTATTAAGGTTTATAAACCATATGTTTTGAGATGTTTTTGTCTTATGTTTTGACATAAAATAGTAAGGTTATTAAGCATGGATTTGGTTGGCAATGATATAACATGAATGGTTAAAGTTTTGGTTGTGAATTGGATGTGAATTGGTTAAGAAATGTTGTGATTTTGGTTGCTTGTAGGTTTGATTTAAATGGGTGGCAAATTGGCTTTTCTAATGACCTATTTTTGTCCATACGGGAAGAGACACGGGCGTGTGTCTCAGTCGTGTGTGACACACGGTCATGTTGTACGACTGTGTGTCCTCTGAGGTACCCTACAATTGTAAGTCAGGTTCGAGCAAGGCCAAGGAACACGGACGTGTGGCTAGCCGTGTGGCTCAAGTCAGACTCGACCACGGCCAAGGCATACAGGTGTGTCTTATGGCCGTGTGAGCAAGTCAGTATGTATGCCCAGTTTTGACACGGCCTAGACACACGAGCGTGTCTAATGCCGTGTGAGGTACATGGTCTATTCACACGGGTGTGTGACTTGTACTTGTTTGAAAAATGTTTAAGTTTTGGAAAAAAATTATATGTGTTTGGTTTAGTCCTGACTCTTTTTTAATGCATGTTTATGGTCTCGATGACCTATATAAGGGACTCTATACTGATCTTGATCATTGATGCTATGATGTTTATGAAATGAAAGTTAAATGTTCCGATTTGTTTGGTAATGCCTTTAACCCTAGTCCGACGACGGATATGGGTTAGGGGTGTTACATATCTTTTCAAATTAATCCCTAAAATAGATAGATTAAACTATCTCGATCTTAAAAATATAAAAATTACTAAAAACATGCAAGAAAACATACCTAATTAAGCTTGATTAGTTTCCTTTCTCTTTCTTAGGGTTTCCATGCAAATTTTGGGGAAGATGATGAAAAATAAGATGATATTTTCTATTATTATCTTTTAATTATTTTGATTTCCAATTTAGTCCTTAGCCTTTTTTAAAATTTCCACAGATGAATCACCAAAAATATCTACTAACTTTTCTTTAATGGTCTAATTACCATATAAGGACCTCTTATTTTGAATTCCATAACTATTTGATCTCTTTAGCTACTAAATTCAACTTTTACATTTTATGTAATTTGGTCCTTTCCATAATTAAACAGAAAATCGATAAAATTTTCTTACTAGAATTTTCATATGATATTCCTATCATAATGTAGACCATGTAATAATATTAATATAAATTTTCTTTCCAGCTTGGATTTGTGGTCCCGAACCATTATTCCGTTTTCACTGAAAATGGACTATTATAACTTTCCCCCTTAAGAATTTTTGCCCTCAAAAATATTACCAGTAAAGAGGTTTGGATATTACTTTCTTATAGTATCCTTCGGTTCCCAGGTAGCCTCTTCTATACCATGTCATTGGAAAAGAACTTTCACTAAAGCTACCTTTTTATTTCTTAACTCTTTTATCTTATGTGCTAGAATTTTGATCGGTTCCTCTCTATATGTCATATCAGGCTAAATCTCAACTTCCATTGGAGAATAACATGTGAAGGATCCGACCAATATCGTCGCAACATAGATACATGAAAAATGTTATGAATCTGTCAAGTTCTGGTGGTAATGCTAACCGATATGCAACAGGTCCTATTCTTTTAGTAATCTCATATGACCCGATGGATCGTGGACTTAATTTTCTTTTACAGCCAAACCGAAGAACTTTCTTCCAAGGTGATACTTTTAAGAATACCTTATCACTGACCTAAAATTCTATCTCTTTTTGTTTAAGATCGGCATAAGAATTTTGACGATCAGAGGCTGCTTTCAGACTATCTCAAATTACTTTCACCTTTTCTTCAATTTCATGGACTAAGTCAACTTCGTGTATCTTTTTCTCACTGAGCTCTGTCCAATATAATGGATTTCTACATTTACGACCATACATAGCCTCATATGGTGCCATTTTAATACTGGACCGGTAACTGTTATTGTAAGCAAATTCAACTAAAGGCAGATATTTTTCCCAGTTACCTTCAAATTCCAAAATACAACATCGAAGCATATCTTCCAAAATCTGTATAACACGTTCGGATTGTCCATTAGCCTAAAGAAGGAATGCAGTGCTGAAATGTAACCATGTACCTAGAGCTTCTTGCAATTTGTTCTAGAATCAGGATGTAAATAGAGGATGTCTCTCTAAAATAATGGAGACAGACACTCCACACAATCTAACAATCTCAGAACCATATAATTCAACCAATATTTACAAGGAATAATTCATATGTACCGGAATAAAGTGTGTAGACTTTGTTAATCGATCGACGATTACCCAAATAGCATATTTCTTCTTTGGAGACAGGGGCAACCTTGATACAAAATCTGTGGTAATTCTTTCTCATTTCCATTCCGGTATCGTAACTGGCTGTAATAATCCCAAAGGAACCTGGTGTTCAGCTTTTACTTGCTAACATATCAAACATTTAGATACAAATTCAGAAATATCCAGTTTCATTCCTGGCCACCAGTACATCTTTTTCAAATCATTATACATTTTATTACTGCCAGGATGAATAGATATATTACCATTATGAGCTTAATGCAAAATCTTTTGTACCAGTTCTGAATTCCTTGGTACGCATATTCTATCTCTGAATAACAGACAATTGTCAGACCCAATCTAAAATTCTGAATCAGAAGTCGATTCACACTGTATCGTTTTGCTTGTAACTCACTATCATCTTTTTGAGCTTCACAAATCTGTTGTAGAAATGTCAGTTTAGCTTTTAACTCAGCTATAATTGAACCATCATCATTATAATGATAACTGATTATTCATTGCTCGTAAATTAAATAAAGACTTTCTACTTAGAGCATCAACAACTACATTAGCTTTTCCCGAATGGTACTCAATGACCAAATCATAATCTTTCAATAATTCAAGCCACCTGCGCTATCTTATGTTCAAGTCTTTCAGCAACATCAAATACTTCAAACTTTTATGATTAGTGAATAAGTGACACTTTTCACCAAATAAGTAATGCTGCCAGATTTTCAGTGCAAATACAAAGGGTGCCAATTCAAGATCATGTATCGGGTAATTCTTCTAATGTGGTTTTAGTTGTCTTGAAGCATGGGCTAATACTTTACCTTCTTGCATCAATACACAAGCTAAAGTGCATCACTGTAAATATAAATTCTTTACCCGAATCAGGTTGAACTAACACTGGTGCTTCTGTCAATAAGGCTTTCAATCTGTCAAAACTCTGCTGACATTTATCAGACCACTCGAATTTCACATCCTTCTGTAACAAGTGAGTAATCGGAGAAGCTATCATTGAAAATCCTTTAACAAATCTCTGATAATATCCAGTAGTCCCAGAAAACTTTTACTTCAGACACATTCTTTGGTGGCTTCCAATTAAAAATAGTTGAAATTTTATTTGGATCCACCCTGATACCTTTAGCAGATACTATATGTCCGAGAAAACCAACTTCCCATAGCCAAAATTCACATTTACTGAATTTGGCATACAATTTTTACTCACACAGAGTTTACAATACAATTCTCAGATGATCAGCATGTTCGTTTTCATCTTGGGAATAAACCAAAATATCATCAATAAATACTACAACAAACCTGTCTAAATATGGTCTGAAAATTCTATTCATTAAATCTATGAATACTGTAAGTGCATTTGTCAAGCCAAATAGCATCACAAGAAACTCATAGTGCCTGTACCTAGTTTTGAAAGCTGTTTTTGGAACATCTGAATCTTTTACCCATAGCTGATAGTAACCAGAGTGAAGATCAATCTTTGAAAATATAGTGGAACCTTTTAACTGATCAATTAGGTCATCAATACGAGACAATGGATACTTGTTCTTTATTGTGACTTTGTTGAGTTGCCTGTAGTCAATACACAGTCTCAATGATCCATCTTTCTTCTTTACAAACAAAACCAGTGCACCCTAAGGTGAAGAACTGGGTCGAGCAAAGCCTCTGTCAATCAATTCTTTTAACTATGCTTTTAATTCTTTCAATTCGGTAGGAGCCATTCTGTAGGGTGCTATGGATTTCAGTGTTGTCTCCAGGACTAGGTCTACAGAGAGCTCCACTTCTCTAACTGGTGGTAAACTAGGTAATTCCTTTGGAAATACATTAGGAAATTCACAAACAACTGACACTGATTGAATTTTTGACTCAGATACCTTAGTATCTAACGCATATACAAGATAAGCATCATACCCTTTTTTGATATATTTCTGTGCTGATATAGCTGAAATCACATTAGATAACCCATCCAATTTATTAGATTCAACATAGAGTAATTCACCATTCTGATATTTCAACACAATGTATTTCTGTTTACAATTCGTGACTGCATCATGTTGAGTTAGACAATCCATTCCCAAAATTACATCGAATTCATCAAAGGGCAGTAGCATCAAATCAGCTGAGAAATAATAACCCTTTATCATGAATGGACAGTTTTTACAAAGTTTATCAACCATAACATACAGGCCCAGGGGGTTTGAAACTTTAAGCACAAATTCAGTGAATTCACCAGGTAAATTTTTAATAGACACTAAATTCGTGCATATGTATAAATATGTTGAACCAGGATCAATCAAAGCAGTAATATCAGTGTCAAGAAGAGAAAATGAACTACTAATAACAGTAGGTGCAAAAGCATCCTCTTTTTCACACATAGCTTATGTCCTTGCCAGTGCTCTAGCTTCAGATTTGTCTGTTGAATCATTTGTAACACCTCGGCTACCACTAACATTGCTGAGGTTTTGAGGTGGTCTGCCTCTTGAGATAGGATTGCTCAGCCTAGAGGTCTGAACAATATCTTTTACAGGCTTTTTTGGGCAGTCTCTAAGATAGTGGTCAAAAGAACCATATCTAAAACAAGCTCCACTTCTTATGCGGCATTCACCGAAGTACAATTTATTACAATATTTGCATCTTGGTTTAACACTTCCAACACTCCTTACACTTGTAACAGATGGAGACAGAGATTTTCGAGTAGAGTGTTGGGAGCCTCGTTTTTTCCAGAACACCCCACAGATGCAGTAAAACAATCATGGTACTTCTTTGATTTCTTTGGAGTAGATGATTCTAACTTGCCCATAAATCTCTTCCCAAAATCTAGGCTTCTTTCTTTGCTTGCTTCTTTCTTTACTTAATTCCTCTGCTTTGTGTGCTCGATCAGCCAAAACTACAAATTCCCTTAGTTCAAGGATTCTAATCAATAGCTTGATATCTTCATTTAAGCTATCTTTAAAATGTTTACACATATCAGCCTCAGTCGGGACCCATTCTCTGGCATACTTGATTAACCGAATAAATTCTTGCTCGTATTCAGATACAGTCATATTTCCCTATTTAGGCTCTAAAAATTCCTTCTTTTTTGATCTAGAAATCTCTAACTAATATACTTCTATCTGAATTACATTTGGAAAAACTCCTATGTAACATTTTCTCTCGGTATAATAGAAATCATAGTATTCTACCAATGGTAGGTTGTGTCTTTTAATAAAGAAACTGCACATTTCAAATACTCAGCGGGTGTACATGATAATTCATCTAAAACCCTGATGGTATTTACCAACCAAAACTTAGCCCTCTCCGAATCATCTTCATCATTATCCTTAAATTCTTCTACCCCATATTTACGGATTTTATCTACTGGAGGCTTACCAATTCTATTAGGTTTAGCACCTTGTGGCATCTCAGGAATCGGTTAAGGAATAGAAGGGGGAGGTTGTTGTACAACAAGATTTTTTCTTATGAATTCTATAAACCACTTATTCATCATTTGGAAAAAGGCTTATTTTGCCTCCTCACCTTGGCCCTCAGATTCAGGCCTTCTACTTCTAGATGTAGCTCTTTGAATTGAAGCTGGAGCATTGCTCCCAGCTTCCTCGGATTCAGCATTAGCTTCGTTGGATGACATTCCTATATGAAAAACACATTTAAAAATAGTTAGGAGATATCACACAATCAAAAATTATATACTGGCATGTATAGCTAAACTCATACTTGCTACGTTGTCTGAGAATCAACTATTGCTCTGATACCAATAAATGTAAGACCCCTAACCCATAGCCGTCGTCGAAACAGGGTTATAGAGCATTACTAAAGTTTATAGAAAAAATACAGATAATTCATATAATTTACTATTCATATCTAAAAATAATCATATTGTCCCTTGAATGGACCCTCGAGGCCCAATTTAAACATTAGAATCAAGTCAGGACTAAACGAAATCTCAGAGAATTTTTCGCGAAATTTCAAAATTTTTCTTTAATACAAGGGTCACTTGCCCGTGTGCGTAGCCCGTGTGGCTTACAGGGCCAAGTGACATGCCCATGTTTCAGGCTGTGTGGGCATTCGATGTGAGGCACATGGCCGTGTCCCAGCCCGTGTCCTTACCCTGTAACTCTCTAACTTCTGCTACACGGACTACCACATGCCCATTAGGCCGTTTGGTCAATTTAATTTTCACAAATTAGGTGCAGGTTTCACACAGCCAAGACACACTCCTGCGTATGACACACGGCTGAGACACGCGCCCGTGTTTCTGCCCATGTGCCCAATTTTGAGCATTCTGTTTCTAAATTTTAAGATGCAAGAGACACGCAGCCAAATCACATGCTATGTACCAGGTCGCGTGTCACACATGGTCAAGACACACGTCTGTGTGTCTACTTGTGTTAACAAAGTAAGGCTATTTCTTAACCTTATTTCTCACCCAAAATTTAACCTTCAACCTACAATAACATTTGCATACATTTTCCAAACAATCCAAGTCATATAAATTAAGCAAACATCATTAACATGTATGAAATAGTATCACATATTCATATGATCAAACTTACCTTCTTGTAATGATATATATTTTACCCTAATTTAATTTAACCAAACCATATACATATAAGCCAAACACGATATATATATATAATCTTATAATAACATACCATAACAATCCATTTTTAACCATTCCAATGGCTAAATTACGAACAACTATTTACATGCCAACATAGGCCAAGATAACCTATACATGCCATTTTATCAAAATAAGATTCTTTTTATACCAAAACAAGCTGGAGGATAGTGTGATGATACTCCGACCAATCTCCAACCTTTACAAGCTTCCGAGCACTATAAAACAGAGAAAAGAAAATCTAGTAAGCATTTAATGCTTAGTAAGTTCGTATAGTAGGAATTTAGTTTACCACAATTTGGTTTATAGCCTAAAACACCACTTCACCAATCATGTTAGTCAAGTAATTCACATAATACCAAGAAGATGGATGAGCTTATCATTTAATGTCTTTCATATACATATGCTTTCCATAACAATTTTCCATATTACATGTACACTTTAATGACAAATCATTTCAAATTCAGTTTAGCCATGGCAGAACTTTACCCGTTGAATTGATTTGAAATATCGATGGATACACTCATATGTACACTATAGTGTACACTACTATAATTCGTCAATTATTTCATGGGGTACCCAATTAGGGCATATAATTAGGAAGCACACTCTCGAGCCATGTAATAGGAACCGCACACAGAGCCATTTGGAGAAGAGCCTATTGGGAAGCTTACTCAGGCTATATAACAGGAAGCTCATAAGAGCCATAATCGGGTAGTTCACATAGAACCATATCGGGAAGCTTCGGATAGCTAATATTGGGATGCTCAAGTGAGCATTTTCGAGAAGCTCACGAAGAGCCAATTTAATGGGAAGTTCACAAAGAACCTTTAATCGGGATACTCATAAGAGATAAGGTGTGTCCACAAGAAATGTAGGATCACAACCTATCAGAACACTCAGAAAGCTATAACAGGAAGCTCGAGAGGGCTAATAACGGGACACTCTTTCGAGCTATAGTGTGTCCGCAACATATGTAGGACCACAACCAATTCGAAAATCTTGTATCCATCGAATTTCATTTACTCAAATGGGACTTGACATTTATCGGGCATTATCGGATATTCAATCAATTGCACATACATTAAAATTATACAATTCACATATACAACATTTAATTCAAACATATAAATGTACACAAATTAGTTACACAAACTTACCTCGATACTTGTTTCTATACAAATTCTACTAATCCGAAAGTTTTGTTTTCCTCAATCCAATTCCGTATCTAGCCTTTCTGGATCTATAACACCCCAAACCCGACCTAGACGTTATGACCAAATTCGACGTCACAATGAAGTGCCTTCCAAAACCTGCACTTGTTTGGTGAAAAACTGTTTTAAAGTTAAAACCCATTTAGTTTTTAATTGCTTGAGAAAACATGGTAAATTCTGTTACTATAACTGAAATTAACTCATCAAAACGTTTGTTATCATTGATTTCATAATCCGTTTAAAATGGCGGAAGCTTCTTTGGTTGAAAACCTTAAGGTTAAAATGCATGTTTTTCTTTGAAACCATTATTGTTTAGAAAACTCGATGTTCCTACTCAAGCAGTTTAAAATACGAAATCAAAAGCCCAATAAAAGTTAAAAATCTCCTAAATGGCCTTATTACATAATTAAAACCCAAATATAAAGTCTTAGAATAAATTTAATGTCATAATCAAAACATCTGCGATCGTGTGGCCAACTTTGAGTCCCTCGCGACTCCAAATCGTCTAAGGCTGGGGATTACCTGCACAGTTAAAAGGAAGGATGAGTTTATGAGAACTCAGTGTATCCCCTATCAATCAAGCAATAAATAGTGCGTACAGTAACGGTCTAGGCCAGGGCCCTATTCAGTAACAGTACAGTCTAGGCCTTAGCCCTATACAATGACAGTGTGGGCCTAAGCCCAAAACAATATTAGTACAGTGCAGGTATGCAACCCATCCCATCCCAATCTAACCAACACACCACCCGTACCAACCAATACACCATGTAGGGATTAATTCGACCCACCCAGCCAACACACCAATATCGCAGCGAAGCTGCTAATAATAGTAAACGTGGCATAGCCACTAATATCAAAATACGTGGCAAAGCCACTAGAACAGTTAAAATGTGGCAAAGCCACTAGCACAGTACTTCCTCCAAATCAGAATCCCAACCTCAATGCAAAATGTCATGTCATAAATAATGCGCATATGCAAGGCCTCATACTTAGATACAATCATATATATATCATACACTCATCAATCAACCTACCTCTAGGGTATAATCGTCATTTCCATCCATTAGGGGTAAATTAGTAATTTTAACCCTTTAGAGTATTTTGGTCATTCACTAATTTCGGGGTCTCGATGTAGATAACGACCTCTCAGAAGGTCTACCTCCGCCTCGGGTGACTCAGGTAATCAATATGGACAAAATGGCGTAAATAGGGCCCAAAGCCCATTACTTAGCCTAGGTGGCTCCACACACTCATATGGCTCATTTAGCCTTGTTCTGTCACAAATATACAGATTTCATAGTCCAATCCGAATATTCTCACTTCTTGTGAATTTTACCTGTATGGGGCCCATGGGCCCATTGCGCCCACGCAGCCCATTTCAGTCCACTGCGGCCCATAACGATCCAATCCCATGGAAACGCTCGTGGAGGTCTCTACAATCTGTCTTCCATGGTTTGTGGGCTCGGTTTACCTCACGAGCGATTGCTCACTCGCGAGGCTACAAAGGACGAAGTTTTGGCTTTTTGGCTTTTTCCGTTTCACAAATATATGGCGTATGAATACACACCTTTTTGGAGAGGAAAACGACAATCACCACGTGCCCAACCTAAATCCAAAATAACGCTCCAATGTTAGTTTTCAATTACTCGGGTTAACCACTCTCATAATATCTCTTAATTTCCAACATCAAATGCTGCTTACCTTGATAATACAAGTAGGTTCCAAACCACCCTTAACCCACGATCACTCACTTACTGACAAAGATCTGCATTAAAGTCCACTTTGTTACACAATCTTAAACATAATCCACTTAACCATGTGTACTTCTTACCGAAACAAAGACTAAGAGAGGAGATTAGTAGTATTCGGCCTACCCCAGCATAAACTACAATCTAGCACACGATGCCACGAATGCACCCCTAACAATAGTTGACCAAAAGAAAAGGGATTAGAGAGGGAGACTAATATAATATAACAAAAAGAAAGAGAAGTGGCACAACTGTGAACCCACATATTAGAGATAGCAATAGCAAGGCTCAGTTAATGCTATGAATTCGATAATCTAAGAAGAAACTTAATTACTTGATCAAGCAGGGAGAGATTCAGCAAGGTGAGAGGGTATTCGGCTAGGACAGAGAAAAACCCAAATGAGTCGAGAGGGAGAGGAGGCAAGAGCGATTCGGTCAAGGCTCCAAGAAGGGAAATGTAGTTAAGGTAAGAAGGAGAATAAAGAAAGATAAGAAGATGTTCAGTCAAAGACTTAAAAGGAAAGAGAGGAAAAAGTCATGTCATTCGACACAAAGTGGAAAAGAAAGGAGTTGAGACAAGGAATTTCGGCTTAAATCCTGTAGGGCACGAAAGAGAGATCGACACTAAGTAGAAGATACCAAAATGTCAAAAAAGAGCAAAAACCCAAAAGAGAAGAGAAAGAAATCGGCACCTTCTCCTACACCAATTGCCAAAAATGCACTCCCCAAACCCCCTTGGCCGAATTTGCACCAACAAGCTCCCCATTTCGGCTACAACTCATCCCAATTTCAAACTCCTTGAAAATATCCAAGATTCTCTCCCCCTATCCATCCTTGATATCCTCCATAACAACCTCCATGACCGATTTAAACTCTCCACCCCCAGAGTTCAAATCCAACACCCACTCTTACCGTCACCTGGTAGCAAAATAAATGCTCCTTGCCTGCCATGAGACTCGAACCCTTTCTCCCACAATAGCCTTGTCATGCCACTTGCCACCAAGCTACAAGGCTTTTTTTGACATAAAATCTCACACACTTAAACATAAGTCCTAATTGCTAACAGCCAGTGTCACCTAAGAAGAAAACCAAAAATTTTACCAAGGCCTAGACTCGAACCCAGGCTTCTAAAACACCCCCAAAAATACCCAAATCACATAGCCAATAAAGCAAACAAGAAATTTGTGTCAAAGAATGCAACAGACCCTACATTTTTGGGGCGTTATAACTCTACCCGTTCAAGAAATTTTGGCCCCGAAATTTACCTGATCAAAATAAGTGAGGGTTTTGATGTCGCGTCGCCTCTTCTGGTTCCCACGTGGCCTCTTCTGAACCGTGATTACGCCAAAGCACTTTGACCAGTGGAATAGATTTCATTCTCAATACTTTAACATCACAATCCAATATCTGCACCGATTCTTCCTCGATAGTCAAATCAGGCCTAACCTCAATTTCCTCAGCTGACACTATGTGTGAGGGATCAGAACGGTACTGCCTCAACATTGAAATATGAAACAAGTCATGAATTCTATCCAGCTCTGGAGGCAACTCAAGTTGATAAGCGACCGGTCCCACACACTTAAGTATTCAGTAAGGCCCAATAAACCTAAGGCTAAGCTCACTTTTCCGCCCAAACCTCAAAATTTTCTTCCATGGTGAGACTTTACGAAAGACATAATCCCCCACAGAATACTCGATCTGCCTATGCTTTAAGTCTGCATAAGACTTCTGCCTATCAGATGCTTCCTTTAACCGGTCTTGAATAAGTTTTACCTTGTCTTCTATATCAGAAATTAATTCCGGTCCCAAAATTTGCCGCTCACCCAATTCAGTCCAACAGGTAGGAGTACTACACCTACGACCATATAATGCCTTGTACGGTGCCATTTGAATACTAGACTGGAAGCTGTTGTTATACATAAACTCTGCCAGCAGTAAATAGTCCTCCCAGCTGCCTCTGAAATCGATTATACAACTTCTTAACATGTCTTCTAGTATCTGAATCACCCTCTTTGACTGCCCATCTGTCTGAGGGTGGAACGTAGTGCTGAAATCCAGTTTTGTACCCAATCCCTCGTGCAACTTCTTCTAGAACCGAGATGTGAATCTAGGATCTCTGTCAGATATGATAGAAACCAGTACCCCATGCAGTCTCACAATCTTGGCCACATACAACTTGGCCAACTTTTGCAACAAATAATCAGTGCGGACCGGTATAAAATGGGCAGATTTAGTCAATTGGTCTACAATCACCCATATCAAATCCTTCTTAGTAGGTGTTAAGGGTAGTCCACTCAAAAAATCCATGGTTACCCTCTCCCACTTCCAGAGTGGAATTTTAACTGGCTGCAGTAACCCAGAAGGTAGTTGATGCTCAGCCTTAACTTGCTAGCATGTCAAGCACTTACTCACATAATCAGTAACTTCGCGTTTCAACCCTGGCTACCAGTACAACTCATGAAGATCTCAATATAACTTGTTTCCGCCAGGATGCATAGCATATGGACTACTATGCGCTTATTGTAGTATAGACTACCTTAGATCCGAATCCCTCGGCATACAAAATCTTCCACGGAAACATAATACTCCTTCACTATTCAGCCCAAAATCTTAGTCTCACCATTCTTGACTTGTCGATAACAATGACTAGCGACTCATCCAACAATTGTTCTCCTTAATTTGATCAGTCCAAGTCGGTCTCATTTGCAATTCAACTAACAAGCTACCATTATCGAACAGACTAAGAAGAGCAAACATTGCTCTCAAATCAGATACAACCCTACGGCTCAATTCATCAGCTGCCACATTAGCTTTACCAGGGTGGTACTCAATTGAACAATCATAATCCTTAAGCAACTCTATCCATCTTCGTTCCCTAAGATTCAGCTCTTTCTGAGTAAGGAGATACTTGAAGCTTTTATGATCTATGAAAATAATTGTCTTTCCACTGTATAAGTAATTTTGATCTGTGAAAATAATAGTCTCACCGTATAAGTAATGCCTCCAAATCTTCAGTACGAATATCACTGCAGCTAACTCCAAATCATAAGTGGGGTAATTTTCCTTGTGAGGCTTAAGTTGACGAGACGCGTAAGCAACCACCTTACCTTTTTGCATCAACACACAACCCAATCCATGGTGCGACATATCACTCTAGACAGTAAATTCCTTCTCAGACTCCGGTTGTATCAAAACAGGGGCCTTAGTCAGAACACCCTTCAGTTTCTCAAAACTCTCTTGCTGTTTATCAGTCCAATTGAATTGTACCCCTTTATGCAGTAGCTTGGTCAGAGGTGCAGTAATCAGTGAAAGCCCTTCAACAAAATGTATGTAATACCCAGCCAGACCCAGAATGCTTCGAATCTCAGATACCGTCTTTGGTGGTTTCCAATCCACTACAGCTTTAATTTTTCGAGGATCCACCCTACTTCCCTCTCCTGACACTACATGACCCAGAAATGTCACTTCTCGCAGCCAGAACTCACACTTGTTGAACTTTGCATAAAGCTACTTTTCCCTCCGAATTTGTAAGACAATTCAAAGATGTGCATCATAATCCTCTTCGGTTCTTGAATGCACCAGGATGTCGTCTATAAACACAACTACGAATCGATCCAAATAAGGTTGGAATACTCGGTTCATCAAATCCATGAAAGTCGCTAGTGCATTCGTCAACCCAAACGACATCACTAGAAACTCGTAATGACCATAGTGAGTTCTAAATGCAGTCTTATACACATCAGCCTCTTTAACCTTCAGCTGATGATACCCGGACTGAAGATCTATCTTGGAGAAATAGATCATCTATCCTCGATAAAGGGTACTTGTTCTTGATAGTCAATTTGTTCAATTGACGATAATTGATACACATGCACATGGATCTATCCTTCTTCTTCACAAACAACACCGGTGCTCCCCATAGAGACACACTCAGTCAAATGAATCCTCGGTCCAGTAGCTCTTAAATTTGAGCCTTTAACTCCACTAGCTCCTTTGGTGCCATCCTATAAGGGGCAATGGATACCGGAACTGTTCCAGGTATGAGCTCAATGCCGAATTCGACCTCACAGTTTGGTGGCAACCTAAGAAGTTCTTTGAGAAATACACTCGAAAACTCCTTAACAGTTCTGACATCTTCCACAAAAGGACATTTAGAATCAGAAATACTAACATAAGCTAGGAACGTCTTGCAACCCTTGTGAACCAGCTTCTCAGCCTTTAACATAGAGATCACATGAGTCAGATAATCCCTTTGCTCCCCTATCATAGTCACCTCCTCATCCTCAGTAGACTTCAACACCATACGCTTAGCAGCGCAATCTAATTTCGCATGATGTTTTACTAACTAATCCATGCCCAATATAATATCGAAGTCCCCAAACGGCAGTTCCATCAAATCCACCGGAAAGACAACCCCTTGGACCTCAAGGGGCATGCCTTTGAACAACTTATTCACCCTTACCGACTGTCCCAGCGGATTCAACACGGTCATCTCACTAACAATATTTTCAAACTGGATACCCAGCATCCCAGACACAGTGCATGTAACATATGAGTGCGTAAACCCAATATCAGTTAAAGCAATGTATGATACATTATAAATTAGGAACGTACTAGTTATGACATCAGGGACGTCACCATCCTCTTGGCTGTGAGCAACATAGACCAAGGCTAGCTGTCTCACCTTAGTGTTACCAATACCTCTGCCCGATACTCCACGACCACATCCCCATCCATTTCCACCTCTAACCTGTCTACGGCCTCTCGGTGGCTGATAACCACCTATACCTGGCTGAACATGGCCCTGACCTGCAGCTTTCATCTGAACAGGCCTCTGGGTACAGTTTTTAACCTGATGATCCATGGTTTCACACTAAAAACACGCCCCAGTTCATTTCTAATATTCACCCTGATGAGCTCTTCCACAATCAACGCAATTTTGCAGTCTTGCAGCAACAGCAGGAACCACTCGGACCAACAGGAACCACTCGGACTGGCCCATCAAATCTGACCCTCTTTATAGGCCTTCTAGAAGAACCTGAAGGTCCAAAATCCCTCTTATTTCTTCCCCTATCTTTCTCACGGTTTTGGCGCTCCGAGCGCTTCACATCCTCAGCAATTTTTTCTTTCTCAACAAGGGCAGCAAAGTCTCACTCCCTTTGCGGAGCTATCAGCACACGTAACTCATCCCGGAGACCATCCTCGAATCGTACATAGCATTTATACTCAGTTGTGACTATCTCACGAGCATACCGACTCAGCCGCAAAAACTCTACCTCGTACTCTGCCACGGTCTTATTCCCCTGGGTCATGTTCATAAATTCCTTCCTTCGAGCGTCCACATAACTTGCGCCCACATACTTCCCTGAAAAGGGTGCTTTGAGGAAATCCCACGTCAAACGATCAGCTTGTGTACCTTCCCTCACAGTGAGCCACCACTGGTAGGCCTTATCTTACAGTAAAGACACTGCTCCTTTTAATTTTTACTCCACAGTACAGTTAAGGTCATCCATTATCTGCTTGGTAGTTTCCAACCAATACTCTGCCACATTTGGGGCTACACCAAAAACACCCTAAAAAATTTTCGCTCTATTAAACCGGGGCCACTCAGAAATTGACCCTCAGCCCACATACCCAGTACTCACTCCAGCAACCCTTTCAAGAACACGTCGCATTGCTTGTGATAAAGCATCATCCCCAATTGCTTGGTTATGAGACCTTATCTCAGTTATTGGTGAGGCTAGTGCCTCCCTAGCTGGCATGTGACCAGATACCGAAGACCTAGCTCTAACACTTCTTCAGCCTCTAACGCGGCCTCATGTACCCTTTCCGCGAATACCCCTTGTGCTCATTTCGATAGCGAATTATCTATTTTAAAGTCCTATGAATCAGTTTATAATTTCAGTAATTATTAACAATGTGTTATGAACGACAGTAATTAGAGTTTGTTTCCGCAGAACAGAATCTTACTATAGTTTTCAATCTTCTATAGTCTCAACTTACTCTAGCTACAGAGTTTCAGTGTAGTCCTAAGTAGTCCCTCAGTAATACATTTCACTCTATAACAATAAACAATGTCAAAACTTACAGATTTGGTGTTGGAAACTTGGTGTGCCACATTCCCCATTACAATGTTTAAAATTCAAATTTTTCAAAAAACCATTCCACAGTCGAGTTTTGCAAACCTGGCTTTGATACCACTAAATGTAACACTCCAAACCCGGCCTAAATGTTACGACAAAATCTGACGTGTCACAACGAAATGCCTTCCAAAACCTGAACTTGTTTGGTGAAAAGCCGTTTTAAAGTTAAAACCCATTTAGTTTTTAATTGCTTGAGAAAACTTGGAAAATTCTATTACTACAACTGAAATTAACTTATCAAAACGTTTGTTATCATTGATTTTATAATCCATTTAAAATCGCGAAAGCTTCTCTGGTTGAAAACCTTAAGGTTAAAATGCATGTTTTTCTTTGAAATAGTTACTGTTTAGAAAACTCAATGCTCCTACTCAAGCAGTTTAAAATACGAAATCAAAAGCCCAATAAAAGTTAAAAATCTCCCAAATGGCCTTATTACATAATTAAAACCCAAATATAAAGTCTTCGAATGAATTTAATATCATAATCAAAACATCTGCGATCGTATTGCCACCTCTGAGTCCCTTACGGCTCCAAATCATCTAAGGCTGGGGATTACTTGCACAGTTAAAAGGAAGGATGAGTTTACGAGAACTCAGTGTATCCCCTATCAATCAAGCAATAAATAGTGCGCACAGTAACGGTCTAGGCCAGGGCCCTATTCAGTAACAGTACAGTGTGGGCCTTAGCCCTATACAGTGACAGTGTAGGCCTAAGCCCAAAATAATATTAGTTCAGTGTAGGTATACAACCCATCCCAATCCAACCAAAACTCCACTCGTACCAAGCAACACACCATGTGGGGATTAAATCGACCCACCTAGCCAACACACCAATATCGTAGCGAAGTTGCTAATAACAGTAAACATGGCGTAGCCACTATTATCAGAATACGTGACAAAACCACCAGAACATTAAAAACGTGGCAAAGCCACTAGCATAGTACTTCCTCCAAATCAGAATCCCAACCCCAATGCAAAATGTCATGTCATAAATAATGCACATATGCAAGGCCTCATACTCAGATACAGTCATATATATATCATACACTCATCAATCAACCTACCTCTAGGGTATAATGGTCATTTCCATCTATCAGGGGTAAAATAGTAATTTTAAACCTTTAGGAGTATTTTGGTCATTTCTCTAATTTCGAGGTCTCGGTGCAGATAACAACCTCTCAGAAGGTCTACCATCGCCTCTGGTGACTCAGGTAATCAATATGGCCAAAATGGCGCAAATGGGCTGCCTAAAGCCCATTACTCGGCCTAGGTGGGTCCACGCGCTCGTATGGCCTATTTAGCCCATGTTCTGTCACTACTATGCAGATTTCATAATCCAATCCGAATATTGTCACTTCTCGTGGATTTTACCTATGTAGGGCCCATGAGCCCATTGGGCCCACACAGCCATTTTTGTCTACTGTGGCCCATAATGGCCCAATCCCACGAAACACTAGTAGAGATCTCTACAATCTGTCACCCTTAGTTTGTGGGCTCGGTTTAGGTTGCGAGTGATTGCTCACTCGTGAGACCACAAATACCGAAGTTTTGGCTTTTCGACTTTTTCCGTTTCACAATTATACGGGGGTATGAATACACACCCTTTTGGAAAGGAAAATAGGCAATCATAACCTGCCAAACCTAAATCCAAAATAACGCTCCAATGTCAATTTTTAGTTACTCGGGTTAACCACTCTCATAATGTCTTTTAATTCCCAACATCAAATACCGCTTACCTTGATAATACAAGTAGGGTCCAAACCACCCCTAACCCACGATCACTCACTTACTGACAAAGATTTGCATTAAAGTCCACTTTGTTACACAATCTTAAACATAATCCACTTTACCATGTGTACTTCTTACTAAAACAAAGACTAAGACAGAAGAGTAACAGTATTCGGCCTACCCCAACATAAACTACAAACGAGCACACGATGCCACGAACGCACCCCTAACAATAGTCGATCAAAAGAAAAGGGATAAGAGAGGGAGACTAATATAGTATAGCAAAAAGAAAGAGAAATGGCAAAACCGCGAACCCACATATTGGAGATAGCAATAGCAAGGCTCAGCTAATGCTAGGAATTTGACAATCCAAGAGGAAACTCAATTACTTTAATCAAGCAGGGAGAGATTCGGCTAGGTGAGAGGGTATTTGGCTAGTACAGAGAAAAACCCAAATGAGTCAAGAGGGAGAAGAGGCAAGAGGGATTCGGTCAAGGCTTTAAGAAGGGAAACGCAGTTAAGAGTAAGAAGGAGAATAAATAAAGATCAGAAGATGTTTGACCAAGGAAACGAATGGGTGAGGGTAGAGGTGGAGATGTTCAGCCAAAGAGGAGTGTGAAGTGGAGAAAAGAAAAATGGATATCAGAGAAAGGAAGAATTCGGTCAAAGAATTAGAAGGAAAGAGAGGAAAAATTCATGTCATTCGGCACAAAGTGGAAAAGAAAGTAGTTGAGACAATTAATTTCGGCTTAAATCCCGAAAAGCACGAAAGAGAGATCGACACTAAGGAGAAGATACCAAAATGTCAAAAAGAGCAAAAACAAAAAACAGAAGAGAAAGAAATTGGCACCTTCTCCCACACCAATCGCCGAAAATGCACTCCCCAAACCCCCTTGGTTGAATTTGCACCAACAAGCTCCCCATTTCGGCTACAACTCATCCCAATTTCAAACTCCTTGAAAATCTCCAAGATTCTCTTCCCTTATCCCTCATTGATATCCTCCATAATAACGTCTATGACCCATTCAAACTCTCCACCCCCAGAGTTCAAATCCAACACCAACTCTTGTCGTCCCTTGGTAGCAAAATAAATGCTCCTTGCCTGCCATGAGATTCTAACCCTTGCTCCCACAGTAGCCTTGTCACGCCACTTGCCACCAAGCCATAAGGCTTTTTGTGACATAAGTCCTAACTGCTAACTGTCAATCTCACCTAAGAAGAATACCAAAAGTTCTACCAAGGCCTAAACTCAAACCTAAGCTTCCAAAACACCCCCAAACATACCCAAATCACATAGCCAATAAAGCAAACAAAAAATTTGTGTCAAAGAATGCAAAATTTCAGACCGTACATTTTTGGGGCGTTACAAGATCTATATAAATGAATTTAATCATCAATTTAATACAATTCATATTCAATTGGAATCAATTTACACCCTAGGGAAAATTACCATTTTGTCCCTATATTTTTCATAAATTCTAATTTCATCCTTAGGCTCGGAAATTGAAATTCATGCAATTTAATCCTTATTCCAAGCCTAAACAAAATTTTCATATAACATTTACAGCACTTGTATTTCACAAAATTCAAAATTTTTCCATGGGTTTTTACCACTTTTCAATTTAGTCCCTAAATCATGATTTCAGCAAAATTCTTTTGTAAAAGTTGTTTATCTATCAACGACCTTTCATTTTCTACCATAAATTTCAAATTTTCAACATATTCAACCATGGAAAAATTTTTGTACTTTGATATATTTCCAAATTAATCCCCAAAATAGATAGATTAAACTATCCCGATCTCAAAAATATAAAAAAAATACTAAAAACGAGACAAGAAAACATACCTAATTAAGCTTGATTAGTTTTCTTTCTCTTTCCTAGGGTTTCCATGTAAATTTTAGGGAAGATGATGAAAAATAAGATGATATTTTCTATTATCATCTTTTAATTATTTTGATTTCCAATTTAGTCCTTATCCTTTTCTATTTTTTCCACGGATGAATCACCAAAAATATCTACTAACTTTTCTTTAATGGTCTAATTACCATATAAAGACCTCTTATTTTGAATTTCATAGCTATTTGATCTTTCTAGCTACTAGAATGCAACTTTTGCATTTTATGCAATTTGGTCCTTTCCATAATTAAACACATAATCGATAAAATTTTCTTATCAGAATTTTCATTTGACATCCCTATCATAATACAGACCATGCCATATTACATTCCATATAATCCAAAACCACAGTTCTAATTTCACTGAAAATGGGTTGTTAAAGCAAAAGAAATGACAAGACAAGCCTATTACATGCCATATAATCCAAAACAAACGTTCAAAAACTACAAAAAAATGGATGGATAGTGTGACTCGAGTACTGATCCGGTTGCTCAACATTCAAAAGTATCTACAAGAAACATAAATGAACACAATTAAGCTTATTGAAGCTTAGTAAGTTTGACGTATAGAAACAGTAAGTCTTATCGAATTAAATATAACATTTCAATAAAAAAATAATTCAACAACTAGTGTTTCCTGTCATCCATAATTTCAAATCGGTGAATTGTATAATTCAATTCAAAACTCAATTAATAATTTTTGGGAAAACATATATGTCCACAATGGAGTCAATTCAAGATTTCAAATACATGTCATGCCATTCAAAGTCATTAACCAAGTTATAATACAACAATTTACGACCTAATGAATGACTTACAGATATGAGTACACAAGTAATCCAACCAAAACACACCAAACACTCATTAGAGCTAGACCAACCGATAACACGCCAAATGCTCATAAGAGATAATCCAACCCATAACACGCCTCAGCACTAAGTGCCTAAGCCGTAGGCCATACACCCACCCCCAAAACATGCCAAATGAAGGTAGTATAACACAAGAGTTCGCAACAAATGCTGAATCTTGGTATTCTCAAGAAAATTTATAATGCAAGTCACATCAATCCTCATTCCAGCCTCGCATAACACGCTATTATTAAGTTGCACTCTATCTCGCATTCATCTGGCCCAAGTATTAATATTTGACAATATTTTTCAAACAGTTTACATCATCAATAGAACAATTTATATCCACTATTTCATATCATATCATCATACAATTCATATAAATATTAAATTAAAAATCGAATGAACTTACCTGGATTGAATTGCAATAGTTGCAGATGTTTAGGGCTATTCTGTAATTTTTCTTTTTCCACTTAAATATATAGGGTCTTAATCTAAAATGTAAAATTTCTCAGCTATTAGCTTACATTTCATATTCCAATTTATTTTACATTATATACCCTTTTATTTTTTGAAATTACACAATTTTCTTAAACTTTTACAATTTATGCAATTTAGTCCCTTAACCCGAAAATCATCAAATTGACCATTTCTAAAGACTCAGCATACCAGCCGAATGTTCAAGGCCTCTGAAAAATCCATAAAACAATTATTCATCATAAACTATGTGATTTTAACATTTTAACAATTTAATCCTTTAATTAAAAACCAACCAAAATCACTTTACAAAACAACCAAAAATCACAATCAAAGCTTCAAACACATAATTATCATAAAAAAACAACCAAGATTCATCAATGGAAACTTCTAAAATTTGTAATAGATTCAAAAACGAAGGTACGGGCTAGTTGGACCTAGTTGCAATGGTCTAAAAAACATAAAATTCATTAAAAACGGGGTTCAAAAATTACTCATGCAAGGAAATGAATTAGCCGAATCTATAACCTATGCTTTCATTGTGTTTCAGCAAAAGATGAAGAAAAGATGAAGAAGAAATGTCTATTTCCTTTAATTTGTTTTTTATTTAATTTTGATTTATTTACAAATTTGCCATTAAACATATATTATTTTATCATTTCCATTCCAATTTTCTTCCAACAATATTAACTAGGGCTAATTGCTACATAAGTCCTTACTCGTTTTGTAATTAAGCTATTTGATCATCTAAATGCAATAATTATTAACTTTTGCTCCTTTTTCAATTTAGTCCTTTCTTTTCAATTAGCTATCTAAACGTTAAAATTCTTAACTAAAAATTAATACGACTCTAATGAATCCATAAATATTCTATAAATAATATTTACGGGTTGACACGATAGAGATTTATGGTCCCGAAACCACTGTTTCGTCACCACTAAAAAATGGGCAGTTATAAACAATCCAATTTTTGGCTTTTATTCAAATGTAATTTAATGGCTAAAAGCTTGGTTTTAAAGACTGAATAACATTTAAAACTAATTAGAAGTTAAATCGTTACCTTAGATGATGAAAAACCAAGCCGTTTGATCAAAAACCCTAAAAACCTGAAAGCTTGATAATGGAGGAAACTATGGTGTTTTTGGTGTTTCTTCTTGGTTTCAATGGAGGTTTATAGCTTGAAGGATGATAGAAATTAAAAGGGATTAGGAGTTGGAATTTAAAATCATTTGGGAGAGTTGGGAGAGTAAAGGGACGACAAACACAAAACAAAGCGGAAGCTTTTACTTGAATAAAATTGTAGGTGGGGGTTTATTAGGGTGATTTTTAAAATTTAGTTTAATTGCCTCTTAAAAACTTACAATTTTGAATTTTTTACAAATTAGTCCAATTTTAGAAAATGAAGGTCTTTAAAACTCATTTTAAGAAATTGATTTAATTTTTTTTAAAACCATAGTAAAAAACAATACTAATTTACAATGTCAGAAAATTCTGAACACTCTAAGGCTAAAATTCATAAAATAACCCTAAAACTCCTAGGCTTAATTTTAGGTTATTACTGTAACACCCCTAACCCGTATCTGTCGCCGGACTAGGGTTAAAGGCATTTCTGGACAATTCAAAACATTTAACATTCATTTCATAAATATTATAGCTTCGGATATCAAACATCAATGTAGAGTCCATTATATGGGTCATCGAGACCTTAAACATGCATTATAAAGGGGTCGGGACTAAACCAAACACATACCAAATTTTTCCAGAACTTAAACATTTTTCAAACAAGTACAGGTCACTCGCCCGTGTGAGTAGGCTGCGTGCCTCACACGGCATTAGACACGCTCGTGTGTCTAGGTCATGTCCAAACAGGGCAGACATACTGTCTTATTCACACGACCGCAAGACATGCCCGTGTGTCTTGGCCGTGGTCGACACTGACTTGGGTCACACGGCTAGCCACACGCTTGTGTGCCTTGGTTGTGGTCGAGCCTGACTTACAAATGTAGGGTACCCCAAGGGACACACGATCGTGAAACATAACCGTGTGCCACACACGGTTGAGACACATGCCGGTGTCTTTGCCCGTGTGGACAAAAATAGACCATTTGAATATCCAATTTGCCACTTCATTTGGGTCAAACCTACAAGCAGCAAACCAAGCATATTTCCAACACAATTTCAGCCAATTTCCATTCTCAACTCATCAACCAAATCATACTAAATCTAAACTAAAATCATACCACAACATATGTTCCATAAATTCCAAATATACAAACACATCTCATGCCAAAACCTTGTCAAATTAAACATTTCCTTTGGCCAACCAACTGCACATCATAATGGCATATTTGTATCACATAACATATATCAATATCAACTATAAGTTTTAACTCAAACTAGCCATATCACATGGCATAATATATACACTACAAAACATATCTAAATACTCCTAGCCTATACATGCCATATACCATATATACAACTCTCAAAATGGTACCAAAATAGATGTCTGATATTGTAAATGAGTCACTGATGATTCCCGAATTTGAGCTAGCTTTATAACACTGTAAGACAGAGAACATTTCACATAGTAAGCTTAGAGCTTAGTAAGTTCGTGGTATAAGACATATTAGCTAACACATAGTTCAATTCATATCACTACTCAACCTCATTCATTACCATTTCTCATTTCATACTATTTTCTTAGTTCACATATCCTTGCACATAACTCATACACAATATTATCGACCACATAGGTTCATCTATCTCATACACCATATCTTTAACCATAAATATTCATTACAGACCTGTACAAACTCGTACTTAACTATTACATTATCACTTCAATGCTCGATACACTAATTTGTTAGATCATCTTTCCACGTACAAGAACATTGTACACTTAGTACCAATAATTTAGTCGAACTTATAAAATATCGCACACTTGGTGCCATCATATTAAACTGAAACTATCTCAATATTGCACACCTAGTGCCTCATATAGCAGAAGCTAATCCAATTCGCACACTTAGTGCTATTTATAGCCGAAGCTATTTCAAATCGCACACTTAGTACTGAACATAGTCTATTTATCATCGTGCTCACATCATAGTCAAATATATACAATTTAAGCATTATCAAAACACTAAAATATAAATTGTAACATCATTTATCCCGTACGAACTTATCTTGTACTTAGTATTGTCGATTCAGATTGTCTCCTCTTTTCTTGATCTGTATGTATTCAAGATTAACCCTTTTATTCAACAAGTCATTCAATTTGATCCATATACATATATTTAGGGCATTTGCAATTTAGCCCTCATATTTTCACATTTTAACATTTTAGTCCCTATTTCATAAAATCACAAAATACACAAAATTCCTCAAAACTATGTATTAACCGAATCTTCTTATGGTCCTTAGCAATCCATAATTTTCATTTATTTTACATTTTAACCCCTCAATTTACACTTTTCTCAATTTAATCCCTAATATGCATTTTTACTCAAAATCACTTTACAAAACATGTATATCAAACACTAAGCTTTCATATTCTACCAATTAACATTACAAAACTCATGGATTCATCAATGGAATAACTCAAAATATTCATTAAAATCAGAAATTCAAGTATGGGCTTTGTAGTAGACAAAGAAACAATTACAAAAATGTAGAAATCATCAAAAACTGAACTCAAAACATACCTTAATTGAGTAAAATGAGTGTCGAACCCTAGCTTGGCATTTTTCTTTCTTTTTATTTTGTGTTTTCGGTTAAGATGATGATAAATTGGCTACCAAATTGTTTGTTTGGATTAATATTAACATTAATTCATAATTTACCATTTTATCCTTAGTTATAAACCATCAAATTTCATGATATTAAGCCCATTTATGTCCATTCTCAATGTTAACAGCATAATAACATCATAAGGACCTTTGGTTTAACAAACCATAGTAAATAGGCACATTTAACATATAGAATGCCACTTTTACATTTTACGCGATTAGGTCCTTTTTTTCAAATTAAGCACACAAACGATTAAATTTTAATACGAAACTTTCACACATGCTAATTCGCACATCATCAGCGCAAAAAATAATATTTAAATATTTTTGACTCGGATTTATGGTCCCAAAACTACTGTTCTGACTAGGGTCTAAACCGGACTGTTACAATTCTCCCCCTTAGGGATTTTCATCCTCGAAAATCTTACCGTTAAATAGATTTAGATATTGTCATCTCATAGCATCTTCAGGCTCCCACGTGGCCTCTTTAATACCGTGTCAATGCCACATCACTTTTACTAATGGATTTTTCTTATTTCGCAGCTCTTTAACCTCTCGAGTTAAGATACAGATCAACTTTTCTTCATAAGTCATATCAGACTGAATTTCAATCTCAGACGGAGGAATCACATAAAAAGGATCAGATCTGTATCGCCGAAGCATCGATACGTGAAACACATTATGAATCTTTTCTAACTCTGGTGGCAACAACAATCTATGTGCTACCGGCCCAATACGCTCGGTAATCTCATACGGCCTAATGAATCTCGGACTCAATTTGTCTTTTCTATCAAACCAAAGTACTTTCTTGCACAGGGATACTTTCAAAAACACTTTGTCGTCAATTTCAAATTCAATGTCTTTCCTTTTCAAATCGACATAGGATTTCTGACGATCAAAAATTGCTTTTAAGCTATCTCGTATCACTTTTACTTTCTGTTCAATTTCTTTTATCAAATCAACCCCATGAATCTTATTTTCACTAAGCTCAGTCCAATACAAAGGTGTACGACATTTGCGATCATATAAAGCTTCGTACGGTGCCATTTTAATGCTCGACTAGAAACTATTATTATAAGCGAGCTCAATTAAAGGTAGATATTATTCCAACATACCTTCAAACTCAAGAATGCAACATCTCAACATATCCTCGAGTATCTGAATAATCCACTCGGATTGACCATTCATTTGTGGATGAAAAGTAGTACTGAAATGCAATTTAGTACCCAGAGCATCTTGTAACTTCTTCCAGAATCGTGATGTGAATCTTGGATCTCTGTCTGATATAATAGATGATGGCACACCGTGCAATCTTACAATATCAGAAATGTATAACTCAACCAAATTATCTAGTGAGTAATCATATCGCACCGGAATAAAATGAGCTGATTTCGTCAATCGATCAACTACAACCCAGATTGCATCTTTCTTTCTCAGAGACAGGGGTAAACCCCAAACAAAGTCTATTGTCACTCGATCCCATTTCCATTCCGAAACCATAATCGGTTGTAACAAATCAGATGGCACCTAATGTTCAGCTTTAACTTGCTAACAGATCAAACATTTAGAAACAAATTTAGAGATATCTCTTTTCATTCTGAACCACCAATAATGCTGTTTCAGATAATTATACATTTTTGTACTACCCAGATGCACAGATAACCGACTATTGTGAGCTTCATTCAAAATCATCTGAATTAACTTCAGATTTCTTGGAACACAAATTTGATCTCGGAATCTCAAACAATTATCTTTATTAACTCTAAATTCTGAATCAAAATCTACATCACATTGAGCTCTTTTAGCGAAAATCTCATTATCAATATTTTAAGCTTCGATAATCTACTGTAAAATAAAGGTCTTGCTTTCAATTCAGTTAAAACTGAACCATCATTGGATAGAAACAAATGAGCATTCATTGCACGCAAAACAAACAACGATTTTTGACTCAAGGCATCCGCAACAACATTTTCTTTTCCCGAATGATAATTAATCATGAGTTCGTAGTCTTTTCGCAACTCTAACCATCTTCTTTGTTGCAGATTCAAATCTTTCTGAGTCATCAAATACTTCAAACTCTTATGATCAGAATACACATGACATTTCTCACCAAATAGATAGTGGCGCCAAATCTTCAAAGCAAACACAATTGCAGCCAACTCAAGATCGTGCATCGGATAGTTCTTTTCATGCGGCTTCAACTGTCTTGAAGCATAAGCAATGACTTTGCCTTCTTGCATCAAAACACATCCCAATCCAATCAATGAAGCATCACTGTAGATTAAAAATTCTTTACCCGATTTGGGTTGTATTAGTACTGGAGCTTCAGTCAACAAAGTTTTTAACTGATCAAAGCTGTTCTGACACTTTTCGAACCATTCAAACTTTACATCTTTTTGAAGTAGCTTCGTTAACAGAGTTGCAATCATAGAGAAGTCTTTTACAAACCTTCTATAATAACCGGCAAGTCCCAGAAAACTGCAAACTTCAAAGACATTCTTCGGAGCTTTCCAATCCAAAATAGCTGAAATCTTATTCGGATCAACTCGAATACCAGATGCTAATACAATATGACCCAAAAAATTGACCTCTCACAACTAGAATTCACATTTACTAAACTTTTCATATAACTGTTTATCTTGCAAAGTCTGTAGCACTATTCTCAGATGCTTGGTATGTTTAGTTTCATCTCGTGAATAAATCAATATGTCATCAATGAATACGATAATAAATTGATCTAAATATGGTCTGAAAATTCTATTCATCAAATCCATAAAGATAGCAGGTGCATTAGTCAAACTGAAAGGCATAACTAAGAATTCATAATGGTCATACCTCGTTCTAAAAGTAGTTTTCGAAATATCTGAATCTTTTACTCGCAACTGATAATAGCCCGATCTCAAATATATTTTCAAAAACACAGCAGCTCCTTTCAACTGATCAAACAAATCATCAATACGGGGCAGAAGATACTTATTCTTAGTAGTCACTTTGTTCAACTGACGATAATCGATACACATTCTCATCGTACCATCTTTCTTTTTCACAAATAGAACCGGAGCACCCTAAGGTGAGAAACTCGGTCTAGTAAACCCTCTATCCGTTAACTCTTGCAACTGAGATTTTAATTCTTTTAGTTCAGTTGGAGCAATTCTATACTGAGCTATCGAAATCGGAGTAGTTCCAGGTACTAATACAATACGAATTCAACTTCTTGTATTGGATGTAAACCCGAAAGTTCATCAGGAAACACATCAGGAAACTCACATACTACAGGAATTGATACAACTTTCTTTTCTAACACTTTCGAATCCATTACATAAGCAAAGTAGGCTTCACAACACTTGCTTACAATATTCAAAGCTTTTATCGAAGATATCAAGGCAGGAAATCCAAATCACTAGATTCAATTCAGACTATTTCACCACTCTTACATCTCAAATCAATAGTTTTCTGTTTGCAGTTCACAACAGCATCATGCAAAGTTAACCAATCCATACCTAGAATTATATCAAATTCATCAAAAGGTAACAACATCAGATCAGCCGGAAAACAAATGTCTCGAAACATTAACGGACAATTCTTCCAGACTTTATCAACCAAAACACATCTGCCTAAGGGGTTTGAAACTCTAATTACAAATTCAGTAGAGTTTACAGATAAAGTCTTACTGTTCACTAAATTCATGCATATATACGAATGTGTTGATCCAGGGTCTACCAAAGCAATCACAGAAGTATCATAAAGTGTGAAAATAACCGTAATCACATCTGGAGACGAAGCTTCCTCACGAGCTCAGATGGCATAGGCTCTAGCAGGTGCTCTAGCATCAAATCTAGTTGTAGTGTCTCGCGTTACACCTCTAGCACAACTCTCACTTACCGTGTTTCTCTGTGGTCTACCTCTAGCTGCAGTGTTACTCGGCCTCGTATTCTAAACATTATCTTTTTTAGCTAACTCTGGGCAATCTTTTATAAAGTGATCTCGTGAACCACAACTATGACAAACTCGGTTATTTTTTTCCCCAACATTCTCCAAAATGATGTCTTCCACATTGACTACACTCAGGCTTTCCATCCTTTGCACTACCAACACTCGATACTGAGGTAGTTTGAGCTTTAGGATTGGTATATTGTTTTCGACGATCTCTATTCTGATGTCCCGTTGAAGCTATTGATCGATCATTAAAATCTCTAAATTTCTTTGACAAAAAATAATAAGTTTTATTCATTGGTCTTTTCCTCGAATCTCTTGCCTCTGAAATAGCTTTTCTCTTTTATTTGTTGAGATCTTTAGTTTTACAGGCCCTCTCAACCAGTACTACGAATTCTTTCAGTTCAAGTATCCCAACTAACAGTTTTATCTCTTCATTCAATCCATCAACAAATCTTTTACACATGATCTCTTTAGTAGACACGTATTCTCGGGCATACTTACTCAAACGTACAAATTCTCTTTCATATTCTGTTACATTCATTCATCCCTGCTTCAATTCTAGAAACTCTTTATGTTTCTGATCAAGGAATCTCTGGCTTATGTACTTTTTTTGAAACTCGGTCTGAAAGAATTCCCAGGTAACCCATTCTCTGGGAACCACTGATATCAATGTCTTCCACCAGTGATATGCACTGTCTCTAAGCAAGGATACCACACATTTGATATATTCATTTGGAGTACAAGATAGTTCATCGAATAGTCGGATAGTATTCTCAAGCCAAAACTCAGCCCTCTCGGCATCATCATCAACCATAGCCCAAAATTCTTTAGCCCCATGTTTACAAATCTTATCGAAATGTGGCTTATTCAATCGAATCGAATCTATTACTTGTGGCACAATCAGAACTTATTGAGGAATAGGTGGGGGTAGAGGTTGTTGAGCAGCCAGATTCCTTTGTACGAATTCCGTGAACCACTCAGTCATCATTTAGAAGAAGGATTGCTTAGCCTCTCCTCCTTAACTACTAGACATCGTCCTAGACTCGGCCAGTACTGTCCCTTAAGCAAGAGTAGATGCATTGCTTTCTACATCATCAGCTATTGCTCGTTCGGGATCTATTTGCTAAATGAAAAACACATTTCTACAATCAGGAATCATCACACTATCAAAATTCATATATATATGGTAGTCCTAGAACTGATAAACCATAACCCGTATCAGTCACCGGACTAGGGTTAAAGGCATTTTCAGAAAATTCAGAACATTTAACATTCATTTCATGAACATTATAGCATCAGAGATCAAACATCAATGTAGAGTCCCTTATATGGGTCATCGAGACCTTAAACATGCATTATAAAGGGGTCGGGACTAAACTGAACACATACAAAATTTTTCAGAACTTAAACATTTTCAAACAAGTACAGGTCATACCCATGTGAGTAGGCTATGTGCCTCACACGACATTAGACATGCCCGTGTGTCTAGGCCGTGTCCAAACAAGGCATACATACTGTCTTATTCACCCGACCACAAGACATGCCCGTGTGTCTTGGCCATGGTCAACATTGACTTGGGTTACACGGCTAGCCACACACCCGTGTGCCTTGCCATGGTTGAGCCTGGCTTACAAATGTAGGGTACCCCAGGGGACACATAGTTGTGCAACATGACTGTGCGTTGCACTCAGCTGAGACACACGCCTGTGTCTCTGCCCATGTGGACAGAAATAGACCATTTGAATAGCCAATTTTCCACCTCATTTGGGTCAAACCTACAAGCAACAAACCAAGCATATTTCCAACACAATTTCAGCCAGTTTCCATTCTCAACTCATCAACCAAATCATACTAAATCTAAACTAAAATCATACCACAACATATGTTCCATAAATTCCAAATATACAAACACATCTCATGCCAAAACCTTGTCAAATTGAACAGTTCCTTTAGCCAACCAAATGCACATCATAATGGAGTATTTGTATTATATAACATATATCAATATCAACCATAAGTTTTAACTCAAACTAGCCATATCACATGGCATAATATATACACTACAAAACATATTTAAATACTCCTAGCCTATACATGCCATATACCATATATACAACTCTCAAAATGGTACCAAAATAGATGTCTGATAATGTGAGTGAGTCGCTAATGATTCCCGAATCTGAGCTAGCTTTATAACACTGTAATACAGAAAACATTTCACACAGTAAGCTTAGAGCTTAGTAAGTTTGTGGTATAATACATTTAAGTCAACATTTAAAAGCTATAAGACATATTAGCTAACACATAGTTCAATTCATATCACTACTCAACCTTATTCATTCCATTTATTATTTCATACTATTTTCTTAGTTCACATATCCTTGCACATAACTCATACACAATATTATCGACCACATAGGTTCATCTATCTCATACACCATATCTTTAACCATAAATATTCATTACATACCTACACAAACTCGTACTTAACTATTACATTATCACTTCAATGCTCGATACACTAATTCGTTAGATCATCTTTTGACGTACAAGAACATCGTACATTTAGTACCAATAATCTAGCCGAAGTTATAAAATATCACACACTTAGTGCCATCATATTAAACTGAAACTATCTCAATATTGCACACTTAGTGTCACATATAGCCGAAGCTAATCCAATTCACACACTTGTGCTATTTATAGCCGAAGCTATTTCAAATCGCACACTTAGTGCCGAACATAGTCTATTTATCATCGTACTCACACCATAGTCAAATATATACAATTTAAGCATTATCAAGCACTAAAATATAAATTGTAACATTATTTATCCCGTACGAACTTACTTTGTACTCGGTATTGTCGATTTGGATTGTTTACTCTATAACCTTTGACTTTCCTCGGTCTAAGTTCGAATTCCTCTTTTCTTGATCTATATGTATTCAAAAGCAACCCTTTTATTCAACAAGTCATTCAATTTGATCCATATACATATATTTAGGGCATTTTGCAATTTAGCCCTCACATTTTCACATTTTAACATTTTAGTCCCTATTTCATAAAATCACAAAATACACAAAATTCTTCAAAACTATGTATTAACCGAATCTTCCTATGGTCCTTAACAATCCATAATTTTCATTTATTTCACATTTCAACCCCTCAATTTACACTTTTCTCAATTTAATCCCTAATATGCATTTTTACTCAAAATCACTTTACAAAACATGTATATCAAACTGTAATGCCCCGAATTTTTAGGCATAGAAGTATTGGGCCTTGTGGGTGGGAGCTGCTAGGAGACTGCACATTAAAGTTTATGTGTGGAAGAAATATCACAATTAATTGTCTGCTGCAGTGGTTAAGTGATTAGGAGTGTTTGGGAGTGTTGGAGAAGTCCTGGGTTCAAACCTGGGCTTTAGTAAAAATTTATGTTTTTCTCTTAAATGAGCCTTGATGTTAGTTGGTAGGCTTTAAGAATATTTTTGATGAATTTATATGACAAGGAGCAATATGGTTTAGTGGAAGTGGCATTACGAGTGAGCTAATGGTCTGAGGTTCGAATCCTCACTTGTGCAAATAGAGATTATTGTTACTGATGGCCATGGAAGGAGGTAGAGTTGGAATAAGACTCTGTGGATGACTTGGTCATAAGTGTTTCAAGGAAATTTGAATTAAAGGTTGAGTGATTTAGGGGAGTGTTTCAAGGGAAGAAGATTTGGATGAAGGAGTTTGTTTGTAGTTCAAACTCGGTTGGTGGCTTAATTCAAGGAGAAAATTAGGGAATTTGAAATGGGAAGGGTTGGCTGCCGAAATTTGAACTCCTCATTGTGCAAATTCAGTCATAGGACTTTTTTTCCCAGAGTGTCGAATTCTTTTGTGCCATTTCGGGTTTTCTTTGTTTTCAATTTTTTCCTCTTTTCTCTATATTGTCGTGCATATTCTAGAATTTTACCATTCGTGCAACCTTTCTACCTCTGATCTGTTTTAGTATAGATTTGAAAGGCCGAATATAGGAGTTGTTCTTACGTGTTTGTGGCTATTCTTTTCTTTCAAATCTATACTAAAACAGAAAAGAGGTAGAAAGGAGTGTGACTATTTTTCATGGGACTCAAATCCTAGAGTGTACCTTAGGAGGCCGAATACTCCTAAGTAGTGGTAAGTTGTTGTTCTTTTGTTTCTAATATTTGTCATTCACGGTATTAGTTAACAAGGTTGTAATGCTATACAGATTTTGTCAAGTTTTGGAAGGTGGCTTTGATCTGTGGTTAAAGAGAGGAATCAGTTGCTATTCAAGGTAAGCAGTCAGTACCATTTTGGAATCAAGTGCTGTGTAAGGGTGTTAATTTTAGCGATTAAAGGACTAACGTGGGGTTATGATTGAATCTAGGTTTTGCGTCATGGGATTTGCTCACTTATCACAAACAGGTGTGTATCTGTACTCTGTAAGTGGTAATAGGTGTAAAGGTTGTAAATATGTGTCTAACCATATGCCTTATTTTGATAATCGGTTGAAAAGCCGAAAATGTGTGTGATGTTTACTCTGCTATGACTGTAGATCGAAAAAATGCCGAAAAGCCAGAAGTATGGCGTATGATGCCACATGAGCGTGCGACCGTGCGTGTGGTGAACGGAGCTCACGGAATGTGGGCATACGACGAGGAAGGCCACCATGAGTGGATTCATTGGCTTAGGCCGTAGTGGGCCACTTGGGCCACAAAATGGGCCGAATAGGCCCAATGGGCCCGCTTGTGTTAAATCAGCTGCTAGGTGGAATATTGTTGGGCTTGTCATGTCGCGTACATGGCATAGGCCGTTCTAGGCCACGTTGGGTCGTGTGGACCCAATGGGCTTGTGGGCCCACACGGATAAAATGTATGTTATGTGGTAAGTTTTAGACTAGGCTACGTTGTTCATACAGCCGTGAATAGTTCTGGGTTAAATGGGTCGTATAGGCCCAATAGGCTCGTGGGCCCGCGTGGGTAAATTTCACTATTAAGTGGGAAGTTGATAGACTTGTCATGTCGCGCACATGACTTAGGTTGTTTTAGGCCTCGATAGGCCGAAATAGGTCATGTGGGCCTAATGGGCTCATGGGCCCATACGGATAAAACCTACGGTAAGTGACTATTAATGAACCGGGCTATGGTTTACACATAATCGTATCTAAATTTAGGCTAAATGGGCCACATGAGCGTGTAGGCCCCCTTGGGCCGAGTAATGGGCCTTAGGCCCACTTGCACCGTTATGTTTGTTTAGGTTACTTAGGTCACTCGAGGCAACAATGGACCCTCGGTTGGATCGTTAAGACCCTCGACTTGTAAAATTACTAAAATACCACCAGTTTCTAAAATTACCAAAATACCCTTGTAGTATAGAATTATCGAAATACCCCTATAGGGTAAAATGACTATTTTGCCCTTGTGGGTAAATGACTGACTTAGACTATGAATTTAACCGATATGACTGTGATCGTATGACTATGTTTTAACTGACTTGATGGTGGCTTTACGACTGATATGCTTTTAATATATGTTTAAATGATTGTTACTGAGCATGGCCATTTGGCATACACGTGTGATGATTGAGCATGACATACACGACATATTGCATGGGGTTGGGACATTGATATGGAGGAAGTTCTGTTCTGATAGGGTCGCACAGGTCGTATGAGAAGATTGTGGACCCAGTATTAATCTATTAAGGTCGCACGGGTCGCACAAGACAACTGTGGACCGACGGACGGCTTAAAGCCGCATAATCTGATTATGACTCTGTGCCAACCTAAAAATGGCTCTGTGCCATCTTGACTATGGCTTTGTGCCAACATATTTACCCGTGGCTATGTGCCTAACATACTTATTGCTGACTTTGTGTCGATCATGTTTACCCAAGGCTATGTACCGATTATATTACTGTCGCTGATGGCTATGTACCAAACATAATACAATTATCGATGGCTTTGTGCCAATTATAATACTGCTACTGAAGGCTTAGAGCAGTATATATACTAGCAGCTTTGCTGAGATTTTAGTTAGTACCGCAACCGATGCTAACATTGGTGTACTGGCTGGGTGGGTCGATTTTATCCCCACGTAAGTGTAGGGTTGGTACGGGTGGTGTGTTGGCTGGACTGGGGTGGGATGCATCCTCATACTATTGCATATCTATTTATGAGATCTGTCACTGTATTGGACTTAGGCCCACTTGTTTTGTTATTGGTTTGGGCTAGGCCCAATTGAGTTTGTTATGGGCTGTGACCTAAATGATATTGTAGTGGGCTTCGGCCCACGTATGCTCTAAACTGGACTATACTATTACTGTTAAAAGGGTTTTGGCCCAAACTTTTTCTGTTTCTGTTTCTGTATACTGACTGCTACTCTAGTAAGGGGATTACACACTGAGTTTTCATAAACTCACCTTATTTATTAACTGCATAGGTAATCCCCAGTATTAGAAGGATAGGTGCTGCGAGGGACTCGGAGATGGCCACACGACTGCTTTTGGACTTTATTTATGTTTTAGATTCCGTTTTAGGTTTTCAACTTTTGTAATAAGGCCTCTTAAAGTTTCTGGATTTTAACTTTGGGTTTTATTTACTTCGATTTATAACTATTTTTAAACAACACTATGTTTTCGCAACATTCCCAGAATGGTTTCGCAACTTAGTTTTTAACATCACGTTTTCATAAATCAGTTACTTTTAAAATTAGCTTCCGCAACTTAAAAGAAATTTTGGGAATAGAAATAATAACTTTCCAATGTACCACTTTATAAAATAAACTAATGTAACTGGGATTTTACTCAAGTTTTCAAATAAGAAGGGTTTTCAATGAAAACATGGTTTTTGAAAAATAATTCAATGTGACACTTCAAATTCGGGCCTAATTTCTAGGCCGAGTTTGGGGTGATACACAAACACTAAGCTTTCATATTCTACCAATTAACAGTACAAAAATCATGGATTCATCAATGGCATAACTTAAAATATTCATCAAAATCAGAAATTCAAGTATGGGCTTTGTAGTATACAAAGCAACGATTACAAAAATGTAGAAATCATCAAAAACCGAACTCATGTGCTTTGATATATGTGGAGGCTTGTGTTCTAAAGATGATCGAGCCCATAGCTATTATGTTGGGTACATTACTTGTGTATGGCATGGTTTTACTAGAAACAATGGAATTCATAGCTCGATTAAAGAGTTAACAATATCCTTTCATTAGCATTGTGTGGATTGATAAATATGGAACATGGCCACAGGTTGTGTAACAGCCCAAAATTGACCCTAGTCGGGAAGTGGTTTCGGGACCACAAAACCGAGTCATAAAAATAATTAATTTCCATATTCTATGCTTATTATGTGTGTACATGAGTATGTAGAAGTTTCATTCTCCAATTTTGCCAATTGCATGAGAAATTATTAAATAGGGATCGATATGAGACATGGTGAAAATATGATAGGCTAATTTAAAATGGTCTACTAATGCATGTTGTGAAAATGATGGGTTTGCATGTCAAATTACCCAAAATTTGAGCTAGTGGTTGGCCATGCTATGGGTGGAAACATGTTGGGAACATGTTGGCCTAGTGAGGTATGTAGGAAAAAAATAAAATAAGGAGTATGGGTAATAAAGAAAGGAAAAACAAAAAAATGAGTGGTTGTTCCCCCCCCATTGCCGTGAGCTAAAGAAAGGAAAAGAAAAACTTGTTCATCCTTTTTCATCCTCTTTTGACCGAAAATTCTAAGGGAGGAGGAAGGAGTTCTTGCTTCATGTTTGGTTTGGAAGAGAATTAGGAGGAAGTTTGGCCATGCATGTAACTAGATTGAGGTATGTTTGATATTATTCTTTGAGATTCATGTATATTTTAAGTTGTAAGTTTGAAATCTACCTAGCCATGGTTCAAACTTTGTTAAATGATGGAGATGATATTCGGCCATGCATGTTACATTCTTGGTTGGTATTTTGATGTTTGATGTTGTGGTGATGAGGCATGAAGATGAGTTAAGATTCGGCCTAGGTGGAGTTTGTGTTAATGCCATTGCATGCTAAATATGAAGCTTGTTAATGATGCATGTGATGGTGGATTGATGATTCTTGAATCTCTTTTTTTTTTAGCATTTTTGAGTGAGCACATATGTGCATTGGTTGCTAGATGGGGAAGAATCGGCTAGCAAGTTGTGTGCTAAGGCCGAATATAATTTTTGTAGGTTAATGAGTAATGCATGTGCTAAATTGATGGAAAGGGAGAGGATGCTTTACTAGTGTATAAATGATATAAAGATTTTAGAAATTACTTTTGGTTAGGTGTATGTATGATTAGGTATATTCGGCCATATGAGTAAATATATAGATGATGTTAAATTTGATTATGTATAATGGGCCATATAGGGTACACATTGTGATATTAACTTTGATTCTCTATAATTGATCAAGTGGGTGATTAGTAAGGGTGATTGCCGAATATACTAACATACATATGCATGTGTAATTGGATTGTAAATATTTAGCAAGGCGGTTAAACTAGTTGATTTATTGATTAAGCTCAAGGAGTTAAAGGAGGAGAATCGAGCAAAGGCAAAGAAAAGATCATCGAGTAGCCGAGTTGGAACCATCTTACCCAACACAAGTAAGTCATTAAGCATATCTTTGGTATTGATTTAAAGGATCGTAATACCTATACCATTGTGTTTAATGAGATGAAATGTATACAAATGTATATGTAAGTAGAGATGAAATTTGTCGAATGTAAAAAGGAAGTGAAGCCTATTGAGTGGCTGGTTTTCGGCACTAAGTGTGCGGGCAATAAGTGTTCACGGTCATGAGATTGGCACTAAGTGTGCGGGTTTAAATTGTACAGCACTAAGTGTGCGAGTTTAAAGTACATGGCACTAAGTGTGCGTGGTTGATTATTAAGCACTATGTGTGCGAACCCAATATATATTTTCTATAAATTATTTACATTAAGGGTGCAACTTTACCGAGTCAATTTTGGACAGCGGAAAAGGTAAGTGTGCGAGTTTAAAGTACATGGCACTAAGTGTGCGTGGTTGATTATTAAGCACTATGTGTGCGAACCCAATATATATTTTCTATAAATTATTTATATGAAGGGTGCGACTTTACCGAGTCAATTTTGGACAGCGGAAAAGGTAAGTACCTTGAGTTCATGGCTAATAGGCGCTATGTTTATATTTGGAGTTGAGCTTGGTAAGTTTTGAACCTATGTGACGATTATAGTTGAAGTCACGTACATAAGGTTCATTGTTGAATAGGTGAAAGTTCGTTTAATTGTATGATTATAACGAAAATAAAATGATGTATGAAAGGCCAATGTAGGACTTGGTATGAGATTGAACCATAGGGTTTAAGGAACTATGGTATAGTTTGGTATGGATGGAGTACTTAACCTCATTTCATTGTTTCCTGTTGTGATAATTTTTTAATGGATGGTTGTGGAATGCTTATGGCTTACTGAGTTATATACTCATTCGGTGTTTGCTTGTCACCTATTCTAGGTTTCTTGGACTCGTCTCTTTTTGCGTGATCGTGCCGTCGTCGAAGTCATCACACCGGCTAGCAAGTTTTGGTACTTTCTTCTTAGTCGGCTTAGGAGAACATTTCGGCATGTATAGGCTATTATGTTGTGTTTGAACTTTGGTATGTAAACTTTTAGCCATGCGAAAATGGCATAAATGTTCGGTTGGGTTTGGTTTCATAACGTTAGGTCGTAAATCTTGATAATTCGACCTTTTATGCCATATGTCATGGTTGATTATTTTGGTGTTAAAATTCATGATATGGCAATAGTGTAGTAGGGGGATGTTTGACAATGATTAGCCTTTGGCATGGCTAGTCATGATCATAATTTGTGATATGTATGACGAATTACTAGTTAGATCAAGGAGAAATCACGAAATGGGCATAGTTGCTTTCATAACAGATGCTGGCAGCAGCAGTGATGTGAGATTGAAAAATCACTAAAAATAGTAGGAGTGGAATTAATTGATGAATAAATTATGTATTCGAAGCTCGATGAGTCAATTTTCATATAGAAGCAACGAAAAGATCATATGGACAGTATGTTCAGATATATTCAGGTTCTCGTGAGACAGGGCCAGAACGGTTTCTGGATTCCCTGTTCCGAATTTGGAAATTCATTATAAATTAACCAGAGACAATTAGGAGTCATACCATATATGGATAGATTTCTCTATGAGTCTAGTTTCTATAGAAACAAACGCCATCAGTATTGAAGCTCTGTGCAGGGATATATCCGGGTCGTAATGCGCAAAGGTCAGTGTAGTTGATCCCTGTAACATGGGAGACTTTGACTAATAAACTGTACTAACTGGCCCGACCAAAAATTCTAGAAAAAAATATGTAGATGGGCATATGAGTCTAGTTTCAGGGAAAAATCACGAAACTGATTTTCAGGTTGTGAAACTCAATATATGATTTTTAAAGCGACTAGTACACAGATAGGCAGTGTCTGAGAAATATTTTTATAAAGGGTTTAAAGTCTGTTAACATCTCGTGTTCGACTCCGGTGTCGGTCTCGGGTTCGGGGTGTTACACTTGATTGGTATCAGAGCTATGGTTTAGTCGGTTCTAGGACTACCATAGCACGTATGAGTCTAGCTATACATGCCGAATGTTAATGTTTAACTGTGTGATGACTTCTGACGGTTAAAATTTATGTTTTGATTAGTAAATGGATCCCGGTGTAGAGAGAACCTTGGCGGATGACATTGAAAGTGTAGCGGCTGCTCCTGCACAAGGGACACCGCCTGTTGAACCTCAGTCATCTGCGAATAATCAATGTGAGGGGGCTAAACAAGCCTTCTTTACCATGATGAATGAGTGGGTCGCGCAGTATGCCCGAACCAATCCGGCTGTCCAACAATTCCCGAATTTGAATAATCCACCCCAGGAGCCCGTAATGCCATCAGTTACTGATCCTGTGAGGCTGAGTAAGCCACCTGTAGGCTTGATTAGGAAGCGCGGGGCTGAAGAGTTCAGGGCCATAGTTACTGATGATGCTGAAAGGGCCGAGTTCTGGCTTGATAACACCATTCGGGTGTTTGATGAACTGTCATGCACACCCGATGAATGTCTAAAGTGTGCTATATCCTTGTTGCGGGACTCAGCCTACTATTGGTGGAGGACCCTGATTTCCATAGTCCCAAACGAACGAGTAACTTGGGACTTCTTTCAGACGGAATTTCGAAAGAAATATATTAGTCAACGGTTCATTGATCAAAAGCGTAAGGAATTTTGGAACTCAAGCAAGGCCGTATGACAGTATCTGAATACGAACATGAATTCATAAGACTCAGTAGGTATGCCCGGGAGTGTGTAGCTGATGAGGTTGCTATGTGCAAAAGATTCGAAGAAGGATTGAATGAAGATTTAAAGCTACTAATGGGTATTTTGGAAATAAAAGAATTCGTAACACTAGTCGAACGAGCCTGCAAGGCGGAAGAACTTGGAAAGGAGAAGAAGAAGGCTGAATTTGAAGCTAGAGACTATCGTAAAAGATCGACGGGTAAAGCTCCGTTCTCAGCCGTAAAGAAGTTCAGGGAGGACACTAATAAGTCGAGGACGACTGCGGGAATTTCCATCAGAGCAAGACCATCGACGGACTCCCGAGCTACTTCGGTAGTTAGTGTGGGCAATAATCGTCTAGAGAAACCTGAATGTCCCCAATGTGGAAGACGACACATAGGTGAATGTTGGGGTAAGTCTATTAACAGGGCCTGTTACGGATGCGGTTCGAAGGACCACTTCATTAGAGATTGCACGGAGCTTGATGAGAAGAATAAGATTCAAGGTGCAAGACCTAGTGGAGTGACAACTAGAGGTAGACCACCGAGAATTTTAGGAGGTAGGGGTGGTAGTCAGAGAGGGACCTCTGATACCGCTGTTCGAGCCGAGAACCGTACTCCTGCTAGAGCATATGCCATTCGCGCACGAGAGGAGGCATCCTCCCCTGACGTCATCACTGGTACCTTCACTCTCTTTGATACTAATGTGATTGCATTGATTGACCCTGGCTCTACTCATTCATATGTATGTGAAACCTTAGCATCCAGTAAGACTCTACCTGTTGAGTCTACTGAGTTCGTAATTCGGGTGTCAAATCCCTTGGGTCGTTACGTGCTTGTCGACAAAGTGTGTAAGAGATGTCCCCTAGTAATTCGAGGTTCTTGTTTTCCGGCGGACTTGATGCTTTTGCCGTTTGATGAATTTGATGTTATTCTTGGTTTGGATTGGCTGACCGCGCATGATGCGGTTGTGAATTGCAAAAGCAAGACTATTGATTTGAGGTGCGCAAATAACGAGGTAATCCGAGTTGAGTCTACGGATTTGGAGGGGTTGCCAGTTGTAATATCAGCAATGTTGGCCCAGAAATATGTAAGAAAAGGGTGCGAAGCATACCTTGCGTATGTACTTGATGACAAAGAGTTAGAAAAGAAACCCGAATTTGTGCGGGTGGTTTGTGAATACCCGGATGTTTTCCTGAAGAATTACCGGGTTTACCACCTATTCGGGAGGTAGAGTTTGGTATTGAGCTTGTACCTGGGACTACGCCGATTTCGATAGCTCCGTATCGTATGGCACCAACTGAGTTAAAAGAGTTAAAATCTCAGTTGCAAGAATTGACGGATAGAGGTTTTGCTCGACCAAGTTTCTCACCTTGGGGTGGACCAGTATTGTTCGTGAAAAAGAAGGACGGAACCATGAGGTTGTGCATTGACTATCGTCAACTGAATAAAGTGACGATAAAGAACAAATATCCATTGCCGCGCATCGATGATTTGTTCGACCAACTGAAGGGAGCCTCAGTGTTCTCAAAAATAGATTTGAGATCGGGCTATTATCAGTTGCGAATTCGAGATTCGGACATACCCAAAACTGCTTTCAGAACGAGGTACGGTCACTACGAGTTCTTAGTGATGCCGTTTGGGCTCACTAATGCCCCTGCAGTATTTATGGATTTGATGAATCGGATCTTCAGACCATATTTGGATCGGTTCGTAGTTGTGTTCATTGATGACATCTTGGTCTATTCAAGAGATGAGATCGAACATGCTGAACACTTGAGATTAGTGTTGCAAGTTTTGCGGGATAAGAAGTTATATGCTAAGTTCAGTAAGTGTGAGTTCTGGTTAAGAGAGGTTAGCTTCTTGGGTCATGTGGTATCCGCATCGGGTATTCGAGTTGACCCGAACAAAATCTCAGCCATACTTAATTGGAAACCTCCGAGAAATATTACTGAGGTTCGGAGCTTTTTGGGACTCGCCGGTTATTACCGACGATTTGTCAAAGGTTTCTCGATGATAGCCACACCAATGACGAAGCTACTTCAAAAGGATGCTAAGTTCGAATGGACGGAGAAATATCAGAAAGGCTTCGATCAACTGAAAACTCATTTGACTGAAGCTCCAATTTTAGTGCAACCCGAATCAGGCAAAGAGTTTGTCATTTATAGTGACGCATCCCTACTCGGGTTGGGTTGCGTATTGATGCAAGGTCGAGTTGTGGCCTATGCGTCGAGACAATTGAAGCCACACGAGAGAAATTATCCAACCCATGATCTCGAGCTAGCCGCCATCGTATTTGCTTTGAAAATATGGCGACATTATTTGTTTGGCGAAAAGTGCCATGTATTTTCGGATCACAAAAGTCTCAAATATTTGATGACTCAAAGAGACTTAAATCTGCGACAAAGACGTTGGCTTGAGTTGTTGAAAGATTACGAGCTTGTCATTGATTACCACCCGGGAAAGGCTAATGTGGTTGCGGACGCCTTAAGCCGGAAGTCGCTGTTTGCTTTACGAGCGATGAATGTGCACTTGTCTGTTCTACCCGACAATGTGTTAGTAGCTGAATTAAAGGCCAAACCATCATTGATTCATCAAATTCGTAAAGCTCAGAAAGTCGACGATGAATTGGTTGCAAAACGGGCTGAATGTATTCCGAATATGGAATCCGAATTTCAAATTGATGAGGACGATTGTTTGAGGTTCAGAAGTCGTTTGTGTGTTCCAAGAAATTCGGAACTCATTTCGATGATTCTGAACGAAGCCCATTGTAGCCGAATGTCAATTCACCCGGGGAGTACGAAAATGTACAACGATTTGAAACGTCGATTTTGGTGGCATGGTATGAAACGAGACATCTCCGACTTTGTTTCGAGATGTTTAATATGTCAACAAGTGAAAGCGGAACATCAAGTGCCTTTCGGATTACTTCAGCCGATCATGATACCCGAGTGGAAATGGGATCGAGTCACAATGGACTTTGTGTCCGGACTGCCATTGTCAGCAAGTAAGAAGGATGCGATTTGGGTTGTTGTTGATAGACTGACTAAGTCGGCTCACTTTATCCCCGTGCGTACGGACTTTTCATTGGATAAACTAGCCGAATTGTATGTTTCTCAGATTGTGAGATTACATGGAGTACCTATTTCTATCGTGTCGGATAGAGATCCGAGATTCACCTCGCGATTTTGGAAGAAATTGCAAGAAGCCTTGGGTACCAAGCTGCATTTTAGCACCGCTTTCCATCCACAAACCGATGGTCAATCCGAGCGGATAATTCAGATACTCGAGGATATGCTGAGATGCTGCATCCTTGAGTTTAGTGGTTCATGGGAACGGTATGTACCTTTGATTGAATTCGCTTACAACAATAGTTTTCAATCAAGTATTAAGATGGCACCTTACGAGGCTTTGTACGGTCGTAAATGCCGTACACCATTGTTTTGGACCGAGCTCGGTGAAAGTAAAATTTTCGGAGTTGATTTGATTAAAGATGCCGAACAGAAAGTAAAGGTAATCCGTGAAAGTCTGAAGGCAACCACAGATCGTCAGAAATCGTATGCGGACTTGAAACGAAAGGACATTGAATATCAGGTGGGAGATCAAGTGTTCCTTAAAGTTTCTCCTTGGAAAAAGGTACTCAGGTTTGGCCGTAAGGGCAAGTTGAGCCCGAGATTCATTGGGCCGTACGAGATCTCCGAACGAGTTGGTCCGGTTGCGTATAGATTGATTTTACCCCCTGAGCTTGAAAAGATTCACGACGTCTTTCATGTTTCGATGCTTCGACGCTATCGATCTGATCCATCGCATATAATTAGCCCATCAGAGGTTGAAATTCGAGCCGATATGAGTTATGAAGAAGAACCGATACGTATCCTAGCTCGTGAAGTGAAGGAGTTGCGAAACAAAAGGGTTCCGTTAGTGAAGGTGTTATGGCTCAAACATGGGATCGAGGAAGCTACTTGGGAAACCGAGAGCTCGATGAAAGAACGATACCCAAACCTATTTACCGGTAAGATTTTCGGGGACGAAAATTTCTTAAGTGGGGGAGAGTTGTAACAGCCCAAAATTGACCCTAGTCGGGAAGTGGTTTCGGGACCACAAAATCGAGTCATAAAAATAATTAATTTCCATATTCTATGCTTATTATGTGTGTACATGAGTATGTGGAAGTTTCATTCTCCAATTTTGCCAATTGCATGAGAAATTATTAAATAGGGATCGATATGAGACATGGTGAAAATATGATAGGCTAATTTAAAATGGTCTATTAATGCATGTTGTGAAAATGATGGGTTTGCATGTCAAATTACCCAAAATTTGAGCTAGTGGTTGGCCATGCTATGGGTGGAAACATGTTGGGAACATGTTGGCCTAGTGAGGTATGTAGGAAAAAAATAAAATAAGGAGTATGGGTAATAAAGAAAGGAAAAACAAAAAAATGAGTGGTTGTTTCCCCCCCCATTGCCGTGAGCTAAAGAAAGGAAAAGAAAAACTTGTTCATCCTTTTTCATCCTCTTTTGACCGAAAATTCTAAGGGAGGAGGAAGGAGTTCTTGCTTCATTTTGGTTTGGAAGAGAATTAGGAGGAAGTTTGGCCATGCATGTAACTAGATTGAGGTATGTTTGATATTATTCTTTGAGATTCATGTATATTTTAAGTTGTAAGTTTGAAATCTACCTAGCCATGGTTCAAACTTTGTTAAATGATGGAGATGATATTCGACCATGCATGTTACATTCTTGGTTGGTATTTTGATGTTTGATGTTGTGGTGATGAGGCATGAAGATGAGTTAAGATTCGGCCTAGGTGGAGTTTGTGTTAATGCCATTGCATGCTAAATATGAAGCTTGTTAATGATGCATGTGATGGTGGATTGATGATTCTTGAATCTCTTTTTTTTTAGCATTTTTGAGTGAGCACACATGTGCATTGGTTGCTAGATGGGGAAGAATCGGCTAGCAAGTTGTGTGCTAAGGCCGAATATAATTTTTGTAGGTTAATGAGTAATGCATGTGCTAAATTGATGGAAAGGGAGAGGATGCTTTACTAGTGTATAAATGATATAAAGATTTTAGAAATTATTTTTGGTTAGGTGTATGTATGATTAGGTATATTCGGCCATATGAGTAAATATATAGATGATGTTAAATTTGATTATGTATAATGGGCCATACAGGGTACATATTGTGATATTAACTTTGATTCTCTATAATTGATCAAGTGGGTGATTAGTAAGGGTGATTGCCGAATATACTAACATACATATGCATGTGTAATTGGATTGTAAATATTTAGCAAGGCGGTTAAACTAATTGATTTATTGATTAAGCTCAAGGAGTTAAAGGAGGAGAATCGAGCAAAGGCAAAGAAAAGATCATCGAGTAGCCGAGTTGGAACCATCTTACCCAACACAAGTAAGTCATTAAGCATATCTTTGGTATTGATTTAAAGGATCGTAATACCTATACCATTGTGTTTAATGAGATGAAATGTATACAAATGTATATGTAAGTAGAGATGAAATTTGTCGAATGTAAAAAGGAAGTGAAGCCTATTGAGTGGCTGGTTTTCGGCACTAAGTGTGCGGGCAATAAGTGTTCACGGTCATGAGATTGGCACTAAGTGTGCGGGTTTAAATTGTACAGCACTAAGTGTGCAAGTTTAAAGTACATGGCACTAAGTGTGTGTGGTTGATTATTAAGCACTATGTGTGCGAACCCAATATATATTTTCTATAAATTATTTACATTAAGGGTGCGACTTTACCGAGTCAATTTTGGACAGCGGAAAAGGTAAGTGTGCGAGTTTAAAGTACATGGCACTAAGTGTGCGTGGTTGATTATTAAGCACTATGTGTGCGAACCCAATATATATTTTCTATAAATTATTTATATTAAGGGTGCGACTTTACCGAGTCAATTTTGGACAGCGGAAAAGGTAAGTGTGCGAACTTGAAATGCATGGCACTAAGTGTGCGCGGTTGATTATTAAGCACTATGTGTCCGAACCCAATATATATTTTCTATAAATTATTTACATGAAGGGTGCGACTTTACCGAGTCAATTTTGGACAGCGGAAAAGGTAAGTACCTTGAGTTCATGGCTAATAGGCGCTATGTTTATATTTGGAGTTGAGCTTGGTAAGTTTTGAACCTATGTGACGATTATAGTTGAAGTCACATACATAAGGTTCATTGTGGAATAGGTGAAAGTTCGTTTAATTGTATGATTATAACGAAAATAAAATGATGTATGAAAGGCCAATGTAGGACTTGGTATGAGATTGAACCATAGGGTTTAAGGAACTATGGTATAGTTTGGTATGGATGGAGTACTTAACCTCATTTCATTGTTTCCTGTTGTGATAATTTTATTAATGGATGGTTGTGGAATGCTTATGGCTTACTGAGTTATATACTCATTCGGTGTTTGCTTGTCACCTATTCTAGGTTTCTTGGACTCGTCTCTTTTTGCGTGATCGTGCCGTCGTCGAAGTCATCACACCGGCTAGCAAGTTTTGGTACTTTCTTCTTAGTCGGCTTAGGAGAACATTTCGGCATGTATAGGCTATTATGTTGTGTTTGAACTTTGGTATGTAAACTTTTAGCCATGCGAAAATGGCATAAATGTTCGGTTGGGTTTGGTTTCATAACGTTAGGTCGTAAATCTTGATAATTCGACATTTTATGCCATATGTCATGGTTGATTATTTTGGTGTTAAAATTCATGATATGGCAATAGTGTAGTAGGGGGATGTTTGACAATGATTAGCCTTTGGCATGGCTAGTCATGATCATAATTTGTGATATGTATGACGAATTACTAGTTAGATCAAGGAGAAATCACGAAATGGGCATAGTTGCTTTCATAACAGATGCTGGCAGCAGCAGTGACGTGAGATTGAAAAATCACTAAAAATAGTAGGAGTGGAATTAATTGATGAATAAATTATGTATTCGAAGCTCGATGAGTCAATTTTCATATAGAAGCAACAAAAAGATCATATGGACAGTATGTTGAGAGATATTCAGGTTCTCGTGAGACAGGGCCAGAACATTTTCTGGATTCCCTGTTCCGACTTTGGAAATTCATTATAAATTAACCAGAGACAGTTAGGAGTCATACCATATATTGATAGATTCCTCTCTGAGTCTAGTTTCTATAGAAACAAACGGCATCAGTATTGAAGCTCTGTGCAGGGAGATATCTAGGTCGTAATGTGCAAAGGTCAGTGTAGTCGATCCCTGTAACATGGGAGAATTTGACTAATAAACTGTACTAACTGGCCCGACCAAAAATTCTAGAAAAAAATATGTAGATGGGCATATGAGTCTAGTTTCAGGGAAAAATCACGAAACTGATTTTTGAGTTGTGAAACTCAAGATATGATTTTTAAAGCGACTAGTACGCAGATTGGCAGTGTCTGAGAAATATTTTTATAAAGGGTTTAAAGTCTGTTAACATCTCGTGTTCGACTCCGGTGTCGGTCTCGGGTTCGGGGTGTTACAGGTTGGTTATTCTTGAATGAGCAATTTATCATAGTCATTTGTTAACAATGATCATATTAATCATTAAGAAGACACAATGGTGACTTAGATAAAATAGAATTGTATTGAGTGAACGAATTTAAGTCAAAGGAATCAAGGATATCATATGAGGTTAAAACACACATGACGAAGTCATTAGACAAAGCAGTTGGATGAATTACTTTCGTAAAGAGTATACAATAAAGAGTTTTCAATCATGGCACTTCTTGTGGACTAAATCCATGATTAAGTAAATTACGAATTATCGGAACAATGCTTCTAGACATAATTCCAATTACTCAAGCCTAATTGTATATCTCTGATTGGTCCTTCCGCTAGCTCAACAAAAACTCAATCAGACTGCATTTGAATCAGAAGGAAATTCTACAACTTTGGGAATAATTTAATTGAGTCAATTTATTCAATGTGGAATTAAAATAGGCGATCATGAAAATTGTTTAACTAGAAAATTTGATTAAAGAATTTTATTGAAAAAATAATTTGAAAAATCTTAGTGATTTTTGGGAAAATTAATTTTGATCAAGTAAAATTAAATTAATTTAAATTAATATGATATTTTTGGAAATTAAATTTCAAGTCAAACAATTGACCCAATTGGTAATTGAACTTTAAAATTGGACTTGAGATAAAAAATTGAGCCCCAAAATCCAAAATCGAGACCAAAACCCAAATACTAGTCGAATCGGGCCTGATATGTGGAACTGGGTTGACGGTCTAACTAATGGCAGGATTGGACTAATCGGGTCATCATTGACCTGAACTGAACCGACAACAGTCGAACTGGCTTAGGGTGTCGTGAGGGTGTTGCACTTGTGATGGCACCACTAGACACGATGGTGCCCACGACAACGACAATGACATTCTGGTGGTTGGTGGTTGAGTAAGGGAGGAATCACACTCCTAAAGGGACTCTACCGAATAATTTGATTTCAGATAAACTATTTCAAAAAGAATATTATTTTAATAAATTTAATATTAAATTTAATTTAATACTTATTTTGATAGTATTTTATTGATTTAATATTAAAGTGATTATCTTAATATTAAATTTAAGTTAATATAAGATAAATATTCTTTTAATTTAATAGATTTAATATTAAATGAAATTTAATATTTATCTTGATAAGTATTATATTAATTTCATATTAAAGTGATTAAGTTTAATCACAATTAAACTTCTAAACTCTCCCAATATAAAGAGAGCAAAAATTCTCTAAAAAAATTATTATTTCTTCACACACTTGAATTCAAGAGAAAGTTGTAGAGAGAAAATTCTCTAAAGAAATTATTTCAGAAAATTTCTAGATATATTTATCTTATTTACAACTTAGCCCAAAAGTTTAGAGAAATTGCAAAATTACCCCATTGATAATTTTATGGAAAATTTTCTAATTCAAAGCGAGCCCACACTCAATTCACGACTCATCTCATGAAGGAATTACAATCCTATGAGTTGGTGCTTAATGGTGGTAAGTCGATTCAGGAGAAACCTAAGGCAACCTTTGTTATAGGCTCTTTGTCCTCTAAGGGGAAACATAAAGCTAAGGGAAAGAAGAAACCGACTAAGTCATCAGTTCCACCTCATGTGGATAGGAAGAAGACTAAGAAGTCAAAATATCCTAAAAAGATCAAATATTCTTTCAGCAATAGGAAATGACACTTCAAATCAAATTGCAAGGAGTATTTGGAATATCCAGTCGAAAAGGGAAAAGGTATGGAACTCTTTGTGTTTGAAGCTTGCTTAGTGGATGAATGAATTGACAACTAGGTTATTGATTCTGGAGCCACTAACCATGTGTGTGTTTCTTTACAGAGGTTCAACGAAATGAGAAGCCTGTGTGATAGGAGCCTCTCGTTGCGGACCGGAGATGGGAGCAATGTTTCAGCTAAAGCAGTGAGAGAAGTTATTTTACATTTTCATAATTTTAGGATGATTGTTGTAAATGATATATTTTATATACCTTATTTTAAAAGGAACTTGATTTATGTAGCATATTTATTTAATGATGGTTATTCTGTGACATTCAATAAAATGATTGATATTCAAAGAAATCATTCCTTGATCTGTAATAGATGGATGGAAAACAACTTTTACTTTATCAAACCAATTAACTACTCAATGCTTCAAACTAAAATGGTGAATAAAGAAGATTAAAACTTTTCACTCTAATGAAAGGTAACTATGACACTTAAGACTTGGTCATATTCACCAAGAAAGAATTACTAGACTCGTGAAAGATGGTCCCTTAAGTATGCCTGAGGAAGTTAGTCTTCCAGAATGTGACTCTTGCTTAGAAGGTAAAATGACTAAGAGGTCTTTTAATGTGAAAGGTACAAGGGTCAACCAACCTTTAGTGTAACAGTCTATTTTCAGTGAAATCGGAATAGTGGTTTAGGGACCACAAATCTGAGTTGGAAAGAAAATTTATTTTAATATTATTGCATGGTCTACAATATGATAGGAATGTCATATGAAAATTCTAATAAGAAAATTTTATTGATTATGTGTTTAATTATGGAAAGGACCAAATTGCATAAAATGCAAAAGTTGAATTCTAGTAGCTAGAAGGATCAGATAGTTATGGAATTCAAAATAAAAGGTCCTTATATGGTAATTAAAAGAGGATAATCAAATTAAATAGAAAATATCATCTTATTTCCATCATCTTCCCCAAAATTTCCATGGAAACCCTAGGAGAGAGAAAGGAAACTAATCAAGCTTAATTAGGTATGTTTTTTGTCCCATTTTTAGTAATTTTTATATTTTTGAGATCGGGATAGTTTAATCTATCTATTTTGGGGATTAATTTGAAAAGGTATCAAAGTATATAAATTTTTCTGTGGATGAATATGTTGAAAAATTTGAAATTTATGGTAGAAAATGAAAGGTTGTTGATAGATAAACAACTTTTACAAAGAGAATTTTGATGAAATCATGATTTAGGGACTAAATTGAAAAGTGGTAAAACCCATGGAAAAATTTTGAATTTTGTGAAATACAAGTGCTGTAAATGTTATATCAAAATTTTGGTTAGGCTTGGAATAATGATTAAATTGCATGAATTTCATTTTCCTAGCCTAGGGACGAAATTGGAATTTATGAAAAGTATAGAGGAAAAATGATAATTTTTTCTAGAGTGTAAGTTGAATCCAATTAAATATGAATTGTATTAAATTGATGATTAAATTCATTTATATAGATCTGGAAAGACCAAATACGGAATTGGATCGACGAAAACAAAAAGTTTCGGATTAGTAGACTTTTAAATACGATAAAGTATCGAGGTAAGTTCGTGTAACTAAATTGTGTACATTTATATGTTTGAATTAAATGTTGTACATGTGAATTGTATAATTCTCATGTATGTGAAATTGATTGAATATCCGATAATGCCTGATAAATATCAAATCTTGTTTGAATAAATGAAAGTCAATGGATATAGGAATTCCCGAATTGGTTGTGGTCCTGCATATGTTGCGGACACACCATAGCTCGAAAGAGTGTCCCATTATCAGCCCTCTCGAGCTTTTCGTTATATGGTTCAGCGAGTTTCCCATTATAACTCTTCAGAGTGTCCCTATAGGTTGTGATCCTACATTTGTTGTAGACACACCTTAGCTCTTATGAGCATCCTATTATATGGCTCTTTCTGAGCTTTCCATTAAATTGGCTCTTTATGAGCTTCCCATTAATGCTAGCTTGAACATCCCAATATTGGCTATCCAGAGCTTCTCGATATGGTTCTTTGTGAACTTCCCGATAAGGTTCTTTGTGAACTTCTCGATTATGGCTCTTATGAGCTTCCTATTATATAGCCCAGATAAGCTTCCCCATAGGATCTTTATGAGCTTCCCGAAATGGCTTTATGTGAGCTTCTCGTTATATGGCTCGTGAGTGTGCTTCCTGATTATGTGCCCAAATTAAGTACCCCTGGAAATGAATTGACGAATTATAGTAGTGTATACTAAAATGTACTATATAAGTGTATCCATCGATATTTTAAACAAATTCAACAGGTAAAGTTCTCACATGGCTAAACTAAATTTTAAGTGATCTGTCATTAAAGTGTACATGTAATATGGAAAAATGTTATGGAAAACATATGTATATGAAAGATATTAAATGATGAGCTCATCCATGTTCTTAGTATTATGTGAATTACTTGACTAACATGATTGGTGAAGTTGTGTTTTTAGGCTATAAACCAAATTGCTTGGATGTATTATGGTATGTTTATCTTAAATGTAAATATATGGTAAGCTAAATTCCTGTTATACGAACTTGCTAAGCATTAAATGCTTACTAGGTTTTCTTTTCTCTATTTTATAGTGCTCTGAAGCTTAAAAAGGTTGGAGATCGGTCAAAGTATCATCACATTATCCATAAGTCTGTTTTGGTATAAAAAGCAATCCTATTTGGTATAATGGCATGTATAGGTTAACTTGGCCAATGTTGGCATGTACATGGTTGTTTGTAATTTAGCCATTGGAATGACTAATAATGGTTTGTTTTGGTATATTATTATGAGGCTATATATATCATGATTAAGATATATGTATGTGGTTGCTTAGATTGAATTTGGATAAAATATAAGTCTTTACTAAAAGGTAAGTTTGATCATATGAATGTATGTGATGTTATTTAAAAATTTTATTGATGTTTGCTTGATTTATATGACTTGAATTGGTTGGAATATATATATAAATGTTGTTGTAGGTTGAAGGTTAAATTTGGGTAAGAAATAAGGCTAGGAAATAGCCTTATTTTGTCCACACTAGTAGACACACGGGTGTGTGTCTTGACCCTGTGTGACACACAGCTTGGCACATGGGCATGTGGTTTGGCCGTGTGTTCCCTACATCTTAAAAATTGAGAAATAAAATGCTCAGAATTGGACTCACGGGTAGAGATATGGGTGTGTGTCTCAACCGCGTGTGACAAATGGCGTAGAACACGGGCTTGTGTCTGGGCCGTGTGAAACTTGGATCTAATTTGTGAAAATTAAATTGACCACAGGGCCTAGCACATGGGCATGTGGCAGGCCGTGTGGCACAAGTCAAACTATTACACGAGTAAGGACATGGGCTGGGACACGACCGTGTGCCTCACATTGAATGTCCACATGGCCTGAGACATAGGCATGCCACTTGGCCATGTGAGCCACACAGCCACACAGTCGTGTGACCCCTGTATGTAAGAAAAAATTTGAAAATTTATGAAAAATTTTTCGAGTTCCCGATTTAGTCCCGACTTGATTCTAATGTTTAAATTGGGCCTTGAGGGTCCATTCAAGGGACAATATTATTAGTTTCAGATATGAATAGTAAATGAAATGAATTACATGAAATTATTCTGTAAACTTTGGTAATGCTTTGTAACCCTATTTTGGTGACGGATACGGGTTAGAGGTGTTACATTTAATGGTATCAGAGCTACAGTTTAGCCGATTCTCGGACTAATGTAGCAAGTATGAGTTTAGCTATACATGGCATTATATGATTTATGATAGTGTGGTATCTTCTGACTATTATTAAATATATTTTTCATATAGTAATATCATCCAACCAAGCTAGAGCTGAATCTGTGGAAGATAAGAGCAATGCTCCAGCTTTAATTCAAAGAGCTGCATCTAGTAGTAGAAAGCCCGAATTTGAAGACCGAGGTGAGGAGGCATAAGAAGCCTTCTTCTAAATGATGAATGAGGGGTTTACAGAATTCATAAGAATAAACCCTACTGTACAACAATTTCCCCCTCCTGTTCCTCAATCGGTTCCTGAGATGCCACAAGGTGCTGAACTTATTAGAACTGGTAAGCTTCCGGTAGATAAAATCTGTAAATATGGGATAGAAGAATTTAGGGCTACTGTTGAAGATGATTTGGAGAGGGTTGAGTTTTGGTTGGAAAATACCATCAGGGTTTTAGATGAATTAGCATGTACACCCGCTGAGTGTTTGAAATGTGCAGTTTCTTTATTAAAAGACATACCGTACCATTGGTGGAATACTCTAATTTCTATTGTACCAAGAGAAAATGTTACATGGGAGTTTTTCCAAACGGAATTCAGAAAGAAATACATTAGTAGAGATTTCTAGTTCAGAAAAAGAAAGAATTTCTAGAGCTTAAATAGGGAAGTATGATAGTATCTGAATATTAACGAGAATTCATTAGATTGAGCAAATATGCCAGAGAATGGATTTCAATTGAGGTTGATATGTGTAAATGTTTTGAAAAGGGTTTAAATGAAGATATCAAGCTGTTGATTGGAATTCTAGAATTAAGGGAATTTGTGGTATTGGTTGATTGAACACACAAAGCCGAGGAATTAAGTAAGGAAAAGAATCAAGCAGAGAAAGAACCCTTATTTCTTGTAAGAGATTTATGGACAAGTGACAATCATCTACTTCAAAGAAATCAAAAAAGTACCATGGTTGTTTTATTGCATCTGTGGGTATTCTGGAAAAGAACAAGGCTTCCAACGCTCTAATTTGAGATCTCTATCTCCATCCATTACAAGTGTAGGGAGTGCTGGAAGTCCTAAACCCAGATGCAAATATTGCAATGATTACATTTCAGTGAATACCACATAAGAAGTTGAGCTTGCTTTAAATGTGGTTCTTTTGACCACTATCTTAGAGACTGCCTAGAAAAGCCTATAAAAGATATTGTTCAAACCTCTAGGCTGAGCAATCCTGTCTCGAGAGGCAGACCACCTCGACACCCCGATAATATTAGTGGTAGCTGAGGTGTGATAAAAGATTCAACAGACAAATATGAAGCCAGAGCACCGGCAAGGACATATGCTATATGTGCAAGAGAGGATTCTTCTGCACTTGATGTTATTACTGGTACATTTTCTCTTCTTGACACTGATATTACTGCTTTGATTGATCCTAGTTCAACACATTCATACGTATGCACAAATTTAGTGTCTGTTAAAAATTTATCTGTTTAATCACTAAATTTGTGGTTGAAGTTTCAAACCGCTTGGGCTAGTATGTTATGGTGGATAAAATTTGTAAAAATTGCCCATTGATGGTAAAAGGTCATTGCTTCTTGGTTGATCTAATGTTGTTTCCCTTTGATGAATTTGATGTGATTTTGGGAATGGATTGGCTAACCCAGCATGATGCAGTGGTAAATTGTAAAGAGAAATATATTGTGTTGAAATGTCAGAATGGTGAGTTACTCCATGTTGAATATGATAAACTAGATCGATTATCTATTGTGATTTCAGCAATATCAGCAGAGAAGTATATCAGAAAGGGATATGATGCTTATCTTGCATATGTGTTAGATACTAAAGTATCTGAGTCAAAGATTCAGACAGTGTCGGTTGTTTGTGAATTTCTTGATGTGTTTTCGGAGGAATTACCTGGTTTACCACCGGTTAGAGAAGTGGAGTTCTCTATAGACCTTGTTCTGGGGACAACACTGATATCCATAGCACCATATAGAATGGCTCCTACCGAATTGAAAGAATTGAAAGCACAGATGCAAGAATTGATTGACAGAGGTTTTGCTCGACCCAGTTTTTCACCTTAGGGTGCACCGGTTTTGTTTGTAAAGAAGAAAGACGGATCATTGAGACTGTGTATTGACTACAGGAAGCTCAACAAAGTCACAATAAAGAACAAGTATCCATTTCCTCGTATTGATGACCTATTTGATTAGTTGAAAGGTGCCACTGTATTTTCAAAGATTGATCTTCGCTCTAGTTACTATCAGCTACTGGTAAAAGATTCAAATATTCCAAAGACAGCTTTCAGAACCAGATATGGGCACTATGAGTTTCTTGTAATGCCATTTAGATTGACGAATGCACCTGCAATATTCATGGATTTGACGAATAAAATTTTTACACCGTATCTAGACAGGTTTGTAGTAGTATTTATTGATGATATTCTGGTTTATTCCCGAGATGAAAATGAGCATACCGATCATTTGAGATTGTGTTGCAAACTTTACGAGAGAAACAATTATATGCCAAATTTAGTAATGTGAATTTTGGCTACGTGAAGTTGGTTTTCTCAGACACATAGTATCTGCAGAAGGTATTCGGGTGGATCGAAATAAAATTTCAGCAATTATTAATTGGAAACCACTAAAGAATGTGTCTGAAGTTAGAAGCTTTCTAGTGCTAGCTAGATATTATAAGAGATTTGTTAAAGAACTTTCAATGATAGCTTCTCTAATGACTCGCTTGTTATAAAAGGATGTGAAATTTGAGCGGTCTGATAAATGTCAGTAGAGTTTTGACAGATTGAAAGCCTTATTGATAAAAGCACCAGTGTTAGTTCAACCTGAATTGGATAAAGATTTTATAATTTACAGTGATGCAACGTTAAATGGTTTAGCTTGTGTATTGATGCAAGAAGGTAAAGTAACAGACTATGCTTCAAGACAACTAAAACCACATGAGAAGAATTACTCGATACATGATCTTGAATTGGCAGCCATTGTATTTGCACTGAAAATCCGGCGGCATTGCTTATTTGGTGAAAAGTGTCACATATTCACTGATCATAAAATTTTGAAATATTTGATGTCGTAGAAAGACTTGAACTTAAGACAGCGCAGCTGGCTCAAATTATTGAAAGATTATGATCTTGTCATTGACAATCATCAGGGAAAAGCTAATGTGGTTGTTGAGGCTCTAAACAGAAAGTCTTTATTTTCCTTGCAAGCAATGAATACTCGATTATCATTATATGATAATGGTTCAATTACATCTGAGTTAAAAGTTAAATCGACATTTCTACAACAGATCTGTGAAGCTTAGAAAGATGATAGTGAGTTACAAGCAAAACAAATATAGTGTGAATCGACTTCTGACTCAAAATTCAGATTGGGTCTAATGATTGTTTGTTATTCAAAGACAAAATATGTGTACTGAGGAATTCAAAACTGGTACAGAAGATTTTACATGAAGCTCATAATGTAACACCCGAACCCGAGACCGACACCGGAGTCGAACACGAGATGTTAACAGACTTTAAACCCTTTATAAAAATATTTCTCAGACACTGCCAATCTGCGTACTAGTCGCTTTAAAAATCATATCTTGAGTTTCACAACTCAAAAATCAGTTTCGTGATTTTTCCCTGAAACTAGACTCATATACCCATCTACATATTTTTTTCTAGAATTTTTGGTCTGGCCAATTAGTACAGTTTATTAGTCAAAGTCTCCCATGTTACAGGGATCGACTACACTGACCTTTGCGCCTTACGACCTGGATATCTCCCTGCACAGAGCTTCAATACTGATGCCGTTTGTTTCTATAGAAACTAGACTCAGAGAGGAATCTATCCATATATGGTATGACTCCTAATTGTCTCTGGTTAATATATAATGAATTTCCAAAGTCAGAACAGGGAATCCAGAAACCGTTCTGGCCCTGTCTCACGAGAACCTGAATATCTCTTAACATACTGTCTATATGATCTTTTCGTTGCTTCTATATGAAAATAGAATCATCGAGCTTCGAATACATAATTTATTCATCAATTTATTCCACTCCTACTATTTTTAGTGATTTTTCAATCTCACGTCACTGCTGCTGCCAGCATCTGTTACGAAAGCAACTATGCCCATTTCGTGATTTCTCCTTGATCTAACTAGTAATTCGTCATACATATCACAAATTATGATCATGACTAGCCATGCCAAAGGCTAATCATTGTAAAACATCCCCCTACTACACTATTGCCATATCATGAATTTTAACACCAAAATAATCAACCATGACATATGGCATAAAAAGGTCGAATTATCAAGATTTACGACCTAACGTTATGAAACCAAACCCAACCGAACATTTATGCCATTTTCGCATGGCTAAAAGTTTACATACCAAAGTTCAAACACAACATAATAGCCTATACATGCCGAAATGTTCTCCTAAGCCGACTAAGAAGAAAGTACCAAAACTTGCTAGCCGATGTGATGACTTCGACGACGGCACGATCACGCAAAAAGAGACGAGTCCAAGAAACCTAGAATAGGTGACAAGCAAACACCGAATGAGTATATAACTCAGTAAGCCATAAGCATTCCACAACCATCCATTAATAAAATTATCACAACAGGAAACAATGAAATGAGGTTAAGTACTCCATCCATACCAAACTATACCATAGTTCCTTAAACCCTATGGTTCAATCTCATACCAAGTCCTACATTGGCCTTTCATACATCATTTTATTTTCGTTATAATCATACAATTAAACGAACTTTCACCTATTCCACAATGAACCTTATGTACGTGACTTCAACTATAATCGTCACATAGGTTCAAAACTTACCAAGCTCAACTCCAAATATAAACATAGCGCCTATTAGCCATGAACTCAAGGTACTTACCTTTTCCGCTGTCCAAAATTGACTCGGTAAAGTCGCACCCTTCATGTAAATAATTTATAGAAAATATATATTGGGTTCGCACACATAGTGCTTAATAATCAACCGCGCACACTTAGTGCCATGCACTTTAAACTCACACACTTAGTGCCATGCATTTCAAGTTCGCACACTTACCTTTTCCGCTGTCCAAAATCGACTCGGTAAGGTCGCACCCTTAATGTAAATAATTTATAGAAAATATATATTGGGTTCGCACACATAGTGCTTAATAATCAACCACGCACACTTAGTGCCATGTACTTTAAACTCGCACACTTAGTGCTGTACAATTTAAACCCGCACACTTAGTGCCAATCTCATGACCGTGAACACTTATTGCCCGCACACTTAGTGCCGAAAACCAGCCACTCAATACGCTTCACTTCCTTTTTACATTCGACAAATTTCATCTCTACTTACATATACATTTGTATACATTTCATCTCATTAAACACAATGGTATAGGTATTACGATCCTTTAAATCAATACCAAAGATATGCTTAATGACTTACTTGTGTTGGGTAAGATGGTTCCAACTCGGCTACTCGATGATCTTTTCTTTGCCTTTGCTCGATTCTCCTCCTTTAACTCCTTGAGCTTAATCAATAAATCAACTAGTTTAACCGCCTTGCTAAATATTTACAATCCAATGACACATGCATATGTATGTTAGTATATTCGGCAATCACCCTTACTAATCACCCACTTGATCAATTATGGAGAATCGAAGTTAATATCACAATGTGTACCCTATATGGCCCATTATACATAATCAAATTTAACATCATCTATATATTTACTCATATGGCCGAATATACCTAATCATACATACACCTAAGCAAAAATAATTTCTAAAATCTTTATATCATTTATACACTAGTAAAGCATCCTCTCCCTTTCCATCAATTTAGCACATGCATTACTCATTAACCTACAAAAATTATATTCGGCCTTAGCACACAACTTGCTAGCCGATTCTTCCCCATCTAGCAACCAATGCACATATGTGCTCACTCAAAAATGCTAAAAAAAAAGAGATTCAAGAATCATCAATCCACCATCACATGCATCATTAACAAGCTTCATATTTAGCATGCAATGGCATTAACACAAACTCCACCTAGGCCGAATCTTAACTCATCTTCATGCCTCATCACCACAACATCAAACATCAAAATACCAACCAAGAATGTAACATGCATGGCCGAATATCATCTCCATCATTTAACAAAGTTTGAACCATGGCTAGGTAGATTTCAAACTTACAACTTAAAATATACATGAATCTCAAAGAATAATATCAAACATACCTCAATCTAGTTACATGCATGGCCAAACTTCCTCCTAATTCTCTTCCAAACCAAACATGAAGCAAGAACTCCTTCCTCCTCCCTTAGAATTTTCGGTCAAAAGAGGATGAAAAAGGATGAACAAGTTTTTCTTTTCCTTTCTTTAGCTCACGGCAATGGGGGGGGAAACAACCACTCATTTTTTGTTTTTCCTTTCTTTATTACCCATACTCCTTATTTTATTTTTTTCCTACATACCTCACTAGGCCAACATGTTCCCAACATGTTTCCACCCATAGCATGGCCAACCACTAGCTCAAATTTTGGGTAATTTGACATGCAAACCCATCATTTTCAGAACATGCATTAATAGACCATTTTAAATTAGCCTATCATATTTTCACCATGTCTCATATCGATCCCTATTTAATAATTTCTCATACAATTGGCAAAATTGGAGAATGAAACTTCCACATACTCATGTACACACATAATAAGCATAGAATATGGAAATTAATTATTTTTATGACTCGGTTTTGTGGTCCCGAAACCACTTCCCGACTAGGGTCAATTTTGGGCTGTTACAACTCTCCCCCACTTAAGAAATTTCGTCCCCGAAAATCTTACCGGTAAATAGGTTTGGGTATCGTTCTTTCATCGAGCTCTCGGTTTCCCAAGTAGCTTCCTCGATCCCATGTTTGAGCCATAACACCTTCACTAACGGAACCCTTTTGTTTCGCAACTCCTTCACTTCACGAGCTAGGATACGTATCGGTTCTTCTTCATAACTCATATCGGCTTGAATTTCAACCTCTGATGGGCTAATTATATGCGATGGATCAGATCGATAGCGTCGAAGCATCGAAACATGAAAGACGTCGTGAATCTTTTCAAGCTCAGGGGGCAAAATAAATCTATACACAACCGGACCAACTCGTTCAGAGATTTCGTACGGCCCAATGATTCTCGGGCTCAACTTGCCCTTACGGCCAAACCTGAGTACCTTTTTCCAAGGCGAAACTTTAAGGAACACTTTATCTCCCACCTGATATTCAATGTCCTTTCGTTTCAAGTCCGCATACGATTTCTGACGATCTGTGGCTGCCTTCAGACTTTCACGGATTACCTTTACTTTCTGTTCGGCATCTTTAATCAAATCAACTCCGAAAATTTTACTTTCACCGAGCTCGGTCCAAAACAATGGTGTACGGCATTTACGACCATACAAAGCCTCGTAAGGTGCCATCTTAATACTTGATTGAAAACTATTGTTGTAAGCGAATTCAATCAAAGGTACATACCGTTCCCATGAACCACTAAACTCAAGGATGCAGCATCTCAGCATATCCTCGAGTATCTGAATTATCCGCTCGGATTGACCATCGGTTTGGGGATGAAAAGCGGTGCTAAAATGCAGCTTGGTACCTAAAGCTTCTTGCAATTTCTTCCAAAATCGCGAGGTGAATCTCGGATCTCTATCCGACACGATAGAAATAGGTACTCCATGTAATCTCACAATCTGAGAAACATACAATTCGGCTAGTTTATCCAATGAAAAATCCGTACGCACGGGGATAAAGTGAGCCGACTTAGTCAGTCTATCAACAACAACCCAAATCGCATCCTTCTTACTTGTTGACAATGGTAGTCCGGACACAAAGTCCATTGTGACTCGATCCCATTTCCACTCGGGTATCATGATCGGCTGAAGTAATCCTGAAGGCACTTGATGTTCCGCTTTCACTTGTTGACATATTAAACATCTCGAAACAAAGTCGGAGATGTCCCGTTTCATACCATGCCACCAAAACCGTCGTTTCAAATCATTGTACATTTTCGTACTCCCCGGGTGAATTGACATTCGGCTACAATGAGCTTCGTTCAGAACCATCGAAATGAGTTCTGAATTTCTTGGAACACACAACCGACTTCTGAACCTCAAACAATCATCATCATCAATTTGAAATTCGGATTCCATATTCGGAATACATTCAGCCCGTTTTGCAACCAATTCATCGTCGACTTTCTGAGCTTCACGAATTTGATGAATCAATGATGGTTTGGCCTTTAATTCAGCTACTAACACATTGTCGGGTAGAACAGACAAGTGCACATTCATCACTCGTAAAGCAAACAGCGATTTCCGGCTTAAGGCGTCCGCAACCACATTAGCCTTTCCCGGGTGGTAATCAATGACAAGCTCGTAATCTTTCAACAACTCAAGCCAACGTCTTTGTCGCAGATTTAAGTCTCTTTGAGTCATCAAATATTTGAGACTTTTGTGATCCGAAAATACATGGCACTTTTCGCCAAACAAGTAATGTCGCCATATTTTCAAAGCGAATACGATGGCGGCTAGTTCGAGATCATGGGTTGGATAATTTCTCTCGTGTGGCTTCAATTGTCTCGACGCATAGGCCACAACTCGGCCTTCTTGCATCAATACGCAACCCAACCCGAGTAGGGATGCGTCACTATAAATGACAAACTCTTTGCCTGATTCGGGTTGCACTAAAATTGGAGCTTCAGTCAAATGAGTTTTCAGTTGATCGAAGCCTTTCTGACATTTCTCCGTCCATTCGAACTTAGCATCCTTTTGAAGTAGCTTCGTATTGGTGTGGCTATCATCGAGAAACCTTTGACAAATCGTCGGTAATAACCGGCGAGTCCCAAGAAGCTCCGAACCTCAGTAATATTTCTCGGAGGTTTCCAGTTAAGTATGGCTGAGATTTTGTTCGGGTCAACTCGAATACCCGATGCGGATACCACATGACCCAAGAAGCTAACCTCTCTTAACCAGAACTCACACTTACTGAACTTAGCATATAACTTCTTATCCCGCAAAACTTGCAACACTAATCTCAAGTGTTCAGCATGTTCGATCTCATCTCTTGAATAGACCAAGATGTCATCAATGAACACAACTACGAACCGATCCAAATATGGTCTGAAGATCCGATTCATCAAATCCATAAATACCGCAGGGGCATTAGTGAGCCCAAACGGCATCACTAAGAACTCGTAGTGACCGTACCTCGTTCTGAAAGCAGTTTTGGGTATGTCCGAATCTCGAATTCGCAACTGATAATAGCCCGATCTCAAATCTATTTTGAGAACACTGAGGCTCCCTTCAGTTGGTCGAACAAATCATCGATGCGCGGCAACGGATATTTGTTCTTTATCGTCACTTTATTCAGTTGACGATAGTCAATGCACAACCTCATGGTTCTGTCCTTCTTTTCACGAACAATACTGGTGCACCCAAGGTGAGAAACTTGGTCGAGCAAAACCTCTATCCGTCAATTCTTGCAACTGAGATTTTAACTCTTTTAACTCGGTTGGTGCCATACGATACGGAGCTATCAAATAGGCGTAGTCCAGGTACAAGCTCAATACCAAACTCTACCTCCCGAACAGGTGGTAAACCCGGTAATTCTTCAGGAAAAACATCCGGGTATTCACAAACCACCGGCACAATTCGGGTTTCTTTTCTAACTCTTTGTCATCAAGTACATACGCAAGGTATGCTTCGCACCCTTTTCTTACATATTTCTGGGCCAACATTGCTGATATTACAGTTGGCAACCCCTTAAGTCCGTAGACTCAATTCGAATTATCTCGTTATTTGCACACCTCAAATCAATAGTCTTGCTTTTGCAATTCACAACCGCATCATGCGCGGTCAACCAATCCAAACCAAGAATAACGTCAAATTCGTCAAACGGCAAAAGCATCAAATCGGCCGGAAGACAGGATTCTCGGATTTTAGAGGGCATCTCTTACACACTTTATCAACAAGTACGCATTGACCCAAAGGGTTTGACACTCGAATTACGAACTCAGTAGACTCAACAGGTAGAGTCTTACTGGATGCTAAGGTTTCGCATACATATGAATGAGTAGAGCCAGGGTTAATCAATGCAATCACATTAGTATCAAAGAGAGTGAAGGTACCAGTGATGACGTCAGGGGAGGATGCCTCCTCTCGTGCGCGAATGGCATATGCTCTAGCAGGAGTACGGTTCTCGGCTCGAACAGCCGTATCAGAGGTCCCTCTCTGACTACCACCCCTACCTCTAAAATTCTCGGTGGTCTACCTCTAGTTGTCACTCCACTAGGTCTTGCACCTTGAATCTTATTCTTCTCATCAAGCTCCGTGCAATCTCTAATGAAGTGGTCCTTCGAACCGCATCCGTAACAAGCCCTGTTAATAGACTTACCCCAACATTCACCTATGTGTCGTCTTCCACATTGGGGACATTCAGGTTTCTCTAGACGATTATTGCCCACACTAGCTACCGAAGTAGTCGGGAGTCCGTCGATGGTCTTGCTCTGATGGAAATTCCCGCAGTCGTCCTCGACTTATTAGTGTCCTCCCTGAACTTCTTTACGGCTGAGAACGGAGCTTTACCCGTCGATCTTTTACGATAGTCTCTAGCTTCAAATTCAGCCTTCTTCTTCTCCTTTCCAAGTTCTTCCGCCTTGCAGGCTCGTTCGACTAGTGTTACGAATTCTTTTATTTCCAAAATACCATTAGTAGCTTTAAATCTTCATTCAATCCTTCTTCGAATCTTTTGCACATAGCAACCTCATCAGCTACACACTCCCGGGCATACCTACTGAGTCTTACGAATTCATGTTCGTATTCAGATACTGTCACACGGCCTTGCTTGAGTTCCAAGAATTCCTTACGCTTTTGATCAATGAACCGTTGACTAATATATTTCTTTCGAAATTCCGTCTGAAAGAAGTCCCAAGTTACTCGTTCGTTTGGGACTATGGAAATCAGGGTCCTCCACCAATAGTAGGCTGAGTCCCGCAACAAGGATATAGCACACTTTAGACATTCATCGGGTGTGCATGACAGTTCATCAAACACCCGAATGGTGTTATCAAGCCAGAACTCGGCCCTTTCAGCATCATCAGTAACTATGGCCCTGAACTCCTCAGCCCCGCGCTTCCTAATCAAGTCTACAGGTGGCTTACTCAGCCTCACAGGATCAGTAACTGATGGCATTACTGGCTCCGGGGTGGATTATTAAATTCGGGAATTGTTGGACAGCCGGATTGGTTCGGGCATACTGCGCGACCCACTCATTCATCATGGTAAAGAAGGCTTGTTTAGCCCCCTCACCTTGATTATTCGCAGATGACTGAGGTTCAACAGGCGGTGTCCCTTGTGCAGGAGCAGCCGCTACACTTTCAATGTCATCCGCCAAGGTTCTCTCTACACCGGGATCCATTTACTAATCAAAACATAAATTTTAACCGTCAGAAGTCATCACACAGTTAAACATTAACATTCGGCATGTATAGCTAGACTCATACGTGCTATGGTAGTCCTAGAACCGACTAAACCATAGCTCTGATACCAATCAAATGTAACACCCCGAACCCGAGACCGACACCGGAGTCGAACACGAGATGTTAACAGACTTTAAACCCTTTATAAAAATATTTCTCAGACACTGCCAATCTGCGTACTAGTCGCTTTAAAAATCATATCTTGAGTTTCACAACTCGAAAATCAGTTTCGTGATTTTTCCCTGAAACTAGACTCATATGCCCATCTACATATTTTTTTCTAGAATTTTTGGTCTGGCCAATTAGTACAGTTTATTAGTCAAAGTCTCCCATGTTACAGGGATCGACTACACTGACCTTTGCGCCTTACAACCTGGATATCTCCCTGCACAGAGCTTCAATACTGATGCCGTTTGTTTCTTAGAAACTAGACTCAGAGAGGAATCTATCCATATATGGTATGACTCCTAATTGTCTCTGGTTAATTTATAATGAATTTCCAAAGTCGGAACAGGGAATCCAGAAACCGTTCTGGCCCTGTCTCACGAGAACCTGAATATCTCTTAACATACTGTCCATATGATCTTTTCGTTGCTTCTATATGAAAATAGACTCATCGAGCTTCGAATACATAATTTATTCATCAATTTATTCCACTCCTACTATTTTAGTGATTTTCAATCTCACGTCACTGCTGCTGCCAGCATCTGTTACGAAAGCAACTATGCCCATTTCGTGATTTCTCCTTGATCTAACTAGTAATTCGTCATACATATCACAAATTATGATCATGACTAGCCATGCCAAAGGCTAATCATTGTCAAACATCCCCTACTACACTATTGCCATATCATGAATTTTAACACCAAAATAATCAACCATGACATATGGCATAAAAAGGTCGAATTATCAAGATTACGACCTAACGTTATGAAACCAAACCAACCGAACATTATGCCATTTTCACATGGCTAAAAGTTACATACCAAAGTTCAAACACAACATAATAGCCTATACATGCCGAAATGTTCTCCTAAGCCACTAAGAAGAAAGTACCAAAACTTGCTAGCCGGTGTGATGACTTCGACGACGGCACGATCACGCAAAAAGAGACGAGTCCAAGAAACCTAGAATAGGTGACAAGCAAACACCGAATGAGTATATAACTAGTAAGCCATAAGCATTCCACAACCATCCATTAATAAAATTATCACAACAGGAAACAATGAAATGAGGTTAAGTACTCATCCATACCAAACTATACCATAGTTCCTTAAACCCTATGGTTCAATCTCATACCAAGTCCTACATTGGCCTTTCATACATCATTTTATTTTCGTTATAATCATACAATTAAACGAACTTTCACCTATTCCACAATGAACCTTATGTACGTGACTTCAACTATAATCGTCACATAGGTTCAAAACTTACCAAGCTCAACTCCAAATATAAACATAGCGCCTATTAGCCATGAACTCAAGTACTTACCTTTTCCGCTGTCCAAAATTGACTCGGTAAAGTCGCACCCTTCATGTAAATAATTTATAGAAAATATATATTGGGTTCGCACACATAGTGCTTAATAATCAACCGCGCACACTTAGTGCCATGCACTTTAAACTCACACACTTAGTGCCATGCATTTCAAGTTCGCACACTTACCTTTTCCGCTGTCCAAAATCGACTCGGTAAGGTCGCACCCTTAATGTAAATAATTTATAGAAATATATATTGGGTTGCACACATAGTGCTTAATAATCAACCACGCACACTTAGTGCCATGTACTTTAAACTCGCACACTTAGTGCTGTACAATTTAAACCCGCACACTTAGTGCCAATCTCATGACCGTGAACACTTATTGCCCGCACACTTAGTGCCGAAAACCAGCCACTCAATAGGCTTCACTTCCTTTTACATTCGACAAATTTCATCTCTACTTACATATACATTTGTATACATTTCACTCATTAAACACAATGGTATAGGTATTACGATCCTTTAAATCATACCAAAGATATGCTTAATGACTTACTTGGTTGGTAAGATGGTTCCAACTCGGCTACTCGATGATCTTTTCTTTGCCTTTGCTCGATTCTCCTCATTTAACTCCTTGAGCTTAATCAATAAATCAACTAGTTTAACCGCCTTGCTAAATATTTACAATCCAATGACACATGCATATGTATGTTAGTATATTCGGCAATCACCCTTACTAATCACCCACTTGATCAATTATGGAGAATCAAGTTAATATCACAATGTGTACCCTATATGGCCCATTATACATAATCAATTAACATCATCTATATATTTACTCATATGGCCGAATATACCTAATCATACATACACTAACAAAATAATTCTAAATCTTTATATCATTTACATGTAAATCCTCTCCTTCCATCATTTAGCACATGCATTACTCATTAACTACAAATTATATTCGGCTTAGACACAACTTGCTAGCCGATTCTTCCCATCTAGCAACCAATGCATATGTGCCACTCAAAATGCTAAAAAAAAGATTCAGAATCATCATCACCATCACATGCATCATTAACAAGCTTCATATTTAGCATGCAATGGCATAACAAAACTCCACCTAGGCCGAATCTTAATCATCTCATGCCTATCACCAAACAAACATCAATAACCAAGAAGTACATGCAGCCGAATCTCCACATAACAAGTGAACCAGCTAGATCAACTTAAACAATACATACTAAAAAATACAAAATACTATCTGTTACATGCACAACCCATTCAAACATACAAA